>NC_064638.1:1033932673-1034557673 GCF_023864345.2 Schistocerca serialis cubense
TCTGATTACCACTTCAGATCCCATGGAGGCCCAGATGAATGTCCTCCAAAGCATAATACCGGCCGGCGTTCATGGCACTGTGTATGTTTCTGTCACACGTTCGCCTGCCTGTATGATACAACCAAATAAAATTAAAATAAAATATTATTTTATTACTTCTTAAATATTTTGCACAGCGGGAGACTGCAAATATTTTATTTAGTTATATTAATTTCTCATGGGAACAATGGCAGGAGGGTGTCCACAATGAGGAAATCAAAGAAAAACTGGGAATGAACTCTATAGATGTAGCAGTCAGGGCGAACAGGCTTAGATGGTGGGGTCATGTTACACGCATGGGAGAAGCAAGGTTACCCAAGAGACTCATGGGTTCAGCAGTAGAGAGTAGGAGGAGTCGGGGTAGACCAAGGAGAAGGTACCTGGATTCGGTTAAGAATGATTTTGAACTAATAGGCTTAACATCAGAAGAGACACCAATGTTAGCACTGAATAGAGGATCATGGAGGAATTTTATAAGGGGGACTATGATCTAGGCTGAACGCTGAAAGTCATAATCAGTCTTAAATTATGATGATGATGATGATTAATTTCTTGTGTGAAGTACAAAACTATTTTACCTATAAGTATGATATCTGGATACTTTAATACTCTATGTATTAAAAAAAAAAACTTCTCGAGTGTGAATACTAATAAATTGTTTGACACTCTATTTTTATACATTGAATTATGAAAATTATTGTCTTCTATTTCTAAAAAAGTCGGCAGCTCGTGGTCTCGCGGTAGCGTTCTCGCTTCCCGAGCACGCGGTCCCGGTTTGGATTCCCGGCGGGGTCAGGGATTTTCACCAGCCTCGAGATGACTGGGTGTTGTTGTGTCGTCTTCATCATCATTCATCCCCATTACGGTCGGAGGAAGGCAGTGGCAAACCACCTCCACTAGGACCTTATCTAGTACAGCGATGTGGGTCTCCCGCATCGTCCCCTACGCTCTGTCAAGGAGTTCAAAAATGGTTCAAATGCCTCTGAGCACTATGGTACTTAACCTCTGAGGTCATCAGTCCCCTAGAACTTAGAACTACTTAAACCTAGCTAACCTAAGGACATCACACACATCCATGCCCGAGGCACGAGTCGAACCTGCGACAGTAGCAGTCGCGCGGTTCCGGACTGAAGCGCCTAGAACCGCTCGGCCGCCGCTGCCGGCTGTCAAGGAGTATGGGACTTAATCATCATCATTCCTAACAAGTCCACTCTAAGCCAAAGTTCGAGTAACATCGGTTCCTGAGATTTCCTTGAAACTACGAAATTAGTAACCACCGTGTCGCCTGCAGAAAAACTACCGGATTCCTTTAATGTAATCTGGAAGAGATTCAGGTTTCGTTTTGCAGATGACATTGACTCACTGATTGTCGGTGAAGCCGACCAGAAATCTCTCCCACGAAAGGTTCAATTATTAAAATGCTGAAGGCCACTTTTACTAATTGTTTTAAGATGCCAGAGTCAAGTATTTTGGATAGCCCTTGGGCTAGAAACCATTTGTATATCCAGCAGAAAGATCATCTTAGTGTCACTATCCTACAGTACAGGGCCAAAGTACGACTATTGCACACTTCCTCCTGCTTAGGCAAATCGAGCAAAGCGGTTGGTTCTGTTTGCATTTGATGTGATGTACGATGGGCTTGATGGGACTCATGGATGCACCATTAGTTCATGGGTGATTCTTCGGAAAACCCCACATAAAGAGTTTTTACAATAGTTTTGAGGTCACCAGCGCACCAAAACCAGGCCAAGGATTCCAAGACTACTATGCAGAGCTAATGGCGAAATTTTTGCGAAATATTCATAAGATCCCACCTCAACAGCTTTGAAATTATTCTTGATACCGTTACCCGTTTCCAAGAAACAGAGGTTCAAAGTTACCCTACTTCTACGCGTAAAATCCGGTATGAGGCGAAATCTAAATGATTAAATAACCGCAGCAAATTGCTCAAATTTGAACGGTCTATTCTCTGGAAATTTACCTAGAGGAGCCATCTCACCGTTTTCAAAAACTTTTAACGTTGTCGCGAAACGCCTCAAAAACTTGTTTTTTGGGTACCAAAATACAGTCACAGATTCCGAGACATCTATGCACATCAAATGGCTGAAATTCTTACGAAATATTCTTAAGATCCCGATCTCGAACAACCTTGAAAATTTTCTTGATATCTATATCCGTTTGCGAGATAAGGAGATCAAAAGTTATAGATATAGAGGTCTAAAGTTACTCTATTTGTACACTAAAATATGCACATAAAATCCGATGTGAGACTAAAACGTAGTTTATAAAGTGACGTATGACGGTGAAGTACGCCATTTTTGTGTACGTAATATCCAGTCTGAGGGGTAAAATTAGTTATGCGTTATTCCACTGTCACATTAGTAAATTATAAAAATTTTACTAAACGATGAAGTTCTTTTCATCTGAGTGACAAGTCCTGCTGTAACAGGGAAAAAAGGGAACCAGCGAAAATATGCTTCTGTTTAAGAGGCTCTGAAGTGAGATACCAGCTACCTCATTACCTTTCTAAACACCTTTAAGAATTTCCCCTGAAACTTTGGGGTATTCGCGCTATTTTATGGCGAGAGAGAAGGAAACAGTGACAGCCGAAAAGAGACGAAAATGTAATAAATACTGGGAAATGTTTGACAATTTTTGTCTAATGAAAGAGCGAAGGAGGCGATGGCAGTGTGAGAGAAAGAGAGGGCCTGATGGCAGTGGAACATAGTTGACAGTGACAGAGGAGTGCTACGAAAAGGGTGAAGGGGACAGTACCAGTGGGAGATAAATAGGTGAAAGTGATAATGTTAGACAGAGTCAGTGACAATGAAGACGAGCGGCAGTGAGAAGGAATGACATAGTAGGTATAGAGAGAGCAAAAGGGAGACAACGTAAGTGAGAGGAGACTGAAGTAGTAGGACAGAATGAAGGGGACTGTGGCTGTGAGACGGAGTCACTGACAGGGAGTCAAGAAGATAGTAACAATGAGTCGGGTTGAATGTGTGAGTGAGAACGGGCAAATGAGAGCGGATGGGTATAAGCGACTCCCAGCGGTGGACAGGATATGAGCGAGTTACAGTGATGGGAACTCGTGGGCGTGGGAGGTGAGGTACATGTTAAAAAGAGCGCGAATACGTTCATACGACAAAATCTTGGGGAAAAATTTTAAAGGTGTTGAGGAAAGCAGAATGAGGCAGCTGATACGCCACTTTTCAATTAGAGTCTTTTAAAAGAAACATATTCAACTTTTCTGTGCTCCGATAGGAGCATATTTCGGCTGGTAATGTTTGGATCGTCAGTGTATTTGGGTGGCCGTCTTAGCTGCGTCACCTAATAGAGAAACAGTTGTTTGAGAACGGATCGAGATATCGGTCGCAGTTTGTGGGAAAGAAGCATCCTAGGATCTAAATCAGTGGTTCCCAACAGGTGGTCCGCGGACCCCCAGGGGTCCGCGAGCTATGCCAGAGGGGTCCGCAAGATGCTATTAAAATAAAAAAATATATTAAATATATTTCGTATTATAACAGATTTTTAGTTTTGGCCGTTTCGTGCAGAGCTTTAGTGAACGCTAACTTCTGCGTCTAGCGTCTTCCTAGAGCCAACTAACACTAGCACACTCTAGCGCAAAACTAGAATTAGATACATGCTAATAGTTCTGCTGTATGCCGTTAGACAACGCGCGCTGCCTCGTTGCAGCTGACAACTGACAGTCACTTTACACAGAAACTGGCATTTCAGACGACAATCGGCCATTGTTAATTTATTTCCAGTGCTTTAACAGACCGTATTGTTTACATATTCAATATACTGTATTAAAACAGTAAAGAGTTGTTTTTTGGGGAAGCTACAGTTCGCGTAGTTAAAAATAGACCGTTGGTTAAAAAGTGGTTCGTTAAAACGAGAAAGGCCTACAGATGAAGAGGAAGATAGTGCATTTGTTATACTAAAAAACCATATTTGAAGACAAAGATATTGAGTAATAATAAAAAATTTAACAATAACAATGATGGCTAAATTGAGAAAGTTTTAAGCTCAATATTTTTTCAATAATGAATATGTTAATGTTTTTTCAATGTACCAAAAATAGGAAACGAATAAAAAGACTCTTAATTTGTCTTTTTTAGGTACTTGATACTGTTACATGACAAGGTTGCAAGATGTATGAGCCAGGCGAAATACCCTCAGACTTCAAGAAGAATACAATAATTCCAATCCCAAAAAGTCCGCAGCTCGTGGTCGTGCGCTAGCGTTCTCGCTTCCCACGCCCAGATTCCCGGGTTCGATTCCCGGCGGGGTCAGGGATTTTCTCTGCCTCGTGATGACTGGGTGTTGTGTGATGTCCTTAGGTTAGTTAGGTTTAAGTAGTTCTAAGTTCTAGGGGACTGATGACCATAGATGTTAAGTCCCATAGTGCTCAGAGCCATTTGAACCATTTCCAATCCCAAAGAAAGCAGGTGTTGACAGATGTGAAAATTACCGAACTATCAGTTTAATAAGTCACAGCTGCAAAATACTAACGCGAATTCTTTACAGACGAATGGAAAAACTGGTAGATGTCGACCTCGGGGAAGATCAGTTTGGATTCCGTAGAAATGTTGGAACACGTGAGGCAATACTGACCTTACGACTTATCTTAGATGAAAGATTAAGGAAAGGCAAACCTATGTTTCTAGCATTTGTAGACTTAGAGAAAGCTTTTGACAATGTTGACTGGAATACTCTCTTTCAAATTCTAAAGGTGGCAGGGGTAAAATACAGGGAGCGAAAGGATATTTACAATTTGTACAGAAACCAGATGGCAGTTATCAGAGTTGAGGGGCGTGAAAGGGAAGCAGTGGTTGGGAAGGGAGTGAGACAGGGTTCTAGCATCTCCCCGACGTTATTCAATCTGTATATTGAGCAAGCAGTAAAGGAAACGAAAGAAAAATTCGATGTAGGTATTAAAATCCATGGAGAAGAAATAAAAACTTTGAGGTTCGCCGATAACATTGTAATTCTGTCAGCAAAGGACGTGGAAGAGCAGTTGAACGGAATGGACAGTGTCTTGAAAGGAGGATATAAGATGAATATCAACAAAAGCAAAACGAGGAAAATCGAATGTAGTCGAATTAAATCAGGTGATGCTGAGGGAATTAGATTAGGAAATGAGACACTTAAAGTAGTAAAGGAATTTTGCTATATGGGGAGCAAAATAACTGATGATGGTCGAAGTAGAGAGGATATAAAATGTAGACTGGCAATGGCAAGGAAAGCGTTTCTGAAGAAGAGAAATTTGGTAACATCGAGTATTGATTCAAGTGTCAGGAAGTCGTTTCTGAAAGTATGTGTATGCAGTGTAGCCATGTATGGAAGTGAAACGTGGACGATAAATAGTTTAGACAAGAAGAGAATAGAAGCTTTCGAAATGTGGTGCTACAGAAGAATGCTGAAGATTAGATGGGTAGATCCCATAACTAATAAGGAGGTACTGAATAGAATTGGGGAGAAGAGGAGTTTGTGGCACAACTTGACAAGAAGAAAGGATCGTTTGGTAGGGCATGTTCTGAGGCATCAAGGGATCACAAATTTAGCATTGGAGGGCAGCATGGAGGGTAAAAATCGTAGAGGGAGACCAAGAGATGAATACACCAAGCAGATTCAGAAGGATGTAGGTTGCAGTAGGTACTGGGAAATGAAGCTTGCACAGGATAGAGTTGCATGGAGAGCTGCATCAAACCAGTCTCAGGACTGAAAACCACAACAACAACAACATGACAAGGTTCCAATCATGCTCGATGAGGGGGTCCTCGAGAAAATTTTGTTGGGAACCCCTGATCTAAACGAAATGGTTTATTAGATGTTGCAGAGCAAGTGCTTCAGATAGAGTGAACGCTGCTGTTCTCGCAAGGAGGCCAAAGGATATCTCCAAAAACGCAGCCACGAACTCGAGCACGCGGCTTATCAGTGGCTAGCTCGCGGCGTCGGAGTGGTTGTTCGCGGCGACACGTTTGCGAAACCCGCGTGCCCGTCTTGTTGCGGGGGCGGTCACGTCGCTGCGCTGGGCCGCCCCCGCCGGCGGCGTCGTGTCCGGCCGCGACCGTGGCGCGCAGCGGGCGTGAGGAGGAAGAGGCTTTGGGGCGTCAGCATTCCTGAGCACGGCCGGGGCTAACGGGCCGCCGCTTCCCAGGCCGCCACAACACGGACGGCCATTGTCTGGCGCCCAGTCAGCGCGGCGCCCCGCCGCACTCCGCCATTTGCCAGCGCTGACACCTCCTGGACGGGACGTCCGCAACAATACGCGTGAAAAATGGACGCATCTAAAGACTGAAGAAGAAGCGTCGCATTTGTTGGGGGCACTGACGGGGGGCAGTCGCGACAACAGTTCAAAGGGCGGTGCTGTGGACAGAATAGACTCTTGCGCGCTGAGACCACCACAAGAGAAATAAGTCGATTGTTGTTTCGAGTCTGGGTCGGATGAAACTCCCCCCCCCCTCCCCCCTCACCTTCATCTACATCTACATACATACTCCGCAATCCACCGTACGGTACGTGGCGGAGGGTACCTCGTACCACAACTAGCATCTATCCCTGTTCCACTCCCAAACAGAACGAGGGAAAAATGACTGACTAGATGCCTCTGTACGAGCCCTAATCTCTCGTATCTTACCTTTGTGGTCTTTGCGCGAAATGTAAGTTGGCGGCAGTAAAATTGTACTGCAGTCAGCCTCAAATGCTGGTTCTCTAAATTTCCTCAGGCCCGAGACCCAGTGGCGGGCGGCCATGTTGCCCAAAGAGATTGAACGCCACAGATAAAATACTCCAAGTCAGAGATATTATATGCAGTTCAAGGTCACACGCTGCCTAGCACGAAACCAAGTCCACACTAGATATATGATAATCGTTAACATTTTTTTTAAAAGGAGATAAGAAAAGGAGATAATGAACTTTATTGTCTATAATACAACATACAGTCACCACTGATCTGTATTTTACAATTGCCATTTCCGACTTTGGCCCATATAAACAGATACTCATCAGCATTCAACTTCTTCTTTCTTCGTCGGCCGGAGTGGCCGAGTGGTTCTAGGCGCTACAGCATGGAACCGCGCGACCGCTACGGTCGCAGCTTCGAATCGTGCCTCGGGCATGGATGTGTGTGATGCCCTTAGGTTAATTAGGTTTAAGTAGTTCTAAGTTCTAGGGGTCTGATGACCTCAGAAGTTAAGTCCTATAGTGCTCAGAGCCATTTGAACCATCTTCTTTCTTCTGGGAGACAAAGTGAATGGCACACTGGGAACCAATGTACCATAAGCCTGTTTAGCCAACTGTCCTGTAGTCTCAGCTATACTCCAAGTCTTTCAGGTCAGAATGTTAGCATCTGTAAATGCCTCAAGGCCACCATAGTCTGCGTGATTGCCCCAAACAACTGCCAAGGTAAGCCATTTTGAGCCTCCAAATACTGCTTGTACATCACAAGTGAATTGCAGACACAGTCCACGAAAAACATTTGGTCCCCCAATCAATTGGTGTTTATTAAATTGTCCAGCCAAGTCAATACTATTGCTTTTAAGCTCCGATACACAGGTACACGCGCCGCCAGCGACGACGGTAACCTAGACGTCGCAGAGGCATCACTGTGTGTTAACGTGCCTCAGCAATGCCTCTGCGAAGTCTGGGTTACCGTCGTCGCTGGCGGCGCAGTGGACCTGTGTATCGGAGCTTAAAAGCAATTGATATTGGCTTGGCTAGACAGTTTAATAAACAGCAATTAATTGGAGGTCCCAATGTGTTTCGTGGACTCCGTCTGAACTTCACTTGTTAAGTGCAAGCAGTGTTTGGAGGCTCAAAATGGCTTACTTTGGCAGTTGTTTGGGGCAATCACGCACACTACGGTGGCCTTGAAGCATTTACAGATGCTAACATTCTGGCCTGGAAGACTTGGAGTATAGCTGAGACTACAGGACTGTTGGCTAAACAGCCTTATGGTACATTGGTTCCCAGCATGCCATTCACTTTGTCTACCAGAAGAAAGAAGAAGTTGAAGGCTGATGAGTATCTGTTTATATGGGCCAAAGTCGAAAATGGCAATTGTAAAATAAAGATCAATGGTGACTGTATGTTGTATTATAGACAATTAAGTTCCTTATCTCCTTTATAAAAAAAATATTAACAATTATCATATATCTAGTGTGGACTTTGTTTCATGCTAGGAAGCGCGTGACCTTGAACGCCACAGATAAAATAGTCCAAGTCAGAGATTCACGAAAAGAACGCCTCCTTTCCACTAGAGAGTCCCACCCGAGTTCCTGAAGCATTTCCGTAACACTCGCGTGATGATCAAACGTACCAGTAACAAATCTAGCAGCCCACCTCTGAATTGCTTCTATGTCCTCCCTCATCCGACCTGATAGGGATCCCAAACGCTCGAGCAGTACTCAAGAATAGGTCGTATAATTGTTTTATAAGCGGTCTCCTTCACAGATTAACCACATCTTCCCAAAATTCTACCAACGAACCGAAGACGACCATCCACCTTCCCCACAAGTGCCATTACATGCTTGTCCCACTTCATATCGCTCTGCAATGTTACGCCCAAATATTTAATGGACGTAACTGTGTCAAGCGCTACGCTACTAATGGAGTATTCAAACATTACGGGATTCTTTTTCCTATTCATCTGCATTAATTTACATTTATCTATATTTAGAGTTAGCTGCCATTCTTTACACCAATCACAAATCCTGTCCAAGTCATCTTGTATCCTCCTACAGTCACTCAACCACGACACCTTCCCGTACACCACAGCATCATCAGCAAACAGCCGCACATTGCTATCCACCCAATCCAAAAGATCATTTATGTAGACAGAAAGCAACAGCGGACCTACCACACTTCCCTGGGGCACTCACCATCGAGGACAACGTACTGGGTTCTATTACCTAAGAAGTCTTCGAGCCACTCACATACTTGGGAACCAATCCCGTATGCTCGTACCTTAGTTAGGAGTCTGCAGTGGGGCACCGAGTCAAACGCTTTCCGTAAGGCAAGGAATATGGCATCCGTCTGATACCCTTCACCCATGGTTCGCAAGATATCATGTGAAAAACGGGCGAGTTGCGTTTCGCAGGAGCGATGCTTTCTAAAGCCGTGCTGATGCATGGAAAGCAGCTTCTCTGTCCCAAGGAAATTCATTATATTCGAACTGAGAAAATGTTCGAGAACCCTGCAACAAACCGATGTTAAGGATATTGGTCTCTAATTTCGAGGATCCGTCCTTCTACCCTTCTTATATACAGGCGTCACCTGCGCTTTTTTCCAGTCACCCGATTTTTGAGTACGTTGTTTGTTCATTGTTTTTAATGATGGTTTCATCTTTCTGACGTTGCATTCCTTCCTTCTTCTTTTGGTTTGTTCTTTTAAGTTCTTCTGTTTCCTTAAACCAATTTTGCAAGGTTGTCTTGTGGCGGAAGTACGGGGTGTTCAACAAGTCTCTCCGCAGTGTCGTATGATTGTTAGCCGCACGTGCCATATGATTGTTCGCCTGCCTGGGTTAATTCCCTTCAAGTGGACTCTCCCAACATTCCACTGTTTCGTTTATCTCAGCCAGCGTCAGTAGTGTCGTTGGTGTGTGTCGTTACGTGTAGATGTGAACGTTTAAGTTTGGTCCCTTTGTTCGTTTGTTTCGTTTTTGTCACTGTTAAAATGCTAACCATTGAAGAACGTGTGTTTTTAGTCAAACAAGTGTTCAAAGCCAGAGGTAAATACACACTTTCAGTTCGTCAGACATTTAATTCAGTTTTCCCGGAGACAACACTCCCACATCGCGATGCTGTGCGAGGTTTGATTAACAAATTTCGAAGTACGGGTTCAGTGACAGATGCACCGAGAAGTGGTCGTCCTAGCGTTTTGTCTGAGGATAAACCACTTGATATTTCCGATAAAATGTCCATGAGTCCGAGCAAGTCAGTAAGAAAACTCGCCCAGGAAATCGAATTTCATTTCGGTATATTCACAGAGGCATACGGCACGCGCAGCTAACAATCATACGGCACTGAGTCTTTTTGAACACCCCGTATTAACAATTTGTTTGGTTATTCCATTTGGATTCCACAAGATTTGGTACGTAGGACATCCGCAACTGAGAGGCATGATAATTAATTTAGAGACATCCGCTTCATTTGTACTCGTACAAACAGTTATTCAAACCACGACCCGTTTCGGGATTTTAAAATCCCATTTTCAGTTGTATGAAACTGTAGCATCAGAGGAAAGGAGAGAAGAAATATAATGCAAAATATGTGCGAAACCCAAAGCAACAGACTGACGTTAATGACGTTACATTTTTAGGTGAATTTGACTATTGGGTCCTTACACTGACTGGGCCGACCGCATGTTACGTGTTACTACTCGTAAAAACGATAAGTAAATCGTCTTGTTTCGGCAGTCTGTTCTTCTGGCTTTTACTCATATGTTGCATTATATTTCTTCTCTCTTCTGCTTTGTAAGTTACAGGTTCATACACCTGAAGACGGAATTTCGAAACCGGTCGCGGTTTCATTAAATATTAGTACAATCGTAGCGGATCTCTCTAAATTGATTATGTTTGGATTCATTCTAAGGATATGCTCCATAAAAATCAACTATTCTTTTCCTCGGTGTATTGGGAGTTTTTCGGTTATTTCGCAAAAAGTTTCAACTCTTATGGGGAATAGTTTGTTGTTATGGAATTTGAGGCCTAGGATTTTTCTTAATATCCTCCTTTCTGTGGTTTCCAGCCATTCAGTTGGGCCATGCTTGGTGTAGGACAGTGTTTTGGTTGCGTGTAGAGCTTCCAGTTTCCAAATAACTTAGGATACGCAGCCGTGTGACGTATGCGACAACCGCCAATATTTCTACAGGAGATCAGCCTGTCATTTTCAAGGCAAAACTGCTGCAGGAAAGTGCTGTGCAAGTAAATTTAAAACTTCAGTTCCGAGAGCAATTCCAGAAAGTTAATATAATCCATTATGGAGTCGAGGTACCGGTTGTCGTTATACAGGTTATCCCTGTTTTAGTCCGCTTAATTTCATGATATAGACTTTACAACCTGATGATGAGAGCATTGTCTCTTGAAACGCGTTGTTAAAATATATGTATAAGAATCGCGGTTGAATGCTAACAGTGATACCCAATTCCACACACACACACACACACACACACACACACACACTACATAAACACTAGCGCCAGCTTGCCTACCAAAGACGGCCGACGCGAGAAGTTGTCGGTAGTGAAAATTAGTAAACAATGGGTGAGGTAGTATTAACACTGTCCGTCTGTTTATTGACAAGGGAGAGAGCAGGATTTCATGCAGAATTTCAGAATATTTCCAAGGTTACTTGCTAATGTAACGTTAATTGCTTCCTTAATGACACTATCCCAGCAGCTGGAATTGCGTGCCAGCGTCTCTGTCTTGTTATATTCCACAGGTTAACCGATGCCAAGAAAGCCAAGATAGCCAACTCGCTCGGCTGTTGTAAGCGTCTGTGACCAACATATGACATGCCACAAAAGCAAGAAATACAAGAGACTCCTGCTTTAGCAAACCAAGATCATCTTTAACGGAACCTAAAAGAACCGTAAACTTAGGTCGAAAACACATTGACCGTCATATTTCCACAAAATATCGCCAGTCTTATTGGAAATGCTCTCTGTGTAAGGCGGAAAGGCGGTAGACCTTATGGCCAACTCGGTATTATCATCACTCATCCGGTGCGCAGTTGGTCGATGTGTGTGGGAGTGTGTGTGTGTGTGTGTGTGTGTGTGTGTGTGTGTGTGTGTGTGTATGTGTGTGTGTTATCTTTTCGGAACATCTATGTAAACCAAGGTTTTCAATATCCTTGTAGAGCGCTTTCCTGGTACTGTTTTGCTTGAGAATGACAGGGTGTCACCTGTTGAAATGTCGGCGGTTATTGACATCACACGTGCTGCATTCCCCTAAGTTATTTGAACACTGTATAATCCGAGAGAAATTCAATTGCAGTGTTATAATGTCTTACTTTTTAATTTCATCACAGGGTCGGGGTTTGTTATAATAAGTGTTTTGGTGAGTTATTTCTTCTAGATTCTTTTGCCAAAATGCTCTCCAGTTGATCCACTCTGCAAGATGTATGAATTCTTTGATGATTTCTATTTTTTGTTTCCTCCTTTAAAACGTTTCAGTGGTTTTTTTATGTTCGTCATTAAATTCGTCTTTTCAAAGGAAACTTTGAGACCTGTTTTTTCTGTTTGTTTTCTAATTCGAGAGCCTGTTGTTTGGCTTTTTTCCACGTCTTCGTTAGTAGGGCCGTATCATCTGTAGAAACTAGACAGTTGACTTCGATGCCTTTATTTTTTTGTTCCTAGTCGGACACCTCCATTGGTCTTCGTGTTCAACTCTCTGACTTTTCTAGGGCACATTTAAATACCAGTGAGGAGAGTCAAGCTCTTTGCCGTACGCCACTTTTATCTCAAAAGGACTGGAGAATTCTTCCATGAAATTAACTTCGGAGTATGTGTTTGGAAGTGTTTTTCTAACTACGTTTGTGATTTACTGTATAGGTTTAGTTCTTTTTGTACAAGAATGAAGGATCTCCTGTCTGTTAAGTCGAATGCTTTTTAGAAGCCAATGAAAGTAATCATATATGATATTGCTATAAGCATTCTCATTTTTTCACATATCAATTTCAGAAATGTCTCAACTAAAGACAGAAAACTGAGGATATCGAAAATGCTTATGAAATTATGTCCAGTATTTCTATGAAGTGCAACTCCTCGATGTTTGTGCCAAGACAATGTACTAAACACTGGTATAAAGAAATTAATTATTATTGTTATGAAATTTTATGTACTTTCTTGCTGGTACTGTTAAAGTCCTAGTGTCTGAGACACGTCAAAAATGGCGGCGATAGCAACTTACAATTGGCTGGGAGGGATACAAACTGAATGAGATACAAACTTTGACCTTCTCCAGAACGGAACCATAGAAGCGCGCTTCGGGTGGCTAAAGGTCGTAAACATGCTATCGCTGAGTTTGCGAAATTCAGAGTTCTTACATTTAAATGAATTGACTTAATTTCAGTGAGGAAGAAAAGGACGTGTAACTAAATGTCTCGGACAGAATGACCATCTCCATATCAGCCAGCCAACATGAAACCTGAAACCCATGGATCAAGGCAGATAGGTGCAGCGTTTCTTGACTCCCGAAGGACATTTGCTTCAGTACCACACACTAAACATGCATAGTATGGGATACGAAGTGAGATTTGTGAATGGACTGAGGGTTCCTTAGTGGAGAAGGACACAGCCTGTTACCTTGGATGGATAGCCGTCGATAGATATAGAAATAACTTCTGTTCTGCCCCAGTGAAGTGGTTGGCACACTGTACTCGCATTCGGGAAGACGATGGTTCAAATCTGCGTCCGACTGTCCAGATTTAGGGTTACCACAATTCCCCTAAATCGCTCCAGGAAAACGCTGGAATGGTTTCTTTTGAACGGCCACAGCCCATTTCCTTTCCCATCCTTGCATCATTCCGAGCGTGTGCTTCGTCTCTACTGATCGATGTCGACGTGGTTTAAACCCTATTCTTCCTTCCTTTTCCAAGAGGAGTTTGTTGGGACACTTAAAATTCATGCTGTATATTAAAGACCTTGTAAAAAGCACTCCGTCTTCAGGCCACGAGTGGCCTACCGGGACCATCCGACCGCCCTGTCATCCTCATGGAGGATGCGGATAGGAGGGGCGTGGGGTCAGCACACCGCTCTCTCGGTCGTTATGACGGTATTCTTGACCGAAGCCGCTACTATTCGGTCGAGGAGCTACTCAATTGGCATCACGAGGCTGAGTGCACCCCGAAAAATGGCAACAGCGCATAGCGGCCTGGATGGTCACCCATGCAAGTGCCGACCACGCCCGACAGCGCTTAACTCCGGTGATCTCACGGGAACCGGTGTAACCACTGGGGCAAGGCCGTTGCCATTAAAGACCTTGTAGACAGTATTAATAATAACGTCGAACTTTTTGCAAATGATGCAGTTATGCTGTACGGACAGAAAAAAGCTGCACAAATATTCAGTCATATCTTGATAAAATTTCAGTGTTGCAGAGATTGGTAACTTCCTTTCAATGTTCAGCAATATAAAACTGTGCACTGCAAAAAAACATAGTACCCTACAACTGTAATATTAATGAGTCGCAGTTGGAATCGGCCAACTCATACAAATAACAGGCTGTAACAGTTTGTAGGAATATGAAATGGAACGAACTTCGTCGTGTGTCAAGTAGATGGCAGTCTGCGGTTCATTGGTTGATTGCTAGGGAAGTGCAATCAGTCTACAAAGGAGACTGCATACAGTACACTCGTGCGACATATCCAAGAATATTTTCTGAAGTGTGTGAGACCTGTATCAAATATGACTAACAGGGGATATTGAAGGGATACATAGAAGGGCAGCACCCATGGTCACATGTTTGGCAGACCCTTGGGAGAGTATAGCGAAGATACTGAAAAAATTGAAGATGACGCAGACTATCTCATGGGGAAAAAAATCATGTACCGTATCAGAATTTTTTTTTAGATTTTTCATCTTAATGAATTGTAATCTTTAGACGGATAACATCGCTGTGTTTGATTTATGGAATCATGTACATTTAGTTGTAGATGGTTTTTAATGATTTTAATTAGAATTTAGAAGTACGACTTATGTAAGTCAACGTCTGAAAAAAACGGCAATTTTAGTTTCTTTTTTAGGTTCATTTGAAAGGTATTTATAACCAGTTATGAATCTTAGAAATGTGTACATGCCCGTGAAAGTGGTGACTCTTTACCATCTTTATGACGTCAGCAAGCCAACGTGAATGGTCTTCCTAATTGTCGTTTCGTGTAAATACGAAAGTTCCATGCAGTTTGAAATTTGTTACCTTCATGAGTACTCGTATAAGCAAATAAGAAATATGTGCTTTATAAATAAATATGTATGTTGTAAATCTCTTCCTCGCCGTATACTGCACTCTAATAGTTATAGATGTAAGAGGAAACGTGCAGCCAGGTCTGAATGATAAGTCTGATCTGCGTTAATATGGGTCAGTTTCAGTACCATTAATAACTTGCAAAAGTGGCAATTATCATTTTAATTTGTAATTTTACTATGTTTTTCTCAAATTATTTTAATAACCAAGTAGCTTTTTAAACTTGTAAGTGTGAACCCCGAAAAAGCAGCGGATGTTTGCGGTAGTTTAATGATGTTAGTGTTTTTTCTATTGCATAGCTTTTTATTAGGTTTCATGAGGCAATTTTAACGAAAATGCATAATGATGGGGCTTTGACTCGCTCAACAAGAAATGGTATGTCTTGTTTAATCTCATAATGCACCTCATCAGAGAGCTGTACACAGCCCACAACCAACGTTCTCCTTTTTAAGTGTAACGATGGCACTCGGCTAAGTAACGTAAGCTATCCTATTGTAAGTTGACTCTGTGAACTTATCTTATTGTATAGTGGTGTAACACATTGTATTTCCACAGTTCTGAAGATGCTCCCCTCGGTAGAGTGAAATATGTAAAATAAAGAAAAAGTTACATGCAATCTGAGGCGGATCTGTAAGGTGGTTTATTTCGTGGAAGCCTACTTAGAAAGTAGGAACGGAAAAATCCATAATAATTGGATAATAGGAAGTACGCTCTGCCATGCACTTCACAGTGATTTGCAGAATGTGAGTGTAGATGTAGAAGGTAACTTGGGCTTCAACGTCGCGTCGACGACGAGGTCGTTAGAGATGGATTCGGGAAGCAGAGGGAAGGAAATAGGCCGTGGTGTTTGAAAGTGACAAGCTCAAAAAATGCTGAAGGGTGAAAGAAAAAGATGAAAGCGAAGGCGAAGCAGGGAAACAAGTAGTAGTAGTAGTAGTAGTAGTAGAACAAGGAGGAGGAGGAGAGGCAGTGGATTCGACAGCGCTAAAATTGCGAGGGGCTGGAGATGTATGATGGGCAATCTTGAGAATAGTCGGACTGAACTTCAAAATGGTTCAAATGGCTCTGAGCACTATGGGACTCAACATCTGAGGTTATCAGTCCCCTAGAACTTAGAACTACTTAAACCTAACCAACCTAAGGACATCACACACATCCATGCCCGAGGCAGGATTCGAACCTGCGACCGTATCGGTCGCGTGGTTCCAGACTGAAGCGCCTAGAACCGCTCGGCCACACGGGCGGCCGGACTGAACTGCTTTGAGCATCAGACAAGGCATGGAGCCAAGCAAGACGCAGATGCCTATGACTTTGATAGTAATAACAGAACAATATATTTAAAATGTTTTAATATAATAGTAGTAATAATAATAATGTGTTTAGATCAGAGCTTAGTTCATCGCTTCAACATTAACTTGTAAGAAATTGTAGTTAAAGCATTCACCTGAAAAACTGATACTTAAATATGTCACACAGTTCATTTAAGAACTATAACACAAACAACTCTCATAACTTTGACAACGTCATTATTTGTAAAACACAAAATCGAAGTGTTTACTCTCCATTATCGGTGTTTTACGTAACACTGTGAGAATACAAGTCTGCAACTATAGCTTTGCCGGCATGTCAAGTGCATGGTGAGAATGCTGTTTATTCCATCATTCTCGCCTACTTGCTGGAATGTCAGTCTTCGTTGTTTTTTTAGGGTTCCGTACCTCAAGCGCTACAAACGGAACCCTTACAGGATCACTTCGTTGTCCGTCCGCCTGTCTGTCGGACTATTAAGAGCCCTTTCTCTCATGAAACGGTAGAGGCAACAAGTTGAAGTTTCGCAATGTGACAGTTTACCTTATAAGTCAATGCACTCAAAGGATACGTCCGTTTATGTCGCATGTTTCGATAATCATCAAAATCTGCAGGGTACTTCCCGTTAACATAGAGTCATGAAATTAGACAAGAAGCAAGGTTTCAGAGTACAAGTAGATGAAAAAATCCCGAAATTGTCTGTTTGTGATTATAACACATAAATTTTTTTTTTTTGCCATTTCTTGTCCCTTTTTCTCAGGAACGGATAGAGGTATCAAGGTGATATTTATATCAAGTACTAATGTCTTCGGTTCCTTGGCGGTATAAATAACTTAAGGTTTTAATTCAATGCAATCAAAAAATAGGCCATATATGTCATATTTCGACAATCGCAAACTCACTAATAAAAACCTTTAAATGAATTATCTGTAGACATGTCAGTCGTGGTGGTCTATCACTCGCCGGCACGGTAGCTCAGATTGTAATAATAATAATAAATGAAGTCTACAACGATGAACGTGAAGTGATATTAGGTGACGTCCGCCAAGGCCGACGAGAACAACAACAACAACAACAACAACAACAACAAAGCGGTAAAGCGCATACCAGGAAACCGAGAGGTCGCGGGATCGAATCTCGGACGAACTATTTTGAATTTTCAGTCTTAGCTCTAATCTAGCCTTCACGCACCAACGATGTGAGGACTCGTCCAGAAACGGTTCGGATTCCAGGTTAAACTGTAGATCCCCTTTCCCCGGTTGGATAACTGAAGTAGGTTAGGAACACGCAAGTTGCCGAAGTGGCGTCCAATAGAAAGACATGCGCCAGGTCATTGAGCTACATGAAATTATCTATATACATAATTAAGTATGTACGGAACCCTCTGTGCGCCAGTCCTAGTGCACTTGCCCGGTTTTTCTTAGTAGAGGGTCTTTGCTTTCCCTTATTCATTGATCTATTGTTTGCTAGTTCTACCTGTGAACTTAAGAACTGTGTCGGAATTGTTGTTGGCAGGAAGTGTCGTCTTGGCACGTTGATAACTGACCCACAGTTACTGAAGGAAACACTAGACTGACGTTAAGAACTAAAGATAAATACTATTCCCTCCTTGAAAGGAAGCTCATGGTCGCTGTGAGCTTCTATTTTTCCTCCCTTCTGATCCGAACTAAGCACCGTAATCTTTTCTTGCTAAAGATATTCCTTCTGCATGTAGACTCCAACAGTGTCACGTCAGGGAAACTGTTGTCATTTGCTAGACTGAACTGCACTGCTTTATTTACCGCGTTTGTAGTAACGTTCTTGTGATATTAATGGGTTTCCCTTTTTCCACTGCTTTGTATGCATTTTTTTTCACACTAATCTCTTAAGCTTTTAAGCAATTTGGATGATATACTGTGTTGGGCTGCGACAGGTGGACAAATGTTTAGTAGATTTATCAACAATAGTAATCTATTGCTGTCGAACGCTTTGAGCAGCTACCTAAATTGTATCTCGAACCTGAATAGACGCTTCACTTTCCCGCTGGCGTAGATCCCAATGGTTACGTCAGGCCGACATACAACCGAAGTGATGTCACCACAGCTAGGCGCCAGACGCACCAATGTGAGAAAAAGGAACCATCTGCTACACAAACTGCTGCCAACGGGGCTAATTGACTCCTCGTACTAAAGAGATTGTCTTCAAAACCAAGCTCAGTCCACAGGTTCTGCAACAAATAGGATGTCACTGCAGTTCTCTGGAACTTGCACTTGTAACTTTGGGCTTAAACCTAAAGCAACAGCTACCGCCCATCGCCGGCATAAGTGATCTAAAAGGCTCTATGAATTGCGTGGAAGAGAGTATTTTTCAAGTAGTACCTTCCTCTGTTCCAGTCAGTTGCTAATTATTGTGAAAATAATCGTTTGTACAACTCTGTGAATCCATTAAATAAATTGTCGGAAGGACGACGGTTCAATCCCGCGTCCGGCCACCCTGATTTAGGTTTTCCGTGATTTCCCTAAATCACTCCAGGCAAATGCCGGGATGGTTCCTCTGAAAGGGCACGGCCGACTTCCTTCCCTAATCCGTTGAGACCGGTGACCACGCTGTCTGGTCTCCTTCCCCAAACCAACCAACCAACC
This sequence comes from Schistocerca serialis cubense, assembly GCF_023864345.2. NCBI lineage: Eukaryota > Metazoa > Arthropoda > Insecta > Orthoptera > Acrididae > Schistocerca > Schistocerca serialis. The sequence goes on from NC_064638.1 coordinate 1,033,951,607, forward strand.
ATTAAATAAATTGTACTCGCTACTGGAGTAGTATGTAAGGAGGTTATAAAATGTTGCAAAAATCTTCAAACCAGTTTCTAGTTATAGTATGCATATTGCCTCTTTTATCTGTATCTTTAACACGAAATTAGTTTAGTGCAACTTTCGGGATAGTCTAATAAATAGTAACATCAAGTAATATGGATCTATATGAATCTGACTTTATACCAAAGATTAGGTATAAACAGAGGACTGCGATTACTTTCACATCTGTGAGAGAAAACGTTGTATTGCGAATAGCCTCTAAATTACGTAGTGTATAATCAGACGATCTTTAGATACCCCGAAAAATCTACGTGGTTAGTACACGTGTCAACAGAGTATCAACAATGAGTGATGGATGACTTTAGCGGACACTTTGCCGACCAATCATATCCTAAATACGTTAAATGTGCGACCTGTCGGGCGACCTAGCTGGCCATTGAAAGTACGTCGTTCTTCGAGGAAAGCTTTTCTCGCTGCATGTGACAGGTAACTATTCTGCTGAAATATGGAATCTGTAGTTACCCGTGGGAAGGAGGGAACCTTGGGCACTAAAACATTGGTGACGTAACAGTCGCCACTCAGGATACTCTCTGTACGTCCCTCTAGAACCCAAATCACTTCCACATTATATACGTAGTTTACAGCATCACGCACATCGGGGACCTAAGAAGAAGAAGAAGAAGAAGAAGAAGCAGAAAGGAGAAGGCATGGACTGAACCGTGATCTGAGTCTCCTGGGTACGCCTTGCTATCCAACACCTGATTCGGAATCTCTGTCTGGCCGTGATGTAATCCAGTTGCAATATTTTCCAAGTATACCAGCTCCTCTTGTGATGATTGAATAGCGTATTTCCCATTATCAGTTGAAATTTATTGCAGAACTCAGTCTTCCTTCTCGCATTCCTGCTACAAAGCCCATATTCTCCGGTAACTCTATCGTATCTTCCTTCCCTTACTAATGCGTTCCAGCCCCCCATAATTATTAGACTTTCATCCCCCTTTGCATACAGTTACCCTTCAGTATCCTCATATACGTTCTCTGCTTCATCTTCTGCTTGTGACGTCGGCTTCTGTACCTGAATTATTGTTTTTGGCGTACATTTGCCGTCGATTCTGATGCGAACAAGCCAATCGCTGAATTGTTCACAGTAACTCATTCTCTGTTCTACCTTCCGATTCAAACGAATGGTAGTCGTTAGACCATTTTATGGTGCTGTTGATATTATGCTATATTCGTCTGACCAGAATTTCTTGTTTTCTTTTCAGTCCGCTTCACCGAAGCATTTCTCTTTTCTGATTTTTTGGCTTCCCTACTATGTTCAAACATCTGACGCTCCACTCTCCAACAGGTAGAACGTAATCATTTCGTTGGTTATTCTCTCTTTTTCTCATCGTCACCTACCCCTCGGCAGCCCCTCCCGAGGTTCCGAATGGGAGGCTAACCCGGAGTCTTCTGCCGATGGAGAGATCATCGCAACACTGTTTCGGTTACGGCCACGTGCCCTGTTGGATGCACATTGTTTGTCTTTGATACGGATATCTGGTACATCTGTAACCTAGTAACCTAAAAACGGTTTATTTGGGGGGGGGGGTGGAGGAAGGTAAGGGGGGAAGTAACAGTCAATTTTACCCACATTCTCCAGGGTTTCGCTAACTGTGCTCTATCTAACGAAAAATAGTGTTCCTTCTAGAATGAGATTTTCACTCTACAGCGAAGTGTGCGCTGATATGAAACTTCCTGGCAGATTAAAACTGTGTGCCGGACCGAGACTCGAACTTGGAACCTTTGCCTTTCGCGGGCAAGTGCTTGGGTAGCTCAGGCGGTAGAGCACTTGCCCGCGAAAGGCAAAGGTCCCGAGTTCGAGTCTCGCTCCGGCACACAGTTTTAATCTACCAGGACGTTTCAGTGTTCCTTCTGTTTCAGACATCGATAGGTCTCGCATTCAGTGTGCAGCCTCAATCACTGATGGGAATGGTGAATTTTGGCGACTAACACTCAGGACGTGGAATGACATCCGACTTCCTCGTATATTCACTTATGGTATCTGCAAGGTATGACAAACTTCTTTGAACTGAGAAAGGTCAAACACTGATGTTTTTTTTGTGTTCACAACTTTATTTAGCCCTTACTAAGTTCCTGTTATCCAGGCTCACTCAGCTGGACCAGAAAGAGAAATGGAGCCGCGATGGCTTCCTTGAACGAAGCATCTTGACATTTGCTTAAAGTGATTTAGGGAAATTACTGAAAAGCTAAAATAGGATGGCTCAAGAGGATTTTGAAATACGACTCCATTACCTAAACCACTACACTGTCGTCGAACGAATAAGGGTGATGTCAAAAGCAATTATAACACGGAAGAGAAATAGCCTTTAGATCTCAGCTCATTATTATCAAATTATCATCACTAAATAGATATGGCTACTTATTAATTCGACGCTTTTATGTCTTTACTGCTACTGGTGAACAGTGATATTCTGGAACATCTGATGAAGTTGACCGCTATACGGCTACTAGTTACAGTAATCAAGTTAGCGTGTGACACGTAAACGGCTATTTCAGAGGAACAGATTGAAGAGAAATTCGTTCGAAACAACTCATTATTGCCTGAAAGCTCGGCGGGAAAATTTCCACCTGCCTCTTGCAGTCTGTGGACTGTGGGAGCTGACACCACGGAATGCGTGTTAGGTGTTCCGTCCACAGCAGACGGAAGTAGGGCCCGTATCCGTTGCAGCGTTCCGGCACCGAGCCAACATTGTGGACGAATCTGTGCGTTCCATGAGGACAAGATGGCGGCCATCCCGTGCTGTGGCCACATTGCGGGGGCCAGTACCTGCTCGTCATTGCGTAGTATCCCATCCTACTCGTATCACTGATTCCACCCATGCATCACTGTCTTAGTGGTGACCTGTAATTCTGCCCGTTCGAACTCAGTCATGTGCTGATATTGCATCCTTTCATATCAGCGAGGCGTACTGACCCTTGTAAGCCCTCCTCTATTGGACTGCTGTCACAGGTTATCAAGTTTAGGCGTCGGATGATTTTTTGGTAGAGCGGTAATCGTATTTGTGCCTAACAATAATCTGGTCAGACAAATTGGTGGCCAGACATTAATATGGGTCTATTTCGCACCTGAAACCAGTGTAGCACGCTTCTTGCCTAGTGACATGGACAAATATCCTGCTAGAAGATGCCATCACTATTGGAGAAGAGATTAAGCGTGAAGGGATACAGCTTGTCCGCAATAATATTCACTCGTATTCAGCATCTGTAACTGTGTCTTCCGTTCCAACGTAGATCCCTTGTAAGCCCAGGTGAATCCCATCCATACCATAATACTACCCCCATCTGCCTGCGTCCGTGCAGTGGTCCACGTTTCCAACAGCCTGGATGACGGCGTATCCGGACAGACCATATACCTGGTGTCACAAAAAAAAAAAAACGTTATTCTTCCTACCAGACGACAAATTTCCATTGATCCACGGTCCAATATCGATGCCCACTAATAGTAATTGATGATGTCATTGGGTCAACATGGAAACACGTGGGGATCATCTGTTGCAGAGCACCATGTTCAACAATTTGTGTTGAATTGTGTGCTCCGAAACACTTATGTGTGAATTTACACTTTATCCGGAAAGATTTTGTAAATTTTCCTGAAATACAAGAACTTACGGCGCTTGTTTACCAGTTTCGTAACTTAAAAATTTGTATGATACTCTGTGTGATACAAGTGTGGGACCAAACGATGGGATGGCGTGGAATATTCTAACTTGCTTCCTCAACTAGTTAATCTGGAAACAGGCGTCAAAGTAGAGTCGAAAAACTGGAGAGGGTGACACAGATTAGAAATTTTAATACAGATTGTTCGGCCAGCCGCTGTGACCGAGCGGGTCTAGGCGCTTCAGTCCGGAACCGCGCTGCTGCTGCTACGGTCGCAGGTTTGAATCCTGCCTCGGGCATGGGTGTGTGTGCTGTCCTTAGATTAGTTAGGTTTGAGTAGTTCTAAGTTCTAGGGGACTGATGACCTCAGGTCTCATATTGCTCAGAGCCATATAGATAGTTGTTTGTTTGCGTGATGGGACATTCTTACATGGACTCTCATAGAGTTAAAAAAGTAACGACTAGCATCATTTCAGCTTTCGATATCCGTGCATAACTGTGGAAATAACTACCTGAAACATTCGGAAAGGCGAAGCCCATTGCCAAACCAATAATCACAAACCTACTGCGCGCTTCTTCGAGACGTTCCGAGAGTGTTTTCATCATCGACTCTGTAGATGGAATGTTTAGAATTTAATGCCGACTTTAAGATAATGTGAGATGGACATTGGACAAATATGTTGGAAGAAATCGCGTGGCACCGACTCTTAAATAATGTAAGGCTTATCGCGAAACGTACACTAGTGGTGGTAGGGACGGCGTGATTCAGTGATACTCACTGTACCTGTCATGTAACTTTGAACCTCTGTTAACAGCCATCCGCTTGATGCAGAATGATAAAACACCAAGTTTAGGTTTAAGCATTAAAGCAGAAATCATGACTGGATCATATATGTGCCTATGTGCAATATTACAGCAGTATACACAAAAAACAGTAGGGTAACAGTTCGCAGACAATTATTTTCTGACCCACATATAAAAAATACACTGAAAGTATACTTAAATGTAATAGTGAAATAATCAAATTCAAGAAATACATACCTATGATACCAAGACAAATTTATTAGTAACTTAAGGTTATATAAAATATGATTTTCACAATTGAAATGTAATTCAAATTATAAATCCCTAATACATCTCGTTAAATTTATTTATTACTAAGGTGGAAGACACGTCTGAAGTTTGGTGCGGAACTTGCCACACTGCAGTCTGCATGAGGCCACCTAGAACACAAGATGAATCGATGCTACAGTTCTCCATCACGACCAGATTCTCCGCAGAAAGGGCCCACCTTAGATGTTGTCATTTGTCTGGAACAAACTGGAGACCAATTCATAAGTGACAACATCATCCAATTCATCAACTTGACACAGTTCCGCTTCGTTATCGTCATAAAAGAGCCTCTTTTCTTCTTATTGTCTTGTTTCCCTTTAAAACTTCCTTTTCTGATGTTGGTGTAGCGGACCATTTCTTATTGTCCTGCCTCACTTTCGCTCATGCCAAAATGCTTTTCCTTGGAGTGGATGTTGGAACATCTGAATGTTGTTTAGGCCGTGACTTGTTTGATCTGATGACTTTGTCATCATCCTAAGTATCGGAAAATGTGTAGAATAGACACCACTGATCCGGTGCAAAAAGTTTATCATCTGCGTTTGATTCGTCTCTTCTTTCCAGCCATGTGTACGTCCAGAGGTAACTCATTCATTGGAATGAAGTCTTCCTTTGAGAATAAATCTGGATTGAGAGGGAAGATACCTGTCTTTTTAAAGTCAGACGCAGCTTTATCAGTTCCTGCAACCTTAATGTAAGCAGCATTAAATGAAACAGGCAGGTCTGCGTTGCCGATACTTTGATAAGGGCTTCCAACAAACAGAGTGCATTCTGTGTTGTAAGCGGCCGCAAGTGGTCTGTAGCAAAAAACAGCTAATGGCTGCGATCGATGGGAAGTGTGTTGTGGCAAGGAGACCAGTTCATGTGATTTTCTTCGCGGAAATAGTTACTCATTAGGGATGTGTGACAGGAATGACTGTTCATAATCAGAAGTGTTCGACTTGCAGGTGAAGATTAAGAAACTTCCTGGCAGATTAAAACTGTGTGCCGGACCGAGACTCGAACTGGGGACCTTTGCCTTTCGCGGGCAAGTGCTCTACCAACTGAGTAAAGGCAAAGGTTCCGAGTTCGAGTCTCGGTTCGGCACACAGTTTTAATCTGCCAGGAAGTTTCATATCAGCGCACACTCCACTGTAGAGTGAAAATTTCATTCTAGGTGAAGATTATGTCTGCTTTGTGGAATGTCTCAGCCATCTTAGATACACTTCATCACTGGCCCATCCTGACTATGAACGGCAATCAATGCTTCTGGCAGGTTCTTCGCGTGTTTTTGCGGTCGACATTCTCACGACGGGAAAAATAAACGTAGGTAGTATAAACATTCCTGTACGACTCATTGCATAACACAGAACTGTGTCTCGGCCGCGTTCCAAACTTGTAGCAGTTGCTAATTTTTTCTGTCCTTTCGGATCGGTGATTGATGGAGGTTTCTGTACTGTAGAAATTTTCCTCTCGTAGATACTGTAATTCCGTGATGGTGGAAGTTTATAGTTCTCATGCCGCGCGGAGTGGCCGCGCGGTTAGAGGCGCCATAACCCTACCGCCGGAGGTTCGAGTCCTCCCTTGGGGATGGTTATGTGTGTTTGTCCTTACCGTTAAGTTAGTTTACGTAGTGTGTAAAGGACCGATGAACTCAGCAGTTTCGTCCCTTAGTAATTCATACACATTTGAACAATCATCAAATGTCAAAACAGGTGTATTTCATGTGTATTAAATGCAAGAATTCTGTTCATATTTGTTGGCTCAGGATAGAGTCCGACAGAACAGGACTCGGAAGGCCTAATGGTACTGACCGACTGCCATGTCATCCTCTGCCGATAGGCATCACTGGATACGGGCATGGAGGGGCGTGTGGTCGGCACACCGCTTATACTTGGATGCCACCTCAAAAACCCTTGTGCCCCATCTTTCGTAGCCAATTTAGTTTCAGAGCTTCATCGTGTTTTGTTTCCTTTAGCAAATTCGTAATCAGTTCGCCTTATTTCTGTTAAACTCGCACAATAAAACAAATCCGCTAATATCAGCAAATGGTCAGCAAGTCCTTTTTCCTGTTGTTCGCTAAACACTAATTTTGTGCCCATTTTTTGATCTACTGTAACATCCATCTTCAACCTTTTCCGAAGTGCAGCCTCATGAATACCAAACTATCGTCCAGGTTCTCTAATTTTCTTTCTATTTCTAACTCCAACCACGACTGCAGGTAATGATTCTTCTCTCCACGAAGCTTCACAAATTCTTCGGGCATAATTCCAAACCATCCAGAATTAAAAGATTCTCTTTCTAAAAGCATCCAAAGTTTAGGGTATTTGTTATCTTAAAAACCTCCGTAAAAATAAAACAGTTGTTAATTACACGAGGGGTAATGGGCACGGAACACTATGCCTCGGCCTACGTGCCATTACCCCAGGTTGCTTCACTTTGTTTTGTTCTCTTTCACACTGAAATAGAGCGTATAACTAACGAAGCAAACCAAGCATTTTGTAGCCCACAGTTCACAGCGTGTTATTAGGCAGTTTGGCTGCACATTAAATCAATAGTTATTTACTTACCTTCTTTAGAGCCTCGAAACCGTCTTAGACGAATTTGTAGAAAAACAAAAATCAAACCATAACTGAAACGACTTTCACTGAAACAACTCCGACTTACTACTCCTAGCTTGGGGAAGCTGTCACTAGATGCCATTCCAATCAATAGTGTCTACGGGCTGGAAGCAGCAGACTTTCCATGATGAGTTCCATCGCATACCATAGGTCCACTGCAAGACCGTGTCTAACGTCGTTAACTGTGCGGTACTTGTGGTGTAAAGTAGGACAGCAATGTTTAGGCAGATGCGCCACCATAAATAAAAGCATCCAATGTTTACTGCAGCCAGCCAGGCGCTGGAATGTGCCGTTGTCGGCGCTCGATGGTACGCCTCAAGTCGCTAGAGATGTGAGTTATATAGACTCAGAGCACGACTGTAGCTATGTTCTAAAAATAATTGCCGCTTTGACAGCGTAGCAATACTGGTCGTAGTTATTACTTTCTTAATAGGAAATATTAAAGACCCATCGCGAAATCCGTCGTTTTATTACAGCAGTTCCAGATTTTGGCTATTACATAGTCTTATTCAGTGCGTATAACAACAGGCGTCATTAGTCCAAAATGTCACGTAGTAAACGATATTGGCTGATACGGAACAAACAGGAGTCTCGCTGGACTTCCTGTATGTTCTACATTAACCAATATTGTTTACTACGTGACACTTTAGACTAATGTCACGTGTTGTTATAAGTATTTAAGATGGCTATGTAATAGTCGAAATCCAGATCTCCTGTAATAAAACGACGTATTTCGCAATCGATTGTTGTTCTTTTCTCTATTGCCTATATTCACCGATTGCTGTGTACAACTGGAGCATATGGATTCCAATGTAATTGGAAAAATTAATTATTCTGTGGATCAAGATAATTTTGCTAGTAGTAAGGAATCTAAAATTAAAGAACGACCTTTTTCCAACGGCAAACAAGGAAAGATATTCGAAATACTATTACCAAGGTAGAACTATGAAAAGTCGACACGTGTTCTCTGTTCGACGTGTACGACTTGTTCTTATGTATGTTGTTTGTTCTACATGCTGCCATATGCTACAACATATTTTGAGAATTGTGATAGTCAGAATGTTCGGTACAACACTTTTAGATGCTTCTTCTATTGATGTGAATATACCTATGTGTTCTGTTCCATAGTTAGGTTTCCCATAAACCATCTCGCTATTCGTAACAACATTCGAAGTGTGTCTATTTCAACTTAAACTAATTCACAATAACCTCAATTTTTTTTAACCATTCAAGGTCTCTGTTGGTTTTTGTCAAATATGTGTTTGCGGAAAAAATCGATGAAAATGCCTGTTTTGCATTTTGTTGTATTGTTTTGATTCTTCCAGATCAGCACACTTATTTTCATTGAAAAGTCATCTCTGGTGTTGATGATTATCAACTGAAAAATACAAAGATAAGACACCGATATCATCATGACAGACGCAACACAAGAGTCGACGAGTGCGAGAATTATGGCACAATCACCTTAACAGCTCAGGCGTCCAAGATGATGACAGAATAAAAAAAGTGTGTGTGAAATCTTATGGGACTTAACTGCTAAGGTCATCGGTCCCTAAGCTAACACACTACTTAACCTAAATTATCCTAAGGACAAACACACACACCCACGCCCGAGGGAGGACTCGAACCTCCGCCGGGACCAGCCGCACAGGATGACAGAATAATATACAGAAAAATGATAACCTATTAGATGACGATCTGTTTGGCTTTAGGAAAGGTAAAGGTACAAAGAGGCAGTTCTGGCGTTGCGGTTAATAATAGAAGAAAGACTGAAGAAAAATCAAGACACATCCAAAACATTTATCGATCTGGAAAAACCATTGGACAATGTAAAATGGTGCAAGATATTCGAAATTCTGAGAAAAATAGGGGTAAGCCGTAGGGAAAGGCGGGTAACGTACAATATGTACAAGAACCAAGTACGAACAATAAGATCGGATGATCAAGAAAGAAACGCTAGAATTAAGGAAGGCTGTAAGACATAGAGTAGTCTTTCGCCCCTACTGTTCAATCGATATATCGAAGAAACAATGATGGAAATAAAAGGAAGATTCAAGAATGGGATTAAAATTCCAGACGAAAGGATATTGATGATGAGATTCGCTGATGACATTGCTGCCCTCAGTGAAACCGAACAAGAATTACAGGATCTGTCGAATGGAATTAAAAGCCTGATGGGCACAGAATATGGATTGATTGTAAATGGAAGAAAGACGAATATAAGTAGCAGAAATGAGAACAGCGAGAAACTGAATATCAGATTTGGGGACCACGAAGTTAAGGAATCTTAGGCAGCTAAATAACTCATGATGGACGGATCAAGGAGGACGTAAAAAGCAGAAAAGAAGGCCATTTCTGGCCAAAAGAAGTCTACTAATATGAAATATGGGCATTAATTTGAGGAAGACATTTCCGAGAATGTAAGTTTGGAGCAGAGCATTGTATGGTAGTGAAAAATAGACTGTGGGAAAACTGAAACAGAAGAGAATCAAAGCATTTGAGATGTGGTGCTGCGAATAATGTTGAAAATTAGGTGGACTGATAATGTATGGAATGAGGAGATTCACCGCAGAATCAGCGAGGAAAGGAATATATGGTAATGACTGACAAGAAGAAGGGGCGGGATGATACGAAATCTGTTAAAACATCAGGGAATAACCTCCGTGATACTATGGTTACTTCGGTTACACGATAAATCAGTCTAATCTAAAAGCCGTAAATTCAACTAAATACCTAGGTATTACAATTACGAACAACTTAAATTGGAAGGAACACGTAGAAAATGTTGTGGGGAAGGCTAACCAAAGACTGCGTTTTATTGGCAGGACACTTAGAAAATGTGGCAGACCTACTAAGGAGACTTCCTACACTACGCTTGTCCGTCCTCTTTTAGAATACTGCTGCGCAGTGTGGGATCCTTAGCAGATAGGATGGTTCAAATGGCTCTGAGCACTATGGGACTTGACTTCTGATGTCATCAGTCCCCTAGAACTTAGAACTACTTAAACTTAACTAAACGAAGGACATCACACACATCCATGCCCGATGTAGGATTCGAACCTGCGACCGTAGCGGTCGCTTTGTTCCAGACTGTAGCGCCTAGAACCGCTCGGCCACCCCGGTCGGCTAGCAGATAGGACTGACGGAGTACATCGAAATAGTTCAAAGAAAGGCAGCACGTTTTGTATTATCGCGAAATATGGGAGAGAGTGTCACAGAAATGATACAGGATTTGGCTGGAAATCATCAAAAGAAAGGCGTTTTTCGTTGCGACGGAATCTTCTCCCGAAATTCCAATCACCAACTTTCTCCTCCGAATGCGGAAATATTTTGTTGACACCGACCTACATAGGGAGAAATGATCACCGCGATAAAATAAGGGAAATCACAGATTGAAATAATAGAGAATTGTTAAGGTGGTTCAATGAACCCTCTGCCAGACACTTAAATGTGATTTGCAGAGTATCCATGTAGATGTAGATGGGGAGCTGTGTACGGTAAAATCTGTAGAGGAAGACAGAAATTCGAATACATCTAGCAAATAATTGAAGACGTATGTTGCAACTGCTACTCTGACAAAAAAATGCACAGGAGATAAATTTGTGGCAGAGCCGCATCAAACCAGTCCGAAGACTAATGACTCAAAAAAACACGCTGAAAATGGGATAAAACCTGACAGCGTTGCCGAGATGCTAAAATCGAAAATTATCACCTGAACTTGCAACTTGAGCTCTTAACCGTGCCGTGACTTATAAATTTTAGTGACTTTTTACGAAACGTTCTTGTTGATTTCACAGTTTAACACAGTTAGGGATATGGCCTCCACAAATGTGGCGTGTAAATATCACAATGCGGTTCGAACTGCCCCGTGGTGGTGGTGATACCGAGCCATCTGCACTGTGATGTTTGCCGTTGATTAGCGCTCAAGCAAGGCAGGGTATAACCGCTTCCCGATTCTGCCATGAGCAAAACGTTTAGAAACCTCCTACAGGAAAATTAAAGAGACCTTTGGGGAAAAGAGAACCATTTGTATGAATATCAAGACCTCAGATGGAAACCCAGTCCTAACCAAAGAAGGGAAAGCAGAAAGGTGGAAGGAGTATATAGAGGGTCTATACAAGGGCGATGTACTTGAGGGCAATATTATGGAAATGGAAGAGGATGTAGATGAAGATGAAATGGGAGGTACGATACTGCGTGAAGAGTTTGACAGAGCACTGAAAGACCTGAGCCGAAACAAGGCCCCGGGAGTAGACACCATTCCATTAGAACTACTGACGGCCTTGGGAGAGCCAGTCCTGACAAAACTCTACCATCTGGTGAGCAAGATGTATGAGACAGGCGAAATACCCTCAGACTTCAAGAAGAATATAATAATTCCAATCCCACAGAAAGCAGGTGTTGACAGATGTGAAAATTACCGAACTATCAGTTTAATAAGTCACAGCTGCAAAATACTAACGCGAATTCTTTACAGACGAATGGAATAACTGGTAGAAACCGACCTCGGGGAAGATCAGTTTGGATTCCGTAGAAATATTGGAACACGTGAGGCAATACTGACCTTACGACTTATCTTAGAAGAAAGATTAAGGACAGGCAAACCTACGTTTTTAGCATTTGTAAACTTAGAGAAAGCTTTTGACAATGTTGACTGGAATACTCTCCTTCAAATTCTAAAGGTGGCAGGGGTAAAATACAGGGAGCGAAAGGCTATTTACAATTTGTGCAGAAACCAGATGGCAGTTATAAGAGTCGAGGGACATGAAAGGGAAGCAGTGGTTGGGAAGGGAGTGAGACAGGGTTGTAGCCTCTCCCCAATGTTATTCAATCTGTATATTGAGCAAGCAGTAAAGGAAACAAAAGAAAAATTCGGAGTAGGTATTCAAATCAATGGAGAAGAAATAAAAACTTTGAGATTCGCCGATGACATTGTAATTCTGTCAGAGACAGCAAAGGACTTGGAAGAGAAGTTGAACGGAATGGACAGTGTCTTGAAAGGAGGATATAAGATGAACATCAACAAAAGCAAAACGAGGATAATGGAATGTAGTCGAATTAAGTCGGGTGATGCTGAGGGAATTAGATTAGGAAATGAGACACTTAAAGCAGTAAAGGAGTTTTGCTATTTGGGGAGCAAAATAACTGATGATGGTCGAAGTAGAGAGGATATAAAATGTAGACTGGCAATGGCAAGGAAAGCGTTTCTCAAGAAGAGAAATTTGTTAACATCGAGTATAGATTTAAATGTCAGGAAGTCGTTTCTGAAAGTACACTCCTGGAAATTGAAATAAGAACACCGTGAATTCATTGTCCCGGGAAGGGGAAACTTTATTGACACATTCCTGGGGTCAGATACATCACATGATCACACTGACAGAACCACAGGCACATAGACACAGGCAACAGAGCATGCACAATGTCGGCACTAGTACAGTGTATACCCACCTTTCGCAGCAATGCAGGCTGCTATTCTCCCATTGAGACGATCGTAGAGATGCTGGATGTAGTCCTGTGGAACGGCTTGCCATGCCATTTCCACCTGGCGCCTCAGTTGGACCAGCGTTCGTGCTGGACGTGCAGACCGCGTGAGACGACGCTTCATCCAGTCCCAAACATGCTCAATGGGGGACAGATCCGGAGATCTTGCTGGCCAGGGTAGTTGACTTACACCTTCTAGAGCACGTTGGGTGGCACGGGATACATGCGGACGTGCATTGTCCTGTTGGAACAGCAAGTTCCCTTGCCGGTCTAGGAATGGTAGAACGATGGGTTCGATGACGGTTTGGATGTACCGTGCACTATTCAGTGTCCCCTCGACGATCACCAGTGGTGTACGGCCAGTGTAGGAGACCGCTCCCCACACCATGATGCCGGGTGTTGGCCCTGTGTGCCTCGGTCGTATGCAGTCCTGATTGTGGCGCTCACCTGCACGGCGCCAAACACGCATACGACCATCATTGGCACCAAGGCAGAAGCGACTCTCATCGCTGAAGACGACACGTCTCCATTCGTCCCTCCATTCACGCCTGTCGCGACACCACTGGAGACGGGCTGCACGATGTTGGGGCGTGAGCGGAAGACGGCCTAACGGTGTGCGGGACCGTAGCCCAGCTTCATGGAGACGGTTGCGAATGGTCCTCGCCGATACCCCAGGAGAAACAGTGTCCCTAATTTGCTGGGAAGTGGCGGTGCGGTCCCCTACGGCACTGCGTAGGATCCTACGGTCTTGGCGTGCATCCGTGCGTCGCTGCGGTCCGGTCCCAGGTCGACGGGCACGTGCATCTTCCGCCGACCACTGGCGACAACATCGATGTACTGTGGAGACCTCACGCCCCACGTGTTGAGCAATTCGGCGGTACGTCCACCCGGCCTCCCGCATGCCCACTATACGCCCTCGCTCAAAGTACGTCAACTGCACATACGGTTCACGTCAACGCTGTCGCGGCACGCTACCAGTGTTAAAGACTGCGATGGAGCTCCGTATGCCACGGCAAACTGGCTGACACTGACGGCGGCGGTGCACAAATGCTGCGCAGCTAGCGCCATTCGACGGCCAACACCGCGGTTCCTGGTGTGTCCGCTATGCCGTGCGTGTGATCATTGCTTGTACAGCCCTCTCGCAGTGTCCGGAGCAAGTATGGTGGGTCTGACACACCGGTGTCAATGTGTTCTTTTTTCCATTTCCAGGAGTGTATTTGTATGGAGTGTAGCCATGTATGGAAGTGAAACATGAACGATAAATAGTTTAGACAAGAAGAGAATAGAAGCTTTCGAAATGTGGTGCTACAGAATAATGCTGAAGATTAGATGGGTAGATCACATAACTAATGAGGAGGTATTGAATAGAATTGGGGAGAAGAGGAGTTTGTGGCACAACTTGACGAGAAGAAGGGACCGGTTTGTAGGACATATTCTGAGGCATCAAGGGATCACCAATTTAGTATTGGAGGACAGCGTGGAGGGTAAAAATCGTAGAGGGAGACCAAGAGATGAATACACCAAGCAGATTCAGAAGGATGTAGGTTGCAGTAGGTACTGGGAGAGGAAGAAACTTGCACAGGATAGGGCAGCATGGAGAGCTGCATCGAACCGGTCTCAGGACTGAAGACCACAACAACAACTACCATCCTCACAAAAAGCACCCAGTAGAGAGACACATGTTTACAAGAGTTAATGAACTGCGCGTCAGCGACCTTATCGATCGAAATAATGCAGCTGATTCGTAATAAACCCGCTTTCAGGAGGAGTGGGTTTGAGACCTCGACTGCCTGTTGTAATAAAGGTTCTCCGTTGAGTCGTTAAATGACTTGATGCGAATCCCGGAGTGTTTGACTCAGAAAGACACGACCGGCTTCCTTCGCCATTGTGAAACACGGCTTTTGTACATCCTCAAAGCTTGTGTAGCGTCATGCAAAATCACAATCGGTCCGCGACTCCCTCGGCGGTGTCGGCGCGCTCGATGCTACACGGTCCATTCACATTAATGGGACCACCGTCAGTGCTCGACATCAGCGGCAATAACAACTCAGACGACAAGTGGCAGCACTAGCTACTCGGGGGGACGCGGAAAACTGTGTAGTCGTTGTCGTAATGCGTAAACAGAGCGAGTTATCTGACGCCCAAAAAGGCGTGATCATTGCTTTCCCACCCAAGGGTGGAAGCATTTCCCAGACGGCTATGTTTAGAAACTGTTCGCTTGCCACCATGATTAAAGTATGCCATGCATGGCAAAGTGGCGCTATCTGAAAATGTCGCCGAGGAAACTGTTGTCCACCAAAAGGCTGCAAACAAGGGTGAACGGGGGCTACGGAGATATACACCGGCGGATTCACGTTCAACTGTTGAGCACCTGACCATCCAGATAAACCAAGTGTGTCCTCGACGAGCGACCAGCGGACGTTAGTGCGTACGGGCCTACACAACAGGCGCCTGCTTCTTATGCTCGTGCTGATTGCTGTTCGTCGTCGACGAAGGCTGGAATTTGCATTATAATACCGCAATTCGACGTCCACTGCGTACCGACAGGTGACCTTTTTCGAAGGAATCACGTTTTATGCTCCATCGGACAGATGGCCGTTGGCTTGTACTGCGTGAAACGTCTGAAAGCAAACACCCTGCTTGCGTTATGCTCTGGGGAATGGTTTCGTGGCATTCGCTGGGTGATCCCGTCGTTCCGAAAGGCACAATCAGTCAATAGAAGTATGCATTATCCTTGGGGACCATGCCCTCCCCTAAATGCAGTTGATTTTTCCTCGACGCAATTGCATCTACCAGCAGCACAATGCAACGTGTCACACAGCTCTCACGTGCGTGTTTCGAAGAGCACCAGAATGAGTTTACCATACTCGCCTGGTCACCGAACTTCCCGGATTTAAACCCAATCGAAAATCTGTGGGACCACCTCGAGTGGGCTGTTCGTACCATGGATCCTCAGCAACTGGCCATGGCCGTCGGGTCTGCATAGCTCCACATTCTTGTCTGTATTGTCCAGAAACACTGACTCTCTTCCTGCACGTGTCGCAGTGGTCCACGTTGCAAAAGGCGGTAATTCAGGATTTTAGCAGGTGGTCACATTAATGTGCCTGGACAATGAAGTTACGAGACTTTGTGTTCCACATAATCAGAAACGTTTACTGGCAGATTGGGATTAAACCTCTCTACAGTGCTACACATGTAAAAATAAAGGTCGCCGGCCTCGCTTTGACCCGCGATGACCCGCGAGACAGGGTTAAACTACCCAAATTCTAAAGCCAATAGCCGGCTGGGGTGGCCGAGCGGTTCTACGCGCTTCACTCTGGAACCGCGCGACCACTACGGTCGCAGGTTCGAATCCAGCCTTGGGCATGGATGTATGTCATGTCCTTAGGTTAGTTAGGTTTAAGTAGTTCTAAGTTGTAGCGGACTGATGACCTCAGAAGTTACGACCCATAGTGCTCAGAGCCATCTAAAACCAATTACTCAAAGCCCAGTAGCTGTCTAAATACACTACTGCCCATTAAAACTGCCACACCACGAAGATGACGTGCTACAGAAGCGTAATTTAACCGGCAGGAAGAACATGTGTGTGTTTGTGTGTTTTTTTTAACGTCCCGTCGACAACAAGGTCATTAGAGACGGAGTACAAGCTCGGGTTAGGGAAGGATGGGGAAGGAAATCGGCCGTGCCTTTCAAAGGAACCGTCCCGGCATTTGCCTGAAACGATTTAGGGAAATCACAGAAAACCTCAATCAGGATGGTTGGAGACGGGATTGAACCGTCGTCCTCCCGAATGCGAGTCCAGTGTGCTAACCACTGCGCCACCTCGCTCGGTGGGAAGAACATGCTGTGGTATGCAAATGATTAGCTTTTCAGAGCATTCACACAAGGTTGGCGCCGGTGGCGACACCTACAACCTGCTGACTTGAGGAAAGTTTCCAACCGATTTCTTATACACAAACAGCAGTTGACCGGCGTTGCCTGGTGAAACGTTGTTGTGATGCCTCGTGTAAGAAAAAGAAATGCGTACCATCAAGTTTCCGACTTTGATAAAGGTCGTATTGTAGCCTATCGCGATTCCGGTTTATCGTATCCCGACACTGCAGCTCGCGTTGGTCGAGATACAATGACTGTTAGCAGAATATGGAATCGGTGGGTTCAGGAGGGTAATACGACCGCCGTGCTGGATCCCAACGGCCTCGTATGCCTAGCAGTCGAGATGACAGGCATAATTCCGCATGGCTGTGACGGATCGTGCAGCTACGTCTCGGTCCCTGAGTCAACAGATGGGGACGTTTGCAAGACAACAACCATCTGCACGAACAGTTCGACGACGTTTGCAGCAGCATGGACTATCAGCTCGGAGACCATGGCTGCGGTTACCCTTGACGCTGCATCACAGACACTTGTACCTGCGATGGTGTACTCAACGACGAACCTGGGTGCACGAATGGCAAAACGTCATTTTTTCGGATGAATCCAAGTTCTGTTTACAGTATCGTGATGGTCGCATCCGTGACATCACGGTGAACGCACATTGGACGCGTGTATTCGTCATCGCCATACTGGCGTATCACCCGGCGTGATGGTATGGGGTGCCATTGGTTACACGTCTCAGTCACCTCTTGTTGGCATTGACGGCAGTTTGAACAGTGGACGTTACATTTCAGATGTTTTACGACCCGTGGCTCTACCCTTCATTCGATCCCTGCGAAACCTTACATTTCAGCAAGATAATGCACGACCGCATGTTGCAGGCCCTGTACGGGCCTTTCTGGATACAGGAAATGTTCGACTGCTGCCCTGGCCAGCACATTCTCCAGATCTCTCACCAACAGAAAACGTCTGGTGAATGGTGGCCGAGCAACTGGCTCGTCACAATACGCCAGTCACTACTCTTGATGAACTGTGGTATCGTGTTGAAGCTGCATGGGCAGCTGTACCTGTACACGCCATCCAAGCTCCAAGCTCTGTTTGACTCAATGCCCAGGCGTATCAAGGCCGTTATTACGGCCAGAGGTGGTTGTTCTGGGTACTGATTTCTCAGGATCTATGCACCCAAACTACGTGAAAATGTAATCATATGTCAGCTCTAGTATAATATATTTGTCGAATGAATACCCGTTTATTATCTGCATTTCTTCTTGATGTAGTAATTTTAATGGTCAGTAGTGCACTTTTAAGAAAGCTTACGAAAACCGACCACTGGACTGCAATGTATTCATCGCTAAGAGGTTAGTGCACTGCCTCCAACTGGTTGCTAGAAACCCCCGCTGATAATCACAACAACAAAACACTGAGCGAGGTGGCGCAGTGGTTAGCAATCTAGACTCGCATTCGGGAGGAAAACGGTTCAAACCCCCGTCCGGCCATACTTATATAGGTCCCTGTGATTTTCCTAAATCGTTTCAGGCAAATGGCGGGGTGGTTCCTTTGAAAGGACACGGCCTATTTCATTCCTCATCCTTCCCTAATCTGAGCTTGCGCCCGGCCTCTAATGACTTCGTTGTCGACGGGACGTTGAACACTAATCTCCTCGTCCTCCACAACAACAAAACAATAGAACAGTTCAAAATCTACAGGAAAAAAAAAATACCAAGTTCAAATTTGTACGAAAACAAATGAAATTTGAAATTTATCGGTATCATTGAAATCTAGTCAAGAACCAGCCCATATAGCCGAACGTGTTATCGCGCCACTTGTGAGGGGGGAGGGAACGAGACGGCGACGAAAACTGCTGAGCCGGACAGCGTGGATGTGGTTTTTAGGCAGTTTCCCACACTCGACTTGGTGAACACCCGCGACCCGATCAAATACATGCTGCGCAAATATTTAGAGAACGCTCTCACATTTGAATGAGATTTATAATCAAACGACTGGACAGCTGGAGTACACATATTCCGCCCTCGTAGAAGGGTTGTTGGGTGGGGGGGGGGGGGGGGAGAAAGGAGAGTCAGAAAGGGCATCCGGCCACCAGCAGTCTATTTTTTTAGTCATGTCTTCTAACTGGTTTGATGCGTCCCGCCACCAATTCCCTCCTTTGCCAAACTTTTCGTCTCTGGGTAGCACTTGCAACCTACGTCCTGGAAGTATTCCAATCTCTGCCTTCCTCCACAGTTTTTACCCTCTTATACCACGGAAGTTAACCCCTGATGTCTTAACAGATGTCCTGTTATCTTGTCCCTGCTTCTTGTCAGTATTTTCCGTATTCCTTTCCTTGCTGATTCTGCGGAGACCCACCGTATTCCTTACTTCATCAGTCCACCTAATTTTCAAGTCAGCTGTAGCACCACGTCTGAAATGCTTCGGTTGTTTTCCGTTCCAGTTTTGCCAAAATCCATGTTTTGCTACCATCCAATGCTGTGCTCCAGACGTACATTCTCAGAAATTTCTTCATCAAATTAAGGTCTTTGATAATAGCCGACTTCTCTTGGCCAGGAATGCCTTTTTTCCCACTGCTAGTCCGCTTTTCACATCGTCATTCCTCCGTCGATCATGGGTTATTTTGTTGCCTAGTTAGCAGAATTCCTTAACTTCGTGTACGTCGTGATCCCTAATTCTGTTTCTCGCTGTTCTCATTTCTTCTACTTACTACTTTCTTCGTCTATCTTTACTTTACTCTCAGGACTTCTTCACTTTCACTGAGGATAGTAATGTCAACAAAAAATTTTATTATTGATATCCTTTCACCTTGATTTTTAATCCTACTCTTGAATATTTCTATTATTTCCGTCATCGCCTTTTCCATGTACAGACTGAGCAGTAAGGGCGATAGACTACATCCCTGTCTTACACCCTTTCTAATACTAGCATTTCGTTCTTGATCTTCCAGTTTTATTGTTCCTACTTGGTTCTTATAGATATTATTTGTAACCCGTCTTTCCCTACAGCTTACGCCTATTTCGAATATCTTGCATCATTTTACATCGTCTTAACACTTTTGCCGGGTCGGTACGTCTTATGAACGAGTCAGGTACACTACCACTGTCAAAACCGATATAAAGAAACCGACCCCGGAAGAGAAAAGGGATAACCACTTAAAAACACAAACTCCGACTCAGGGAGTTTATTAGCCGGCCCTTGTGGCCGACGGGTTCTAGGCGCGTCAGTCCGGAACCGCGCTGCTGCTACGGTCGCAGGTTCGACTCCTGCCTCGGGCATGGATGTGTGTGATGTCCTTAGGTTAGTTCGGTTTAAGTAGTTCTAAATCTAGGGGACTGTTGACCTCAGATGCTAATTCCCATAGTGCTCAGAGCCATTTTTCAAAGAGTTTATGACTCGCCGCCTCAACACCGTGGCGCTGGCGCCACACTATTCTATTTCGCGAGCTGCAAACCGTCTCGCCAAATTATTTAACATTCAAGCCTTCCAGCCAGTCAGAATGCAGAGCAGGATGTACACATTTCCATTGGCCAATTCCTTTTCCCGTTTAGAGCGCTTTGGAGGCTGCTGTCTCCGCCGGGACTCGTAGTAGCATCTCTGCAACGTTGGAAAACACCCGCTGTCATATGGAGAACACTCGACATCTAGCCAGCCTCGTATGCTCACACAACAACCCATTAGGGAGGATTCGGGAAAAACCAGCCCATCAGCTCCTGGCTGCGGAAGGGCTCCTACCCAGGCAGTAGACACAGGACGAGCACACAGAGATTGTACAATACTGGAACATGTGAATGCCTCGTCTCTAGTCACTTTATGTCGAAATGCTGCTGATTTACTTTTCTTGAAGAATGGTCTTATATGTGCCATCTGGTGCTGTTGCGGGCAAGGAAAGTATTTAAGCGGAGGAGAGGTAGAGGCGAATGCAGACAGCACACACACACACACACACACACACACACACACACACACACACACATACACACAGTAACAAGTAGCTAAGATGAATGGATGTGGATCCAGTAACTACCTATTGTAGTACATCATTATGTGAGCAACCAAGATTGTACGCCCAAATGTGGCACCAACATCCAAAGATATCTTATTAATTACTTACCTTATCCAGCGATTATTTATTTTATCTATCTCTAAACACATTTACTCGCTTCAGTTAAGTTACTTTATTTATTCTGTAGAAGTTTTCTAATCAATGCAGACACATGTAATTCACGTAATTATCTGAAATTAGTTATACGAGAATCCTCAATATGAAATAAAACCGAACAAACAATGCAGACGCTCAGATTTAGCCACAAATCAAACTAACAACTCACACACACCTCAAAGGTTTACAACCAACTAGGCTAAACCAGCTTCTCAAACAATATATCTCTGTGGAATTGAAATTGTCATACCTACAGCCTTCGCCTAAATCTCTTGATCCTAAACCCCCTTTCCTTCTGTATGTAACTCCTGTAATCACATTAACACCTATTATTGTTTACCATCTACTTGAATAAGCAAATATGACATCCATATATATATACTAAAGCAAAATCTTCGTAATTTGTAAAATGCGAGTAATATGTAAGACTTGAATTTTCAATTTAATTTTTTTTCTTTTTATAAAATGTCAAATAGTTAATTTAAATTTAAATTTTATTTTTTTTTTCATATTATAAAACACGAACTTTCAAATTTTTGTGAAGTATCACTAACTGCACTCGTACAAAAAATATGAAATAAATAAGTTGTACATGTATACTAGTTGGCTGAAACGAGCATTCTGCAAGCTCTCCTGCTTCACCCGCATAGTGTGGAAAAAAATGATATCATTTTAGCTTCGACACGGGCCACAAATGGAAAAATCCCCTGACATAAGCCCCTTTGACAAGGGGAATATGTTAAGGTCCGGCATCTAAGAACGTCTGAAAACGACGAGACTGGTCACCTGGTCGCGGGCTACTATAGTATCTACCGTAGGTGGCTGAAAAACAGTGACAAAACTTCTAGGCGACAGTGTGTTTGACGTGCGCGCCTTATCACAGAGTGTGAAGATCGGAGGTTGCCCGCTGTGTAAAGCAAGATAGACGGCGATCTGTGGCAGGTCTGACGCCAGAGTACGGTTCTGGTGCAGGCACGAATCTCGGACCACGCTGTTCAACGCACCGTGTTGATCAAGGGGCTCCACAGTAGACGACCTCTACCTGTTCCCAAGTTGACATAAAGACATCGTCAGTTACAATTCCAGTGGGAACAGGATCATCGAGATTGGACCGTGGATCAATGGAGGCATCAATCGATCAGTCGGATGAATCACGTTTCTAGTCAGACCATGTGGATGATCGCTTCTGGAAACGCTACCATCTAGGCGAATGGCTGCTCGAAACAGATACTGCATCAAGGGCACAGACCTTTGGTGACAGTGGTATTCTATGAGCGATATTCACCTGGGCTTCCACGAGACCCAGCGTAATCGAAGGCTCCGCAACAGCTGCGGAGTACATGGACATTATTGAGAAGCTGCATCCTTTATTGCTGCAGGCCTCCCCAAGAGCGATGGCATATTCCAGCAGGATAATTGTCCATGTCACGAGGCCAGAAGTGTTCCTTCAGTGATTGAGGAACGTGCTAGTGAACTCACGTTTACTTTTTTTTTGGTCATCAGTCTACTGACTGATTTGATGCGGCCCGCCACGAATTCCTTTCCTGTGCTAACCTCTTCATCTCAGAGTAGCACTTGCAACCTACGTCCTCAATTATTTGCTTGACGTATTCCAATCTCTGTCTTCCTCTACAGTTTTTGCCCTCTACAGCTCCCTCTAGTACCATGGAAGTCATTCCCTCATGTCTTAGCAGATGTCCTGTCATCCTGTCCCTTCTCTTTATCAGTGTTTTCCACATATTCCTTTCCTCCCCGATTCTGCGTAGAACCTCCTCATTCCTTACCTTATCAGTCCACCTAATTTTCAACATTCGTCTATAGCACCCCATCTCAAATGCTTCGATTCTCTTCTGTTCCGGTTTCCCCGCAGTCCATGTTTCACTACCATACAATGCTGTACTCCAGACGTACATCCTCAGAAATTTCTTCCTCAAATTAAGGCCGGTATTTGATATTAGTAGACTTCTCTTGGCCAGAAATGCCTTTTTTGCCATAGCGAGTCTGCTTTTGATGTCCTTGCTCCGTCCGTCATTGGTTATTTTACTGCCTAGGTAGCAGAATTCCTTAACTTCATTGACTTCGTGACCATCAATCCTGATGTTAAGTTTCTCGCTGTTCTCATTTCTACTACTTCTCATTACCTTCGTCTTTCTCCGATTTACTCTCAAATCATACTGTGTACTCATTAGACTGTTCATTACGTTCAGCAGATCATTTAATTCTTCTTCACTTTCACTCAGGATAGCAATGTCATCAGCGAATCGTATCATTGATATCCTTTCACCTTGTATTTTAATTCCACTCCTGAACCTTTCTTTTATTTCCATCATTGCTTTCTCGATGTACAGATTGAAGAGTAGGGGCGAAAGGCTACAGCCTTGTCTTACACCCTTGTTAATACGAGCACTTCGTTCTTGATCGTCGACTCTTATTATTCCCTCTTGGTTGTTGTACATATTGTATATGACCCGTCTCTCCCTATAGCTTACCCCTACTTTTTTCAGAATCTCGAACAGCTTGCACCATTTTATATTGTCGAACGCTTTTTCCAGGTCGACAAATCCTATGAAAGTGTCTTGATTTTTCTTTAGCCTTGCTTCCATTATTAGCCGTAACGTCAGAATTGCCTCTCTCGTCCCTTTACTTTTCCTAAAGCCAAACTGATCGTCACCTAGCGCATTCTCAATTTTCTTTTCCATTCTTCTGTATATTATTCTTGTAAGCAGCTTCGATGCATGGGCTGTTAAGCTGGTTGTGCGATAATTCTCGCACTTTTCAGCTCTTGCCGTCTTCGGAATTGTGTGGATGATGCTTTTCCGAAAGTCAGATGGTATATCGCCAGACTCATATATTCTACACACCAACGTGAATAGTCGTTTTGTTGCCACTTCCCCCAATGATTTTAGAAATTCTGATGGAATGTTATCTATCCCTTCTGCCTTATTGGACCGTAAGTCCTCCAAAGCTCTTTTAAATTCCGATTCTAATACTGGATCCCCTATCTCTTCTAAATCGACTCCTGTTTCTTCTTCTATCACATCAGACAAATCTTCACCCTCACAGAGGCTTTCAATGTATTCTTTCCACCTATCTGCTCTCTCCTCTGCATTTAACAGTGGAATTCCCGTTGCATTCTTAATGTTACCACCGCTGCTTTTAATGTCACCAAAGGTTGTTTTGACTTTCCTGTAAGCTGAGTCTGTCCTTCCGACAAACATATCTTTTTCGATGTCTTCACATTTTTCCTGCAGCCATTTCGTCTTAGCTTCCCTGCACTTCCTATTTATTTCATTCCTCAGCGACTTGTTTTTCTGTATTCCTGATTTTCCCGGAACATGTTTGTAATTCCTCCTTTCATCAATCAACTGAAGTATTTCTTTTGTTACCCACGGTTTCTTCGCAACTACCTTCTTTGTACCTATGTTTTCCTTCCCAACTTCTGTGAGGGCCCTTTTTAGAGATGTCCATTCCTCTTCAACTATACTGCCTACTGCGCTATTCCTTATTGCTGTATCTATAGCGTTAGAGAACTTCAAACGTATCTCGTCATTCCTTGGTACTTCCGTATCCCACTTCTTTGCGTATTGGTTCTTCCTGACTAATATCTTGAACTTCAGCCTACTCTTCATCACTACTATATTGTGATCTGAGTCTATATCTGTTGCTGGGTACGCCTTACAATCCAGTATCTGATTTCGGAATCTCTGTCTGACCATGAAGAAATCTAATTGAAATCTTCTCGTATCTCCCGGCCTTTTCCAAGAATACCTCCTCCTCTTGTGATTCTTGAACAGGGTATTCGCTATTACTAGCTGAAACTTGTTACAGAACTCAATTAGTCTTTCTCCTCTTTCATTCCTTGCCCCAAGCCCATATTCTCCTGTAACCTTTTCTTCTACTCCTTCCCCTACAACTGCATTCCAGTCGCCCACAACTATTAGATTTTCGTCCCCCTTTACATACTGCATTACCCTTTCAATATCCTCATACACTTTGTCTATCTGTTCATCTTCAGCTTGCCACGTCGGCATGTATACCGGAACTATCGTTGTCGGAGTTGGTCTGCTGTCGATTCTGATTAGAACAACCCGGTCACTGAACTGTTCACAGTAACACACCCTCTGCCCTACCTTCCTATTCATAACGAATCCTACACCTGTTATACCATTTTCTGCTGCTGTTGATATTACCCGATACTCATCTGACTAGAAATCCTTGTCTTCCTTCCACTTCACTTCACTGACCCCTACTATATCTAGATTGAGCCTTTGCATTTCCCTTTTCAGATTTTCTAGTTTCCCTACCACGTTCAAGCTTCTGACATTCCACGCCCCGACTCGTAGAACGTTATCCTTTCGTTGATTATTCAATCTTTTTCTCATGGTAACCTCCCCCTTGGCAGTCCCCTCCCGGAGCTCCGAATGGGGGACTATTCCGGAATCTTTTGCCAATGGAGAGATCATCATGACACTTCTTCAATTACAGGCCACATGTCCTGTGGATACACGTTACGTGTCTTTAATGCAGTGGTTTCCATTGCCTTCTGCTCCTCATGTCGTTGATCATTGCTGATTCTTTCGCCTTTAGGGGCAATTTCTCACCCCTAGGACAAGAGAGTTTACTTCTTAACCACCAAATTCACCTGATCTGAAGCTGATCAAACACGTCTGGGATGCTACAGGGCGTCAGTTTGGCTTCCAAACCTCCGATGCGTTATTTATGGGAATTAGCTTACCTGTGGGTAGACGTCTAGAGATCATAATGTTTTAACTCATCGGTGAATTAGGATGCAGCGACTAAAAAATTGAAAATGTTAATTAACTCTGCGTTTGTTGTTGGTTTAATCCTCAGTTCTTATACTGGTTTGACGCAGATGTCCATTCCCGTTGCTTGCGAGCTATTTGTCTCCATTTCAGCGTAGCTGCTGCATTCTACATCATCGACAAGCTGTCTTTATAAACTGATATTTAGACATGTTCCCTTCAACTACCGTCTTCAGTATCGAGTCATATCGTCATATGGACCGATCCATTATTAAACATTTTGTTCTTGTTGGTTCACTGCAAACTCTCTTCGTGGCTTAGTTCATCAAACCAACTAATCTCAAATGGTCTCATGTATCACAACATTTCAAAAGCTTCCAATCATACCCACGCTTTTCCCATGCATCTACGTCTACATACATACTCCGCAAGCCACCATACGGTGCACAGAGGAGGGTACCTTCTGCTAGTAGTATTCATTTTCTTTCGTGTTCAACTCGCAAACAAAGCAGAGCGAGGGAAAAACGACTGGCCTCCATGCGAGCTCTAATTTCTCTTTTTTCCTTCTCGTCGTCCTCACGTGATATGAAATATCAGCGCAAATTCCGCTGCAGAGTGAAAATCTCATTCTGGAAATATCCCCCAGGCTGGCTAAGCCATGTCTCCGCAATATCCTTTCTTCTGGGAGTGCTAGTTCTGCAAGGTTCGCAGGAGAGCTTCTGTGAAGGTTGGAAGGTAGGAGACGAGGTACTGTAGAATTGAATACGTGAGGACGACTCGTGAGTCGTGCATGGGTAGCTCAGATGGCAGAGCACTTGCCCGCGAAAGGCAAAGGTCCCGAGTTCGAGTCTCGGTCCGACACAAAGTTTTAATTTGCTAGGAAGTTTCAGCTTCAAATGCTATGTATCTAAAGTTTCTCTATAGTGTTACGTTAAAAGAACGTAGTCGTTCCGTCCAGCGACGTGTCATTTCCGTTGAATCGTCTGTTTATATGCGTGAATGAATAATGCCATGGAAAAATAATGGGCCTAGCCTTTAACTAAGTAAATAAAGTAGCAAAAATGTTCTTCAACAGTGCGATAGGAACGTCATTCTACCATTCAACACTTGCTTGTAATGACAGATTTGTAACAAAGTAACACAGTAACGTCTGAAGTGACGAAACGGATTCTAACAGTGTGTGTGGACTTGCTGAGGTTCATATTGCTGCAGAACAGTCAGTATTGTAAAGGCTTTTTTTATTTCAGTAATGATAATAATATTACAGTGAAGTGGTAATGCAATCTTTATTTGTGCCTTTAGTGCTCTAAAGCTACTCTTGACAGTAATTAAAATCCTGTGTACCAAATGCGACAGTGTTCATATTGGCGCAATCACTGAGTAACGATCGTTCCACACAGTAATACAATGCTTTCTTACAAGATTAAGCATCATACCTGCAATCGAAATATTACATTTACAGCACATATGACCTATCAGAACCTGGACTAAAATGGTTCAAATGTCTCTGAGCACCATGGGACTTAACATCTGAGGTCATCAGTCCCCTAGAACTTAGAACTACTTAAACCTAACTAACCTAAGGACATCACACACATCCATGCCCGAGGCTGGATTTGAACCTGCGACCGTAGCGGTCGCACCGTCCAAATTGAAGCGCCTAGAACCGCTCGGCCACAGCGGCCAGCGAACTTTGACTAACTCGTGAAACAAAACCTTTACTTTCCTATGTATCTTCAATGTGTTGTAGATAGCACCCTTCTACAAAACACAAAAAGATTAGCAGTGGAGCTTTACGGAATGTGATTCGTGTATTGCAGTGATGATAGAGCGTCTCCATTTATCCCAATGTTACTTATAATTTAATGTGGGCTGGTATGGCAACCCATATATGTTAGAGTTTTGTACAAAGATCACGGAATAGCATCATACAGAAGCTGAGTGGTACCTGATGGGGCGCAAGAGCTACGGCACTGCGATGTGCTGCCTTAGGGCTGGTATTCTGTTGCTGAATACTGTGCCCCAGTGTGGCTCAATAGCACACATGTGAGAAAAATTGACGTGTATCTAAATGCAGCAATGAAGACAATAACAGGCTGCATCATATCTTCTCCTCTATACTGGTTACCACCTCTAAGCAACTTTGCGTCACGCCCTCCTCAAGGAATACCAAAAATTACTTAAAATCCCCGACTTTCCAATACACTCTGACGTTCCTGCACTCCGAATGAGCCGATTAAAATCTAGGCAGCCATGTGTCCTACTGGCAGAATCGCTACAGACAGCTACGTTCAGTAGCAACAAAAAGTTGGCATAAATGTGGAACACTATTGTTCATGAGGAACATCAGACCCTCCAAAGACCTGACACAAGGCTAGCCGGTATGGAACTAACGCGACGTGCCTGAAAAACAAGTAATAGGGTCCTTACAGGCCACGGCATCTGCGCTGAAAACCTCTACCGATGGGGAAGGGCTTCATCTTCTCAGTGTGATTGTGGAACTGAACACCAGACGATTCACCACACTGAAACAAGCTGTAGCTGAAGAACCTACGATGGGAAGTTGGATGATTTCTTTGAAGTGACAGAGGCAACCCTTGAATGGATCGACAAATTATATATTAAATTTATAGACTTATTTTTTTAAAATTATAAATTATGAAATTAATATATATTTGAAAGGGGCTCTGAGCACTATGGGACTTAACATCTATGGTCATCAGTCCCCTAGAACTTAGAACTACACTCCTGGAAATGGAAAAAAGAACACATTGACACCGGTGTGTCAGACCCACCATACTTGCTCCGGACACTGCGAGAGGGCTGTACAAGCAATGATCACACGCACGGCACAGCGGAAACACCAGGAACCGCGGTGTTGGCCGTCGAATGGCGCTAGCTGCGCAGCATTTGTGCACCGCCGCCGTCAGTGTCAGCCAGTTTGCCGTGGCATACGGAGCTCCATCGCAGTCTTTAACACTGGTAGCATGCCGCGACAGCGTGGACGTGAACCGTATGTGGAGTTGACGGACTTTGAGCGAGGGCGTATAGTGGGCATGCGGGAGGCCGGGTGGACGTACCGCCGAATTGCTCAACACGTGGGGCGTGAGGTCTCCACAGTACATCGATGTTGTCGCCAGTGGTCGGCGGAAGGTGCACGTGCCCGTCGACCTGGGACCGGACCGCAGCGACGCACGGATGCACGCCAAGACCGTAGGATCCTACGCAGTGCCGTAGGGGGCCGCACCGCCATTTCCCAGCAAATTAGGGACACTGTTGCTCCTGGGGTATCGGCGAGGACCATTCGCAACCGTCTCCATGAAGCTGGGCTACGGTCCCGCACACCGTTAGGCCGTCTTCCGCTCACGCCCCAACATCGTGCAGCCCGCCTCCAGTGGTGTCGCGACAGGCGTGAATGGAGGGACGAATGGAGACGTGTCGTCTTCAGCGATGAGAGTCGCTTCTGCCTTGGTGCCAATGATGGTTGTATGCGTGTTTGGCGCCGTGCAGGTGAGCGCCACAATCAGGACTGCATACGACCGAGGCACACAGGGCCAACACCCGGCATAATGGTGTGGGGAGCGATCTCCTACACTGGCCGTACACCACTGGTGATCGTCGAGGGGACACTGAATAGTGCACGGTACATCCAAACCGTCATCGAACCCATCGTTCTACCATTCCTAGACCGGCAAGGGAACTTGCTGTTCCAACAGGACAATGCACGTCCGCATGTATCCCGTGCCACCCAACGTGCTCTAGAAGGTGTAAGTCAACTACCCTGGCCAGCAAGATCTCCGGATCTGCCGCCATTGAGTATGTTTGGGACTGGATGAAGCGTCGTCTCACGCGGTCTGCACGTCCAGCACGAACGCTGGTCCAACTGAGGCGCCAGGTGGAAATGGCATGGCAAGCCGTTCCACAGGACTACATCCAGCATCTCTACGATCGTCTCCATGGGAGAATAGCAGCCTGCATTGCTGCGAAAGATGGATATACACTGTACTAGTGCCGACATTGTGCATGCTCTGTTGCCTGTGTCTATGTGCCTGTGGTTCTGTCAGTGTGATCATGTGATGTATCTGACCCCAGGAATGTGTCAATAAAGTTTCCCCTTCCTGGGACAATGAATTCACGGTGTTCTTATTTCAATTTCCAGGAGTGTACTTAAACCAAACTACCCTAAGGACATCACACGCATCCATGCCCGATGCAGGATTCGAACCTGCGACCGTAGCGATCTCGCGGTTCCAGACTGAAGCGCCTAGAACCGCACGACCACAACGGCCGGCAACACTTCTCCAACTTCAGCGTGTGGATATGCGAACCTGCATATAAGAGTAGTATGTTTTCGAATGTGTGTGAAATCTTATGGGACTTAACTGCTAAGGTCATCAGTCCCTAAGCTTGCACACTACTTAACCTAAATTATCCTAAGGACAAACACACACACACCCATGCCCGAGGGAGGACTCGAACCTCCGCCGGGACCAGCCGCACAGTCCATGACTGCAGCGCCCGAGACCGCTCGGCTAATCCCGCGCGGCTATAAGAGTGGTGGTGGGGGTACAAACGTGTAAGTAATTCACGCCTGTGGAAGCACTGCTTTAAAAGACCATATTTTTACTTGAGTTAGCGATTGTCGTTCCTGTTCGATCGTCGTAAAGAAAAAAAAATGCTATTCCATGTTGCAGAAAAAAAAGCACTCCGTCTTCAGGCCACAAGTTGCCCATCGGGACCATCCGACCGCCGTGTCATCCTCAGATGAGGATGCGGATAGGAGGGGCATGTGGTCAGCACACCGCACTCCAGGTCGTTATGATGGTTTTCTTTGACCGGAGCCGCTACTATTCGGTTGAGTAGCCCCTCAGTTGGCATCACGGGGCTGAGTGCACCCCGAAAAATGGCAACAGCGCATGGCAGCCCGGATGGTCACCCATCCAAGTGCCGTCCACGCCCGACAGCGCTTAACTTCGGTGATCTGACGGGAACCGGTGTAACCACTGCGGCAAGACCGTTGCCATGTTGCAGAATACTAATAATGAAATAAATGCTTCGCTACCCTATTCAAGCCGTTGTTTCCGGGCCCCGACTCACTTGTTCACTGCATCAGGCGATCCCTCAGACTAACTGCCTACACGCGTTTTCTGCATCGACAAAAGCTCGCTCATTTCTCTCACCCAAAGAACATCCTTGCGATACGTATGATCTTAGACCTAGCAGAGACGAGTAATGGTAAGATTGATGCAGTGCAGTACAAGTCGCTTCTATGTAAAAAGAGCAACAAATAAAAGTAAATGCTTCTATTTACTACTAAAAACAGTCTTGACCACGATTTATTTATCAAGGTGACCGGTTTCGACCACTGCTGTGGTCATCTTCAGACCGTTGAGTAGCAACCTCTTTCTGTTTGAGAATCACTTGTTCACTGCATTCGTATCGTATTTGTGCAGCATGTAGTATACATGTCAGCTAAAGATTATTGCAGCTTACTCATTGAAAATCGTTTCAATAAAAACATGTTGCTGCTCAATAATACATCGTAAAAAAAAAAAAAAGTTGTGAAGTAGTGATTCTCCAACAGAAAGAGGTTCCTACTCAATGGTCTGAAGATGACCACAGTAGTGGTCGAAACCGGTCGCCTTGATAAATAAATCGTGATCAAGACTGTTTTTAATAGTAAATATTTGTAACACATTGGTCACTGCCTGTCCCATAATGTATTCA
This sequence comes from Schistocerca serialis cubense, assembly GCF_023864345.2. NCBI lineage: Eukaryota > Metazoa > Arthropoda > Insecta > Orthoptera > Acrididae > Schistocerca > Schistocerca serialis. The sequence goes on from NC_064638.1 coordinate 1,033,983,013, forward strand.
AAAGTAAATGCTTGTAGTCACGTGACAACGGGCTCTGCGGTTCACACTGTCGAATAATACATCATTTTCTTCTTCGTAAGATAGTTATTCCCGTGTGTTTTGAGGCTTGTGTGTGTCAACAGCACACAAACTCGGAAAGCTAGTAAGCCTTGCCTCACGGGACACGGCGCGAGTGCGGCTGCGGAACAGGAACGAAACTGGTCCCCGTAGGCCGGCAGGAAGCGCGGGCAGCCGCTGATAAACAGCCAATCGTGCGGCGCGCCGGGGGCAGATGACAGCGGCTGCGGACACCGGAAGCGAAAGGTGTTTCTTCAGGAGCGATAGCCGGCACGCGCGCCGCCGAACATCTGCTGGGGGCGGGGCCACGGCGCGTGCGCCGGGCTCCCCTCCACGCCGCCCGCCGCTTCCCCCACCACCGCGCCCCGCCTGCGCTGCGGTCGGGGCTGCGCTCGCTCCGCCAGTAAGTGCCGTGTTCTGTTCGAGTGAGGTTGTTGTCGGTATTGCGCGCTAGACACACCGGACCCGACTCAGCTCAGCCCCGGCGTTTTGTTTAATGGGGGTGTCGGGTCACGCCGACACAGTACTGTCGCCCATCAGAGGCAGGATGAAGGTGCTCAAGAAATTCAAGAAGCGAATGGGACTAGGTTCGTACCACTGCAGCAGCTCTATTTTGTAACCTGTGATAAACTAATTCTAAGTCTCTGTACTGTATATCTCGATTTTCAAAACAAAAACTTTCCGTGTTTTGACTGTCTGTGATTATATTTTCTCACCTGTCATTCAATTTGCCTGTTTCCAGTTGGTAGTTCCCACTTTTTTTAAAAGCTCCTCTGATTAGCAGAAGGTTGATAGTTTTGGCTGGAAGGAATTCTATGGCGTTTCCTACTCGTCCTTCACTCGAGAATCGCTAGTAGGAAACTTTGTACGTATCGTCACCACGGACGAAAGTGATCCACTTGTTAATGCACGAAAGTTTTCGTCGTTTATCTGGTGCGTGCTGTCTCATCGTGCAGAGGCATCGTTACTGCTTACTCTGTAGGCCTTACCTAAGATTCTAAGATCTTTTGCAGAACCTTGAATGTGCGTGCCGTTAGCATGAAAACTGGAATGGACTGTTCGCATGCTAGTGTTCACCATAATACTTGTTCTTCGCCCTTGCCTGTTCCACGAAACATTGTAGAAAGTTTTTCCACGTGATGACAAAGTGTTCCTGTGCAGTGTCGTTTCTGAGTAATGCTGTGTAGAGATGTTAACCTTAGAGGTTGTGTCCTGGTTGATCTCCGTATCACGGTGGCATCAGCGGATCCATAAAGTTTGCTCTTCCTGCGAGGCTTACGTGTGCCAGAACGGTCGTTCCGTTGGCACAGAGTGGTTGCGTGAGTCACATTCTTAAATTTCGTTGGGAATCCGTAGCAACGCTCAATATTGGATAAGCGGCCGGAACCTTTCGCCGGGCTGCTGACGCATGCAAGCATTTATCAAGCCAGTGTTGAGCCGTACTCGGAGGACAGCAAGGAAGCAGCTGTGTTCCGGCCTCCTTGTCACGTCTTTCAATGTTGCCGGTATGTTCGCTGGTACTGAGTATCGCCTGTATGTAGCGATGCAGAGCGCTCAGTTTTCTTTCATGTCGCTCCGAGGTGATTTACCGTGATGAAAAATCTTCCCCTCGTCAGGCACTCTGAGAGTAGTGTCCTAGGATGTGGTGTGTCGGCTGGAGAACCAGTGCTACTTTTGTGCTGACGATCTTATTTTGGTCTAGCCTGGAAAACGAAGCAAGGACGCGGAAATCGTGTGAGGAGCATGCAGCCATCACCATACTGTGCTGCTGAGGCAAATATTTCGTCAATCCAATGAAATAAAATAATCGTATGACATAGATGACAGGAGTCACCCACCTGGGGAAGTTGGGCCGCAGAGTTGAATGTGTTTTCAAATGATGCTACACTGAAAAATTTGGATGATATTATTGACGACAACGATCCCCGAGCGGAGGAAGGTCTTCGACCCGGCCGGGAATCGAACATGGGCCTTTTATATGGCAGTGAGACACGCTGTCCACTCACCTTACAGTGCGGAACCAATGCTAATGGTGGTGATTTTTTATTTTTGGACAATCTAGTCAGCTGTCTCTGTTCTATGCAAACTAAACTTTTTTTTGACAAACAAGTGCGAGTTTGTTGTTGGGTTAATAGTAAAGAAGTGATTATTCCTAATCGACCGCGTTTGAGCTGTCGTGAAAGAAAACAGAATAGAGCGAATCAGTCTAGATGTAAAGGTTCAGAGAAAGCTATTAGCAAGGCTGGTTGTCAACGTGCGTGCTTAACTTTGTACTACAGTTTCAAACGTAGTGGTAGTCCAAATATGAACAAAGTTGCGGCTGGCGTTTAGCACATTCGCAGGTAATTTCGCAGGCGTAATTCACGTTAAGTGCTCTAAGTCAATATCTGGTGCCTAGTGAAAATTTATTTGCTGTTAAAGGTGAAAATCCTAATAGACAATGAACTGGGCCGTTTGTCTTCCGTATTAGTTCCTTAGACATTGCTCGCTAACTACTTTTCACAGCTCTGTCGTTTCGTGTTGTGCTGTTTCTGTTACTCAGGCATGGGGTGGATGAGTCGCTCTTTGCTTATTTAATTCCTTTCGTACGAATATTCCTCTAGTCAAATGTAATACACTGGTATCTTTCAAAATGTATGATAAGCTCTAGCAGCCATGGGACGGCGGTGGTATGGAGACTTCTTCAGTTTTGTCCTGAGGCAACTTCACTTGCACCAAAATGACATTTTTCAGTCTTGACAAATTCAGACGCACCGGGAAAGAAAGACGTCTCTAGGGCGACGCTCTTACTGCCGGCTGCGATATCCGTCCGTCTGTCATATCCATTGTTGTACTGTCAGCCTCCAGGCCGTATCTGATAATTGTGGTTTGTGCTGCCAAAGTAGGCATCTCGTTTTGTTACCGCTAAATAGGTGTCATGGTCATGGTTACGATCAGAGAGTTGAAATTGCAATAATTCAGACAGGCATATTTCGTTGTGACATCTTTCCACGAAATTTTGATTACAGACTTTCTCCTCTGAATATCTGCCACCTCAGCTGAGTGGTCAGTGTGTCTGCCTCCCATTCATCAGGCCCAGGTTAGATTCCCGGTTGCGTCTGAGATCTTATGTGGTCGGGGACTGGGTGTTGTCTTGCCGTCATTAATGCATTATCGACACGCAAGGCGCCCAATCCAGCGGCTACTGAAAGGACTTCGGCGACCGAACTTCCTCAGGTGGGGACTCCCAGCCATCAATCCCATACGATCATTTCTTCTCAAAATAGTTTGTTGCCAGCCTGCATAAGGAGAAATGATCAACAGGAGAAATCAGAGCTCGTACAGAACGATTAAAATGTTCATTTTTCCCACGGTCTGTTGGTGTGGAACGGTAGAAAGTCTGAAGATGGTTCGAAGAACCTCTGCCAAACTTTAGTGTGTGAATTGCAGAGTAGTCGCGTGGATTTGCTGGTCACGCTAACATTTAGTTCTTGTGAGGAAAAGTACATTCGTAAGACATGATTTGCTGATAGTCACTCAAGAGTAAGTTCCTGGAATTGGACGCCACTTCGGTGACTAGCGCGCCGTTATCCTACAGTAAGATTCCTACCAGGGAAAGGGGACCTACAGTTTAACGTGGAGCCACATGTCGTTCCCGGCATATATCGCTGAGCTAGCGTAAAGGCAGGCTAAAAAAAACTCCAGTGGCCGATCGGGATTCGATCCCGCAATCTTACGATCTCCAGGCTCGCATTTTACTAGATCGTACCGTAGACCGTTTCCGTGATTTCGTACGGTATGTGCTTATGGATGGGTATTGGAGTTAATCTGGAGTGTGGTTAATATTTGAGGCCCCTGTTAACTTGATCGGAATGTGGTGCCTACCCGCTCGGTGTAGGCTCAGCAGTTTTGACACGGCCGCGGTTCCGCTGGCAGAGAACATCCGGACGGCGGGCCCTCTGGAGCGTGTCGCGGCTGCTCGGCCAGACCGTCAGCGGCCGCGCACCGCCGCCAGAGCGTGCCGTTCACACGCCGCGGCGGGCTCGCTCCGATCCACGGCAGCTAGCAGTCTCGTTCACTTCCACTACCAGCGGCCCGGCGATAGCCAGTATAGCCCCAGGTTCGAATCTTGTGCTTCTCAAGTTCCCTACACACGCACCGACCGACAAATTTGACGTGTGTAGGCGTTCCGACCGACACACATTCCTTGTGGGACCACTCGACAACCGACTCACACTCCACCCAACAAACTGTGCCGTGTGTAGCGCTGTAGTGCCGACCTCCCGACAACGTTCGACTTTTGTCACTGCGTGCGGTATGAAATGCTGTTCTAATGTGCATGACAGGATGAGGCGGGCGAAACTTCGACAGAGTTTCTGGAGAAATTTAAAGACTGCACATGTTTGTGGGAAACGCTGTGGGAGGAGTGCAGCAATACAGATGCAAGACATGACGCACTTTCTTCATTCTTTAACAATTCCATAATGGTTTCGTGTGGCACATAATCACTCTTTCTGTATTTTTGTTTTTGGGTTTTATTTCCGATACTTGTTGGGTATGAAATCTAAAAGCAGGTACATAGACAATCTACGGACGTTAATTCGTGAAATAAACGATATTTGATTCAATGTGATGAAATTTAAAATCGTCTATATCCAGGCCTTCTGCTGTTAAGAGAAGTGTGGGATTTTTTTACAGGTCTAGCAGCTGCTAAATGCTTCATTTCTTATGTATCTTTGTCTTTATTAGGTGACTGCACCACCAGCATGTTGAGTCTTTCTCGAATTTGAAATACAGGTCATCTTTTATGCTACATACAGTTTTTACACGAACGTCTTTCGTTTTGTGTTATGATCTATTTTCTAAATCAACTATAAATCTCGTCGCAGGGTTGATAAATCATTTCAGTTAATTGTGGGGATACAACAGAACTGAATTTCAGGTCCTCTTAACTTACGCCAGTGGCTTGCAGCCTCTCTGGCTATGTCTTCTTATTAAGAATGGTCTGATGACCAGCAGCTTCGAAATGCACGATTCATCCATTCATACATAATTACGAAAATATCCTGATCGCAACTGCTTAGCAGAACGTCGGTGAATCTCTTTCCTCGATTTAGCCACTTTCGTCTACAGCTGACTTTCGGGGTTTCTTTGGTCTTATCTCTAAAACAGCCAAGGCAAAGCCCTGTTTTTGTTTTTGTAAAAACAAGTGGGATCTCTAACATAAACACAGTGAACTTAAGATGAAGAAATCACAAGGCAGCGCTGTAATCTCAGTGCAGTCGGTCGGGACATTTGTAGGCTGTCAGGAAATTGGTCGGTCGGCCGACAAACTGGTGCGTGTATAGGAGCCTTATAGTACATGACGTATGACCAGGTTGAGAGTCCCAGTCGGGCCGATTAGGATCGTCGGCGTGGTTCTGTCCCATTCCGACTAACCTTAGCTCTTTTCTTCCCAGTGCTACTCCTTTGTCCGTAGCCATTGTTTGCCTTTCTCATAGTTTCTGCTGTGAGACAATGCAATCATGTGCCGTAATGAGATGATCCTGCGAATATGGGACATCTTCTGAAGGAATAATGGTACAAAGTATGTGCCATAGTAATGTTTGGTGAGGGCTATGAGCACAAATAAGCTGTAAGTAAAGATTTAGGCTATGAGCACAAATAAGCTGTAAGTAAAGATTTAAGCCTGCTATCACCGGCACGCTTTCCTCGTGAAAGAGTTAAACTACTTTCACTCTCCTTGCTTGCTGCACACAGCTTTGCAGTGTATTGCGTTAAGTGGTAGCCTGCTTGCTGGTGCTTCGGTATACGGGAAGGTATCGAAGTCGGGTGACTGTAGGATAATACCGAATGACTTAAACGATATTTCTTTGGTGTGATGAACGTCAGCTTCATCTAAATACAGAAAAACGTAAGTTAAGGCGGATGAGTAGGAAAAACAAATCTGTAATGTTCCAATAAAGCAGTTGTAGTGTCCTGTCACCTCAGTGACGTCATTTAAATATCGGTTTATTGGGAGTTAGGAACGTGTGGTTCGCCTGTAAAGGAGACCGCGTGTAGGAAGATAGTGCGACCTATTCTTGAGTACTACTAGAGTGTTTAGGATCCGTACCAGGTCCGATTAAAGGAAGATATCGAAGCATTTCAGAGGCGGGCTGCTAGATTTGTTCGAACAACACGCAGGTATTAAGATGATGCTTCGGGATCTCCAATTGGAATCTTTGGAGGGAAGGCAACGCTCTTTTCGAGGAACACTGTTGAGAAAATTTCGAGAACCGGCATTTGAAGCAGACTGCAGAACGATTGTACTGTCGCCTACATACATCTTCGCGTAAGAACCACGGAGGCATACAATAGTTTCCCTTTCTGTGAGAACGGAAGAGAAGGGAATGTCTAGTAATGGTGCAGGGTTTCCCCAACGCACACCGTACAGTGGTTTGTGTCGTCTGTCTGTAGATCTAGAAAATATTCTAGACGCTAACGTTTTAACTAAGTTTATTTGTCCTCTTTTTAGAGTATTCATGCACTGTGTGGGTTCCGTACAAGATAGAACTGACGAGCGATATCGAAGAAGCTGAAAGGGCAGTTTGTTTTGCATTATCGTGAAACGGAAGTTATGATGGCAGTCATTAAATACAGGTGTATTTCGCTGCAACGTGATATTTCCACGAAATTTGTCACCTACATTCTCTCCCGAATTGGAAAACTATTCTGACTCCCACCTACACAGCGAGAAATGACCGTCGTGATAAGAGCTCGCGCCGAAAGCTTTAGGCACACCTCGTTATTCTAAGCGAAACGCAGTTGTACAATCAGTGACAATGTTTTTCCTTTTGATTTGATATGTGCCGTGAAGATGTAAAACTGCGCGTTGCTATCAGAGCCGGAAAACAGGTTAGTTTCCAATCACTAAAATTGACGATTTTATACCTCAGCAGACTTAAGCTATCATATGGTTTGTCATTTTGGTAATAGTGTCGCTTCATCAAAATTAATTAGGTCTAGTACATTGGGGCCCTTGCAGGTTTGTTTACGAACTTTTCTTCAGTTTGTAAAGAATTGAGTACATTGCTCCTAAAAATGAGGTGCAACTTCGACAGATATCTTTTTACTCAAGGTGCTTCAACGAACATTCTTCTTTCCACGGCCAGTGTGTGCGAAGCAGTAAGAGAACTTGGCACTTTATGATCGAAGGACGAATTGATTAGTTTCATAATTTTCTTTTGGCGAGTATTGTTTTGAGTGTTTTTCTGCTGCGGAGAAAGTGAGAGCTTTTAATGAGTCATATCGAGGATGTGTGTTTTGTGGTGACGTCACGTTGTTTGAGGTTCGCGGCTGGAGGCTGGGCTGCAGGGAGCTGTTGAGCCTCAGCTAGGCCTACCTGTGTATTTGTGTTGCTCCCCCGCGGCTTTGTAAACGCCCACGCCGCTGGCTTACGGCCCTCTGGACTTTATCCAGTGCTTCCCCTGTATCAGCGCTCACTCTGCAAGACTCCGCCAATATAGCTTTAACATAAATGATGGTATTAGCGAAAATACTGAAAGGAACACTCAAACTGATTAAAATATATTGAGATGTTGAAATCCTGATGAAACTAAGTCCAGTTTGCCGCGTTAGGTGTTTTATTGTAGTCGCTCAGCTGGTACAACTGGTTTCGTACCATACAGGTACACCCGCAGGTATATTTGTCTAACGTCCCATGTTATCAAAGTAGTTTAATGTGTGTTCCAAGGGTGCAGTGTGGAGCGCGGACACAACCACCAACGGTAGTCAAACTTTATAAAACCAGTTGTTGCTGGAAATTTTTACATTCGGAGAGCGCCAGGCGCCCATGTGGTAGCGTGAAACCGCCTACAACGTTGAACGTTTAAATTTTGGGATGACAGCGGTGAGTACCGGTCTGTCGCTTCCGACTTTGCAACACACGTCCTCAGAAATGCTTAGGTGTATTCCACGGACATGTGTGTTGTTGAAATGAGAGCGGAACACAAGTGTGTTCAGCGTTGTCATCTCAAAATTCAGATGTTCAAATGTCTACACGGTTTCGCGTCACGACATGAAAGTCTGGCGCTCTCAGAACGTAAATTGTCAGTGACAGCTGGCTTTATTGACTACCGATGGTGGTTGCCTCAGCTAGTGCTCATTGCACCTTGGAACACACAGTAAGCCATTTAGATAACTTAGGACATTGGATCTTGGATTCACCTGAGGATTTACCTGCACGGTACAAAACCGGTTCTACCAGCCTCCAAGAGGCTACAATAAAACAGTTAACGCTGCAAATTGGACTCATCATTCACCACCATTTCAACATCACAATATATTTAGTCTTCTTTTCAGTACGTATAATGCCCTACTTCCAGGAATGTTTGCAATATTTTTAATTTTACATGAAGGTGTGCTGTATCGTTTGGTCTCCTTCCGCTTCGCATACGAATATAAAAGCAGTGGGAAATGTGGGAAGCTTTGTGTGTTTCATTACAGTGAATGAAACGTTCATAGTGCGCGCGCACACCGTTTATTTACTGTACTTCCCAGATAGGCCTTCTGATTTTAAAATTGTCTTCTACAAATATTTCCTTGTCCGTATTTCACAATCATTGAAGAAACTCATATTTTCCAAGCTCTTGACATAATGTACGTGTGGGTTCAGTGCTGCACTGTTTGGGAATTAGTTTGTCCTAATACCAACGGAGGTATGTAGTTACTGCTGTAGGCCTCGGTGAAAGCATTTTTCCCTAGTCAGCGTAACATAAATAGGCAGTCTATTCACAGCAGGCGGCACACTAACGCAGCTCCGTCAGGATCGCAGTTAATTCCGTTGAGGGAGCCGTTTGTCTGAAATAGATAAGGGCATTGAGGCGTAATTTTGCTCGTGTCGGTATATCAGATGTCTCCGCGATATATGCTCATACTCACCGCAATTCGTATCGCACTGTGTTGGATTCCATGTAGTAGTGCTGGCACGTGTCCTCAGTGTTCCATGACCGAATGGAGAAAGAAAAGCTTCGAGAATGCCTCCATATGCGCTATAATCTCACTTAGACTGACACAGTAATATTTCGTACGATGTCGAGAACTGTCGCGTTTAACGTGCGCCCTTTATCCGGAAGAATCTTCCTGTCAAGTTCGTGACTGTCTCAGTAACTTCCGCATGTTAAAAGCGGGCCGGTTACAGGTTTCTGAATACCTAAAAGACATTTCACGACGTTTGTGGTCTTTCTCGCTGTGGGGGGGAAGCCTTCCATCACACATCCCGGAAGCACGCTGTCGTCTCTCTCTGTGCTGATTCCTAGAACTAAGGCTTCGAGTTTGCAGAACAGTGTTCTGTTTCCCGGAAGTGTTAGACATGGAAGATGGTGTTAGATACTAGGTGATGTCGTGTCTGGGTAATGTTCTCTTGGCACTGGAGACATTTGTTTGCACGTATTTTGTCTTGGAATGCCACAGGCGGCGTCGCATGGTTTCTGTAGGTAACGAAAATACGGACTGAGGGGGGAGAAAACCGGGGCGGTGTGTAATTTTGGAGCGGAGTCGGAGGGAACCGGTATGTTGTTGTGTGCGGTGCTGTACCGTGGTGTGTTGAATGGGAGCGCGCCGCGCCACGCCGCGGGAGAGGTCCGTGGCCGCTAAAATTAGAAGACCTCCCCGGCCGGCGCGCCCTCCGGTATCTCCCGAGGGAGGAATGCACGTCACATGCGTAGCTGTCGAGGAGCCGCTCCCGGCGGCTGTACCTGGCTCACCCTAAAGTTCTGTGTACAGCGCTGCCCGATCCCCGTCTGGCACGTGGTAACGTGTCGCAGTGCGAGAAGCGCGCTGTATTTTGGATTGGTGTAAGACCCACTCTTATAGCACAGGTGATATCTTTGACTTGAACAGCCGCTATGTCTTACCTTGTCGGCACGTATAGACGCTGGTGGAGAACTTTTAATATTTACCGGCCACATAATGTGGATTCGCTTATAGGACGAAAGGTGGCTTTCGTTACACTGAAATGACTGAGTTGCCCCTAATGCTCATTAAGCGGTAGTGGTTGGGTACGACTAGTACTCCGTTTCTAGAGGCCCTTTTTTCGAATAGTTAAAGGAAAATGTACAAAACTGACCTTAAAAAGCGTTTTTCTTGAATTATTAGAAAACTACAGGCTCTAGCGAAAACGTATCCCGGTATAAAATTGGCACTGAATTCCCTACAAAAGGTCCTGTTCATTTTTTTTTCTGTAGGGACTATAGCTCGCGCATAGTGGTGAGCGAGAGAATGAGTTTTTTGAAGGTGTTGCGGGTTGCGTACAAACCATAGGTAGGGGTTGCTGAATCACACTATACATTACAGGGGGCGGGGTTACTATTGGTCGGTTGTCGTGGTTTCGCTGAAACATGAGATCTGGATGTGAGCCGCAGACTACACCCTCCCATCCACATCTGAGCTAGAGCATTCTCTTATGCATCGACAGTAAGGACGCATGCTGTGTTAAAGATTTGCTTGCCGACTTCTACCACATACAAGTTGAGCGATAATCTACTACTCTTGATCTATCAATAATCTTCCCAAGCACACGCGCTAAAATCATATTCCTGTGTCCATTAACATGTGAAATTTCGTTCTCATGTCTGTAAGGCAGCTGACAATGTGAATCCTGTAACTTTGTGGTGAACAGTGTGGAGTAAGAGATAACACTGGAAAGACGTTACTCATGTTCAACCTTACACTTTCAGCGATATGAAAAATTAAAAAAACTCTCAAAATTAACCTTAAGTACAATAGTAAGAACTTAATACAATATTAAATTAGCAAACTGTAAAGTTGTTTTATAAAAGTGGTTTCACTTCAGAACCACTGGGACACAGTTTTCAATCATTTCATGTGATATGCTTGAAGGCAATTTCGCATTTCATCTAGAAACAATCCCAAATCTCGAAAGTCTCATCTCAAAATGCGTAAATCCAATAAGTTCTAAATAATAATAAAAACGGGCCTGAAATTTAATAAATTTATATCGAAAGTACTCTACCCCGGTGGTTTCATTTCGAAATCAATCATAAATACAGTGGCAAAACACCAAATTTACGTTACAATAACTGTAGCTATAATTGCTTCCACTGTGATCTTCTCCGTATGACCACTACAGAAAAAAAGTCAGTCTCTTACAATCGCGTAGCACAATCTCGCACAGACTGTTGCTATGTACTCTGTGATTGCTACAGTGCACTACATTCGCAGTGATACCTCAGTTTACTACTAGATGACCGTCTTTAATAGGATCGGTGGTTTCGTGTGAAAGGCACTGGTACTTCAAAATAAAATTAATGAAATGGTACTTTGAGGCAGAATCCACTGGTACTCAAAGGGGTTGTCACAAAAATCATTTCACACCTACACGTGGATCGGTTTTCCAAAAATTCAAACAGAATCTTTCTTTCATTGTTTCAGCGTTCATTTACACCACCTTGTATTTGACAGGACGTAATCAGCAAGTAGTAAGAGGAAAAAGTAGCATTTCATGCCAAAACATGGAATATTTCCGTTAATTGTTTAAGCGGAGAAAGGGAACAACAGTTAATAGCTAAATCTGTTTACCTTTTGCCATAGCAAACTCTGCAAAACAAAATGCGAAGGAAAGTATTTGTTACTTTAATACGCGTACGGGACTTACTGAATACGTATGTGAGGGTCATGATTCCTGTTGTCTCACGAGAACTGACGCGTTTACTGTGCTTTGCAGTTCTGGGATCTTTGCTGTTTCTGTACGAGGGGACGAGGGGTGTTACTTGGTGGCATGTTTGAGAAGACCGGTGCACATGGCCTGGCACAGTTTGTGGACACGGGAGGCTGATAAGCAGCAGGTTGTGATAAGTTTTGGCGCTGCTGTACCCAGCACGCAGTCTGGCTTCTCCGGGCGGCTGCTATCGATTGCGCAGCACGTGTCTGGGACGGTTCGTAACTCTCACCCGTCAGCCGTCTCGTCACGCGACGGCCTGTCCGCTCTCTGCTTTTCGGATCCCTCGGCAAGCTGGCAGTAATGCGATACGTCGCATTTAATAACTCGCAAGGGGCGTCAACACGGCAGCCGCCGCTGTTAATCGCGGGCTGCGAAACGTAACGCAAAAGCTAATTACAGGTTAGCATACCTGTCGTATACATAATGACCTTCATTCCATTATTTTTCGTGACAGCGCATCTTGAGATGTTTCGGCTGTGAGCCTTACCGCCATCTTCAGGGTCAGAACAACTCAAAGAATACAAAACTCATATTCTTGCTGATTCTGATACGGCCCTAAGACTGAGTTTTTCTAGCATCTCATTTGGCCTAGACGCACTGTCGTAGCCGATGTTCACCTCAAACATCAATAGTATGCTACGCAGTTATTAACAATGGTTGGTTCGTTGGTAAAGTGCCAGTCGACGGATCCATAGATCCTGGCTTCGACCGCAGTCGGTTTTGGTTAGTATTTTTGCATAACTTATCACTTCTTTCACCCCTTTCAACGTTTATTAAAGCGAAATATGCAGAGTTCCACTGTAGTTAAGAGTACCTTTTATACTCTTGATACCCCTATAACACAGGCTAGTTAGTTTGAAAGCGTGAGAAAGGCAACAGCATACCATCACCACGGAGACATCTTCACGTTGATGACAGCTTTATCTTAGATGGTGCTTTATAGTGCAATCAGGACACTTCCTAATAAAGACGCGCGAGTAGTTCACTGATAAGAATGAATGTTGTCTGTTTTGGAAGACATGTGCAACAGAAGACACCACTCACGTCTATACCTCTATGGACGCGACAGCTGTCTAATGAAAAAGTTTCAGTGCTGATGCGCAACCAGCGTCCGAACTCTTGGGAATCAGTAATCTCGAGTATGGGGTAATCGCCAAGGTCTTTTCATGGCGAGCGGGAAGTCTGGAAATTGTATCTGACGGAAAGCGTGTCCGGATGGTCGATGCGGTTAAGGCATCCGTTCCCGAGAAGCGGAGCATCCGGCTACGAAACCCAGCCCGGGACAAATTTTAAACTCCTGCCGTTGCATTATCGCAATGCCCTGTGCGACTGGAAGTAATTTCCTTCATATCTCTTTCCCATGACGCTTCCTTTTCATTTCATCCCAGTCATTCACGTATAGCTCATTACTGTCGTTTCAGGAGTCCTGCCCTGAAAACCTAGCATCAATAACATAAAAATTGTCTCGATTCCCAAGAATTTATCATGGGACTGTTTTAATGCCTTATGCATCATCACTTTCCTGCTTGTGGCAGTGCACGTAATTGTCTTACTCGTAGTCGAGCATTTTATCTTGTTGGTGCGCAGAGCTTTGAAACCGGACATGCGTTAGTAAAAAGTACGTGATTGAGACAAAAATTTAAATTAGAAACAGTTTAGCTATCGCTACACCATTTTAGGTCTGGACTCATCCGTTGTTTTGCAACTTACGTAGAATATTTTCTTGAAAAATGGCGACGGTGAGTGAACGTGAATGAGAAATAGAAAGAGCGAAACAATCAGTTGCAAGCCAGTAGTGACAGCTGTTGCTTCCACTGCTGCAAAGTGTGATAACTGTCTAAGGGAGCCATTACTTATCTGTGCCGTGATAAGGCACCAATTACGAGGGTGGTTTGCATAGTTCTCGGAACGGGATGGAGAAAAGTAGTTACATCAATGAGACTTTTTCAATGTAGTCACTTTGTAGGTTACTGCACGTGGTCCAGTGCTTTGATCCCATCTCGAAAATGTTTCATTCAGGCCTGCAAAGTAGTTGTCAACTCAGGCTATCAATTCTTCGTTCGAAAATAATCTTCGTCCACCATGAAAATTTTTCAGTTTTGGGAAGATGGAAGTCTGCCGGATCCATATCAGGTGAATAAGGCGGGTGCGGGAACAATTCGTACCTTAGGTCGCGTGATTTTGCCATCGTGACGGCATGCGTTTTTGATCCAGCGTAAAGAGTCGCGGCACCCATCTTGCAGATTATTTTTCATTTCTAATTCTTTAGTTGAAATGTGATGTACCCTTTCAGATGACATCTGGCAAGTGTGAGCAATTTCACGCACTTTCAATCGGCGATTCTCCATGACCATTTTGTGCACTTTGGCAACGATTTCTGGAGTAGTGACATGATGGCCGACCACTGCGCGGATCATCTAAGTTCTCCCGACCAAAATTAAATTCATTTGGCCACTTGGCAACCGTTGAATATGAAGGCGCAGAGTATTCTGGAAATCGGCATGAATGTACTTTGCCTTCATACCTTTCTTTACGAAGTAATTAATCAGTGCTCGAATGTCGATTTTTTTTTCCCATCTTCGCGAATCACTACGCGGGCAGAGCCACGTCACCGCCACAGGTCTCTTCCAGGAGCACTGACGTGGCACGTGTTTACAGGCAATAGTCCGATGAATATCATGTGACAAACTCGCTGCGCTAGCGCTGACCTCTCGTGGTAATTCCGACAACTTTTCAAACCACCCTCGTATTTGTGCCTGACAAAAGCGTAACGCCGAAACTGCACTGTTGAAACCTTCCACAGCCGTAAGCGGAATAAGATGTCATTTCAGAAACAGGGAGCGAAGTGCGGACATGCAGCTTGTTGTCGGCAGTGTGTAATACGTGAAGCTCGCCTTGAGCTGTAGACTTGGTGTCAAGGCAGTGATGATGATGATGATGATAATGCCACTCGAAACAGGTGCACATCGCGGTGTCCGCAAGGCAGATTTGCAGAAACGGACGGATGGTGCAACGCCGTGCGGCCCGTGGGAGAAGTGGCGGTGGAAGCGGCGAGTCTCGCGCGGTGCACAAAGAGGTCACCGCGGACACCTCCCGCGATCGTGGGAAAGCACTACCTGTTTGTCCGGTGTGACTGCCATCAGTCCGAAGCCGGGCCCGCTAAATATGCAGCCGTGTCGGCGGTTCGATGGACGACGCCGGCAGCGGTCGCTACCACGATCGCAGTTCCCTGCCGACACTCTTGAATTACGCGTACACGGGACACAGCCGTGTTACTGTAGTCGTACGTCATATCGAACACGAACGCACCGTCGTGCTTGGAAGTGGTGTACATGTGCGTTGGAAACTGAGACTTCCCTTTGCGCCCTCGGACGATGTGTGGCGCTAAAGTGGTGCAGCTATCTTCCCGGTTGAGAAGAATATTTTTGTCTTCTAAGTGAACGAAGAGTGCCGCCCAGTCCTTGAAATACAGAACCTGTCATCTTTGCCAAATACCCTGTGTGTGGTAAATATTCTATATGAAGAGCTGGAACTCCTGCGCCCACGTGATTTGGGACCTGTTATGATACTGTCCGAATACAGGATGTCCTAAGAGGAATGGCCAATATTCGGTGATATGACAGCAAAGCTCATATGAAGCAAAATCTTTATGGTCATACCGAATGGTTTCCGAGATAATGTACATTTGTTTTTGTACTAGAGCACGCAGTGATTACCCACCGAAACTCTTAGACTTTTTATTCCACCCGGTTTACCTCGTTGCTTTCAGCTTCTTTGTAGCCGACGGCGTTACCACAGCGGTAACACGGTTCCCGTCTGATCGCTGAAGTTAAGCGCTGTCGGGCTTGGCTACCACTTGGGTGGGTCACCGTCCGGCTCTGCCGACAGCTATTGACAAGCGGGGTGCACTCAGCCCATGTGAGGCTATTTGAGGAGCTTCTTGCTCGAGTAGTAGTGGCTCCGATCAAAACAATGTGACAACGACTGGGACAGCATCAAGTGATGCCTATAGACTGAGGATGACACGGCGGTCGGTCGGACCGTTGAGGCAATCCAACACCTGTTCAGGCATTGCTTTTCGGAGTTCGTCTCGTTGCTCCGGATGTTTTTCTCCTATTAAACTTGCCCATTGGACATTGGATGAAGTCTGAAGTGTACATGCGAAAGGTTAATACGCGAGATTAAGGGCTTCGTCGCATTATGGACGCTGCTGCTCTCATCACCGAACGTGCGGTGGCACTGACACGTCTTCTCCCAAGAGTGCATAAATGCACTGCAGTCGACGGTGGGATATTTGAACATTTATTGGAATTGTAAAGCAGCCGCAATGTGACGTGCAGCTTACAGATCGATGTGTTAAAAATATCTATTCAATAGATAATTCATAACGGGCATGTTGTAATGTTTACTATTGTGCATGTATACAGGTGTAAACCTGACGATTTGTTGACTAATACAGAAAATAAAGAAAATGTGCATTGTGCTCTACCTCCGAAACCATTCGGAACACGGAGTGTCAGTATGAAGATTTTTGTTTCAAATGATAGTCCTTCATATGTATTGACCATTCCTTCTGGGACACTATGTACAAAAGTCTCCTAGTCTAGAGTCTATAACATTGCGCTTTATTCAGTGACATTATGCATCACTTTCGTGACTACAAATTGTCCGTTTCGTACTTCGAATAATTTGTTCAGACACTGCATGTTTCTAGTACTGTGAAATGCCCTTCGCAGTGGTTTATTGGCTGCCTAGGGCTGGTCTGCTTCTTTTAGGTTCCGGAGATGATTGTAATGAATACTTTAGGGATATGTTTAGCGGTTGTATAAATGTAACTCACATAAGGTACCTAATCAGAACAGAAGAAACTTTCCAGCAGAGCGGCACATATACAAACCGAGTAACTTCCTTCATTTCTGTTTCTCCTTCACAGGCATACCTCTTGCCTTCGTTTAATTTACTTCGGCTACCGTATGGCTTAAACAGCAGTACTTCATCGTGCAACAGAGCTATCAGTATGGGGCAATAGAAGTAACTCCCTACAGTTGAGATCGCATGTTAATGGAAAATGCCGCATCAATCCCAAACTACATAGTCGAGCTGTTTAAAGGCGGGCAGCAATAATCAGCTTTCTACATCCCTTCCAGCCCCTCTTGCTTACGCTGAAACTTATATAATTCAGTAACGTATGGCGGTGGTGGACATTAGCGGCCGTCCGTAGTTTCCCGAAGCGGCCAGCAGTGACGACAGCCGGAAGACATGTGGTCGGCCATGTGTGGCTTCCACGTGGCCCCATTCCGTCCCTGCCGCTCATAGGTCTTCTGTTCTTGTGACTCTTTCCGCATGCGAAGTTCGCTCCGACGTTGGCTTTGTCGGTCGTAATAAGCGAAACCTGATAAGCTTCACGAAACAAATGTGTTAAAATATAGTCTTCAACACGTGCTCTGAGGATCGCTAAGCACGTTTCCAGAATATGGACACGCTTAATGCGGGTTGGACTTAACTTTCTCAAGCTACAACCCGTGTTTCGGGAGAGGTGGCGTTACTTAATAGGTCATCTGTTCGTTACTGTCTTGCTGTACAATAGTCCGGAAACTAGGAAATGAGTGGCGCTAATTCGATTGACCCCTGTCTCACGAACGCTCAGTGTCAGTATTGTTGATACAGCACGGATTGAACCTTAGCGCTGGTATCTACACACATAAAAAAAGTTTTGCATCACCCCGGTTCCCAGAACTCCTGAAGATAGACGTTGACCGTGGATACTATATCACACAGAGTTCCTTTGACTGTTCAGAGATGTCGCTAAACCCGCCCAAAGATGGGCATAGGCAGCGCCTATTAGACGGAGAGGATTCGTCAGCCGATCATTTCGGCATTACACCAGAAAGGACGTACACGGTTCGTGTTGGCTGTAGTTCAGTCATGCCCAAACGGTCAGTACCGCGGTTCGATCGCGTCCGCATTGCTACTTTTGTGGCAGGAAGGGCTCTCAACAAGGGAAGTGTCCAGGCGCCTCGGAGTGAATCAAAGCGATGTTGTTCGGACAAGGCACTGGACTCGCATTCGGGAGGACGACGGTTCAATCCCGCGTCCGGCCATCCTGATTTAGGTTTTCCGTGATTTCCCTAAATCGCTCCAGGCAAATGCGGGATGGTTCCTTTGAAAGGGCACGGCCGACTTCCTTCCCCGTCCTTGCCTAATCCGATGAGACCGATGACCTCGCTGTCTGGTCTCCTTCCCCAAAACAACCCCCCAACCCTTAGTATAACGAAGTTGTTCGGACATGGAGGGGATACAGAGGCAGGAACTCTCGATGACGTGCCTCGCTCAGGCCGCCCAAGGGCTACTACTGCAGTGCATGACCGCTGCCTACGGATTATGGTTCAGAGGAAGCCTGACAGCAACTCAGAGTTGAATAATGCTTTTCGTGCAGCCACAGGACGTCTTGTTAAAACTCAAACTGTGCGCAATAGGCTACATGGTCCCAACTTCACTACCGACGTCCGTGGCGAGGTCCATTTTTGCAACCACGACACCATCCAGCGCAGTACAGATGGGCCCAACAACATGCCGAATCGACCGCTCAGGATTGGCATCACGTTCTCTTCACCGATGAGTGTCGCATATGCCTTCAACCAGACAATCGCAGGAGACGTGTTTGGAGACAACCTCATCAGGCTGAACGTCTTAGACACACTGTGCAGCGAGTGCAGCAAGGTGGAGGTTCCCTGTTTTGGAGTGGCATTATGTGGGGCCCACGTACGCCGCTGGTTGTCACGGAAGGCGCCGTAACTGCTGTACGATACGTGAATGCCATCCTCTGACCGATAGTGCAACCATATCGGCAGGATATTGACGAGGCATTCGTCCTCATGGACGACAATTCTCGCGCCCCCCCCCCCCCCCCCCCCCCCCATCGTGCACATATTCTCAATCGTTTCCTTCAGGATAACGAAATCGCTCGACTAGCGTGGCTAGCATGATTCCCAGACATGAACTCTATATCGAACATACCTGGGATAGATTGAAAAAGGCTGGTTATGAACGACGTGACACACCCACCACTCTGAGGGATCTACGGCGAATCACCGTTGAGGAGTGGGACAATCTGGACCAACAGTACCTTGATGAACTTGTGGATAGTATGCCATGATTAATATAGGCATGCGTCAGTGCAGGACAACGTGCTACGTATGAGAGTGCCGGTGTGTACAGCAATCTGGACCACCAGCTTTGAAGGTCTCGCTGTCTGGTGGTACAACAAGCAATGTGTGGTTTTCATTAGTAATAAAAAGGTCGGAAATGTTTATCTTTATTCCAGTTTTCTGTACAGGTTCCGGAAGTCTCTGAACCGAGGTGATGCAAAACATTTTTTGATGTATGTGAGATTCAGATTTCCTTGTCCCTGATGGATACGGCACGAAAGCAGCATTACGCAATGAGTTCCCGTTCTCGGAACTCTAAGTGTAAGCAGATGGCGGCGGAGGAGGCGGCGCGGTGAGCAGGTCAGCCTGATTGGGAGAGGCGGTCGTGGCTCACGCACGGCACTCGGCAGGCGGCAGGTTGCTGGAGGACGTGGGAAAGGCCGCCCCGGGGGAGCCGTCCGCACGCAGCGGCCTGTGAGAACTCGCCGCCTCTGATCAGCCCACCAAGTGGATGATGGCTCTCGCCCCACTTACTGCTACACCGCCGCACCGTTTCGCGACCGACACACTGTTTCCGGAATTAACGCGACGTCGCAGTCTTTGCCCCTCACGCAGGAACTGCCTCTGTACAGTGTCAGAGGTCGCCGTACCCCTAGATCAAAACAGCATGTTTTTGTACCGGAGTACATACTTCGCGAGCTGTTCTGCGTGCACACGATCGAGGATTATACAGGTCTGTGGGCCTGTGTCGCCCTCGACGTCTTGGAGAGCATCTCAGATGTGCTTCGAAAGGCTTAAACACTTCCGCGCAGTTCGTATTGTACCTGCGGTGAGCAACATGACTTTATTTCTCATAATGCTAAACCCTGGCAAGTTAAGGTCAGGTCTTCGCGGTGGCCATTCCGATGGGTCAGAAGTAGTTGCTGAACCACGCCGAACCCAGTGGTCTCGAACTTGTTCGTGGGGAACTCACGACCAAGACTAGCAAACTGTGCTGGAGCTCCGTCCTACTATAACACATGATGCATGCGACAGTTCACAGATGATGCAGTTGTCCATAAGCAAATAGCAATTTCAGAAGACAGTGAGAATGACTTGCAGAGGATTGATAAATAATGCAGGCTCTGGCAATCGACAATGAATGTAAATAAATGTAACATAATGCGCATACATAGGAAAAGAAAGTCACTATTATACAGTTGCACTGTTGATGAAAAATGCTGGAAACAGTATCTACCGCAAAATATCTAGGAGTAACTATCCAGAGTGACATATAAAACAAATAGTAGAAAAACCAGATGACAGAGATCCATAGGAAGAATCTTAAGGAATCGTAACTCATCCACGAAGTAAGTGTCATAAGTCGTTTGTTTCACCTATTCTTGAATATTGTTAATCAGCCCGGGAGCTTTCATAGGTAGACAGAAGAGGGAGAGACGGAGAACATCCAGCGTAGTGCTCAAGTTTCAAGTATTATCGCTGCGAGAGCGTAACAGAAATGCTCAATAAACTCAAGTATCAGACGTCACAAGGCAGACGTTGTGCATCACGGAGAGGTTTACTGTTGAAATTCCGAGAGAACACTTTCCGAGAAGAGTCTGACAGCATATTACTTCCTCCTCCGTAAGGCTCGCGAAACGACGAGGAAAAAATTCCAGAAATTAAAGCTAATACAGGGGCTTACCCGACAACACTTCCCGCGCGCGCCATTCGCCAGTTGAACAGGAAAAAGAGTTCACCTAGTGACGGAAGACGCCACACACAGTTTTGTGACTTGCGGACTATCATGTAGATGTAAATGTCGGTATTAATCACGTATGCAACATGCCCAAATTTCCATCACGGGGCCTTCAAAAGATGAGAACCGAACAGGTTTCGTTGCCACTCAGTCGATAAAACATGAGGCTGGTTTCTTTCGAACTCTTGCTCATATCGATTTTTTGCCTTATACCAGAAAATAGTGTTAATTCAGTGTGAACTTATATATATATATATATATATATATATATATATATCTCGCACATTCATCAGAACATTCCTGAACACCCTGTATACCCCGTCTGCTGGTGTTAGAAATCTGCCTTCACTTCGAAAAAGATGTCCAGTAGATAAACGACAAATCCATCACCTAAAATTGCTGCTCGGGAAGGAGTTTAATTTTTGGAGGATACAACTTCTGTGCGAGGTGTCTGAAGCCTAACGCAACTAACAAACAAATTAATTAAGATTTATAGATACGGTATCCGGAGTGTTCGTTTTTTTTTTTTCTTCGAACTTGAAAAGTTCTGATTTCTTTCAAAGAGCTGTTGGGCAGGAGGCGTTAAACCCACAGCAGCCCTTTGTTATGAAATGTACGCCTTACGTGCAGCTCGTAATAAATCACTGTCTCCTTCTGCAGATCTCTAAACAGTACAAAGACTTGATACAACTTACACATGGTTTGAAACGTACACTGTCACAAAGTAATCTGACGTCTGGTTTACAGAAAATGTGGCTGCTTTCATTATTGTACAGTTGTTGTTCCAAAGGACCCAGTAACACATGGCGAATCTAGTATGGACTGGTCATTAGGTCGTGATACTACGTTGTGATCAAGATGTTGGATTCTTCCTCGGTAAAGGTGGTTATATCTTTCCCACTACCCAGATCTAAGATTCCCGGGAATGTCGAGTGTGTCAAAGACAATGAAATTGCGTCTTCCGGTATGAACTGCAGCTTCAGCATACCCAGCGTTATCACAGAGTTCGTAAATGCAAAAATTTAAGCTTGTGTCTGCATTATCTACACAGAATGGAGTGATCATTATCTTCGTAGATATCTTTGGATATCACTGACGCATGCTTTAACTGTCAGGACTTAATGTCGAGGTCAGGTTGTTAACCTGGTTGGTTTTTCTTGGGCTTGCCGTGCGTTTCTCCCCTAGCAACTTTGTTTGGTGAAAAAGGCGGATGACGCCACTCTTTCTAGAGTAAGACAACCCGTAAGTCATCAGGCGCTAGATGATACATCCATCCACTGTTTGCACGGCGCGTGACCAGCGCAAGTGCTTCGCTGGAAGAACTTGTATAACGGTAAATATCAGACCTTACCGGTCAGCGCTGCAGCTTTTCCCCTCAAGAAGTGACACATTGTGAAGGACGGCGGCGTTTATTGTTGCAGCGGACCTCGTTGCTTGGAACAGGCGGTGTGGTCCCACGCGTGATCTTGCGTAACTGTATCAGCCGGAGCGCTATTAATTCGTGGCCAGATGCGCGGGGGTGGGCCTCGGCAGTGCAGATGGTGTTCCCACGGGGCGGCCTGCGGGGTAATTCGGCCACATGTGCGCGCTTCCCGCGGGGCTATGCGCCGGCACTTGTTGATGATGACGACGCCGCCTGAGTCACTGCCTCCTCCCGGAAACTGCGTGTGGGCGCGTGCTGCGCGATACTCGCGGATCTGCAAGCGCCCCTGGGGGGTCGCTCTTGGGGGGGGGGGGGGGGGGACGCTGGGAACTGAACGCGTGTGTGGCTGCGAGCAAGGGGGAGGCATTTCGATTTTCGAATCCATCGTGTTTTTGTTTGATAGTCATCGGTCCTTGGACCTGTTTCGTGCTGCCATCTGCACATGCTTGTCACACACCGCTGTTAATTTCTTAACTTGGTATTGATCCTTCTATTTCTGGATACTTGCGCACATGTCACACGCTACTAGATCTTACGTTGGTAAAGAATTTCTAAACCCTTTCCCTCCCGCAAATTTTGTAGCACCTGTCCGTACTGCACTTCGAGCCTGTCCAAAAACTAATCGTCTGTTGCACAGAATTACAAATGTTTTTCTTGCTTTTATACAGTCCGTTTGACCACGCACAGCTGTGTTCTGGACAGATTTTCGGAAACTTCAGTTAATACACTGCGACTAGTGACATAACGTATTTGGTTGTACATCCGCTGTGAATTTCACTCGGGGCCATCTAATATTTGGTAAACAGCGGCCTTACAAAATTCCAAATCTGCTAGCTTACTTAGACTGTAAAATTTTTCGTCACATTTACTATTACATTAGAGATCTTGAAGATGAACCAACAGTTTCACAATTGGTGAATGAATTTATAGTCTCTCTCAGCAGCATAAATTTTCACTTTAGCCGTTTCAACAGGTTAATCTGTAATCCTCAGAAGTTCGTTAGAGTCGCAGTCCGGTTGTTGGTATTCATCCCGTAGACGGTTTACTTTTAGCGATGTCAGTTTTAATGTTCTATACGGAAGTACGTCGTTACCGTCCAGTCCTTATGACAGCCGACCGGGATAGGCGCTACAGTCGGGAACCGCGTGACCGCTACTGTCGCAGGTTCGAATCCTGCCTCGGGCATGGATGTGTGATGTACTTAGGTTAGTTAGCTTTAAGTAGTTCTAAGTTATAGGGGACTGGTGACCTCAGATGTTAAGTCCCATAGTGCTCAGAGGCATCTGAACCGTTTTTGAACCTTATTTGACATCGGTTTATTGACGGTTTTAGACTATATTGAACTTCCGAAGATGAATTGGACACCAGTAAAGTGAAACATTTTTTTGTGGAGCTGATGACAGGTTTTATTTTGGTGAAGAGTACACACTGCAGCTACTGAACAGCAGCTCTGAACAAAATCATTGCGTAATAAACAGTATAAGTGAATGTTTACTCATACTTCTTGCTTACGTTGAAGAAAACGTAACGTCAACGACGCTAACTCTCGAGACATTTAAACACATTCCCGATTACGTGTTTCTCCGTGCACGCAGGGGTGCAGAACACAAGTGTTACATACTTGGTAGTTTCAAAGTTACTGCAGAAAAAACGCTAGTGCAAATGGTTGCTGGCCGTTTCAGCATTTGTTACGTAAGACCATACTATTGAGAGACGAATAGCGTGAATCACTGCACGAAAAGTGCACAGGCCGCGGGTTTGAATACAGGTTAGACAGCGTTTCCAAAATCTTCCTGGAAGTGTGTGCAATGGATACTCCAACCAGCAGCTGCTCGAATAAATTTCCTCGCAACAGTGTTCCCAGTGACGTTTTCGCTGGAAGGTCGTTACGTCGCAGTAAAGGTGAAACCTGGTCCTGAACCAGACGGCTGCTGCCGGAAGTGGCTCAGATAAAGCATTCAGTGACGCATGCTAATTTTCGCCGGGCGGTTTGTTCCACGTCTCCCATACCTCACGTCTGCGCGGCGAACACGCAACAAGCTGTGCGGCTACACCGTTCAGCTCTCCCGGAGATGGCGGGTCCGCCACGACGGGACGGGGGTTGGCTGCGCGGAACGCAGCGCATAGCGCATAGCATAGCACAGCACAGCACGGCGCGGAGAGGCACTTTCTCGAGCGTGCTGGCCCGCAGGTCGGCGACTCGTAGCCGGATCAATCACGCCCGTCCCACCATTAATTCAGCCGCCCTCTGGCTCTCCCGTCTCCGCGTTTCTCCTCCTAGCTTTTTTCCTCTCGCTGACAGGTGTAGCTCAACTTCCATTTGTTATCCGGCCATCTTTACTCCTTAAACTCTTTGTTCCCTTCATTACGCGTACATAATTCATTCTAAGCGTTTCTCCTAATGAGTTCAAAGTAGTCTTGTATATATAGCCGCAACTTTGCTAAAGGAGTAAGAAACGAAATTATGTTAAAGTACATGTTCTAGCAACCCTACCACAACGAAGGTAAAAAATTATGATTGTAGTGTTGCTCACGGCCGGCCGAAGTGGCCGTGCGGTTAAAGGCGCTGCAGTCTGGAACCGCAAGACCGCTACGGTCGCAGGTTCGAATCCTGCCTCGGGCATGGATGTTTGTGATGTCCTTAGGTTAGTTAGGTTTAACTAGTTCTAAGTTCTAGGGGACTAATGACCTCAGCAGTTGAGTCCCATAGTGCTCAGAGCCATTTGTTGCTCACGCTGCTAAACATTGCATTTTCGGGTAACAACCAAGTTATATTATGTGGCAGGTGTCATTAGAGTACAGTTAAGTCATTTCTTGAAATAATGGATAAACTAGGCACTCATCTTTTCGTGTTTCCCACGCTGGTCTCGTTGTGAACTCATGGCTAAATCATCACTACCTAGTGATGATTCCAAGCTCGGATGCAAAGAGGCTTAGGTGTTATTCTGCGATATTCAAAAGTTTCATAGATGCGTTTCATAAACCATTCTTGAAGATTAAACTTTTGCAAGTTTGGACAGTGGTGATGTAAAAAAGTAATCAGCACTCCGAATATAAGTTACACTTCTTTTTTATAACTTTTGTTGCAATATCACGTAACTCGTTCCAAAACATCACTTCACAATATAAAACATACTTGAAAATATCTTCCTCACTGTTGAAGTTCACATTTCATAAACTGACTACAATTTGCGTCCTTTTAACATGACGACCAAAGCTAGACTCTGTAATAACCGCTTACGCGCGCAAAAATCAGAGTTACAGGTACGTCAAAGATCATACTGACAAAAGAAAGAATACACATCATTGCATGCTATAGACTTTCCCAGAAGATGCTGAACTAAAAGCGGAATGGGACAGAGATTAGAATACCTCGCAAAAGATAGGAATCATTTTGGCACTTCGGAATAGGCAACAGCCCAATCCTTGAAATGACAACGACCACCTGTCTTCGCCGCTAAATGGGAGAACAGACGTAAAGAACAGAAAAGAAATTCCTTTGAAAGTACGTACTTTGGCGATCAAATTTCTATTTAGCGAAAACCGGCTACTTTGGTCCATTGATTTTGTGTGAAGTTACGGCGTTGTTTCTAATTCAGTGCGCCATACCCGAAATTGAATGGGTCTGTGCTACTGCTTTGAAACTTGTGCTGAGCAACTTACTGAAGGTCTTCTGAATTTTTTTTGAACAAAGTGATCCATAAATTTTGTTAGGTTCAAACTACCTGTTACGTTTTACTGAAACTTAAAAACTATTTCACCATCATTTAACCCCCATAAGAAAATACGCTGTAGTATACAAAGTTTACATCCATATTGCATGTGCCAAAATGTGTTTATAACAGGCGTTGCCTAGCAACGATCATTGGTATTTTATGTTGCTGCCATGGTTCCCACACTGTCATGTCCACAGGTAGTTTTTGATCTCCGCAAACTTTAGATTGCGTCGTATACGTCGCCATCAGTCTGTGAAGGGGTGGGGGGCGCCTATCTTAGCTAGTTCAGTTGCTTCGGTTGCCGCTTTACTATCTAGCTCATAAATCACAAACACCGCGACGTATTCAAAGGACATAAAGACACGAGCAACTTTGTACTTGAAGGACAATTCCTTTTTCCATCTTGATATTTATATAGTTGTTTATACTACGATCAGCTGATATGGGTCGTTTGCCATTAAGTGCGTAGTTATGTACTCTGTACTCAGCCTTACTATACGAATATAAGAGTACGCATTTGAAAATGGCAGCCAGCTGAAGTCAGGCAATCTTGGTGTAAATAAGTGATTGTATGAAAAGCCAGGGTGGAAAAGTTATTCTTTCAATAAACTTGAGTCTGAGACCCTAAATGGGTAAAACGTAGTTGCATATAGTTTTGCGTAGTTTCACTTTGAGCATATGTCCTGATAAGATATCGCCGTATACTCTTTTTATTGGTCCCTACTGGAGTCTCAACACAGCCGCCTACGTGAACAGTTAAGAAATGTCGACACTTTCTGGCATGTCGACATGAGGACATGACGTACGCTAACGACCTCGAATCTTCTTTCCCTCTTTATTTCTGCAGTTGTCAGATTTCGTGCGTCGTAACGTCGCATTAGATAGAAACCAATCGGCTGTTGGGATTCGAAAATTTCGAACGCAGAGCTGGGCTGGACAGATTGCGCCAACGGAAACTAGCGGCCCCTAGGCGGGCAGGGGTAAGATTCGGCTGGGGGTGTCCCTCGTAACGTACGCAGCCTGCCGGCCGGCCGGCTACCTGCGCTGCGTACACGGCTATTCAGCGACCGCAGGGGTGCGCCGGGGGCGCCCGCTGCCCGCCTCTCGCTGCCGTGGGAAAGGCGCGCCGCTTCGATCTCTGGCGCGCCGCGACGCCGCCGCAACAGGTTGCAGCGCTTCCTGGCCCCGAGCCGCTCGTGTGTCGCTTCCGCCGGGGCTTCTGGACAGCTGCGCAGCGCAGACACTGCCCGACAAACATACCGCACCTGTGATCCGGCTGGCACATCTCCTTTCGCGAACTCTTTGCTCCCCAAAGCCGCCGCTTTCAAGCTAGGGCTCTTCACAAACTATCGATATTTCAAAATTTTCTCCAAATTGGCAATACTAATTCACCCGATACGTCGATATCGAAATGGCAATATAGAGTACCGAAATTATTTTACATTATTTTTTATCAATTTTCCGTAAATATTTGGAGTTGGTCTTGTGAAATTGTGTTGTTGTGGTCCTCAGTTCTGAGACTAGTTTGATGCAGCTCTCCATGCTACTCTATCTTGTGGAAGATTTTTCGTCTCCCAGTACCTACTACAACCGACATCCTTCTGAATCTGCTTAGTTTATTAATCTCTTGCTCTCCCTCTATGATTTTTACCCTCCACGCTGCCCTCCAATGCTAAATTTGTGATCCCTTCATGCCTCAGGACAAGTCCTACCAACCGGTCCCTTCTTCTAGTCAAGTTGTGCCATAAAGTCCTCTTCTCACCAATTATGTTCAATACCTCCTCATTAGTTATGTGATCTACCCATCCAAACTTCAGCATTATCATTGTTCAGAAACGCTTTCCTTGCCATTGCCAGTCTAAATTTTATATCCTCTCTACTTAGACCATCATCAGTTATTTTGCTCTCCAAACAGCAAAACTCCTTTACTACTTTGAGCCTCTCATTTCCTAATCTAATACCCTCAGCATCACCCTACTTAATTCGACTACATTCCATGATCTTCGTTTTGCTTTTGTTGATGTTCATCTGATGTACTCCTTTCAAGAGACTGTCCATTTCGTTCAACTACTCTAAGTCCTTTGCTGTCTCTGACAGAATTACAATGTCATCGGCGAATCTCAAAGTTTTTATTTCTTCTCCATGGATTTTAATACCTACTCCGAATTTTTCTTTTGTTTCCTTTACTGCTTGCTCAATATACAGATTGAATAACATCGGGAGAGGCTACAACCCTGTCTCATTCCCTTCCCAACCACTGCTTTCTTTCATGCCCCTCGACTCTTAGAACTGCCATCTGGTTTCTGTACAAATTGTAAATAGCCATTCGCTCCCTGTATTTTACCCCTGCCACCTTCAGAATTTGGAAGAGTACTCCAGTCAACATTGTTAAAAAGCTTTCTCTAAGGCTACAAATGCTAGAAACGTAGGTTTGCCTTTCCTTAATCTATCTTCTAAGATAAGTCGTAGGGTCAGTATTGCCTCACGTGTTCCAACATTCCTACGGAATCCAAACTGATCTTCCCCGAGGTATTCTAGTACAACAAAATTTTACTTTCACTGCGTGAGGAAGTCTACTACTTTTTTAGCTTTCATCACGTTCAATGTTTTTTAATATTTGAAGGAAGTATATATAGCACAATAGTAGTAGTTTGTTTCCACAGGGCGGTGGCGGTGTGAATGGAATAACAAGATTTCTGATGGGCTATTTCATCACATCAGAGTTCTTCGAAAATAGTTCCTGTAAATGACGAGCAAAATCTAAATGAGAAATATGGTATTTACGTTGGGTGGAGATAAGTGAGGGAAATGCTTCCGTAATCGGCCCTTGACGGTACCGCCAGAAACGGCGATGTTTGGCGTCACAACGCAGTTTTGTGCTGGCCCTGGCAGAAATGATGTGCAGCCGATATTTTATAGGCAGGTACGTTAATATTTTTTCCGTCAATACAGCTGTACTTTTCGATATGAGAGCCGATAATGATACTTTAAGTTCAGTATATCGCATTCCCGAGATCTTTAAAAATATCAGCAGTCCTAGTTTCTATGCGCAACTAAAGTGGCAACCAAATCTCGTAGCATATTGCAGTGGCACGTCAGTTACCTTTCCGAACATCCTGTTGGCGTCACTGCAGTGGTATCACTTTCCGCTGCGCCACTGCAAGTTAAAGGTGGTTCTGCTCGATGTCACTTGCTTCCCTGCACCACTGAGTAGCACGGCTGCTCACTGGTAGTTGTATTTTGAAACGCCAGCATTCTGTCCAACTATGGTGTAATTGTGTGTGCTGTGGTTCGTCAGAGGGCTTCATTTTGTTACTACAAAACTTGTTCGTCGGCAAGTAAGATTTCATAGTTCGTGGAGCTACATATAGAGCGATCTTGCTTATAGTACGAAAGAAGCCAGTCGTATACAGTGGTGGTTTGCGGTAGAATGACGTTACTGGTTGGGGTCAGGTGGTACTCTTGCAATTAAATATCGTCCTGTTACCACGTTCTTACCTCCACACTACTATAACAGTTAGTGTAGGGATATAACGTCCCATCAATGTTACTTCCTGCTCTCGCTGATTCTTCTGTTTGGCCACATGTATCCCCCAGACATATACCTTTGATTCCATAATTTCCTAGGAAAAAAAATTGTCTGCAGAAGGAAAATTACTGATAAACGTAACATGGTAAAACTCCGCCTGTGACTGAGAAAGATGGTGGCTGCTACTAGTACGTCAGTAGCTTGTCTTGGAGGCGATCTGTCCAGTAGCCAATCCGTATTCAGCTTTACGAAATTTTTTAGTAATGTCTTTACCAAATCAATATTTCAGTGAAGAGTTACGCTTGGACTCCAGCGTTAATAGCTTCAGATTTGATTGGGCGTCACCCTAACCTTCTTTTGGCCTTAAGAACTTAGACGCAAATGCAGAGCAGCCAATTATCAGACCTGATCTCAAACAGCTGGATAGCGTGCCGTTTGACGAAGAGTGATTACCTCGGAACAGGTCACGCAATTAAAAATAAATAAGAGTGAAAAGTGACCGGTTGCCTGTTATTTTCTGTAGGTGAATAGCTAATGAGCTGTCCGTTCCGCCTTACTTCTCGAAGAACTAGCAGGTTCGTTGGCGTGCTGGACCTCGGCCATTCGTCCTATTGGAATTAAGACTGACTGGACACTGCCACTCTAGACAAAAACTAGTTACCTTGTACATATACAACAGCTGTTTGTCCTTCATGGCACCAGGCATTGGTTGTATGCCTACTTCCTCCCTTCTCCATTCGCCCTAGCAGTATCCCGATCTGTCTGATTCTGATCTCTCTCTCTCTCTCTCTCTCTCTCTCTCTCTCTCTCTCTCTCTCTGTAGTATTAAGTCCGAAGACTGTTTTGGTTGAGATCTCCATGGTACAGTCCTATGCAAGCGTCTTCATGTTCGAATAACTACTGGAACTTCAATCCTATATTCATCTCTTTAAGTTGGTGATCCCTTGATGTCTCAAATGTGTCCATTCGTCCATTCAACCGATCCCTTCTTCTAGTCAGGTTGTGCCACATTTTTCTCCCCAGTTCTGTTCAGTACCTCCTCATAAGTGAAGTGATGTACCATGTAATCTTCTGCATTCTTCTTTAGCACCATATAGCTCAAAAGCTTCTATTCTCTTCTTGTCTAAACAGTTAATCGTCCGTGTTTCACTTTCATATGACAACGCTCCATACAAATACCTTCAGAAAGGATTTCCTAGTTATTAAATCTATATTGGATGTTAGTAAATTTCTGTTATTTAGAAGCGCTTCTCTTGTCATATTTTATATCCTCCCTGCTTCAGCTATCATCTGTTATTTTACTGCCGAAATAGCAAAACTTATCTACCGCTGTATGTTGTTTCCTACTGTAATTCCCTCAGCTTCCCCTTATTTAGAGTACATTCCATTACGGTTGTTTTCCTTTTGTTGATGCTCATCTTATCTCTTTTCAAAACACTATCCATTTTGTTGAACTACTCTTCGGTCCTTCGTCGTCTCTGACAGAATTACACTCTCGTTGGCAAACAGTAAAGCTTTTATTTCTTCTACCTAAACCTTAATACCAATTCCAAATTTCTCCTTGGTTTGCTTCACTGTACCGATTGAATAACGTCGGGGGTAGGCTACAACCCTGTCTAACTTCCTTCTCAACCAGTTTCCCTTTCATGCCCCCTCGACTCTGCCGTCTGGTTTCTGTACAAATGGCACATAGCCTTTCGCTCCCTGTTTTTACCCCTGTTAAGTTCAGAATTTAAAGGATAGTATTCCAGATTCTGATTTAAGTCTGCAAAATTTGAAGTTAGCGTCGTAATGTAGTCATCCCAACCGAACTTGTCAAGTTGCGCAAGCGGTCAGAGAGCAACATGGGCTTCCTGTGACGAGCGGTCAGCGGGTTTTGTGGTGCGTAGGCGGAAGTGGGCAGCCGAAATACTGTGGAAATGGAGGTTAATGATCCGTGCCCAGGGCGACGGCGCGGCAGAGGTAGCCTCCGTCCGCCGGCGCCAGAGGTCAGCAGCGGCGGCGCAGGTAGCGGTGGAGGCGGAGGAGGAGGAGGCAGCCGATCCGGAACGTGGGAAAGGGAGCTCAGCTGCGCAGAGCCAGCCAGCGAAACCGTTGCTGCGCCGCGTCGCGCCGCAAGAAGCCGCCGCCGCTTGCACAACCCGCGGCGCGCTCGCACGCGGACGGGAGAATTCACTGCGGGCGAACTTTCTGCTGGCACACCACCTACAACACTTTCCAACTCTACACAGCCAGGGGCAAACAGAGGTGAACGCTGGTGTTCTCTCTCTCTCTCTCTCTCTCTCTCTCGTTGTTCATTCTCTGCTCCTAATCTTGGCCCATTCACCTTCATTCCTACTGTGACCTTCACAGATAAACACGTGTGCTGTGTACTCACAGCGATCAATAAAAAAGTATAAGTTCTAAGGTTGTGTGCTGTGTGTGGTTTCACCCGCGTCAGGTACTGACACATCAATGAACTCAAACAGCGCACACCTTGGCAATGTCACAGTAGCACTTAAGTGAAAGCTAATGTATGTGTAACTCATTAATGGGACTCCAGGTCCTAGGAGATTAGATTCAGTTATACAGTGATTCTGTGATGTTCCCAACTTTCAGGGATGAATGCAGAAGGGTGAATGTATCAAGAGACCCTGGTCTGTAAACGACGGATCGACCTTTGTAAGCGAAAATCGTTCTGGTACCGCTGACAGTGAAATATAGGTACTGGTTCTGTTGTTACGGAGGTTCTAAGATAGGCAACTTTCGTAGATGCTAGGATGAACCAGAACAAGGAAAGTCTAGTAAATATCGACTTTGTAATGCATACGTAAAGATCAATGGGCACTTGCTTGGAAGAAGAGAGATTTCAGCCGTGAAGATGAAAAGTCCTCGTAGCTGTTACGTACACACTTTAGTGCCCATGTTTACTAGACATTTTTCTTATTTTGGTACATACTACCTCCTCTAAAAGCGTGGAGAACAGACCGTGCAGTAGAACAGGTCTACTGTCAGAGGCATCACATAGATTTTCGGTGATAACGTCAGACCCGTCCCTTACCTTGAACTGACACATTTACTTTCCTCCATCCATGAAAGTTTGTACCTTCACGGACTCACCTTGTATACTGTGCATTAATATTCTATGTTCTGGAATCTGACAATGTCTGCGTCGGTGGTTGCCTCACAACGAGTTGTACTTCTCAGGCGTCGACGAAGAAATAGTATCCTCATACATGTAACGGTTTTACCCCGTAATAATTAATGGTTTTCATTTCCTCATTTTCACTCACAAATGATCCACGTTAAAGTTCTTCTGAGGACTAGACAATAAATGTTGGTACTGTTCGCAGAAAAGATTTTGATAGAGATAAATAATAAAGCCCTCCCCAACCTATATGTAGTTATGAACATGACAGTACATTATTAGCGATGGTCCTGTTCGTGTTACGCCCTCTGTCCGACCTTCGAACTAACGTATCCAGCCCGTTTAAGGGGAAACTCCAGTTCGTCGTAAGCTTTTCATTCATCGCATCTAGACATTTTTCACATATAGATCACTGGCACCGGTGAAAGATGGGACAAATGACAGAGAAAAAGCCTAGGACCGATTGAGTATTAATTCTGAGTATTTGGATTTGTAGTCTGACTCACATTATGGGAGACTTAAGTTCTAGGATACTTGAGAATCAATATTCGTGCAAGGAACTACAAAGCTGTAACTTGTGCCAGCGATGTTGTATTCCTCGCACTGTGCCTCTCTCCCTGCGCTCTAGCAGATGCAGCTGTTAATGGTTTGCTGTGTGGGGAAAATAGTGCCACGTGTTAACTTGTTCACACATGCCCGAGACAACTCGTCTGATTTCGAGTCGGAGTGATTCTACATCAGACCGTAATGTCTGTGGCACCGGCGTGGCGCAGCCGAGTCCTGCACGCTAGTGTTGCTGTGGTGCGGCGAGCGCGTAACGCCTGGGAGGTGGGCTGCCCGCCCGGCGGCGCTCCGTGACGGCTCGCCGGCCTGAGTTGGCACAGGCTCGGCCGCTGGTTGGGCAGCGCGCCGCGCGCCTCTCGGACGAGCCTTCCACTGCTGGCCCAACACAGCGCACTTCTGCCTGCCTAAGTAAAAGTCTGGTCATTTGCTTCTGCTGCTCTGGTAACCCATTTTCTCGACTGGCCACAGATCGAACAAAGCGCAGCTTCACCCGTGAAATCGGATTGAAAAATTGCAACTGAAGTTAAAATAAATATAATGCACAAGCGTGACAGGAAAGACCGTAGTCGAACCAGATTATCTGTCTGGGAATAAAGCATTCTCCACAGAAGTCAGAGCTATAAGGAATTAGGAAAATCGTAAAGCCAAGATACTGAAGGATTGTAGGGAAGAATAAATAGGTAAATTCAGAAATACAGAAACATTCATTCCGGTATTCCGCAGGCTTAAATTCTATAGGCCTATAAAACTATGAATGAATGTTTTAACAGGAACTGTTTGACCACCTTAAATTAAAATGTGTGTAGATTTAAGTTTCGACAGCACTTGGTCACTACAGTCAAGATTAGCTATTTTGTGTATGATAAAGTGCGTAACTATGTCATTCTGACAGTGTGTAAATTCTGTAAATATTAGCGGTTCCACTTGCCTGTAATGTATTCACATATTTTGAGTCTCCTGTCAAATGATCAGGCTAGTGAGTATTATACTCAAATGCTTTTTCGATTTTCTGACTTGTTCCGCACCTACGAGATTCATCTCATTTTTGGGTCTATGGAACAAAAACTGAATATGATCTAATCCATCAGAGGATTCCATCATATAATACCATCGTCATAGCTCATCTGTGTGAATATGGAACGATGAAGACAATAGATATTTTCTTTAGCTGCATGTACCACGACGACTTGTTAAGTCACTAAGAAATGTTACACTTTCGGAACAGTTAAAGTACTGTTAGCATCAAAAGACATTTTAATACTCAGACAAATGAAACGCACTAAGAAGGAATTATCCGAATGGGACGGAAGTTGGTAGATGTGATGTACAGTTAATAGATCAGCTCCAGAAAAACTGGAAGATTAATTAGAGAGAGCGCTTCACAAAATGAGCAAGTCCACTTCTAGCCCTTACGCAGGCATTTGTCATTGCACTGATTGACAGAGTTGCTGAATGTCCTGAGGGATATCGTGCCAAATTTTGTCCAACTGGTGCGTCAGTCAAAATGCCGAGCTGGCTGGAGGGATCTGCTCCAAACATTCTCAGCTGGAGAGAGATCCAGCGGATTTGCTGGCCAAGGTAGGGTTTGGCAAGTAAGAAGGCAAGCAGTAGAATATCAACGTGTGCGGGAGGGCATTATCCTGCTGTAATGTAAGTCCAGGATGGCTTGCCGTGATGTAGAATACCGTCGTAGCACTGTGGTGTAAAAGTGCTGCGGATGACAGTCAAAGGGGTCCTGTTACGAACAGAAACCTCCAGGCCATTTCTTCAGTTTGTCAGACTATAGCCAATTTTTATCCCATAGTTTTCAGTGGTGTTTTCACT
The DNA here is from genome assembly GCF_023864345.2 of Schistocerca serialis cubense. Lineage (NCBI taxonomy): Eukaryota > Metazoa > Arthropoda > Insecta > Orthoptera > Acrididae > Schistocerca > Schistocerca serialis. The sequence continues at coordinate 1,034,017,840 of NC_064638.1, forward strand.
GGTTATAGGACCTCAGTCCGAAGCGAGACTCGTCACTGGATAAAATTCTGCTCCAGTCAATGAAATTCCAGGCCGAAGGCTGAACCGTCCTGTTATTGACTTCCTCAGTTTAAGCTCTTTCTCTTGAATAAATCATCAAATTTCTCTTAAACTGAAATCATTTGTTTGACTGTACATGTACATCAAAGCTACATTCGGATAATTTCTTTGTGGTGCCTCTTATTTTCCTTTCTTGTCTTAGTGTATGTAGGACATGTCTTATCAGTCGAAGTGATACATTCATGATCTAAAAACAATGATTTTGATGTTCAAGTCTGATCACATTTGGTTTATTTTTTTTATACTAATTTTAAAGCTACAGTTATGCATGGTGCTGTTACACATTAGCTTATTAATTTCCTTCAAGTCTGTTACGTATGTAGGTGGGTAAAGATTCATCTCGAGGCTAATAAGATGTATAAAAGATTGGAACTAACCAAATTAAGTGGAAAAGTTCTGGGAATCTAAGAAACTTACTGGTATAGATAAAACTGAAGCAATAAAAACATACGATACGAGATAAACTTTTTAGGCGGAAATCCCGAGCCCGCCTCGAGCAGGGAAAGACACAAGAATACTAGAAACACTAAGTGTGAGGAAAAGACGCAGTATTGAGAGACTGAAAGTAATAGGAACAGTCTACAAGAAAATCTTGCAATACACTTCATTGTACATGCCATACTCCGCTAGTGTAAATGTAAAGAATATTCTTATTAACGGTGGAAACCCATGCCATTATTTTTATTAGCAAATTAGACACATTACGCAGTTTATTATTCGCGATAGCGGCTCAGATTATCTTCGCCGCCATTTTTTGCGGCTTGAGATAACGTACAGAACTTGCGGCAGCGAATGTACCGCGTGGGCCTGGTAATGGGCGGTGGGTTTCATTGTGCCGCGGTTGCGCCCCCGGCTGCAGCTTGACCCGCAGGGGCTCCTCCCGTGAGCTGGGCTGGGCTGAGGTGAGGTGAGGTGAGGTGAGAAGACAATCGTTTGTCCTGCGCCTTTGTCTGCGTCCGCTTTTTCTCCCCGCGCCACACTCCAGGCCGGGCGCTTTTAGTGGCGCTGCAATTACGACCACTAAACTGCAGAGGGTGCCTCTGTCCACCCCACCCCTACTCTCCATTACCTTATTACATCCTCTCTCTCTTCCTTCCGTCTTAATGTTAGTTCGCGGGGCAGCCAGCAGCCTTCACAGTACCTGTTTTGAAACAATTCTCGAATTTGTGCCCCGCGTTATATTAAATAAAAACAACCTGCATTTGCACTGCTGCTCCTATAATATAATACTACTCTTTTAAAAAAGATTGAAAGTCACAAGGCACCGTTAAGAATTTTCATGGTAATCGTTAAATAAACACGTAAGTGAATCGGAATTTGAGGGAACTAATTTTCCCTTTTCCAGCGTAACCTGTTTTTCTTCTTTTTTAATAACTATTTTTTCATAAGTTACGTACTAGGTAATTTTGTCCCCGTAAGTATTTTCAAGCTACCCCTGCTCCTTGCATCACAGTAAATGTAAGCATGCAGCGTCTTACATTACACACGTCTGTGTGGATGAACCATAATAACTGTTTCTTATAATCATGGATATTACGGGTACAACTCCCAAACGTGAAGCCCGCTTGTGAAAAGAGAGATGAGGCCCTTATGCTGGTTTTGTCGCAGTTTTCTCTTTCTATACACTGTCTTCACGTCTGGGAGTTGTGCCCATAACTTCGTTGGTTGTAAGAAACCATTATTAAGGACGCCATCAGATTTTGCTTTCTCCACACAGATGCGCGTAAAGTAAGGTGGTGTTGCTCACATTTACTGCGATGTAAATACCCGGGATAGTTCAAAATCTAAATCTCAAAGTTGGACGAAATTAGCTAATAGCTAAATCAAGAAATGAAGTAATTTTAGAATAAAACCAGCTTATACAAGGAAAGGCTTCTCTAGAGAAATTCAGTGGTTATGGACCTAAATATAGACCATTAAAGTTCACCTCATAAAGAGGTAGGTGAATAAGTGACCCTCATTACTAGTTATTGCAGCTGTAGTCAAAAATGAGGTACATCTGCTGACAAAGCTAATGCTGCGCCTTTGCCTCGGAGAACTATTTACTGACGTACGTAAAAATAAGTTTAAAGCTTTATTTTCCGATGTCTGTTGTATCCCTAATCTTGGTCGTCTAGCATCAGCAACAAAAGGTAATGCACAATGGTTTCCCGAAGACTGGTTTTCTAGAATTAAGACTACCTCTAAGCAGTGTGCTTAATAAACATTCATAGAAGACACTCTTGAATTAGCCCAATTAAAATCCTGTGAGTGTGGCTATGCTGGCTATGAAAAACTACTTTGGAATTTTTGTGTAGTATTACAGAGAACATAGAAATACTGTATCTTCAAATGATGATCGTAACGATGAACTTGAGTGATGAATCTGCAAGACTGGACTTGGACCACTACCGTGGCTACTTTCAAATCTTTGGCCCTTTCCGCTAGCTGAGACCTTACACTTTTTTCAGTGTGTCAATAAGTGGTGCTGTAGCATTGTTCCCTTTTCTCTCGTCAGGCAACAACGCGAGAATGGTGATGAAAGGTAAATACCGGGCGTGTAGTTGAATCTGAACATCGCAGTGGCTAATGCTCCACACTTTACAATAAATCTAATATGTAGACACTGTTATTCCGTCGTGTGTAAATGAAATGGAACTGTGGCTGATCGAAGACTTGAAGAAACTAAATACAAACAGCTGTAATTCTGTTACAGATGGGAAGGGTCTACGTCTACGGAGTAGTTTACCGAAACCACTTGGATACAGTGGTCCCTATAGTAGCACAAACGTTCAGATAAATTATTAAGCCAAGTGCATAGGCGCCTGAAGAGTGCCAATGACACGCCGAACTGGTAGCTAAGTAAAATTAGTGAATAAAATTACGGCTGTCGGTAGCCATTGTCTTCAAATCTATAGCAAGTGACATAACTGAATTCGTGCAGTTTAGCGATGTATATATTACTTACTTTTTATGTAGTGTACCCACCGTTCCTACATGCCGTTCATTCTTTCTTCAAATCAGCTGTTTCACGTAAAGTTCAATCTACTTGTAGATAATGTCAGTTGTTTAATCTCTGTACTACCCAAGATCTAACTTCTAGTTAAAGCTTCCTTTTGACCACATGTTGTCACGAAACTCTTACTACTACTACTACTACTACTACTACTACTATTCCATTTTAAATATCGTATAGCAAGCTTTCTCGAATGTAAGGCGCAAACGGCGATAAGATGACGCTGATTTTTAAGATAGTGAAATAACTTGTTTGACGCCTCGTGAGCACACTGCGGAGATGCAAGATTGTCTGAAAAGGAGCGGTAGTAGGTGTAGGTGTGTGTGTGTGTGTGTGTGTGTGTGTGTGTGTGTGTGTGTGTGTGTGTGTGTGTGTAGGTTCGTCGTATCCTGCGACGGGATGGCAGATAATTTTTCCCGCCATTAAGGCAACCTGTTGCGCCGGCTGGTCCGCCGCGGAATCGGCAGGCGGCGTTGCTATTAGCCGTCTCGTTCCCGGAACGGGCCGCGTATCCGGATTCCGCTCCAACTGTGCGCACACGCGCGCACATCCTTCCGACACGGCTGGCGGTCTACTGATTCTCGGAAAGGCTATTTGCTGTTGCTGCGTCGCTGGCTGCAAGCAGACGTCTTCAGCACGGGGACTTCACGCTCCTCGGCATAAAGATAACTACTGAGAGCGGCCACGAGAACTTGCACTCACAAGTACCCCCCCCCCCCCCCCCCCCCACCAACCAAGCGGTGCACGGTTAAGTCAAACCAATAAGTATGCCGGTTACTTCACGACCACGATGTCATTGTACTTGGCCTCCCTTGGCCAAATCGGAAATGCGCGGTAACGTTACAATAAAAAAGTACAGTGGTGACAAACAAAAAATCATCGCATTGTGAATGTTTTCAGGACAGTTGTGCGTTTGTTCTAAAGTGGTGCTGCGCGTCCTCGCAAATATAACGATAAAAACTCAGGTGCAATAATAGTGGTCGACTAATACTTCAGTGCGTGAGATCCCAGAGGTACAAAAATGTGATTTCTTGTTTGGAAAGAAATACGTTCAGATGCATTTGTTACGCCGATTTGCTTTCGTGATTTATCCAAATCGTTTGAGGTGACTGACTTGTTCCTTCAAGATCCACGCAGTTTTCTTCCCCATTATTCAAGGATGCTAATGTAATCCACGGTACCTTAAGCTGTACTTTGACAACACTTAAGCCCACGTCGGTAGGATTTTACGATCACGGCTCTATTTTTCTTACACAAGTTTTCTTGGAGTTCAAAGATCATCGTAATTTCTTCTCAAGAGTTCATCCATCGTCTTAAGACGAAACGATATTGTCTAGTGCGATATCTTAACACAACGAATATCAAACTCAGCCTTCAAAATCATGGGACCTAGTCATTCTTCACTGTATCTCACAGGAGTTAAACTGGAGGCAGCACGACTGTCGTGGAAAAATTCCCCACTGCTTTTGCCTGTTTATTAGCATGACCCCATTACTTCTATCTAATATATTCGCAATGTTTCACTAGAGAAATGGGGGGGGGGGGGGGCTTCGACCTTATCAAAGGAATCAACCTAAAATTTGCCTTACGCCATTTATAGAAATCATGTAACACGTAAATCTGGATGACAAGACGAGGATTTGAAGCTCGGTTCCCTATTAGAATCGAGCATAACCAATGAATCACCGTGCTCACTGATAGGCGGGAAGCCTTGAGCCGCAACGTGACTGATTCAACATTTTAGTGTCGTCCGTAAAGCAAGAAACAGTGCTGTCTACTTGTTCGGAGGGCAAGCGCGCTAGAACCCATTTTGTCGTCGAAGTATAGGTGAGTCTCTATTCGGTAGTAAAGAGTAGAAATAAACTTCGGTAAGTTGTAAAATATTCACACATTTAGTAACACAATTGAAACTTTTTAATTTACGACGCGCTTTGAAGGTATTGCTCCATCATTACGTGGCAGTGAGGTGTGTTTAACAGTACATGGTCCCTGAAAAAGCAACAATGTTATAATACACTATCTGATTGAAAACATTTCCACCTATTGTGGAAATTAAGGGGTGTGACTACTGTTTCCGATGACTTGAACTATGCTTGGCACTTCCAACAAGTTCTGAGTGTGTGGAGGAATGAAGGCCTATGTTTCTTAAACAGGTGAAATCAGAGGGGGTAGTAAAGTTGAACGCTGGGGTCTGGAGTAAAGTCGACTTTCTAACTCAGCCGAACGTTCTACCAGTTATTTCACTTCCAGACTCTGGCTAGGCCAGTTGATTTCAGAAATGTTACTGTCTAGAGAAGATTGCTTCACAGTTACTACCTTTGTACAGTTGCAGTTACTCTACTATACGCAGTACAGTGCTGTGTGTTCATATTCTTCTAAACATAGCGTTTTCTTAATCGCAATATGGGGATCACACCCTAAACATGAGAATCACCCACACCACTTCCATCATAGTTTACTGTTGGCACTACCCATAATGGCAGGTAACGTTCTCCAGAAAACTGCCAGACCCCCCCTCGTTTTTCCTTCGCTTTTACACTTCACAATCACCAGTAGTTTTGACTTCATCGGCTTTAGGAGGACTGAAATGACCGTGATGGATTTGTTACTCAGGTGAAGTCCACGGACGAAGACCCCAACCTCTCTTGATCCATTCTGCTGTTACTACTTAGTCTCATACGCTGGTGGGTCCGCATCTTGTCACAACTATCGGTCAATTCTACATTACGTAAAAGTGTCCCAATCTGCAGTCCTTGCACGTCGAATACAGTGACTTGGAGGAAAGTACACAGCGAAGCTGTGCAGGACTCAATTCAGGAGCAATGCACCTGAGCTGATCAATGCAACTGTCTCCTGATGATGAAACAAAAGCTCCGAAACATGTCGTAAGTAAAAAATATTTTAGGTACTAAGTTATTTATTTTAGAGTGTTACGTAAAGAGCCTACTAGACTGTATGTGCAAAATTGAGCTGGTTTAAATGTGATGTCTGAAGACAGTGGAGCTAAAGTTGGGCACCGTACTGCTCCGACAGAATCTGGAGGAAATTCGTCCGCAGCGACGGCGTGCGCCTGCTGGCGGCGATCGGGGATGCTTGTCTCGCGCGCGTCATATTTCACGGTTGGCCGCTGGGCAGGCCGGGATGGCGACGCAGAGGCTCCGCGACTGCGTCTGCGTGCCTGGTGGCGGGCCGCTGTCATTTCCCACGGGAAGCGCGCCTCTGCCTCTGCCACTACCTGTGCTGCTGCTGCAGCGCCTATTTGAATCGCAAAGCGCTTCCCGGTACACGGGCCGTCTACACCTCAAAGCGTCTCCCTCCCGTCTTTGGAAGGCCGTCAGACGCGCGTGTCACCAGATGATCACGTAGCTCGCACACAGTGTCGTTCCTGCTGTCGCTACTACTGCTCCCAGTGCGGGTCGGTGGCCAAAAAACCTCAGATGGAAGTAGAAACGACGTGCTGGACTGTACGTACTGCAGAGAAATAAAACGAACCTTATACACTGAAATGAACATTTGCAGCAAGGCTGGGATTCGAACCCATGTGTCTTGCTAACTGGCGGATGCGCGAACCCTACGCCACCCTCGCACAGTTGCTTTACACAGCCGCACGGACTGCCGCAACAAGCCTCCTGTTCGGGCAGTCCATGCAGATGTGGATATAATAGCGATTGGTTTACTTATAATCAATTATTCAAAATGACAGTCACAATCGCATTATTTTGTCGCCAACCGGTTTCAACCCGCTATGGGGTCATCTTCAGGGCAATTTACACCATTTGGTGGCTCGCTGGAGTCGTCAGCCTGCTTATGCACTGTTGGTAGTTACCCGCGGTTGGTATTTACCAACCGTGCACAGGCAGGGTGACGACTCCAGCGAGCCACCAAATGGTGTAAATTGCCCTGAAGATGACCCCATAGCGGGTTGAAACCGGTTGGCGACAAAATAACGCGATTGTGACTGTCATTTTGAACAATTGAGTGTAGTGATTCACACATCTGCCTAGTGAGCAGGAGACCTGACTTCAAATTCCGGCCTTTGTACAATTTTTCATTCACCGCTTCAGTCTCCACATATCCATCACCAAAAATTTTATCACTTGTTAGGTAAATATTTCGTGGATGGAGACGGAGTTAGGGTCACATCCCAGTAGCAATTGTGAGATAGCCTCTGACATTCCCTCGGAGGAGTCTTCTGTGCCCCAAGAGTACTAGGTCTTCGTTAAGTGTCAGATTAAAATCTTTCGGCCATGTGCTGTGGACGTTGATCAAAAGATACTATTGCTGGAAGATCAGACTCAAGATACCGTCTGTTGAGGGTGAGATCATGAGATAATACGGGTGTAGCGCGAAAGCTATCGGCCGATGACATCCGGTAACCGCGGAACGCAGAGGTCAATCTGAGCTCGAGACATACGAAGTGGCGGTGCGTGAAACGCGTTGTTACTTCCATCCTTCTGCAACTGCCACAGAATTTTTCCCTCGTCCGGGACTGTCAACGTACACTAGTCGTGGCGTGGTTTCTGCTGCTGCGGCAGCGACAAAGACACTTTGTAGAGACAGTCTTCATTAAGTAGTTGGCATCTTTTCAGAAGTCATATTTTATTCTCACTAAACTTACAAGGTGTCTGATCTCGCGAAATGCTGAAACAAGAATCATGTGTTGAAAGCATTGACCGGGGATTAAACAATGGTGGTGTGTCCTGCTCTGAATGTCAGATCATTTGGATTCTGGCTGTGAAAGCATAAGCTTATAAATTACACTAACGCGTGGTTTCTCATGTCTTCATGGGCATTATGTTCATATCGTCAGTATGTCGTTGAAATCTATATCTGCTGCAGTATCCATAAAGGGGATTTAGTTATTTAAGAAATTCCGGAGCTAAATGTTACGTGGACTAACGTTGTTTCTTATTCAACCCTTGAATTAGAGATACTTGCCGTTTGCCTGTTTAGAATTTGTTAGTCTGTCAGCAAATTGCGTTCTTTACGGTCTAAAAGTATTTCTCTTTGTCTTGTGTACTGCGATATAGTGCCGTTGCTGCATCCAGTCGCACAATTTGCCATTGTCCCGGCGGCTCCCCCTGTCTATATTACACTTCCACCCTCCGTCACTTGGCTGCGCACCGTGGGAGCTATTTCGTTCCCCTCCAGCTGCTCTTCTACGGGGGAGACTAACCCTGCCTGCCACCTGGGGGCGCTGTCTCTAAGGGTCACAGCAGGCGCAGCAAACAATCAAGATGAAAAGCATTGCAGCCTCCTTAGAGGTCGCTATTCTGTCACGATTGGTTGGGAAGAAGTTCCATTGCAGCGACTTGTTAGCGATGGCAGGAAACTGACGTTCACTGGATGTACGAAAAATTCTCCTGGATGTATCTGCTGCATCATCGGAATATAGGGCACTAAGCAAGCATTTTGAACTCCGAAGTGGGAAAGCAATTCAACCAGTTAAACCTTTTTAAAATATCAGCGCCGTGCAAACAACTCTAAGCCTACTAGCTTAAATAGTGGTAAACAAATTAACATGCAAGCAAATTAAATCACACCTTAAAATGTGGTATATGATTAACAAAAAATATACTGCTGCTGTCTGGAATAAATTTCAAAGGAACGATACAATTTCTTGGTTAAGCAGAGGAGCACGAGACAGTAATAAGATTGAGTAGTAGTAATGTAATTAAAACCTAAGAAAATCACGTAATTGTTAGCAAGTACAGGTGGTTATAAAGTGCAGCTACTCAAAGATGTCCGCTGTGGTTCCCAGTTATTGGATAGAAGCGTAACTTGGTAGATATTCTAATGTGTTAATGCGGAATCGAATTACGCTGGAAAAAGTTCCAATTTTGGCCACCAGGTGCAACACTGGCGTTGTCAATGCAAGAAAGACATATGAAAATGCTTCCATATGTAATGGATTACGAACGGGACGTGGACAGGAAAGGTCAAGTGAGAAGCATAATGTTGTTATTAACAGCTGCTTTACACAGTTTCAGCATAAGCATCTGAGATATAGAGGAGATGCTGTACAGTGCCAAATTTACACCTTCTGGACAAAATTGGAACTAATTTTTTTCCAGCCTAAATGGGTTCCGCATTAACGCATCAGCATAGCTATAAACTTCCGCTACCCTAAGACACAGCCCACAGTGGACCTCTGTGAGTAGTTGTACTTTAATGATAACCATCCGGTGCAAGTCTGAGGCCCTCGTACACGTTGTAATATTTGCAGCACAGTACCGTAGCATGTGGCTAGAGAATCCAAAATCTGCTGGAAACTGCACGATACTCAGTCACTTTGGTGTCAAATTTTTCTTACTCCTCTAGCCACATACTATGGTTCTGTGCCGCGGGCTTTCAGTATGTAGCAGGAGATGTAGAAGCGAGCAAACACAAAATACGTAACTTTTTCGGCGTTGTAATCGAACCTTCGATTACCTTAGAATTTTTCACTCGACTTGGTCCAGCGTACGGCTAACACGGGTCGAAATACGAAATTTAACGCCTCCGCACCTACATTGCGAAAATGTGACTCTAAATCCCTAGCAGGAATTTGAACACAGCTCCTCATAAAACCGCTAGCGTTTTAACTACTGTATTAAATCATTCGGGCCCCACATTTCGAAAGGTATCGAGCAGTATTCATAGAGGTCGTAAAATTTTGACTGTGATACACTTCAGAGCAAGAGTAAAAAAAGTATGCTTGAGGTTCAACTGGCAGAGTGACTATATGGCTTAACTTCTGCAGTATCGTGAGTGGGTGACAAACCTCCGTATGAAACTTCCTGGCAGATTAAAACTGTGTGCCGGACCGAGACTCGAACTCGGCACCTTTGCCTTTAGCGGGCAAGTGCTCTACCAACTGAGCTACCCAAGCACGACTCACGCCCCGTCCTCACAGCTCTACTTCTGCCAGTATCTCGTCTCCTACCTTCCAAACTTTACAGAAGCTCTCCTGCGAACCATTCTGGAAACCTCAGTTATCTTTGCGCCGTGGCGGTCGAGCAGCATTAGAAGTGGCATTGCTAGGGAGAGCGTTGGGTCACAGGATACACCTCGGAAACGAGGTAATTGCAGCCGGCGGCCGCCGTTTGAAATTCTTTAAATTGGCAGAATTTATCTCATTAAGTCACTGAAGTCTGGCACGCACGCTTGCTCGCTCGCTCTCCCTCCCAGATCCTTTATTTTCTAACTCGGAGCGCGTTCTCCCCAGGAGTCTTCTCCGAGCGGTACCGCTCGCTTATCTCGGCCGTTTCCGGCCCAGCCGGCCGCCTCGGCGCAGGCAGGAGGGTGCGTGTTACGCAGACGAGTCGCTAATGAGAACGCGAGGCGCCAGTCAAGGCCGTGCAATGGCTCGCGGGAGTGCAGCGCAGAAACAAAACGAGGAACGGGACGAGGCAGTGCGCCGCGCCGCGCCACGCCGCGGCGCTACGCGTCGGGAGCTGACGTCATGCGGCGCGCGTGACGTATAGGTTTCTGGTTTGGGGGCCGCGGTCGCGCCTCGGGATTGGCCGCCGGTTGAGTCAGCTCCTCCGCGGTACCTTGGCCGGCCCGCGCTCCGCCGCCGCGCCTCAGTCGCTGGCTGCTGGCCCCGGGACATGGTCGTCGCTTTCTGCACCTACCAGGAGCGGCCGCGCGCCCTTCCAGGTCAGTCGCCGCAGTCGGCATAACTTGCGCACGTCACAATCTCCTTTCTGAGCGAACGCGTCTAAGCTGAAGTCGCTTTACCAGATCAGGGTTCCACATGTATGCTCGGTTCGATTCTCGGTGCATGCATAGCAGCCCTCCGTAACACCAAAGCTTGATATGTCTTTTGAGAACTGTCGCGGGGCCCAGACGTTAGACACCCTGGCATTGGTGAGAGGGCGCGTTCCTCGGGAAATAGTTAACAAGACCTCGGGTAGTGTTAAACAGAAAGGTAAATACGTGCGGCTGACTGCTTCAGGTGCAATACCGGAGCTACTTCAAGGGAACGGAAATTTTTTGTGGCACGGGCATAAGGAACACAGCTTTACCACCCAACTTAACACACTAACAAAAATCAAAGTAGCCCATAGCTGACGTTCATCAAATTTTGTTGGGCCCAGGACCCACGTCGTCAATGGGAGCAAGAGTTTATCTTAGATACGGTGGAAAACATCTCTTCTACTGCAAGATCTTTGCGTTCCATATTTCGGGAAGAGGTAGTATGGATCAAAACAAGAAAAAATATCCAGTAAACATTTGCTCTAAAATGCGTATCAGCAGAGCTAAGAGCACGTAACTGGAAGATGGTTCAAAAGGTTCTGAGCACTATGGGACTCAACTTCTGAGGTCATCAGTCCCCTAGAACTTAGAACTACTTAAACCTAACTAACCAAAGGGCATCACACACATCCATGGCCGAGGCAGGGTTCGAACCTGCGACCGTAGCGGCCGCGCGGCTCCAGACTGTAACGCCTAGAACCGCTCGGCGTAACTGGAAGAGATGTTTCACAGTACTGAAGATGAAGTGCTCATAACTATTAAAGTGTGCACTTAAGAGCCCGTTTCCTCCTCCGTCCGAACAGGCCTCGGAAGGCCAAACGGTACCGACCGACCATCGCGTCATCCTAAGCAGATATCGTGGAGGGGGATGTAGTCAGCACACTGCTCTCCCGGCCATTGTCCATTTTCCGTCACCGAAGCCGGTACTTCTCAGTCAAGTGGCAACTCAGTTGTCCTCACAAGGACTGAGTCCATCCCGCTTGCCAACAGCGTTCGGCAGAAGCGCACGGCCACCCATCCAAATGCTAACAAAGCGCGACAGGGGAACCGGTGTTACCACTGCGCCAAGGCCGTCGGAAGAGCACATGCTAACTGGATATTTTTTTCTTATTTCGGTGGTAAGGAACCTGTAATTTTTCCAGGATTCCAACTTGTCACGTTCACTATATTCTAATTTTCACTATAATCAACATATTCGAGAGAATCAAAAAGTTGTTTTGTACTTAAAACAATTCTCATTCATTCTTCAGTCTGTTGCACACTTTCAATCACGTGACATTTTTCGATCGCTGTGGATTGTCTTAAGATCTAAGTAGTTGCGTCAGCAGCCGATCTTGTCTTTCCAGAATCTCATGTCGGGGTATTCCGATATGGGGTCCTGGACAGAGAAGTTGGTGTTGCTGACGCAACTATTCAAATCTTATGATCTACAGTGATCGAAACATGTCATGTAGTTAAAAATGTGCAACTGAGACCTAATGTTGCTGGCGTTCCATATCTAATGGCCTCACTCGCTATCCGCTACAAACTTAGGTATTCCTTTAGTGGGACCAACAGATCTTAATTTTATATGTGCAGAGTAAAGCGACAACTGAAATTTTGTACCAAAACCGGGGTTCGAAGTCGGGCCTTGGTACAAATTTCCATTCGTCACTTCAGCTAGCATATATACATATAAATGTCTGATACTTAAAATATGTCTGGAACCATATAGTATCATTTGAAATGGTAATTGTGTTGATCACACAATTCGCCTAAAAGTTGAGTCAAGTAGTTGTAAATTTGTGGTGCGCACGGCTAGAATGTAAAGACGAATTTCCCGTGCCCGCGCCAGTGGGATGACAGTTGTCTGTAAACAAGTAGTTCCATCCCCGCGACTGCAGCGGTGAGGCGTACATATTTTGCTTCCTGTTTACCGCTTCCTGAGGGACGCTGCGCGCCAGGGCTGTACAAAGCTAGCGCTTGGCGCCTCGCCGTCGTCTGCAGTGGACACCTCCAGATTGCGTCGACGTGAAACTTGGCGCTCGCCACGCACTTTCCCTTCAGGCCTCTCCCCTGTCCTCAAGACAGTGTTTACGCGGCAGTCACTAGAGGTACACGTTTTCACAACGGACATGGGCAGACACCAAGGTAGGCAGAGAAAAGCTGTGGCTCTTCATGCTTTCTACAAACATCGGAATATCGCGCAGCTAAGCTCCTGTACCATCACTAATTTTGATAAATTTCTTTATCTCTTGCATTTGTCAAATTTACTTTAACAAATATTCGTTACAGAGAAGCAATAGCTACGCAAGTAGTGTTGTCATTAAGCTTGTGGAATACTCAATCGATTTGTTTCTTGACATAAGGACCATAATGCTGAAACGCAGTCGACCATTGAGGATGCCTTGTAGTCAGGCGCCATCATGCCTGTGTTAGGTGTGAGAATGGTATCCTACTGCCATAGTTATGATAAAGATGATAGGAATTATCAGTTATGACTTCGAATGAACACATGAATTTTCCACTTCCGAATGATGCGTAAAAGAAATGACACATCGGCAATGGGACCTAGCCTGACGTAGCAGTTACTGCTAATGGGAAACACTTCCTACACTACTCGTAATGAAAACTCACTATGTAGGCTCGTCATGGAACACTATGTTCTGCGGAATGGTAAGTGCTTAATACTGAAGAGTCTTTCGCGATCTGAAAATGACGTAGGGTAGTTGTTGGACAGTTCATTGGCTGCGCTTGCCAGGCTGGTGGACTCGTATTATCTAAAAGTCGGTAAACGTCAGAAAAAACTGAAGGCGAAATGCGAAGGTCGGCCGACCGGCCTTAAGGCTAGCGGTTGCTCCCATTAACTCGACCTCCCTGGAGCGCCGAGGTTTCTGAACGGAAAAGGACCGGAACCGCCGCGGCTTCCTCGTAACAATAGACAGCCGAAATCTGAAGACTTTCTTTTCTAGAGACAGAGCTCTGACCATTCCTCACTGTGGTCTTAAGAGGACCGTACGAATCTTCCCGCCCCCTCCCTCCCCCCCCCCCCCCCTGCTCGATCTGCTTCACATTGACATGACGTGTAGTACAAGCCTAGGACTTAAACATACCTGAATAGGAAGATGCAACTCCCAACTCGAGAAAATAGTTTGAAAATTTTGGGCGTACTACTGTACTATGGTCGCTAGCGTTCAAGCGATCCGCAGCCGACAGAATTGGCTCTTTCCTTTATGAGCATGAGGTCTCCGAATCGAATCCCGCTGTGAGTACTATAGTTTTTGCTTTATTCTCACTAACGATAGATTATGAGAATCTTTAACCTGAAAAAGGAGAAATATTTTTTGGTAAAGAGGCTCCAAGTAGATACAAGAAGACTTTCAATCAAATCCGTACAATCGTTTTACTTGTTATTGTTTCTACATTTTTGACAAGTATGATGTGTAACCTATAGAGCACTGGACGAATTAGGATGATACTGATCGTAGAAACATAAAAAATCATGATGACTATGAAGTAAGTATATGTAATTAAAACCTACTTTTTGCATGTAAATGGTTCTTTTCATGCCTCTATTGCAAATCAAACTTGGTGTACCTTCATAAACGGTTCTCGCTCACGACACAGTTTCGTCTCGCACCACAAATCTATTAGAATTACAGGGGAATGAAAACAAAAACAGCTGAAATTCGATCCAGAGACGTTATGCATAAGAAACTTAGCGCTTACTCTCTCGGCTGCGGATACGTCGGTTCTTGGCGACCTTGCAAAGTATATAAGCACGTCTAAAATTTTCAAATTCGATTTCCTCGAAAAGCGGTTGAGAGTAGCGTCCACCTCTCTACATATGTTGAAGTCGTAGTTGTCCTACACACCCTGTCATGAGCCAAATTGGTGAGGTGGGAAACTTCGTACGGTCCTCTAGTTAGTAAGAGGACTGCGTTGTTAACGAAAATCGCCTGCAGCTCAATGCTCGGGACGAATTGTAGCAACCAACTGAAAGAAACCCCTGTAATTTCTGAGGGTATTAAATTCAAAAGTTGATTAACTCTGTTTTGCATAGATTTTAAGTAACTATTGATTTTTCATGCCGGTTTGCCACAATAGTACGAAAACAGCTTCTCGTAGTTGCATTCGTGTTGAAATTTCTGGCATGTAGTCTATAATGAACTGTGACCGGAGTCTGAACAAGTCTAGACGTACTAGGGATGTAAAACTACTCCGAAATATTGCATTTTAACGGCTAGTTACTAGCCGAACTCTGGATATGCTTTAATAAAGCTAGAACGGGAACGAAAACTGAATACTGCTTTCTACCGTTTCGAACGTCATACCACAATAATTGAGCGCATTCCACTGTCCTAATGGAAAGTAATTTGATGTTCCATGTGGACATGGCGTCAAAGGTAGTATTTAATGTAATTTTGTGACAAGCTCGTTACCAGCAGATTTCGTAGTCGGTAGCTAGAGTCGTTTGAAAGGCCCGTGCTCACTTGTTATTCATAAATTCTCTTGATCGTTTTTTATTCGGACTTCACACAGGCCTACTCGCCACGTTTCAGCGTCGCCATATAGTCTGACTGCGCGATGTCGCTTGGGTGACCTTAAACCCTCAGAGCAATGTAGCACTTGAATAATAATAGTTGTTTAGACCTACCTGATCTGACAGAATCTGTAAAATATCCTTTCTGGATCCGAAGGGGTCTGAGATACGCTGCGTCTTCTTACTGCAACCGAATTTTCGCTTATTGGTGTTACGTATAGTTGCAATCTGCTCTATCAATAAGTCGATTATCTATAAAGCTTAACAATTAAATTTCGCAGGAAACAATTAGACAACATGTAATTGAACTTTCAGCTATGTAAGCTGCTTCGGAGCTGCCTCTAGTGCTATTCACTGAGACATCTGCGTTAGATTGTCTGTAACCTCTCTTGCTGACTTCTATAGTCCAGGTATCAGCCCCTATAGTGCCGGCAATGGAGTCATCCTTGGGCGCAGGTTCGTAAATCGGATTTCGCGGCCTGACCTCCTTTCGACCCGCGCTGTTTCAACAAACTCACGTCACCCCCGCCGCATTTGCAAACCCGTACCGCCACCCACTGGTCGTAGCTGTCTATCGCAACTTTCTCCGGCTTGAAGTAATCGTCTAATCTTAGAAGTGGGTTGCATGGTTGCTGCGAGTAGCATTATACAACGTATCATCTAGCGCGCAGTACCTTCCTGGAATCTCGCGTAATAGCGGCAATTTTCGTTTCCCGATTGCTCCGCCTGTCGGAGATGGAGCGATGAATATTTCCTGGGCTGTTCGGTACTGGATTGACTTATTGCTGTAGTGTCACGCGCACATGCAGACACGCACACACGCTGTGGTCTCAACTGCGCAGTGACGACACCGCTGAAATATGTCCAGAAACAGGATTTTGCGGTGCGACCAGAAGGGCGCTGCCTTCTAAAGCTGTGGAAACGGCGCCGGCACACTATATCGTGGTTTCCTCTGACTCAGCAACGTATATAAATAAGGCGGCGGAGCTCGCTTTGTTTGGGAGGCGGCGGCGGCGGCTTCTGTATTTCCTTCTAGGCCGAGTCTGCGGGCTGTGTTCGCCGTTTCAGAGAAGGCAAGACGATGCGGGACGGGTTCCCCCCGCTCAAAATGGCGCGGTCGGCACAGCGAGGGCATGGGCAGATGCCTGATAGGAGAAAACACAGTACTACCCACTAGGCACGATCACCTGGGAACAGCTATAGCTACAGCTTCCTGCATTAACGTACTTTCTTTCAGGCGATAGAGCAGATAAAACACTAAGTTGTGGAAAGATGTCTGAAACTTCAGATTCTCTCTTTCCATCACATATTCAGATATTGTGGATATGTTTCATTGTCCTATGCTGCCTATTTCTAAAAGATTGCTTAAGTAAGCCTTCTGGTAACATCACGAACAATGAAATTAATAAATTTTTTCCGGGAATGTACAATTTATTGATTTGAAATTGCTTCATGATCTGTTTCCTTTTATTCCCAAACACTGGTTTGAACTAAATTATTCGATTAGACCCATCGCATCTGATAATAGGAATAACGAAAGATCAATAGGGAAAAGAAATCGGAGTATGTAACATTTACGTATTTAAGTAGTAGCCTACTTCCAGGAGCAATTTTCCTTGGCGGGAGCAGTTAATTGATAAATGCATTTAAGATTTTATTTATAGCAGTTATTTTCTCAGCAACTGTCACAAAATTCGTCAGTTGCACAATTAGGAAATTTTTCATTTTACCTGATTAGACAGATTAATCTGTCTTCTTAAAAAGCATTTGGGATATTACAATTATAATAATTTGGCTGTACAGATACGTAGAGTATAAGATACTGACATCTGCTAAACCGATTTTAAGTTTTCGTAGCACACTTCTTATGCTTAAATGTATGGCTAAATTGTAATAATTATCCCAAATTTTCTAGGCTTTTCAAGATCAGATTAATCTGTTGGAACCGGTAAAGTGAAAAAATTCCCTATTTTTGTAACTGACAACTCAGTTTTGTTCTAAAATGCTAAGTGTTGAAAAATTGTTAGTGCATTTTGCCGACGAAGGATGTTAGGTATAAAGCGCTTGAACATCATATGCTGTAATAATAGTAAATTGGAAGGTCATGCAGTAGAACACTTAACTGAATTTATTGCTAAGACGACAGCTACTTACTGGCTAAAATCCTCTTAACAGATAAAAACGGAATGTCACTGGATGCAGCTCTTTACCAATCGCTCTTAGCTCCTTGATGTAGGAAAGAGGATCCCAACGTTTTCCTGTCTCAGAACAGTTTGAGAATCCTGTTACTTCGATAGAATACCTTGTTTATTTTGAACGTTAATAAAATCAATAAAATTTTAAATCATAATACAGAAATGACAATTTTAAGAAATGTCGAAACACATTGTTTTTGCGGAGCACTTATTTTCGTCCCGCTGAACACGTTTTGCGGAAACTGATTTAGACTATTGAACATCCTATCCTCTGAAGCCGACGTTCTTGGCGTGCTCCTTAAGTGGAGGGAACTGTAAGAGCAGCTTATTTTGTGTAAGTCTGCAGGCTATCGTGGCCGTTGTTATTGAAGTTAAAATCTTCTGGGTTATTAGGCTGCGCCATGTTTATTCTAAAATGTTCGACGTTTCGACCCCTCTGCTGGGACCTTCCTCAGGCTCTTTCCGTGTCCACTACTGCTAGAACACTCTGAGACGAATGTCGCGTCCACTTATAAAGGGGAGGTTTTCTGGCGTTCGTGCTGGAGAAGTGATAGTATTGGTTAAAATTCATATGGCTACCATTGGTGGGCCATAGTCATAGGCTAATATTCCCGCTCTGATGCAGAAGAAGGGGCGTTGGTACCTCATCTCCTGTGGAAACGGTTGGCGATCCATCGTCATTGGATAGAAAGGCACTATTCAACACTTCTGCTGGAGAAGGGTTTTTGGTTGACATACCTCCTACCGCTATTGGTTGGTCGTCATCAATGGCTAAATTCCAAACGGACAGAGCGAGAGAGGGGGAGTGTTTACCCAAAATATTGTCCCCCGAGGTGACTTGCAGAGCGCTGATTATGCCGCTCACACACCGCGGCCGCGTATTTACTTCCTCGATGGCGGGAAGCCACGATGCCGGAAGCCTATAGCCGTCCCCGCTATTGAAATTAGGTGCTTATTTTGTGCCACACAGCGTACATACGCAAGTGCTTGGGCGTACAGATTACGGGAATCATACCCAACGATGCTAGACTCCGCTCCATCCCCCTCCCGTCCTCACTTTGCCCTGCTGATCCCCCTCTTCACTCCTAAAAACCACACACGTTATTCGGGATTCGTGAAGTAACACATTCAGAATTCCCACGGTGGTATGATCAGCAGACGCTATTCTAGCCTGTCGCGAAGTTGGGAGTCCGGCAGGTAGGCAGTAAGACACGGTGGGGCATTTGTGGGGGACGAGTGAATGAGGCAGGAGTGTGTGTTATCGCGGTGGCAAGGCAGCTGCGGGCCGAGTTTCCTGCAGCTGCCACGCGACAGCTGTGGGCCCGGCGCGTGCCGCAGCCAGCCGCGATGTGGGCTGTCACACCAGCAGGCGTCTGTCCGTCCTCTCTGGTTCCCAGAGCGGGCACACGGTCCTATGCCGTGGGGTTAGATTTAAGTGGGAGCCTCGTCTGATTACCATTCAGATAATCAAGCCATATGAAGCGAGCTGAGCGCCGCGAACAAAACTTTCAAAAGATTTTCTAGTCTCCGTGGACGGTTCTCATCCTTATGTCTGAGCCTTCGAACAACGTTACCTTCGACAAAGAAACTTCCTGGCTGATTTGAACTGTGTGTCGGACAGGCTCGAACTCGGGACCTTTGCGTTCTGCAGGCAAGTGCTCTACCATCTGAGTTACCCAAGCACGACTCACGATCCGTCTTCACAGTTCAGTCGTGCTCGGTAGCTCAGCTGCTAGAGCACTTGCTCGTGAAAGGCAAAGGTCCCGAGTTCGAGCCTCGGACCTCCACTTTTAATCTACCTGGAAGTTTCATATCAGCGTACATTCCGCTGCAGAGTGATGGAGCGATGCTGCAAGACGCTGTCTCCGAGGTCGACCAGTAGAATGCTATCATGCGGGAGTATGGCTCCTCTGAGTAAGGTGGCATAAGGTTGTCCCTCTGAACGGATATTATGTCGAAAACTAAGAGTTCGTGGCCAAGAGAGTGAGGAATAATATGATGTATTGGGATCCTGAAGAAATCCGACCAGTTTCCAGAAAAAATTGTTGCGTTATTTATTGCGCGCGTCTCGTCTTACAGAGAGCGAGGTTGTTTGCCTCATTTAACTGACGAGGAACAGCAAATCGGATGACTGATTTCCAGAGGCCATTTGTGTAAAAAATTTATATCATATAGCTTGCTGTCTACATTGTGGCATTCGCAGTTGTTCAGAGTAGGGAACTCATCGAGAGCGCGAGCGCGAACAGGAACAGGCGGCCGGATGCAGATTACGCGTGGACAGCCCCGGGCTATGGCGGGCAGCTGCCTGAGGCGGTTAGGTGCCGCCCCTGACGGAAGTGTGTTCGGCTCGATAAAGGCGTGTCGCCATGGCAACGCGTCTGCGATCTGCATGCGCTCCGTTATTGGCTTAGCGGGGGCCTTAGTCCGGGGCTGCTGCTGCTGCTGCTGCTGCTGCTGCTGCTGGTGCTGCCGCTTCTGCCTCTGCTGCTGCCCGTGCTTCCGCAGCCGTCGTGAATGCGAATGGCCTCGTTTGGAACTGTGTTCTGCGCGTCCCAGCCATCGCCAAAGGGGTTAGCGCTCTGCGTTCGCCAGCGCCGGCTGCTCCACGGTCGACACACCATCTCACTTTTTTTCCAGTCTCATGCTGTGTTTCGTAGTCCCGCCGTGAGAATCTGCTACAGCAATTTTTTCTTACCCATCCATCTCTGTTTATAATGCGAAATATCTGTTGCGGCTAGTCCTGTTGGCATTTGATTTCTCTCTCCCTTCTCAGCAAACTGTACATATCTCAGCGTTATGGAACTTCACACAGTTTTCGTAGCCGAAGTAAAAAACGTACGCCAGCTTGATAACTACAATCTCAGGAAGATTGTTAGACTCTCGTAGGTGGAAGGTCTTCGGTCGGCAAAAGGATTTAGCTGGCGTACGGCTCGCGATTCCTCAACAGTAAGGGTCCCGACAAGTTACAAATATCTCCCATTCTTCTTGAAATGCGTCAGTCTTCTGCTGCTAGTGATGGCGATCAGTTCATCAGATGTTAGGTAGCTGCCTTGGCTATATCCGTGACCAGTGTGCCAACAGCTCCCACCAAGCGTCTCACATTGCTTCTGTGACTATCACATTAATCATTCATCAGCACAATACATAGACCTGTTGCTGATAGTTGCAGGCATGTGCAAGCTGCCTCCAACAGAACCTACAGGAAAGTAAACTGTCACCACCACCATTAGCATTACATGCAGGCATTTGTCACTTTGTGGCTCTGTGCCTGTCACACAAAAAGTCATAGAATCTCTGTTGGTCCATCACAGCCAGGGGGACATACGTTGGTAAGAAACTTTCAATGTAAATAAAATTCACCAACAGCCGTATGCTTGAAGATATTTTACTTTATTCTGAACGCAGCCAGTTTCGGCATTTCTTTTTGCCATCTTCAGGTTCCATACGCTTCTATCCAAATAAACGAACTTGTCGTATGGCGCCATAAATAACTGGATTTAGTGAGTTGCTTTCACGTCTGCGTCCGAAGCAATTGTATAGCGATTGGAATTCACAAAATCCAATGATTCTTGGCGTCACACGACAATTTCGTTTATTTGGACAGAAGCATATGGGGCAAAATGAAATACCGAAACTGGCTGCGTTTAGTATAAAATAAAATTTAAGTATACGGGAGTTGCTGAATTTGACACTGAAAAAAAAAAGTTGTAGAGTGTGGGTCGTTAAAAGAATGCTTGTCATTTGACCCTTATTTCAACTCTTACATTAATTTGTATACTTTGGACTGTAGTTTGGGGTGAACTGTGACCCCTCTGACGGATAAGCAGCGGATGGTGACTGATATCGGCAGTGAGGCGCCAGATACTGCGCCGCCGTTCTGCTTGGAAGATCGCATTTGTATGCACGAGCGGTTGTTCCTTGGCGGTCGCTGGTAGGTGGTGCGTGAGCTCTGGAGGTAATTAGAATTCCCTGCTCGCAGCGTGAGAAAGTGCGTGATAGGGAATGGTGGCAAGAGCTGGCGCCAGGAGTCGAATATCTGCGCGTGGAAGACTGCTAATGAGCCCAGAGAAGAGCCAGTCGCTGCCTTCGTCTCCGGTGGTCTGCACTGCCGCTATAGCGCCGGGTTACGCGACCGAAGACACGGGAAGTGCCGCATAACGAGGTCAGGCGTCGCGAGGCAGCTGGCGGACGCGTCCCGTTGGCGGCACCGGCCTCTGGGGACGCTCTTCAGCGGACAATGCCACCAGCGCGGGCGGCCGCGGGTTCGTCCTCTGCCACCGCTCGTCTGTACTTCCCCGGCTATTCTCTCTCGCTTCGAACATGTAATATTTTAATTTTCCATTCTCACTCTCTTGAACCGTCCGTTCAATAGGCGAAGTATTAGAAACTGTCACAGAGTGACGTACTTCTGGCATGTCCACTCCGTCCGATTACTCGGAAGTTTAAAGCTAGCGATCAGCTGGTCATAGTAAGGCGTTAGCTTTGGATCACTAGTCGAAGTAGTTCAATTGAGGGTCGCCAGATGGCAGCACTAGTCATAAACAACCTACAGGCGTAGCGTAGGATCTGATAATTCGTTAAAGCGCTAATCGAACAGCTACAATAGCAGTACAGAGCGACAATAATGTAATCAGTTGCCTTTACAAATGGCACTACAAAATATGTCGCGTGATAATTCGGCAGGCGGTTGTCGTCGAAGAGCTTGTTGCATGGTGTGACAATCGCTGCAGTAAGCCCCCTCGTAGTATTGTCGCGTGACGTGCGTCCAGAATTCGTGGTTCACAACGGCAGTCGTGGAAATTGTCTCCCGGGTTTAGACACCAAATTCTTATGTCGGGAATCACAGAGCAGCGATTAGCAGCCAACAACACTTCATTTCATAGTAACAGAACATACAGTACAACATGTCAAAGATACTGTCCTAAGAGTAATCAGTCTCTCACATGCCAGAAGTAAATCACTCTGTGACAGAAACGGATCTCATTCCAAGCTCCCGTTGCAATAGAGTGCAGGAGAGGAGCAGTCTTCGTTCAACCTCCTGCTGAAGACTTGGTCGTGGTGGGGGTGGACTAGACTTCGGAAGGGAACATATCTCGTCTTTTCCAAAGGAACCATCCCGACATTCATCCTTCGATTGAGGAGAACCCTGCTAAACTTAAGTATGCGTGGCGGGATGGGGATTGGAATCCCACCCCCTTCCGAGTGAGTTAATTCCTTAAACCTCTGCGCCAGTTATGCACATCCGAAGGAACACTGCATCGTACCTCCTAACAAAGGCACTGCTGTTTCGTATTTATTCGCAAATACGGGCCTCTGACTCCCATTAAATATGTCCTTCCTAGACGAAAATATACGTAACGCACGGGTGAACTTTGTGACAGACAGACGGTGACGTACAGAAGTTTGGCTCTGGTCGTGATCCGTGCTAGGATGACCGAAGCGTTCAAGGCGACAGTTCGTGTAAAATGGGAAAGCCAATATCTAGCCGAGCGCAGTTCATACTCGCACTTGCAAATACATTACCGGTATTCTATGTAGTTCCATAACTATCTTTAGATGTTACGATTCGTTAAAGAAGTCTACTACGAACTACACCCTTATCATTCCCAAAATTACTGTTCTGTTCATAATGACTCAATTGTCGACTGGCCTTAAGTCTTTCCTTTCCGAATGCTAAAACCATTTTTATTCTGCCATAGGCTGTCAATTTCTTGCACAGATAAAACTTATTGCCTGATGTGTTACATTACTGGCCAGTTTCGGCCTGTGGCCAATTTCAAATCCAGCTGTGTTGGTGAAACATGTTGAATGTAGCTGTTTCACAGAAGCAACTACACTTGTAATTGGTCACAGTGCTTGTGTAAAAATAAATAAATAAATAAATAAATTACAGTTTGTGGCGGACGTTGAAAGTAGTTTCAGCTTTCAGAAACTACACCCTGTGGACCCACACATGCAAAACAGGATTTACGAACAGCCTTAGAGAATTAAAATGTTGAGACTGCTGTGGATCCCGCACGGGCTTGAGGGACTAACAAAGATTTTCCGACCAGAAACCTTAGGGCAGACCTCAGTTGCGACGAGCCTGAGAGCAATTCTGTTCCAGGCCTCCCGCCGAGGAAAGTCCTGGAATTGAATCTGATTCCTTCAATGTAAGCGAAGTGTGCTGACAGCCCACATGCGGAAGACGGCAGTTGTCCTCCGAATGTTACCAAACTTTCAATATTAGCTCGGTAGTCGCTCTGATCGTCTAATTACTTTAGCGTTCGTCGTAATGGTCTTGATAAAAGTAAATTTATTAAATAAAGTCAGATATTCCACTTAAGTTACTCATTCATACCTCTTAATCCTTCCGCAACTGTCTTACGGTTCTTAAGCCATTATGGTGTGTTCAACTAGATGAGGTTCTGGTTATGACCATGTCAAATAATCAAGAACAGGGCAATTTGTAAACCAAAGCAAAAAGTAAATGATATGACTACGCTGCCATTTACTTACATACGGTACCTTGCTGTAGCTAAACACACGGAAACTAATCTGGAAACTAAATAGTAGTCCAAATGAATACAGCCTAAGTGGAAGAATATCTTTGTTTACGTTTGGGTTACAGTTTTTTGAAGGTATGTCAAATTTATTTAAAAAGAAATTGGAGCTAAGAACAAGCTGTGAAAGACTGCAGTTCTTCTGAACCATTTTGGGAGGAAAATATATGTAAGGGTTACAGGCTTGGGGCGCAGCTGTCTCGTGAGTACACGAGCGCCACCTGGCGTTACCCTGGAACGCTGGACGAACTGCGGTGCCAGTACGCACGGCCGTAAAGCACCTCCGCGCACCGAATAGTAAGAGTTGCATCGCTGGTCACTTGCACGTGCAGAACTCTCCAAAGCGTGTGGTTTCGATGCGGATTTTCTTTTCCGGCCACAATAGTGTCTCGACAAATGTGTTTGTGTTAGGACGTCACACCGTTAGGACGGATCGTTGTAGCGAGAACATAATTATAACTGTTCTTACAGAAATTTGTTGGGCTTCGTCTATTATCGGTGGATACCTAAGAGCAAATTCGGAGCAATTTATGGAATGGATTAAGAATTCTTGCTGGGTTTGTGCGCCTGGTGCACACACATTGTGGCGCTGCCGGAACTGGGGGCAGAACCAGCAGCTGCCGGCCCAGGTGGCAGGCGCCGCTTCCGGACGTGGGGCGCGCGTGGTGCGGCGCAGCGCGGCGCTGGGTGCCTCAGCTGTCCGTCTTTTGACCGTGCCATTCTTGTGTTGCAGCGCCGCGCACGGGCGGCAGCGGAACCAACAACCTGCCGCCGCTGCAGTTCCACCAGGTGCACGGCGACAACATCCGCGTCTCCAGGGACGGCACCGTCGCACGCCGCGCCGAGAGCTTCTGCAAGGGCGTCACCTTCTCCAGCAGGCCCGTCAAGATTTCCGAAAAGGTGGGTTCAGCGCCGCTTCCCAGTCATTTGTCATTCTCGACCTTTCAGAAATGCCAGTAGGAGGCATTCTGAAATACTAACTGATCAAACGTATCTGGGCAGCCGCATATAATACGCAACTGACCACTAGACTTAGAGAGGCGGACAGACATTACAAAATGAGGCGAGAGTAGGTCGTCTTCAGTGAAGCAGACTGGATCGGTCAAGAAGCTCAGTGACTTCGAAATGGACTAGCCACTGGATGTCGCCTGAGTAACAAATTCATCGCGAACATTTCAACCTGCTGTCAAAGTGGAAACGCGAAGGAGCAACCACAGATACACTAAGATCAGCAGAAAAGTACTGACAAACAGGGACGCCTCTAGCATTGGTAAGGGTATTTGTAAAAAATGGCATGAAGTCAGCCGAAGGAATCACCCCGGAGTTCCAAAGTCCTACCAGTAATCTAGCTAGCACCAAGACAATGCGTAGGAAGTTCCCAGGAATGGGGTACAGTGCTCGAGCGGCTTCTAATAAGCCACACATTTCTGCAGTCGACGGTGAGCCATGCTTGATGTTGAGAAAAGAGCAACACAGACTGGCTGGCTGGAAACGGCTGATTTGGAGTAACGAATCACGTTGTCCTGTGGCAATCAGATGGAAGAGTTTGGGCTGGGCTGGGGGGGGGGGGGGGGTTGGAGAAAGAACGTAGGTGGTGATACTATATGGGGGTATTCTTCGTGGTTAGGGTATGGTCCTGTGATTGCGCTAAGGAAAATAAGTTGCGGAAACACACATTACAGCATTTACTGCGCAAAATAGAGGAACAGTACAGAGGGGATGATTAATTGTATCAGCATGGCACCCTGGCGTAAAGCAGTATTTGTGAGGCAATGGTTTGTGGACAAGAACATCTCTGAAACAGACTGGCCTGCCCAGAGTTCCGGCGTGAATCCCATAGAACACGGTTGGGATGAGCTAGAACGTCGAATTCGTTCCAGACAAGAGAGCGCAATATTGCTACCTTTCTGGTTTAGATGACGTAACACGCCTTAATCCTCCAGTTAAGATGGACAGTTGATGAAACAAGCTGAGCCCCCCGTCAGTTTCTTCTTCTTTTGGGTTAACTCTACTTCGCCTGGATTCATATGCTAAGACATATGTTACTTCATCGATACACGGGGGACTACTGTTTTAAATTTGAGGCTAATAACATAAGCTTTCGAAGACATCCGATTTTAGACTCGTTGCGTGAACTACGTATTTAATTACTTTACATCCCCGGCAGACGAGATGGGAAGCGGTTAAATCTATTTTGTTGACCTCCAGTTGGTCCGGACCGAAGGAGTTTCGGGATCCTTACAGTGCTTGTTCGCTGCGTCCTAAGCCACGAAAAAGACCATATGGCTGGGGCGGAAGCAGGTGCAAACCATTCGCAGCGGAGTCAGGTGTGCCTAAATTGTTGGAGGGTTGGAGGTCTGCGGGACCCCACTGCATCATCGTGGGTCTTAGAGAAATTTCCAGACCCATTTCATCTTAAGCAAATACAGCTTGATAACGAATTTATTTATGAGGAAGTGTACTAGATATAACTACGCAGTTTGTTGCAAGTAATAGTTCAACTCAATTTTTATGGATATCGCAGTCTATCTATAGGCCGTACAACGTCTAGGTGATACAAAATTTCTCTGCATGTCTTTATCAGAGTGTCTTCCGTCACCATCTCTACAGCGTTTCGTACTCGCGCCTTAAGTTTGCACCTCAGCAACTGGTAAACTGAACAGTTCACATATAAACGCAACCCCCACAAAAAAATAGTGGTGTTACGGTGAACGTGGAGGCCATGATGTTGGGCCGTCTGTACAGATCCATCTTTCCGGAAAGGTTTTACCCAAAACCTGGCGAATCATTAACCCCCAAAGTAGCAATGCATGAACTTCTTGAAACACTACCAATGACTGAAATTCCTATAATGGTGATTTTAGTGGAAGTTCCAACATTTCCAGGTAAACTTTCGCAATAATGGCAGTCTCAGTGGAAAAAAAAGTTCAATAACTGCGTTGTGAATTGAGCAATGCCACGCATTTACTTCCGGGTTGCCCGTCATCTGCTGTACCACGAGAATTCTCGGAGTAACAAATCCGGACATTACACCTGTTTACTTTCGGGGAGATGCGAAAAGTCACTTCATCGGAAAAACACATTTTATTAATGTGATTAGTGTGTGCAAATTTTTCGTTGCAGGGAATTCGGCGCGCCTCGACTCATCTGGCTGCAAAGCTTGCAGGAGTAACACTTCGTATGCATCGAAATGCAGTAATTTGTGTAAAATGACCACACTGGTCTGCTGTATGCATGTTTCTCTGGAAACAGGGCGCGTAGGTTTCCGCGGACAGCCTTGTGCATGCTGTACGCGCAGTTAGCAACAGAATCGTCACTCATTCCCAGTGTACCGCTTACTGCCTTGTCACAAACGCTGAAAGTCGCTTCAAACTTCACGTACTATCTCTAGTTTGTGCTCATAACATCTGATAGATCTCGACGATAAGCAAATCGGAAGTGGAAAGAAACGAGAGGCGGAAGTGTCTATAAAAACTCAATGGAGTTAAGGTACCGTTTCCAACGAAGGGCAAAGCTTTATCTGGCATACTTTCTTGGAAAGTTGTGCAATTAGAGATTAGAGACTTCACACTTACCTCGTATTATACATCGTTCCGTGGAAGTCCTCCTTAACCCTCCAAACACGAAGCTAACGACCGTATTCTGAATATGAAATCTGTTTATTAGCCATGCAATTGGCAAATTTCAACCGTGGGTAATTTTCAAGCGCGCACTTTAAGCATCACGTTTCATTTCACATTCTAATACACGTGGACAAGTATACAGGGTTATTACAAATGATTGAAGCGATTTCACAGCTCTACAATAACTTTATTATTTCAGATATTTTCAAAATGCTTTGCACACACATACAAAAACTCAGTTTTTTTAGGCATTCACAAATGTTCGATATGTGCCCCTTTAGTGATTTGGCAGATATCAAGCGGATAATAAAGTTCCTCCCACACTCGGCGCAGCATGTTCCCATCAATGAGTTCGAAAGCATTGTTCATGCGAGCTCGCAGTTCTGGCACGTTTCTTGGTAGAGGAGGTATAAACACTGAATCTTTCACATCACTATGCGTGAAACTTGCCCGCACGCGCTCAACCGTTTCTTCGCTCACTGCAGGCCGACCCGTTGATTTCCCCTTAGAGGCATCCAGAAGCTTTAAACTGCGCATACCATCGCCGAATGGAGTTAGCAGTTGGTGGATCTTTGTTGAACTTCGTCCTGAAGTGAAGTGTCGTTGCACTGTTATGACTGACTGATGTGAGTGCATTTCAAGCACGACATACGCTTTCTCGGCTCCTGTCGCCATTTTGTCTCACTGCGCTCTCGAGCGCTCTGGCGGCAGAAACCTGAAGTGCGGCTTCAGCCGAACAAAACTTTGAGTTTTTCTACGTATCTGTAGTGTGTCGTGACCATATGTCAATGAATGGAGCTACAGTGAATTTATGAAATCGCTTAAATCATTTGTAATAGCCCTGTACATCGTATTTCTGTGCGTATGTGGCACAAAAACACTGACATCTGTGTCGGCTAATGGGTGTTCAAAATGAAATGGCTCTGAGCACTATGGGACTTAACTTAGGTCATCAGTCCCCTAGAACTTAGAACTACTTAAACCTAACTAACCTAAGGACATCACACACATCCATGCCCGAGGCAGGATTCGAACCTGCGACCGTAGCGCTAATGGGTGTAACCATACGCACTACTGTAATGTTTTTGTGCCACATACGCAAAGAAATACGACGACTACCTGTCCACATGCACTAGCGATGTATCATAATATGAAATGAAGTGCGAACCTGTAAATATGCGCTTGAAAATGACCGGCCGTTGAAGCTGGCAAATTGCACGGGTAAGAAGCAGAATACAGCCTACTTGAGCCAACGGCCTTGCAGTGATAACACCGGCACGCGTCAGCTCATCGAAGGTAAGCGCTGTCGGACTTCGCTCGCACTTGGATGGATGACCGTCCAGATGTACCGAGCGCTCTTGGAAAACGGGGTGCAATCAGGTCCTGTGAGGCAAATTGAGAAGCGGCTCCGGTCACGAAAACTGACAACTATTGGGAGAGCGGTGTGCTAATCACATGCCCCTCCATATCCGCAGCCAGTGAGGATGACACGGCAATCGGTCGGTACCCTGGGGCCTTCCGACGCCTGTTAGTTTTTCTTACAGCCTACTTGGACCATGTTTTAGTTCACGAAATACGTTGAGCCTGTGGACACCCACAAAAATAAAATATGAAACTGAGTAGGGACTTGGTTCAGTACTCTAAAGATCACTTTTATAGTCTACTGATCTAAGAGATTTTGGTTTCTCCTATGATGGCAGCTTCGAGCTGGGAAATTGAAGAGCTGGAAAGCTGCATCGGTTGGTGGTATCGTGACGTCAGCAGCGGAAATCGGTGTCGCAGGTTGTTGTTAGTGTGTTCCGCGAAGTGCCGCCTCGCGACACAGTGGTGCAGCGGCTGTTTCTCAGTAGCGACCGGCCGCTTCTCGTGCAGCTGCGGCGCTGACGCACGCGGCCGGCGGGCTGTTGTCCGCCGGGTTCGCAGCCTTGGCGCCACGGCCGCGCGGCGAAGCGCACGACCTACGTCATCGCAGCTACACTTCCGCCACCTCGTCTCGCTTCCGGTGGACACTTCCTGCCCTGACAACCGAATAACGCTTCCCAGAGAGCGTCGTGGACTATTCCCGTGTCGGTCTGTAGGGATTTTCTGCCCACCAGGTAGTGCACATCGTTGGCACTATAATAGTATATTCAATAGCACATAGATGCGTGGTACTTACACCGACGATGGAAACCTGGAACTTGCACGTAAAAGACGAAGGTACGAGCGTATGGATTAGGTTCTCAGACATGTGACTGGTTCGAAGACTTGTTACGTAATAGAACCCAATGTAAGGAGAGCCTCAGGGAAATGCGGTAGGACTATTATTGTTCTCTGCGTACATAATGATCTGGCAGACATGGCGGCCAGCAATTTGCGGTTGTTTGCTCAGAACGCTGTGGTGGACGGTAAGGTGTCGAAGTTGTTGGAGGGTACGAGATAACTCTGACAAAATTTCTTATTGGTTTGATGAACAGCAGTTAGCTCTAAATACAGAAAAATGTAAGTTACTGCGGATGAGTAGGAAAAACACACATAATATTCAGATACAGCATTAGTGTTCCACTTGACACAATAACTTCTTTTAAATATCGAGGCTTAAGGTGGCAACGTGATATGGAACGAAAGGAGCATATGAGGATTGTGGTAGGGAAGGCGAATGGTAGACTTCGGTTTATTGGGAGACTTGCAGGAAAGTGTGGTTAATGTGTAAAGGAGACTACATATGGGACGCTAAATAAAGTGTTTGGAATCCGCATCACGTCGGATTAAAGGAAGATATCGAAGCAAATCAGAGGCGGGCTGCTAGATTTGTTACGGGAGGTTCGAACAACACGCAAGTGTTAGAGATCCTTCGCGAGCTGAAATGGAAAGCTCTTTGGAGGGGAGAGATAGTTGGCGACGTTCTTTTCGAGAAACACTGCTCAGAAAATTTAGAGAACCGGTGTTTGAAGTTGACTGCAGAACAGTTCTACTGCCACGAACACACATTTCGCGTAAGGACCACGAAGATCAGAGAGATGAGGGCTCGTATGAAGGGATACAGTCAGTCTGTTTTTGCTCCTATTCGCGAGTGAACAGGGAAGGAAATGAGTAATGGTGCACGTACTCTCCGCCATCTCAGCGTACGGAGGCCAGCGGAGTATTTATGTAAATGTAGAAGGAGAAATAACTTACTAAAGTGTCACCTTTGCAACCAGGAATCAAGGCAAATCACTTACTGCAGAGCGTGTACTAACGCCTACGTAAGCATCCTGCCAACAGATGGAAGTTTCTTCTTGCACGGGCGAACAGCCATTAGGAATTTATCGCATGAATTTGGCAAATTTAGAGTGTTGTTCTAGATAGCAGAAGGGCACTGTGACAATACAAGACACCACCTTCTTGTATAAGGAGCACTCAAATGAAGAGTCAAATTGAAAAAGCAAGTAAAATGTGTGTTACTTCGAAAGTAATCGCCATTACTGTGAGACAAGACGGTAGTGCCTTCATGGATTGTACCCAGGGGTGCGACACTACTTCGGAAGCATATCGACGCCCACGAATGTCTTTCTTCAGGTCTCTAAAAATAATTGTGATCGCATGGGGAGAGACGGAGTATATGAAGGATGTGTAAGGTTTTCCCCAATGAAACTTAAGTATAGTCGAAACAACTTGGCAACACGTTGCCTGCTCCCGTATTCCCAACGTTGTTTCTACTACAATGAAGCAGCTTCGCTGGGAAGCCCTTACACATCCTCCATACAGCCCCGATCCATGAGGTTCACATATTTTCGGAGACCTGAAGAAAGACATTCGTGGCCGTCGATTTGCTTAGGATGAAGAGATGCATGCTGGGTACAATCGTGATTCCGCGGGAAACCACAAACATTTTACCACGAAGACATTCTTATCCCAAAAAGGAATAAATGTATTAAGACGATTCCTTTTGAAATAATGAACAGTTTAATTTTTCAATCTGTCTCGTTACCATTAGACTGCTCACATTATAAATGTAGCTAACAGCTGATAAGCCCGACCAAATCACTTTGACTAGGGTACGCACTGTGATCGGCGGAAGTGGCTCAACAGAGAAAGGTCTGGGCTATATATATAGTGTTCCGGTCTAACGCGTTGTGGTTAATGAGAGTTTAGCGTTAGACTTAATTTGATCTATTACAACATTTACTCGCGTATCTGAAGTTATTTACCAGTTTTTTCCTTAAAACTATGAACGAATATGATAGCACCAAAACATAGCTACAGCAATGCGTGGCGCACAAATGTCTTTTTTGAATAGAAATAGTCTCGAAGAAAAGTGATTTTGCGTAAGGAACAAACGTTTACTTACCTGCTTGAAACAAAAGTTTGTCGTTAACTCTCGAAACTCTCCATTCGCTTGGGAGTTTATTTTTGTGATGTTGGGTGAGGCCATCGGCAATTTGGTTTATTAGTGTTCCTCGGTTTCTGCAGTCCGCTGTAATGTTGTCAGCTAAAGCAGTTGTGCCTTCCGCGAGCGTCCAACAACTCTGGGAAAGTGTCCGTGTAACGGCGGAGTGTTGTTATCGCTGGAGGCTTTCCAGACAAGGTGGTGAAGGTGCGTGACACGACGCTCGGACTCTGAGCCTTTACTTTCCCCGAGCTCCGTGCAACGTGGGTCGTGGTCAGTGTAACATCTTCCAGCGTGCCTTGTCTTTCTCTCTTCATTGTCGCAGCGGGATTTGGACGTTAGCGCCGAAGTGTTGCACCGCCAATACCGCTTGCCACAGCGTTCAAATTAATAATCGTAGAATTTATCGGTCGTATGTAAGTCGACCAGTTCGGGTTATGTGGAGTGGTGTTCTAGACGGCAGACGCGGTCTAAAACGGATTACGCGGTAGTAGCCTGCTTGCACTGGAAGCAGTTTATATTTTCGATGAACGTGCTAGCGCGGAAATGGACAGGGAGGCGGCTTTCGCGAGCCGTGGCTGGCGTTCGGCCGCGGTGGCTTTCACTGGCGCGCGGATCCGGGTGGGAGCATCCCGGCGAAGGCCGTCGCGCCGGACTGGTGTGTCTGTCTGCACAGACTGCGCAGCTGGGGGCCAGACAAGCGCTGCGCGCCTGCCGAAAACCACAGCCGTGAGCGGTTTGCCTGAGCCAGCGTGCGCTCAACGCACTGGCTGCCGTGTGTGTCAAATCGATACGGAAGGTGACTTGCCTGGCAGGCCATGCGCATCAAATTGATACACATACACTGCAGAGCCAAACAAACTGGCACACCTGCCTGATATCGTGTAAGGCCCCCGCGAACACGCAAAAGTGCGGCAACACGGGGTGGCATGGACTAATGTCAAGTAGTGCTGGAGGGAATTGACACCATGAATCCTGCAGGGCTGTCCGTAAATCCGTAAGAGGGGGTTGAGATCTCTTCTGAACACGTTGCAAGGCATCCCAGATACTCAATGTTAATGTCTGGGGAGTTTGGTGGCCAGCGGAAGTGCTTGAATTCAGAAGAGTATTCCTGGAGCCACTCTGTAGCAATTCTGGACATGTGGGGTGTCGAATTGTCCTCCTGGAATTGCCCAGTCCGTCGGAATGCGCAAAGGACATGAATGGATGCAGGTGATCGGAAAGGATGCTTACGTACGTGTCACCTGTCAGAGTAGTATCTAGACTTATCAGGAGTCCCATATCACTCAAACTGCACACGCCCCATACCATTAGGGCCTCAATCAGCTTGAACAGTCCCCTGCTGACATCCAGGGTCCATGGATTCATGAGGCTGTCTGCATACCCGTACACGTCCATCTGCTCGATACAACTTGGAACGAGACTCGTTCGAAAATGTTTCCATTAACAGTCCAGTGTCGGTGTTGCCGGGCCCAGGTGAGGCATAAAGCTTTGTGTCGTGCAGTCATCAAGGGTACACGAGTGGGCCTTCGGTTCCAAAAGCCCATGTCGATTATGTTTCGTTGAATGGTTCACACGCTGACACTTGTTGATGCCCCAGCATTGAAATCTGCAGCAATTTCTGGAAGGGTTACACTTCTGTCTCGTCGAACAATTTTCTTCTCGTCGTTGGTCCCGTTCTTGCAAGATCTTTCTCCAGCCGCAGCGATGTCTGAGATTTGATGTTTTACCGAGTTCCTGATATTCACAGTACACTGCTGAAATGGTCGTATTTTAAATTCCCAATTTGTCGCTACCTCGGAGATGCTCTCTCATCGCTCCATCGCCGACTATAACACCACGTTCAGACCCCTTTAAATTTTGATAACCTGCCATTGTAGCAGCAGTAACCGATCTAACAACTGCGCAAGACACTTGTCTTACATAGGCATTGCCGGGCGCAGCGCCTATTCCGCCTAATTACATATCCCTGTATATAACACACATGCCTATACCAGTATCTTCTGCGCTTCAGTGTAATTGAGGCCGTGTGCATAATTGATGTATACAGCTGCATTGAATTCAAATGGCTATACAGTTGCCCAGGCCTGCTGGAGATGCTGTGTACACTTAGTTGCGAAATTTGTTGACGGATGCCGTCCATATTTACCATGTCGTTGCTTCCAGGGGTTAGCAGCTGTGTGTAAGGTTTGTCCGAACGAAAAGTTCGTGTGCTTGGACTGTCTTTTCATTATTCACACTTTTACAGTAAAGCATACATCCTATTAATTCAGATATAACTGCTGTGAATTTGTGAACCAACCTGGTGACGTATTACAAATTTGGCATTTATATTATTTTTGCTTTATTCTTCCGAAACATAAATGCCATTCGTCTGAAACGCTGAAAAGTTTTCATTTATTGCAGGCTATCTGTAATTCCTGTACTCTTGCCCTAGCAGAAATTATATTGAAGAAATTAACTCCACAGGCCATGCGTCCTACAATTATACACACCTGAAGAAAAAAAAACATCTGCAGCACACAACACTGAAGGACTCAGGTCAGACAGCCAGTGAGTTAAACAGCTAATGACCGGTGGCATACTAGCTAAATGTCGCACTGCATATACACAGGGGGCACAGTGCATGCTATTGTGTGTTGGTGGGCAGGTGGAATATGCGGAGGGCGACACGTTCACAATCATAGCTACAGCCATCCACCTTTACGTCTGGAAACACCAGGCAGCTTTTTAGCAAACCGGAATAGTGTGTGGGGTCATATCCTAAAATAAATTCTTTCTTAGCTTTCGATTCTACTTTGTCTATTTTTGAACTCTGGATGCCACCAGTTAAAAAGCGCTTCGCCTGTTTCGTGCATTTTTGTTAATTTGGTAGTTGGTGGAACACTAATTCCTTAATTAAATTATTCAAAAATAAAAATAGTTCTTATTCCCATATAGTGTGTTAAACATTTATTAACCTTGACATGTTCCCCCTTCAGTGCTTTATAAATCGCTTCACACGTTTCTGGAATGGTTTCGATTAATGTGCAGTGCGATATTAGTGTGCTGTTGTAGACTACAGTAGCTCTCCCCCGTATCAAGAAATCCGTGTCACAGTTCGTCTTCTGCAGATACAGCATTCCTGAAGAGTATTTTGTTTTGTAGTATGAGAAACCACTTTATTGAAACACTCTCATCCATTCGTAAGTAATTTGTATATAAGACTTGACGTTCTCGAGTTGCAGCTCCCGTAACAAATTTTGCTGTATGTTTTTGTCTCGACGTAATACCTGTGGCTTCATCCAAGCATGTTTACTTTTTTCCGCTGCTTCGCTTCCAAATACACGATGAAATTGTGGTACTAGCAACTGCAGCTCATAACAGGCTGTTGTCCGCCATCTTGAAATTTGACGAAAAATGACAACAGTGTAATACCCCTTTTTAGCTCCATGTCAAAGACATTTGTCAAACAAATTTGACGAATATTTGGTCGTATTTCTTTGTTAGAAATATAGGATAGTGTAATACCGGCCTTAGCCAATTGCGTGGGGTCAGCAGCCTGCTACGTTTCCTGTCGCAGCAGCTGCTGGGCTGGCAGAAGTGAGTTTGGTTGGCGGTGTGTGTGGGGTCAGGTGTCCGGCGAGTGGTGACGTCGCGTCAGCAATTAAGCCGGCGCGACGCGCGCCCGCTTCCGGTTCTCACGGCTCAGGGAGCTCACGTCTTAGGTGCATGGCTCCATTAGGTTGCAAACACCTTGCGGAAGAGGCTGTTTAGTGAGAGCTTTCACACACACACACACACACACACACACACACACACACACACACACACACACAAACAACCTGTTCACTTCGGTTTCTCTCAAATGCTCGCGAGAAGTAAAAAAAGCGGCACTTAGTTGTCGAAAGTCGGCATTTTAAGAGCCGTGGCTGTAATACTAAGTTTTATAACTGAAACAGCAACGTGCCACAGGTAAGGTTGAACGAGGTTCATTTGACTCCAACCTTAATCAGCTTTGGATTTCTTACAAAACAATCTTCAGATGGTTGTGCCCTTGCTGGGGCACCGTTTTATACCTGTTGTTCTGCTGCACTCAGATAGAAAAAAAATTGTTCTCTGTTTGGTAAAGTTCACGAGGTATGTAGTTCTTATTACCTGTGTCACATAATTTGAGAAGGTTTTAAAGTTATTAAAACGTAAAATGTGATAAATACTTACGTGCTGTATGATCCTGTGTGACGAAATAACTCTGTGAAACATTTTGGTAGAAGTGCGCTATGTGACTGCGTTTCACTGAACTGAAAAGCATCTTACACAATACCGTTCTGTTTAATGGCAGCACACACGATACACATTTGCAAATGATGGCCCAGCTTCACAGATCAATTTCGTCGCACCGAATCACACAACACAGCAGTTTTCACCACATTTCACGTTTTAATAGCTTTAAAACCTTTTCATAAATCCTTTGATAGACGTACTAAGAACTAAATCTCCCGCAAACTTCACCAACTGGTGAACAAAAAGCTTTGTCTATCCTAGTGCAGCAAACGAATAACGGATACAAAACGAGGCTCCAGCAAGAAAACAAAACTTGTAACTGCCATCCGAAGATAGAAATCAGAGACCGGTAATAGTTTTATCCAACTAAACCTCGTTAAATTATACTTCTGACTGGTTGCTGTTTGTCATAAATCTTTTAGTATAAACTTTGTTCCTTCCGGCGTTTGGATGAATTTTGATGTGCTCCCACGTAATGCATTCGCCTCGTATATGACAATACCTTCTGCATGACAACAAAGCCTTCATGAAGTTCTCGAATTTATTCCAAGTATGAGAAGAGTTAAAGGTATTAGGACAGCAGACTTACTCAGACTGATCATTTGACAAACATGACGCAATGGGCTCACTGTGTACATTGGCATAATTACACTCTGAACCCAAGCAGACAGAAAAAACTGATTACAGTAATTGCCAAAAGATGATCCGTGACAGCTGGCAGAGCTATTGTCAGCTTTTAGTTGCCAAGTGGGAACGGCTGCAGCCGAAAACTAGTCGTTTATAGAGATCAGATTACATTGAGGCGTTGCCACATAGACGTATACAAAATCGCGTTATGTGATTGGCGGAGGCAGACGCGTGAAGCCGCCCCAAGCCCACAGTAACTGTCAAGGATTTTTCACCGACTCTATTACGGTTTTGTATTTGATGGCCGTTTTAATTCACTGTACTGCCTTTGTATGATATTGCCCTACACTTGATTCAGAGCAATGTGTTGGTACGTGTAAGTTCACGCATAAACACAAGCATTGCAAAGTGCTACAAAAATTGATAAGACCAGAAACTAAGATCTACTCTTAAGATTATTAATTTTAAAATAAAAGGTAAAAACACTATACTGACCGTGAGCCGTATATCTTCGCTATCAGCGAATCACCATGTGGTCTCGAGATCAGATGCGACCTCATTGTGTAAGTTAGTTTCTACATTGCTTGCGAGCCAGCTGAAAGTTTTGCTGATCTTCGATCTAAGCTGTTTGTGGTGCGAGAGAAAAATTTGGAGGCACCTTAAGGGTGGAGAGATCGAATAGCTGATTTAGTGGTTCGGCAAACGGCGAGTATCCCTTAAAGCCAGTATTCTTAAGAAACTGAACAAAGGAGAGGAAGATTTACTACAAGCCTATTTGCAGTTGAAATTGATAGGCGAATTCGAATTACTAACGAAAGATCCTGACGATCTCGACTGAGCTGTAACGTGCCACGTTCCCATGGGGCCCTGGCGACTTTGGCAAAACAGCTGACGTCAGTGTTTTTCCGAGCAGCTGATGAAAGCGCAGCGGAGGAGACGAGTGCGTCCTTCGCTGTTTATCGGTAGAAGTCCAGCCGGCCCCCGTAAAACTGGCGCGAAGCTGGCCGCTTGTCAAAACTGTGGCGCTCGCGTATGACATCACCACCACCTCGGCGTAAGGGAACGACTGGACGCTTCAACGAGGCCTCGTTTGCTTTGCTGGTAGCGGCCTTCCCAGTAAAGACTGGCGTCAAAAATTTCGTTCGTGCTCTGGTAACGTCGTATTTATTCGCACTTGCTCAGAAATCTGCCCTTAGGCATCAGATACGCAGTTGGACTACTTCTGATTAGATAGTTCACCGTCTACCATAGTCTGACAGGTCATAAATCTCACAAATTTTATTCCATAATGTGAAGATATATTCCACTACAGAAACTGCAAGAATTCGGGGTAACAATTCATCAGCCATTATCGTAAATGATTGTTACTTGCACTTATCCCGCAGCCAAAAATCTGTGGGGACGTAGAACCACTGGCTCCCCCACCCGCCCCCAATAATATCGCTGCCCTACCGCAACAAGATCCTTGCCAAATCAGTTCTTTGTAGTAAGTGCTCTATGCTCGATGTATTATGTATACGCTGCGAGAATAAAAGTATTCATAGTAAGTGACGGAGTGAGAGTGATTATTTATCGTCGTAATTACCACGTTCGCTCCCCACTACCGACAAACCAAAACAAAGGCATGTATGGAGGAGCACCATTCAGCTTCGTTAACATTGTTAAATACACCAGTCCTATACGAAAGCAATATTAATCCTCTGTGATTAATGTTTGTACCAATATTGCCATAGCTGTTCGCAGAGCATTCTTTATGTAAGCAACAGAAGTTGTAACAAACTTGAAAACTGTATGTTAGTACTTGACTGAGCATGATCTTCCTCCGCCTGTGAGTAGATTTAAATAGGAAATTACAGGCAACTTACGTTATAGCTGTAAGCACCATGTGAAACATTTGAACTTTCAATTTAAATGACACATGTGAAAATCGTTGCAAGTAACTAATAAAAAGCCTTGTAGCAATGCGGAAAGAACTTCAGAAATTTTAATTTATTGGTTGTCTCTTAGGCAGATGCTAGTAAAGTAAAAAGAACCCTAAAGGTAACCGGATTATGCACTACTAAATAAAAGGAATGTTTTGTTGCAGGTCTGTGTGAAGTTCCTAGAAGTTTCTAATAACTGGAGTGGCGTCATTCGCTTTGGATTCACATGCAATGATCCAAATAACCTGAGATATGCTCTTCCAAAATACGCTTGTCCAGGTGAGTTCAGTTCGTGTTAGTGTTTCTCACATCTGCAAGCATTATATGAGAAAGTACCTAAACGTTAGTTCCTCTGTCCACAGATCTGACGAACAAGCCCGGCTACTGGGCAAAGGCACTTGCCGAGCGGTTTGCAGAGCGCGATACGGTACTCTTCTACTATGTGACTCCGGCCGGTGATGTGCACTTTGGTATCAACGGCGAGGAAAAGGGAATATTCTTCAGTGGTGTAGAGACACGCGGCCCCCTCTGGGCCATCATAGACGTGTACGGAAATTCGACGGCCATAGAGCTGGTGGACCCGCGCCAGCAGCTGAACAACTCACGCCGCAACCTGTCGCCGCAGCAGTCGGCTGCCACAGATTCCAGCCCTGATGCCATAGAGCGGCTCATCTTGCCCTCACTGACATCGCTCTCCATCCACCAGCCTCGTCTGGAAGACACCCCACAGCCTCAGCCACCTCCATTGCCACCACAGGTAATAAACAATATTTGTGCATAGAATTGTTATTCAAGCAGTTTTAACCATTGACTTACTTTAACTATATACGAGCATGAAAGAGGGTTTCCTCCACGAGTTTAGTAGTAGTTCTCTAGTTTATGAAAGTACTCTTTTGCAGGAGTCTGGTGCCGTGGTACCTGTTACCTCTTCATATCAACATCAGCAGCAACAACAGCAGCAGCAGCACTCCCAACCTTCTCATCCATACTTGAGCCCATTGCCCTTTCACCGTACTCGTGGACGCAATATTCGACTTAGCAATGATCGCTGCATTGCTACGAGGAGTGATGCAGAATTTTCTCTGGGCTATGTTTTTACTTCGCGGCCAGTACATCTGGGTGAAAAGATTGTTATCCAGGTTGGTATATTTATGTATATGTACACTAAATGTATGATTTATGTAAAACTGTATTAAATGAACGTGATTTAACATCTTGCATGTTCTTAGATTCATATAAGTACAAGTGGAATTGAAGCTTAGAGGACAACGAAACAAATTAATGATAAATTGATAATAAATATAGGTCATATTCCAACTGAGTACATGAACACAGTTCCAGAGGATAAAAACTACAGATAGGCCTACGTATTTGAGAACAAATACATAATATTGTGACAAAATAAAACATCTACAGCCATCCTTAGGGTCATCCCAGAGACCTCATGGCAAAAGGATGGACATATAAAAAATACGTAACAAGTATTCACATGGGCACCATTCATGTGAAGAGGTGCTTCAACATTTCCCTCTGATGCCAGTACATGTTCATAAAGCTGAAGTGTGTTCAGAATCCTCTAATAGCTGTTCACAATGCTTTCCCACAATTTGCCTATCACCAAAACTTTTAAACATCCCCACAGAAAGAAACCCAATGCAATAGTCAGCAGATCTGGGGAGCCACTATATTGATAAGCCACAGCCTATAAAATTGTCAAAGATTAATGCTGTGTATTCCTGGATAGGACATTTGAGTGTGCTAGTGCACCATTAAGCATGTACCACATAAGATTCCTGTGACCATAAGGAGTAAAGCTACAATATAAATCTAGTCTCAGATATTATTGTAACATTGACGTGACTGCACTAGAGCATATGTCGTATCATGGAAAAATCATTGGTTTCCAGGCCTGTGTTAAAACTGTTTGTTTGTTTCATTAATCTCTGCTTAATCACTTTTGTTTGTACACACAACAGTCATACTATGTAATTCAGTCGTTTCTTTATTAACTATAACTGATGTCCCTTGTTTCACAGGTTTTGGCAACCCAGTCTCTGTACGTGGGCTCACTGGCATTTGGCCTGACGTCTTGTGATCCAGCTACTCTTCAACCAGCTGATCTGCCAGATGACTCTGATCTCCTGTTGGACCGTCCAGAGTATTGGGTAGTCAGTAAATATGTGGTAAACTCGCCACAAAGAGGGGAAGAACTCTCATTTTGCATTACTCATTCAGGTGAATAATACTCATTATCTGCCACAAGATAGTAAGGTAGTTAGACCTATGCCTACTAAAAAAAGATCTAACTTGTTTCAGAATAGTCTTGTGATTGTGTGGGTAGGATGTAGCAGTTAATTTCTGTTCAGACTTGTAGATAATAATTCATCCTTTCTCACTACAATTTTTTTTCACTTCTAAACAGGTGAGGTACAAGTTTCGAGAAATGGAGGTCCACCTGCAGTAGTGATGCATGTTGACCACACATTGCAGCTGTGGGCTTTCTGGGATGTGTACGGCAACACTCAGAAGATTCGTATCCTAGGGAGTCAGATGGAACAGCCAGCACCACCACCGCCTCATTTACACCATCCACGTTCACTGCCAGGTACTACCTTAAACCTGTGTGTGTGCTGAAAAATCCCAGTTGTGTTGTGAACTATTTGACAAATATCCATAATGCATTCCCAAAATTCTCCAGTATCAGGTGCATTTTATCACTGAAACGCAAAAAAGTTGTAGCAATGTTAAGTGGACTTCCTATTCAGTAGTTCTCGAGTAGCCTCAGTCAGGGCTAACAAACAAGTCCTTTGTCTTTTCTTCAATTTTCTCTGACAAGGCACATTTGCAGATTCACTGGAACATCCAAAAGTGCACCATTAATAAATTGCACTGAGGACCTGAGAGATTAAAACATTTTGATTAGTGTCATATCTTATGTGCATGCAAAATTTCTGAACTCATATTCTGAACATCCATTATTTGTTCCTTTCAGGTTCCCGAAATTCATCTCCTCCTCCGAGGACAGCTGAGGCATTGGCTCCAGGAAGACTTAGAGTGAACCTTCCAGCAATGAACGGTGGAGTTTTAGACCACGCAGACAGACAAATCCGCTCTCCTGAAGGAGCGGCGGCACCAGTCCAACCTCCCCCTTCTGTACCTGTCCCTGTCGCTGTGCCAGTCACGACCGCACAGGCGGAACTGGTGCAGTACCAGTCAGCGGCAGGTCCGGGCTGTGGCACGGTGCTCGTGGTGAAACTTCCACCTGCTCATTCCAACTACCTCAATCAACAAAACCAACAAAACAGGCACAACCATAGTGTTTCACCTGGTGAACCGTCATCTTCTGGAACACTGTTATCGACGTACTCTCATACTTACATAGAGGTAAGCAACATCTGAGTGAGAAGGCATATTGTAACATTTCCTCTAGATTGTAAAGAGTATCCTTAAATATAATTACTTCTAAAATTCTCAATATTTCTCGATGTCTTGCCTAGCAGCCTCTAAATAAAGTATCCCGCAAGTAATGCAACATTTGAGTTAATTACCTAAATTTGACTATATATTTCCAGTGTATGTATGCTACATGGGATTATATGAAATACGTTACTCAAATTGCCTCCATGGCACTGCAGGCACTCTCTCACCCTTGATGAAATCTTGTGAGATATGGCCGGCCTAAGTGGCCGTGCGGTTCTAGGCGCTACAGGGGGTGTTGTCCTTAGGTTAGTTAAGTTTAACTAGTTCTAAGTTCTAGGGGACTAATGACCTCAGAAGTTGAGTCCCATAGTGCTCAGTCATTTGAACCATTTGTGTGATATGCAGGGCTTAGTCTGAAATAACATGCTTAACCTCTGTGATTTCTTGGTGTAATCACAAGATTTCAATACCATCACTGAAAGAAATCACATTATCTAGGTGGCCAATTCACGTCGCCATTGAGAAAATTCACCTTTCTAGAGAACGATTCTTGTAACAAGTATACTGCTGTAACCAATGTGACATCTGTGCCCTCTTGTTAAAGCCAAACCTGTTCATCATTCACACTATCCAATCCAGTTAAATCTGCAAAAACCCTTGTAACATATTCCAGTAGTGTGTCATCCACTGTTAATGTTTTTCCAGTGTCACCTTTGAAGTACAGCCAATCATGCCCTCACCCAAGAGTCACATCAGTCACTCATTGTGGATGTAATGACTCCTCCATAATTACTAGAGGGTTTTCTGTGCCCAAAATCCTGCAATTTTGATTTCTAATGAGATCATTCAGTGGATCTCGTCATGAACATTGTTCTTGGTGAAATTATTCCATTTTGCAAACACCCAGTGGGCAAATGCTCTGTGCTTCTGGTATTGTTGGGCTTCTCTTGGATTTTATAGGCCCAAAGGTGCAGATTGTCAGAATTGGTTGCATTCTGGAAATATCAAATTGTTGCAAACATCAGTATAGAGGTTTCCCTGGACTTGCAGCAACACTCACTCAAAATGGCAATGTTTTTTTCGAGATTCACTGAGGGTTTAATGTCCAAAACAAAACCAGTTTCCTAAAATTTATAAATCTGTCTCTGAACAGATAATTTACTTAATGCATTATGTTGAACATGCATTCCATGGAGTTTGTGAACAGCCTTTGCACAACATTCACCACATTTGCAATAAGTTTTCTCTACGACAACACACTGTTCATGAAGCACTCCATAGCTAATCAGAAAGAAAACCAATGGAAATAGAGCAACATTCAGTGCTGTTAACTTACAAGAACAGAAGTGGTGGCATTTCAAGTTGTTCTTCATGGGACAAATATTGTATTGGAAGATGTAATTCAAAACACCAATAGCTGCAATGCAAATTTTTTGAGGGTAACTCAGGACAAGTTTCACACTGAGTCATTTTCAGCTGTATGATATATAATAATGTAGTATTAACAACATTACATGCCAACACTTTTAAAACGATGCAATTCTATGTCAGACATTCAAAACTGGAATGGCCTGAAATATTTGGGATGAGTTAGTCAAATTGTCTCTTTAATTTTTTGAAATCAGTATCCCATGTATATTAATGAGTAGTATACTAAATAATTCTTTTTAGTCAAACTGTGCATTGTTCATGCTCTGCCATCTGATAGAGCTAATGAGCTTGCTTTAGTAATATGATCCTTATGTCTTCCAGCCAGTGTCGGCTACTTCGTACTCGACTATAGACTCGACGACGACACTTCAGCAGTGGGCAGAAGCTACAGGAACTTCTGGAGGAGGTACTGGTACGGAATGCACAATCTGCTACGAGCGGCCCATTGACAGTGTACTCTACATGTGTGGACACATGTGCATGTGCTACGAATGTGCTGTGCAGCAGTGGCGTGGGAAGGGTGGTGGCCACTGCCCTCTGTGCAGAGCAGTCATCCGTGATGTTATTCGTACTTACAAGTCCTGATAGCGGGCCCCAGGGCCCTCTTGCGGTGCCCCGCTGACTCCCTCCTGCCTGAGGTCATTTCCAAAGAAGCCTTTCGCTGTGCGATCATCCGTGTTGTTGGACTAGGACTGTCTTTTATACTAGGATAAGGTGTAAATTTGTCATTGTTAAAAATAATGTATAAAAGCTTTTTGTGACTGTGTTGACACTGACGTATTTTGCAAAGTTACCTTAAGAATATTATTTAAATTTTTTTACTGTAAATTGTTGGAGTGTGCTTTTCTACTTCAAAATGTGGTTTTTGAGATTTTCTAAACTAATTTACAGAACTTAGTACTGTATAGGATGTGACATTCAGATTGTGTGTGTCTCATATAGTGTCAAAAACACATTAAAGCTGCAATATTGGTTTATAGTACAAATATGAAAAAATTTGTGACAGTTTCTATGGAAATGTCTTTATGGAATGCTAAAAGCCAAAAGATTGTATCTGATAA
The DNA here is from genome assembly GCF_023864345.2 of Schistocerca serialis cubense. Lineage (NCBI taxonomy): Eukaryota > Metazoa > Arthropoda > Insecta > Orthoptera > Acrididae > Schistocerca > Schistocerca serialis. Next base: position 1,034,062,628 of record NC_064638.1, read on the forward strand.
AATGTAACATTCAATGGCTGGCAATTTGCCCTGTAAATTTTTGCATTGTGATGTGTAAGTCAGTTTTCCAGTGAAAGGTCTATTATATAGGTCTAATCACTTAAGAAAATTAACATTCCATTAATGTCCTGAAAGTGTAGTAGAACTCTAGTCAACTTTTATAACATCTCTTTTCCACCATTCTCAAGTATTTAGAAGATTGTCTATTATCTGATTATTAAATTGTTTTGATGTACTGTGTACATAAACCTTCCAGATATTCTGTAAGTTGTGGTGACATCCATAAACTTATTTGAAATGCTTGGAGCTAGTCTGACTGGCCAGGAAAGTTTAAGATCAGTTTCTTCAATTAACCTGTCTGTATGACTGGGATGATTTGTGTGTACATGGATATATTAAAATTTATCCCAAAAACTTGCTGATATTTTTCATAAAGTTCTATTTATGCTTTGTGTATAGATTGAAGCACATGTAATTGAAAGTGCAATTTTTATTTATTAATGTTTGAAGAAGTTTGTATGTCTTTAAAATTTTTTCTTGGTGTTCAGATTTAATTCCTCCTGTTAATTTAGTCAGTAACATTCATTCTTCTGTTGTCTTTCTTTAACATCAGCACAAGTGCAATTGTTACACAACTGTTTTTGTTTACATCATTTCTTGTATAAAAATGTACATGGTTATTACATGTGCTTAGTATGTATTTGGAATGTGTAACATTGTATCATAAATAAATGTTCAAAACTGTAAGCATCTATTTATTTGTTACCTTTTGGTAAAAAAAGTTCGTGAACTGTTAGAGAATGTGTAATTTAGTACTGTGGAACTGTAGTTCAAATCACACGTTGAATCAAAGGCAAAGTTTAACACATTTTAACTGCACATACCAGATGGCTCACCTTTGAAGGGTCTTCTTCCAAATCTAGATTTAAAAAAATATAAACATAGCCCACTAGCAGCCAGTGGCACTAGTTCTTCATTACCCATCTCTCTGAATGTTGTAGTGACTTTGTTCTAGCCTATGATGTTTCTAATAATTACAGAGAGAATTTCTTGAACCAGTCTGATTTATATTTTCTATGCCTTCAGTGAAGTGCTGCCATTGAGGTCCAGTTGCATCTAATGACCTATGTTAGCCATTTAAATTCATTTAACATGTATGAAATTAAAGCTTGTAAGACATTAATAGTTTAAATGGTATTGCAATAAGTTTGTCCAGTAATTATGGCTGTTAACATACATATTAACTGAAAAAGTTCTGCAGTAAGTTACTCAAAGGGTCTGGTGACTTGATGGGCGGAGTAAGAACGCACACGCACGTTTCATATACCATAAAAAAAATCTAAAATTTTTGTTATACTGAAACTAATTTAGCCATCTTATGCAAATGAATTGTAGCATGATTTTTTACATGTGTTGTTGGGATATACACAAGTCTTTCATTGCTGCTGTCAGGTGCAGCATAGAATTTAAGAAATGCTTTAGGGCCTGTTACATAATTGACAAGACTGACTTAGAAAGTTAACACTGTCAGTGATGCAGCATTGAGGTGACAGAATGTAAATGTCAACTTCTTGTTCAGAACTTTTCATACCATTGATTATCATCAAAGATTTATGTGTAGAACTAGATCCATATTGAGTTGAAGGAGAATGTATGTTGCTTCACTGAAATTGCAACAGACCAGTTTGTAGCAGAGCCTTTGATACCTAAAAGCAGCTGCTCCCCCCCCCCCCCCCCCCCCCCCCCCCAAAAAAGCAATATAAATAGTCCCTTACAATGGCTCCAAATGTTTGGGTACCATGCTGCTGGATAGCACCAGAAAATTATTTACAGTGCAGTGGATTGAAGATTTCCCCCCAAGTAACTGATAAAGTGAATTAATAACTGAGGATTTTACAAGTATCAAACAAGTCGTATGGCTAAACACTTATGACAAACTTCACTTCAAACAACAGAAAACTTAAATATCTCTCTGTAACTCCCTTCAAATGGTGACCACTTTGGGTGACTCAGTTCATAAGTGTTTCATGCAAAATATTTTAAAACTGGAGTTTAATGGCTTTGGTTAAATATGGAGGGGTGTGTGTGTGTGTGTGTGTGTGTGTGTGTGCGTGTGTGCGTGGGGGGGGGGGGGGAAAATTAAATGTGGAGTATGTAATTTGTTTCAAGGTATGTATGTATTGTATCAGTTTTTAAAATTGTCGGAGGCAACAAACAGCTCAAGCAATGAGGGGAGACATAGATACAGAGGTCAGTTTAGAATAACATTTGTGTGCTACAGGAAAAATGTATGAATTTAAATGGTTCAGTGAATACTTATTCCTATATTTGCATTGTTTACCAACCATGACTGGACAGCCTTCATACTAACAACATCCAGAGTTGTTTCTTTGTTCGTATTTTATTTTTGAAGAACCACTCTTTTCATTGAGCACATCTGTTGTAATATAGCTTGTGCAGTAGTTCTTCCTTGACAAAGAGTGGTGTCATTGACAAACTAATGCGTGGTTATTACGTGTCATTGACAGAGGTGAACAGGAGGGATGGATCTGTGGGGTATGTAATATTCTAATTTTTGTTCTTGGGTGATTGCACCATCGACAGACTATAATTGCCTTCAGTTCTCAGGATAAGATTGAAGAGTTGCCAGCACATTACCTCAACACCATAACACTTTTGCTGAGGAAGCAGTAACTTGTGAGATGCTGCAAAATGCTTTGCTGAGGTCCCAGGGTGTCAGTGCTATCTGCAAACACCTGCCTTATCTTTGTAATTTAGTCCAGCGATACAGTAACCACTTATTTACCTTCTCAGAAACCGTGCTGTGTATCTTGGAAGAGTTTGTCTTCAAAGTAAAATTCCTGATATTTCATTACAGACCACATAACTTTAGCTAAATGGGGATCATTGAAATTACTCTGAAACTGGACACTTCACATGAATCACATTTTTCACAGGCTGGTTCTGTAAGTAAAGGTTTCAGGAATTCTGGGAAAACAATGGGTGAACATTTGTTGATTAATACAGCTAGTGGTTGAACAAGCTCTGGATTAATTTTATTTAGGACTGTAGGATATGCCATAAACATCTCTAATCTGTGAATGTTTGTTTAAAAAAATCCGTATTTTTACAATGTCCTAAGAGTTTTATATTTTAGTAAACTGTAGGAGCTAAGCTTGAATCTGGGATATCATTTGGTGTTTATCACTATCCTAAGTACTGTTTCCATTTTGCATCCTCCACTCACTTGCCGTAAATTTTCTTGATTCTCACATAGTGACAATGAAACACACTTAGTTGGAAGTTCTAAAGCTGTCTTGAGCTGGGCTCTGAACACTAAGATAATACCATACAGGATTCTTCTTGGAGGTTATTGGGCACCTGCCATCAAATTTCTTTCTTAACATTCTGAGCATATCCAGACGAGTCAGATCGGGTTGTGATGTAAGCACACCAATCAGGCAGGACAAGGATGCAACAGCAGCCATGACCATCCATCTTATGGCAGCCAACAATTCACCTGTAACAATGTCTGACAATTGCAAGCTGACCTGGGTTTCAGTAGAAAGTTCCATGGAAGTTCATGCTTACAGACATGGTTGAACTGGTCTGAGCAGAGAACTTTATTAATCTACAAAGGCTGGAGATAAATCATGATGCAGTGCAGATTATGCTTGACATTAAAGTCATTACAAATACTATAGGCAGAGGTGCTACAAATACCATCTCCTTGTGCCATGGCTTGATTGTACAGGAGACCAGACAGGAAGCTGATGGCCAAATAGGCAATGGCACCTCCACACTTCCCTCCAATACTAAACTGGTGATCCCTTGATGCCTCAGAATGTGTCCTATCAACTGATTCCTTCTTCTAGTCAAGTTGTGCCACAAATTCCTCTTCTCCTCAATTCTATTCAGCACCTCCTCGTTAGTTACGTGATCTACCCATCTAACCTTCAGTGTTCGTCTGTAGCACCATTTTTCAAAAGCTTCTATTCTCTTCTCGCCTAAACAGTTTATAGTCCACACTTCACTTCCATAAATGGCTACACTCCATACAAATACCTTCAGAAAATACTTCCTAACACCGAAATCTAAACTTGATGTTAACAAATTTCTGTTCTTCAGAAACATTTTTCTTGCTATTACCAGTCTACATTCTATATCCTGTCTACTTCAACAGTCATGTTGCTGCCCAAATAGCAGAACTAATCTACTTTAAGTGTTTCATTTCCTGCTGTAATTCCCTCAGCAACACCCAATTTAATTTGACTACATTCCATTACACTCAATTTGCTTTTGTTGCTGTTCATCTTCTATCCTCCTTTCAAAATACTGTCTGTTCCGTTCAATGGCTCTTCCACGTCCTTTGCTGTCTCTGACAGAACTGTAATGTCATCGGCAGATCTCAAGGTTCTTTTATTTCTTCTCCTTGAATTTTAATTTCTACTCCAGATTTTTTCTTTGGTTTTTATTAGTGCTTGCTCAATGCATAAATTGAATAACGTCTGGGATAGGCTACAAACCTGTCTCACTCCCTTCCCAACCACTGCTTCCCCTTTGTGCCCTTCAACCCTTATAACTGCCATCTGGTTTCTGTACAAATTATAAATAGCTTTTTGCTCCCTGTATTTTACCCTTGCCACCTTTAGAATTTGAAAGAGAGTATTCCAATCAACATTGTCAAATTTTTTCTCTAAGTCTACAAATGCTAGAAACATAGGTTTATCTTCCCTTAACCTCTCTCCCAAGTAAGTCGCAGGATCAGTATTGCCTCATGTGTTCCTAAATTTTCACGGAATCCTAACTGATCTTCCCAAAGGTCGGGTACTACCAGTCTTTTTATTCATCTGTGTGGAATTCGTGTTCATATTTTGTAACAGTGACTTATTAAACTGATAGTTTGGTAAGTCTCACACCTGTTAGCACCTGCTTTCTTTGGAATTGGAATTACTATTTTGTTCTTGAAGTCTGAGGGTATTCTGCCTGTCTCACACATTTTGCTCCCCAGATGGAAGCGTTTTGTTGTGGTTGGCTCTCCCAAGGCTATCAATAGCTGTAACAGAGTGTTGTCTACTCCCGGGGCCTTGTTTCGACTTAGGTCTTTTAGTGCTCTGTCAGATTCTTCATGCAGTATTATGTCTCCCATCTCATCTTCATTTACACCTCTTCCATTTCCATAACATTGCGCTCAAGTACATCACCCTTGTATAAACCCTCTATATACCCCTTCCAACTTTCTGCTTTCCCTTCTTTGCTTAGGACTGGTTTTTTCCCCCCTGAGCTCTTGACATCATGTAGTTCTCTTTTCTCCAAAGGTCTCTAATTTTCAAGTAGGCAGCATCAGTCTTACCCTAGCAATATATGCTTCTACATCCTTATATTTGTCCTCTAGCCATTCCTGCTTAGCTGTTTTGCGCTTCCTGTCAACCTCATTTTTGAGATGTTTGTAATCCTCTTCACCTCCTTCATTTAATGCATTTTTATATATTCTCCTTTCATCAATTAATTTCAATATCTCTTGTGTCATACAAGGACTTCTACTAGCCCTTGGCCTTTTTCCTAGTTGATCCTCTGCTGCCTTCACTATTTCATCTCTCAGAGCTACCCATTCTTCCTCTACTGTATGCCTTTCGCCTGTTCTTGTCAGTCATTCCCTAATATTCTCTATGAAACTGTCTACAACCTCTGGTTCTTTCAATTTATCCAGATCCCATATCCTTAAATTCCTATCTTTTTGCAGTTTCTTCTGTTTTAATCTGCAGTTCATAACCAATAAATTGTGGTCGGAGTCCACATCTGCCCCTGGAAAAATGTTACAATTTAGAACCTGGTTCCGAAATCTCTGTCTTACCACCATATAATCTATCTGAAACCTTCCAGTGTCTCCAGGTCTCTTCCACATGTACAGTCTTCTTTCATTATTCTTAAACCAAGTGCCAGCTATAGTTTAGTTATGCTCTTGCATTCCTTACCCCCATTCCATATTCACCTACTACTTTGCCCTCTCTTCCTTTCCCTACTATTAAGTTCCTGTCCCCCATGACTATTAAATTTTGATCTCCCTTAACTATCTGAATAATTTCTTTTATCTCATCATACATCTCTTCAATCTCTACATCGTCTTTGGAACTAGTTGCCATATAAACTCGTACTACTATGGTAGGCATGGGCTTTGTGTCTATCTTTGCTCCAATAATGCTATCACTATGCTATTCGTAGTAGCTTATCTGCGTTCCTATTCTTTTTTGTTCATTATTAAACCTACTTCTGTATTACCCCTATTTGATTTTGTATTCAAAACCCTATATTCACCAGACGAGCAGTCCTGTTCCTCCTGCCACTGAACTCCACTAATTCCCATTATATCTAACTTTAACCTATCTATATCCATTTTTAAGTTTTCTAACCTACCTGCATGATTAAGGGATCTCACATTCCATGCTCCGATCTCCAGAATGCCAGTTTTGTTTCTCGTGATAACAACATCCTCCTGAGTAGTCCCTGCCCATAGATTCAAATGGGGACTATATTATCTCCAGAACATTTTACCCAAGAGGATGCTGTCATCATTTAACCATACAGTAAAGCTGCCTGCCATCCAGAAAAATGACAGCTGTAGCTTCCCCTTTCTTTTAGCTGTTTGCAGTACTAGCACAGAAAGGCCGTTTTGGTTGATGTTACAAGCCCAGATCAGTCCATCATCCAGACTGTTGCCCCTGCAACTACTGAAAAGGCTGTTGTCCCTCTTCAGGAACCACATGTTTGTCTGGCTTCTCAACAGATACTCCTCCATTGTGGTTGCACCTACAGTATGGCTATCTGTATCGTTGAGGCATTGCAAGCCTCCCCACCAATGGCAAGGTCTATGGTTCATGCGGGTGACCAGTAAATACCCAAATGAAAACCTTAAATTTGTAATAACAAATCAAAATTTCATGCCGTTATCCTGTAAGTTGGTAAACGTGTTACAAACAGCATGCAGATTGGCCTGTAGGTGACAGCATAGTGCAGATGCACACATACCGTTGCAGTATCAGTATAAAGATGGCTGCCCCACTTGCGACTTGCACCAGGGAAGAACAGCGTTCTGTTATTCAGTTTTTGCGTAGTGAAGGTGTGAAACCTATTGAAATTTTTTTGCTGCAACCAAAACAGAGCTTGAATCAGTGCTACAAGCTGGCATTATAAACAGATTGGGCAGCCCTTGGGCATACCATTGTATGTGGTAAGGAAGAAAGATGGCATCTGGAAGTCCTGTGGAGATTACCATACATTTAACACACATACCATGCAGTACTGCTATCCAGTCCCTGATGTAAGCGATTTCACAGACGTACTAGCTGGAGCTACAGTCTTCAGCTTGGCCGATTGTAAAAAGGCTTACACCCAAGACCATAGTAGTAACACACTTTGATCTTTTTTAATATTCATGTATGCCATTCGGTTTAAAGAATAACACCCAGAAATAGCAGCACTTTGTGGATGAGTTTCTATTTCATTCATCTGGATGATATCCGTTATTTTCTCAAGTGGCTGCATTGCATGAAGAATACCTCAGAGCAGTGTGCAGCAAAATGTGTTCTGCCACCAGAAGCCAGGTAATATTCCTTGGGCATACTGTTTTGGAAGCCGATGTTTTGTCCGTTTAAAAGAGGAGACCAGATCATTAAGCACATTCAATGCCCAATGAATTTCCAGCAATGAAAAAGATTCATGGGAATCATTAACTTTGACTGATGACATCTATCAAGAGCAGCAGATGTTCAGGCACTGTTGGCAGCAGCACTATCAGGTAAGGACATGATGGGCCGTCTGCTGCCATGGACACTAGATATGCACTACGCCTTCAAAAAGGTAACAAACTCACAGGAAACAGTTCTGTTGTCCCACCCAGTTCAAGATGCACAAATAGTGGTAGACATTAGCCATCAGGCTGTTAGCACAGTTCTCCACCATTATGCTGAAAAGAGCTCTTCATCCCCCCCCTCCCCCCTCGTCCTATAAGCTCTGTAAGCTTACAGAGCCTCTGACTAAAGTGGAGCACATAGAACAGAGCTGTTAGCAATATATAAAGCTGTATAGCACTAGTGACCTCACATGGAGGCCAGACCATTCTTAATCCATATGTATCACAGACCAATCACATTTGCTTTAAGCAAACTCAAGGATGGCTGTTCACCACAACAATTTCACCAGCAAGAATATACTGGCCAGTTTACAGCAGACATAAGGCACATGAAATGGGCAGAAAATGTGGTAGAAGACCTACTTTTTTAAAGAATTGGGGCCGCATCGTGTACTGTTAATTGCCGGTAACTGAGTTCAGTGCAAGCTGTAGCTAGGCAACTTCAAGAATATGTACTAAACAATTCAACAACTCTGCAGTGTAAGGAAGTACAGTTATTACATGCTGAAGACCTTATTTAGTGTGATGTTTCCGGGCCAACCCCCAGATCTTTCAAGCCTGAAATATTAGGCAAAATAGTTTTTGATAGTACCCATAACCTCACCCATCATAGTTCAAAAGCAAGAATTTGGTTGATGGAGATGTATGTGTGGTCTGGTACAAAGAAAGATTGTTGTAAATGGTAGAGAATATGTATAGCATGTCACCTGTATAAAGTGGGCACACATGTATGCAAGCCAGTGGGAGAATTCCAAGAGACAACAGGGCATTTCTCCTACATCCATACCGATGTTTTGGGTCTTCTACCACCATCAGAAGGACGTCGCTGTACATTTACTGTGGTCAATAGACACAATGGACAGAGGCAATTTGAATTGGTGACTCCTCAGAGAGACAACAGCAAAAACCTTGTTAATGAATGGCCTGAATATCCTGTTTTGGCTGTCTTGCTCACTTTACAATGAATCAGTGACAGCAATTCAAGTCAATGCTGTTTCTTGAGCTGTCAAAGTTATATGGTTTCCAACACCACCATACAACGAGCTGCCATCTGGCAGGCAGTGGGATTATAGAGCACTGACATAGAACATTAAAAGCTGCAATTATGTGTCACTAAAAGAGTTGGACCTCCACACAGCATGTAAGCCATACATTGGAACACTGACAGCAAAGATGGTGTATGGAGAAACATTACACCTATTATCTGAGGCTTTTTTTTTCTTTCTCCAATACATCAGTTACCAGTGGAGACAGAACTGCCATATTTTATGCAGCAATACAAAGTCTAACTATTCAAAGTATGATGTTCACCAGCATTCTGCCATGAGGAGCAGAAAGTTTTTGTACACAAATTCCTCAAACCATGATCTCACCTACTGTTAAAAACTGATACAGTGTACCCATCATTACAACCACCATACACTGGGCCATTCAATTTTAATGGATGATGAGCACAAGGTAGAGATAACATGTAATGACAGGCCACTGATGGTGACACTCAAATGAGCAAAACCAGCATATTTGCTGACACCGGACACTCCTGTGAGAACATAAAGAAACAAAGGATCCTGTGTCGGCAATTGAGTCAAACCTGTGGTGAGGCTTGGACATACGACCCCAGTGTCATCCTCACCACAGCATGCAGACCCACAAGAAACTCTGGAGATGCCAGCAGTCTACACCAGAGCAGACCAATGAGTGCATTAAAAGTACCCCGCACATTTTGGGAGCTTTGCTCTACCCTGGGAGAGAAGCATCAGCTTGAGATTCAAGTGCATTTTATTGTTCTTTGGACTTCAGGCACATCTTATCATTGTTACATTTTCTCCTGGTCTTTAAGTTTGACAGTTCCTTGTTTACTTATGATCTTGTCAAGTTGAATTTTCTTAACTGTGAAATAAATCAGCTACATGAAATATCACTGACTATTGGATCAGTATAATTGCTTAACAGATTACAATACTGATTAATTGTTATTCTGCAATAGTGGATTTGCTTATCATAACAATGAGCAGTTATTTTCTTATAACATACCTCATGCCAACCTGTATTTGTATCAGGTGAAAGTATATCAAAAAGAAAGTCTCACAGAGGTGTAAAAACTATTTTGATATCAGCTTTTGTCGAATTAAAAGAAATTTTTCACACAAATTATTCTTCATTCCTTCACAGATTGTTGACTAAACAATAATAATAATAATAATAATAATAATATGTACTTCTTCTGACTTGCCTATTGTGGTTGCAGTGTGTTTTCTTATCCACACACTATTTGTTTGTTTTAATGAATTTTGAGAACTTGACACACTGTGGCTCTAGTTTTGAGTGTCTGTACCAGTGCTATGTGTTACAAACTCAACTACTGACTCTTGATTTATAGTTAAGCATGCAGTGGGAGCATGCCCAACCTGGTTTAGTAGGGAAATACAGGATGGATGTCCAAGTTCTTTGCAGTCATGACCAACAAACAGGTGATGCTGGATGTAACAGCTGGGAACTTAAGTTTCCTAATTACCATAATCATTGTTATTGTACGACAAAAAATTACTTTTTCACAGATTTTGAGTACTTTTATTTGAAACTGAAATGGGGTAGGTATTCCATCATGTCTTACATTATTTGTAAGACTGAGTAATCACTTCATTTTTGTATTTTATTTACTTATTTTGTGGTTTCTCTAGCAATGAAACTAATGTTGGTGTTGGGTGCAGGGAGCAGTATTTCTTAAATGGATAAAGTGCCTTACAACCACAAATTACATACATAATGATATATTGTGTTTACTTCTCATATCTCCAAATTATTTGACTGATGTGCAGTTCTGTAACTTTGGAAACTATTTCTTTGTAACAGTGACAGTACAGTGTCATCAAAACATTTATTACAAATACACATGTACATAGAAAATATAAACTCTGATAGCTACAACAACATACAAAATATTTTGTACATCATTTGCATTATTTACATATCAGGCACTTTTGTGACATCTTCAAAGAACAGACAGACATTGATTTCTTGAATTTAAGAAATTCAGGTTTTCTGACTGATCATTTCTCATCATCAGCAGCAGCTACATCTGTCACCTGAACTGCGTCATTTGGAGACTTATACTGTTGTGATGTACCTAAGGAAACAATATGATTTTGGATATAACCATTTTCATAATAAAAGAACAATATTATAATTATAAGTTGTGTATAAATGAAGGATGCAGATGTCTCACCTGCAGGGACCATAGTCTTCTTCAGAAACATTTGGTACATTATATAATGAGCTAGGCCACATACTGCTGCTGTGGTCCCAAACCATTTAAATGCTTTAGTTCCACCAACCCATCGATATAACAAACCACCTATCAAACTGCCAACTGCATATCCTGAGAAATAAAGAAGACATTTATTGAGTTAAGAAGACTGCCCAAACATAACAGTTTGGTCACCAGACACAATTAGCCACAGTTTTCTTATTGATAATACCAACATCTAAGCTGCCCTCTATGACTGAAGGAGGTTAAGTAGTGTAGGAGTACAAATTGTTCCTGCTCCTATTGTGTAAGGGAAACATGATTGTACACACTGTAATTGGCAACATTAGAGTACTTCTCCTGTAGTTTAAATGTGGAATACCCATTAAAGCTCTTTCACTGAATCAATTTTGATTCAAAGATGATGAATTTCTACAAAATTAGGTGCCTTGACTGAATAATAAATGAGGAGGTAATGAACTGAATTGTGAAAAAAAAAATGAATTTGAGGCACAACTTTATTAAAAGGAGGGATGAGTTGATAGGTCACACCTTGAAATATTGAGGAAGTCAATATGATAACGGAGGGAAGTGTGGGAGGTGAAATCTGTGGAGTGAGTATTGGGATGAAAAGAGAAAGCAGGTTCATATAGAGCAGTTATTCAGAGATGAAGGGGGTTCCACATATTGTGTGGATTTTTCAGTGGGTGCAGACTGTTAGCATCTGATTTCCAGTTGGATTTTAAGACATATTTTGTACCCCTCTTACCTATTATTAATTTTTTCAGTTATACTTCACTTTCTGTCAGTCCTGCTATATCATGTACAAAGTGGAAAATCAATCAATCAATCAATATCTCTCTCTCTCTCTCTCTCTCTCTCTCTCTCTCTCTCTCTCTCTCTCTCTCTCTCTCCCCCCCCCCCCCCCCCACACACACACACCTCCCCCCCCTCCTCATTGCCCATTTACTAAGCCTGTAATCCTGTTTTCTGAGTTCTGCCTGAGTAAAAGCACTTCTTTCAAAGTGTGGATTCAATGGTACTGGTGGTAGAGAGCACACCTGATCATCTTACATATCCCAACCTGCTTCTTGTTCAATATACCTACATGTCAATACTACTAATTCATAACATGATTTTCAAAGAACCCTCCTGTCCATGCACTTGACTGACTCACCCAAAATTCAGGACAGATGTTCACATTCAACATAATCAAACACTTTTCCAAATCAATAAAAGTTATGGACATTGTTTGAGTTTTATTCAGTCTCTTCTTTGTGCCTGAGTTATTCATGAACACTGCTTTTATTTTTCTGACTAATTGTAAATCCAACTGACTTTCACTAAGATTAGACTCTGTTCTTTCTGGGATTACTACAGTCTGTACTTTAGGTGGGTGGATTAGAATGCTCATTCTCTGGTGGTATGTTGCTTGGATGTGTTACAGCCACCTTACTTGGAGGGACGGGAAGTAACTGCCATCTGTGTCACGTCCGCTGTGCAGCGAGCTACGTTAATTTAAGTATTAACCGTATTTTTCTTACTTGTCACTTCTTCTTCCGTGTGTTTTTGCTTTTAGGAAGCTTTAATTGTCGAGTGCTAATAATAGTGTTCCATGGATTTCGTGTGTTTTGAATACAGTCAGAGACAGGTAGTGCTATTTTCATTGTTTTCTACAAGAAGTGTCTAGCAACCACAGTTCAGCCAACTATCAGCCGCCTTTAATGAAGTAGCAGTCTAATTAAAAGTTGATTAACTCTCTACAGTAAATTGATTTCTTAGGATGGATAGGATGTGTAACTGCTGTGTACGGATCCAGGAGGAGCTGGCCACTGTTCGCGAACAGCTGAATGTGTTGATGGCCGTGGTCAGCCGTCTTCAGGCTGCTGCCTCGGAGTGTAGCGGCAGTGGGGAGTCTGGTGCGTCGCATGGTACACCCCAGGTGTTACATGCTTCACCCACTTTCCCTACTGTCGAGACATCTTCGCGGGTACCGGGCGTGATTGGGCCACCCTCTCCCCAAGGGGAGTGGCGGGTTCAGCGGCATTCGCGGCGCGCGAGGCGGAGGATCAATGTGGAAGCTGGCCGTGTAGCATTGCCCGCTCTGCCTGTGAGTGGACATGTGGCTGCTCCTTCAGCAAGGTCTGAGCAGGTACACGGGGGGAGGGGTTTATTAGCTATTGGGAGCTCCAACGTTAGGCAGGTGATGGAGCCCCTTAGGGAAATAGCGAAAAGGTCGGGGAAGAAGGCCAGTGTTCACTGTGTCTGCTTGCCGGGGGGTCTCATGCAAGATGTGGAGGAGGCCTTGCGATAGAGAGCACTGGGTGCACCCGAATGCAAATTGTTGCTCATGTCGGCACCAATGACTCCTGCCGTCTGGGTGCAGAGGTCATCCTCAGTTCGTACAGGCGGTTGGCGGAATTGGTGAAGGCGGAAAGCCTCGCTCACAAGGTGGAATCAGAGCTAACTATTTGTAGTATCGTTCCCAGAACCGATCGCGGTCCTCTGGTTTGGAGCCGAGAGGAAGGCTTAAACCAGAGGCTCAGACAATTCTGCGGAGATCTGGTGTGCAAATTTCTCGACCTCCGCTATCGGGTGGAGAAATGTAGGGTCCCCCTGAATAGGTCAGGCGTGCACTACACTTCGGAAGCAGCTACAAAGGTAGCGGAGTACGTGTGGAGTGCACATGTGGGTTTTTTAGGTTAGAGAATTCCCTCCCTAGGCCCGACAAGACGCCTCCTGAGACGCGGCAAGGTAGGAGTAGGCAAAATGTAACAGGGAATAACAATCTTAATGTGCTAATAGTAAACTCCAGGAGTGTCTATAGAAAGGTCCCAGAACTGCTCTCATTAATAAACGGTCACAATGCCCATATAGTACTAGGGACAGAAAGTTGGCTGAAACCAGACGTAAACAGTAACAAAATCCTAAACTCAGATTGGAATGTATACCAGAGAGACAGGCTGGACAGTGAAAGAGGAGGTGTGTTTATAGCGATAAGAAGTGCAATAGTATCGAAGCAAATTGACGGAGATCCGAAATGTGAAATAATTTGGGTGAAGGTCACGGTTAAAGCAGGCTCTGAAATGGTAATTGGATGTCTCTATAGGCCCCCTGGCTCAGCAGCTGTTGTGGCTGAGCATTTGAAGGATAATTTGGAAAATATTTTGAGTAGATTTCCCCACCATGTTATAGTACTGGGTGGAGATTTTAATTTGCCGGATATAGACTGGGAGACTCAAACGTTCATAACTGGTGGCAGGGACAAAGAATCCTGTGAAATTTTTTAAAGTGCTTTATCTGAAAACTACCTTGAGCAGTTAAACAGAGAACCAACTCATGGTGACAACATATTAGACCTTCTGGTGACAAACAGACCCGAACTATTTGCAGCAGTTAATGCAGAACAGGGAATCAGCGATCACAAAGCGGTTCCTGCATCGACGATTTCAGCCGTAAATAGAAATATTAAAAAAGGTAGGAAGATTTTTCTGTTCAGCACAAGTAACAAAAAGCAGATTACAGAGTACCTGACAGCTCAACACAAATGTTTTGTCTCAAGTACAGATAGTGTTCAGGATCAGTGGACAAAGTTCAAAACCATCGTACAATATGCGTTAGATGAGTATGTGCCAAGCAAGATCATAAGAGATGGAAAAGAGCCACCGTGGTACAACAACCGAGTTAGAAAACTGCTGTGGAAGCAAAGGGAACTTCACAGCAAACATAAACATAGCAAAGCCTTGCAGACAAACAAAAATTACGCGAAGAGAAATGTAGTGTGAGGAGGGCTATGCGAGAGGCGTTCAATGAATTCGAAAGTAAAGTTCTGTGTACTGACTTGGCAGAAAATCCTAAGAAATTTTGGTCTTATGTCAAAGCGGTAGGCGGATCAAAACAAAATGTCCAGACACTCTGTGACCAAAATGGGACTGAAACAGAAGATGACAGACTAAAGGCCGAAATACTAAATGTCTTTTTCCAAAGCTGTTTCACAGAGGAAGACTGCACTGTAGATCCTTCTCTAAACTGTCGCACAGATGACAAAATGGTAGATATTGAAATAGACAACAGAGGGATAGAGAAACAATTAAAATCGCTCAAAAGAGGAAAGGCCGTTGGACTTCATGGGATACCAATTCGATTTTACACAGAGTACGCGTAGGAACTTGCCCCCCTTCTTGCAGCGGTGTACCGTAGGTCTCTAGAAGAGCATAGCATTCCAAAGGATTGGAAAAGGGCACAGGTCATCCCTGTTTTCAAGAAGGGACGTCAAACAGATGTGCAGAACTATAGACCTATATATCTAACGTCGATCAGTTGTAGGATTTTGGAACACGTATTATGTTCGAGTATAATGACTTTTCTGGAGACTAGAGATGTACTCTGTAGGAATCAGCATGGGTTTCGAAAAAGACAGTCGTGTGAAACCCAGCTCGTGCTATTCGTCCACAAGACTCAGAGGGCTATAGACACGGGTTCACAGGTAGATGCTGTGTTTCTTGACTTCCGCAAGGCGTTCGATACAGTTCCCCACAGTTGTTTAATGAACAAAGTAAGAGCATATGGACTATCAGACCAATTGTGTGATTGGATTGAAGAGTTCCTAGATAACAGAACGCAGCATGTCATTGTCAATGGAAAGAAGTCTTCCGAAGTAAGAATGATTTCAGGTGTGCCACAGGGGAGTGTCGTAGGACCGTTGCTATTCACAATATACATAAATGACCTTGTGGATGACATCGGAAGTTCACTGAGGCTTTTTGCGGATGATGCTGTGGTATATTGAGAGGTTGTAAGAATGGAAAATTGTACTAAAATGTAGGAGGATCTGCAGCGAATCGACACATGGTGCAGGGAATGGCAATTGAATCTCAATGTAGACAAGTGTAATGTGCTGCGAATACATAGAAAGATAGATCCCTTATCATTTAGCTACAAAATAGCACATCAGCAACTGGAAGCAGTTAATTCCATAAATTATCTGGGAGTACGCATTAGGAGCGATTTAAAATGGAATGATCATATAAAGTTGATCGTTGGTAAAGTGGATGCCAGACTGAGATTCATTGGAAGAATCCTAAGGAAATGCCATCTGAAAGCAAAGGAAGTAGGTTACAGTACGCTTGTTCGCCCACTGCTTGAATACTGCTCAGCAGTGTGGGATCCGTACCAGATAGGGTTGATAGAAGGGATAGAGAAGATCCAACAGAGAGCAGCGCGCTTCATTACAGGATCATTTAGTAATCGTGAAAGCATTACGGAGATGATAGATAAACTCCAGTGGAAGACTCTGCAGGAGAGACGCTCAGTAGCTCGATACGGGCTTTTGTTGAAGTTTTGGGAACATACCTTCACCGAAGAGTCAAGCAATATATTGCTCCCTCCTACGTATATCTCGCAAAGAGACCATGAGGATAAAATCAGAGGGATTAGAGCCCACACAGAAGCATACCGACAATCCTTCTTTCCACGAATAATACGAGACTGGAATAGAAGGGAGAACCGATAGAGGTACTCAAGGTACCCTCCGCCACACACCGTCAGGTGGCTTGCGGAGTATGGCTGTAGATCTAGATGTAGATAATATATGAAACTTTTAGTCACAAATATTCATTGGATTACATAATGCAATATGGTCATTGTAGGCCTATCATAATATGTAATTTGTTCCTTGCATTAGTTCTGTCAAAAGCAACTGATCATCATAAAATTATGTTATTTAATATAATTGAATGGATAAAAATCTACTCACCAAGTGGTGGCAGGAGAACATACACATAAAGGTTAAGGGAATGTGCGAGGTTTTGGAACCAGTAGCTCCTTCTCCTGGCAGAAAGGTTGAAGGGGAAGGAAAAGTGATGAAGGAAAAGGACTGTCAAGGTTTAGGAACAGAAAAGAGCACTGGAAAAGTTGCCCAGGACCCTGGGTTGGGGAGAAATATTGGACAGGATGAGAAGAAAAGACTGTTTAGGACAGTGTCAAATGATATTTGAAAACCTGAGAGCTTAAAGATGGACGATAGGGTAATATGCAAGATAGATATTACTGGTACAACATTAAGAGTCAATAAGAATGAGAAGCTAAGTGCATTGTCTGTGGTAGATGCGAAGCCTACAAACATCATCTGCCTCAAGATCCCATCCCTGCAATGCAAACTGACCTAACACTCCTTAAAACATCAGGCCCCTCACAAGGACTAACACCTCAGCCCACAGAACCTCTTATCCCACCCAAACTACACACTCCCACCTTTTAACTTCTTTATAACATCCACAAATCTAATCACACTGGGTATCCAATAGTTTCTGGCTTCAAAGCACCAATTCCACATATATCTACCTTGTTGATCAACACTTGTAACCTATAGTACAAAGACTTCTAACTATTTTTAGATTGTCTGAAATCTGTGCCCGTTATACTCCGCAGAACACACCTTGCTTGTCACCACTGATGCCACCTCCATCTATACCAATATTTCCTATGCACATGGTCAATCTGCTGCTGAACATGACCTCAACCAGCACCCATCTGATTACAACTTACAACGTCCTTTCAACTCACCTTACAGTCAACTTTATCCTTATGAACAACTATTTTACATTTGATGAGCAGACAACAAGTAGATCAGGGGCCTGGCCATGGGAACCAGGATGGCTCTTTCCCATGCCACCCTTCTCATGGGTTGCACAGAAGGGACTTTTCTGGGATTCAGTAGCCTTCAGCCCCTGATTTGACATCTTTGCCACATGGACTCATGATGAGGCTGACCTATTAAAATTTTTGGTATCTCCAAATATATTCTTCCAGTTAAATTTCACATGGCTCTACTCTAAATCCCATGCCAGTTTCCTTGATGTTTGTTGGTTGGTTTAGGGGAGAGGGGGAAGGGACCAAACTGTTAGGTCATCGGTCCCTTGTTCCCAGTAAAATAATTACACAAGGGAAAGAAGAAAAAGGACATATACAGCACAATAACAGGAGAATGGAAGAACCAGAAGAACAACAGGAGGACAACCAACACTACTATGGACAAAACAGGAAAAGAAAACCACAGAGAGAAGCAACACACAGGTAGAAGGGATAAAAGTAAGAGAGCAGATGACCATAGCTGGGTGACTACGTGAATAAAAAGGAAAAGCTAGCCACTCTGCAACACATTAAAACATCCACCCTAAAAGCATTAGAGTGGAGAAAACAAAGGGATGAAGGACATGCATGAAAACTTACACAGAATGAAAAAACCCAATGTCACTTATAAAATGTAAAACTAAATTAGCTGATGAGGCATTCTCAGCTAAAATTAATAGCAACAAGTCTGGTAACTGAAGAGTCTTTTGCAGAGCACCCAAAGAAGGACAGCTCGCCAAGATATGGGCCACTGTCAGCCGGGTGCCACATTGACACTGAGGTGGGTCACCATGGCGCAGGAGGTAGCCATGTGTCACCCAAGCATGGCCAATGTAGAACTGACAGAGAACCACAGAGTCCCTGTGAGAGGCCTGCATGGAGGTCTTCCACACATCCGTAGTCTCCTTAATGGCATGCAGTTTGTTGTGCATACTGAGGTTATGCCATTCCGTTTCCCAAAGCCACAAAACCTTGTGGCATAGTACTGAATCCAGGTCAGTTGCAGAGAAGCTGATCTCCATAAGCAGTTTCCGTATACCCTGTTTGGTCAGCCTGTTGGCAAGTTCATTGCCTGGGATTCCGATGTGACATGGAGTCTAGACAAACACCACTGAATGACTGGACCATTCCAGGGTATAGATGAACTCCTGGATGGTCGTCACCAAAGGATGACAAGGGCAGCACCTTGTTGGTAGCTTGTATGCTGCTCAAGGAGTCAGTACACACAAGAAATGACTCCCCAGGGCATGAACGGATTTGCTCAAGAGCACGAGATATAGCCACAAGCTTGGCAGTGAAAACACTGCAGCCATCGGGCAAGGAATGCTGTTCAATATGTCCTCCACTGACATACACAAAGCCGACATGATCATCAGCCATCGAGCCATTGGTGTAAACAACTTGATAGCCTCGCTACATGTCAAGAACCAAGAGGAAGTGGCAGCGGAGAGCCGCAGGGTTAACTGACTCATTAAAGCCATGTGAAAGGTCCAGGCAAAGCCGTGGCCTATGTGTACATCATGGAGGTGTACATGAATGGACCTCAAGTATAGGTGGTAAAAGCAAGGACTTCAGTTCGGAAAGAAGGAATCGGACACATACTGCAATTGGAAGCCCTGACCTGGGCCGCCGATGTGGGAGATGAACTGCCATTGGTGGGAAAAGGAGATGGTAATTCGGATGTGCAGGAGAACTATGAATGTGTGCAATGTAACTGCCCAGCAGCTGTGCATGCCTAACCTGCAATGGAGGGACTCTGGCCTCTACCAGGATGCTGGTCACCGGACTCGTCCAAAAAGCTCCTGTCACTAGGCAAACGCCACAGTGGTGCACTGGGTCGAGTAAATGCAATGATGAAGGTGACGCCGAACCATAAACCAGACTCCCCTAGTCAAGGGGGGATTGAACAAGAGCTCTGTAGAGCTGCAGCAGCGTAGAGCGATCTGCACCCTAGTTGGTGCTGCTCAGTCAGCGGAGGGCATTGAGGTACTGCCAGCACTTCTGCTTAAGCTGATGAAGGTGAGGAAGCTAAGTCAACTGGGCATCGAAAACCAGTCGTAAGAATTGATAGGTCTCCACTACCATGAGTGGATCATCATTAAGGTAAAGTTCTGGTTCTGGACAAACGGTAACACGCCAACAGAAGTGTATGACACCTGACTTTGTGGTCATAAACTGGAAACCATGGGCTAGGGCCCATGACTATGCCTTGTGGATGGCTTCCTGTAGGTTCCGCACACCAACACCAGTACCGGTGGAGCAGTACGAAATGCAGAAGTCGTCTCATTTAGAGAGGGTGAGATTGCAGCCCTACAGCTGCTGCTAGACTGTTAAAAGACACTAAAAATAGAGATACACTTAATACAGAGCCCTGCTGGACCCCATTCTCCTGAATATGGGGGGAACTATGCGAGGCACCAACTTGGACATGGAAAGTACGAGGAGACAGGAAATTCCAGATAAAAATCGGGACCGGGCCTCGGAAACCCCACTCATATAATGTGACAAGGATATGATGTGGCCAGGTGGTGTCATACGCTTTTCGTAAATCAAAAACAGACGGCAACAAGGTGTTGGCATCTGGAAAAGGCTGTTCACATGGCAGACTCAAGGGACACAAGATTATCAGTGGTAGAGCAACCCAGGCAGAAACCATCTTGGCACAGAGCCAGTAGGCTACGTTACTACAGGACCCAACCCAACTGCTGACACACCATATGTTCCAGC
This sequence comes from Schistocerca serialis cubense, assembly GCF_023864345.2. NCBI lineage: Eukaryota > Metazoa > Arthropoda > Insecta > Orthoptera > Acrididae > Schistocerca > Schistocerca serialis. The sequence goes on from NC_064638.1 coordinate 1,034,083,141, forward strand.
AGCTTACAGAGAACGTTGGTAAGGTTGATGGGCTGATAGCTATCCACATCAAGTGGGTTTTTGCTGGGTTTGAGCACTGGAATGATGGCGCTCTCCTGCCAGTGTGATAGAAAGACGCCATCGCACCAGATCCTGTTGAAGATCATGAGGAGATGTTGCTTGTAGTCAGACGAGAGATGTTTAATCATCTGACTGTTGATCCGATCTGGCTCAGGAGCTGTGTCAGGGCAATGTGCAAGGGCACTGAGGAGCTCCCACTCTGTAAATCGGGAGTTATAGGGTTCACTGTGGTGTGTAGTGAACGGAAGGACTTTCCATTCCATTCACCATTTGAGAGTGCGAAAGGCTGGGGGGGTAGTTCTCCGAAGCAGAGGCGCGAGTATAGTGCTCAGCAAAGTGCTCGGCAATCATGTTTGCGTCGTTAGATAACACAACATCTATGTTAACACCGAGAACATCTGTTGGGATCTGGGACCCAAAAACTCATTTTATCTTTGCCCAGACTTGGGAAGGTGACGTATGGCACCCAATGGTCGAGATGTATCTCTCCCAACACTCCTGTTTCTGTTGTCTGATAAGCTGGTGAACACAGGCAAGGAGCTATTTAAAAGCTATGAGGTGCTCCAGGGAAGGGTGCCACTTATGCCACTGTAGAGCTTGCCGACACTCCGTAATTGCCTCAGCGACTTCCGGTGACCACCAAGGGACCGTCTTTCACCGGGGGCACCCTAAAGAACGAGGGATAGCGTTTTCCACTGCAGAAATGATAGTTGTAGTTACATACTCAAACACCACATTGATGTTAACATGTGGAGGAGATTCAACGGTGACAGCAGAGGCGAAGGCCTTCCCAGTCTGCCTTGTTTAAAGCCCATCTGGGCAGGCATCTGTGGGCCTGACGCCGGGGCAGTGACAGGAAGATGGGGAAGTGATCACTACCACACAGGTCATCATGTGCCCTCGAGTGGATAGATGGGAGGTCAGGACTGCAAACTGAGAGATCAATGGCCGAATATGTGCCATGTGCCACGCTGAAATGTGTGGGGGGGCCTTGTATTTAAGAGGCAGAGGACAAGTTTTGACAGTAAATTTTCAACATCTCTGCCTCAGCCAGTTAGCACAGTGCCACTCCACAAGGGGTTATGAGTGTTAAAAATCTCCAAAAAGTAGGAAAAATTTAGGGAGTTGCTCAATCAGCACAGCTAATGCGTTCAGGGGTACAGCACCATCTCGAGGAAGATATATGTTGCAGACAGTTATTTCCTGCGTCGTCCTTATCCTGACAGCTACAGATTCAAGAGGGGTTTAAAGGGGGCACAGGTTTACTGCATACTGAGTTCAGGACATAGACACAAACTCCACACGACACTCTATTATAGCCACTATGGTTCTTGTAATATCCCCTATAGCTGCGAAGGGCAGGGGTCTACATTTCCGGGAACCAGATTGCCTGAAGGGCAGAGGAGAAAGCACATGCAAAGCTTAAGAGTTGCCGTAGCTCAGCCAGGTGGCGGAAAAACCCACAACAATTCCACTGAATGATGACATTATCATGAGGCTGCGAAGGCATGAAGCATGCAAGGAGGCAGGTTATGCCTCAGGGTCACCTGCTGCCACCAATTGAGTATTTGTAGCCACTTCTATGGTGGATGAGGCATCAGTGAGATCCAGGTCCAGAGGGGACACTAAGATCTCCACCGCATCCTCAGATGCAGAATTATTAGGGAGTGGTGGTGTTGGAGCCACCAGAGGGGTACCAGCTTCAGGTACAGAGGAAGACCGTGAAGCTCTTCATCCAGCAGCTTTTGGCTCCTTGAGCCACTGGTAGGTGTCTGCAACGGCATTAGTGTTGACCTCGGGAGAGAGGGCGCCAAGGGATCCCTTCCACACGAGAGGAGCCGGAGGAGGCTGTTGCTTCTCTGGCAGGGGGAAGGGGACCAATGTTTGGGGGGGGGGGCCCTTGCTCCAAAAGAAGCGCTTTGGGAGGAATGGAGGAAGATATGCCCCCTACCACCAAGGGGTGGACGTATTCTGGTGGCCCAGAGGGCCCACTGTTCATGGTACAGAGTGAGGAGCCACTGGCACTTGGGACAGCAATGGTGACATAGCTACTGCATATGTCAACGTCAACCAAATGGGGTGTAATCTTTCAAACTTATGTTTAGCTTCTGTGTGAGTCAACCAGTCCACGGTCTTGTACTCTATGATTTTCCACTCCTTTTGTAGTACTGGGCAGTCTTTTGAGCAGGGGGAGTGGTGCTCTCCGCAGTTGATGCAAGTGGGAGGTGACACACCTGGATTATCTGGGTGCAGTGGATGTCCACAGTCTCGACATGTGGCACTGGAAGTGCAGCGGTACAACATGTGCCTGAACTTCCAGCACTTAAAGCACCGCATAGGGGGAGAGACGTATGGTTACACGTCACAGCAGTAAACCATCACCTTTACCTTTTCAGGCAATAAATCACCCTTAAAGACCAAAATGAAGGCACTGGTAGCAACCCTGTTGTCTTTGGGTCCCCTGTAAATGTGCCAAATGGAATGAACACCCCGCCATTCTAAACTGACGCAGAGCTCGTCGTCAGACTGTAAGAGGTGGTCACAATGGAAAATAATCCTATGAACCATGTTGAGGCTTTTATGGGGAGTGACAAAACAGGAATATCACCCAGCTTGTCACAGGCGAGTAATGCTCAGGATTGGGCTAGGAATGCTGTCTGAATCAAAACTGTGCCATTTCGCATTTTGGACAGTGTTGTCACTTCTTCAAACTTATCCTTCAGCCATTCAATGAAACACTGAGGCTTCGAAGGTAGAAAGGAGTCCCCATCAGTTCTGCTTCATACTAAAAACCGAGGCGAATATTGCTCTCTCCGTTCTGTAGCTGCCACGGTATAGTGAGGGAGGGAAACAATTTAGGGTCATACCTGTCAGCATTGAATTTGATCTTGCCCTTTGTAGAGACTGCTGGTGCCATACGGTCACCAGCAAGAGATGACTTAGTCCGCTTCATTGCGTGTCATCCGCCCTGATGCCACCCACTCCGATCTGGGGCTCTCCCCACGGGCACCACCCAGCCACAGCAAAGGCCAACTGGAATGTTGGTAATTGCCAGCACTCCTGACGCCTCAGGAAGACAGGCATCTACTCCTTGGCATATGTGGGGAGTTTACAGCTCAGGCATCAGCAGTGCGATCCCCGTGTTGTCAGGGGGTTACCAAAAAATGGGTACATGATGGCCCCACCACAACAGACTGGCTACTGTGCTTGATATTGGGCGCAGAGAAATCCAGTATTGTCATTGGGGTGAAAGAGGACAGGAGACAACAGAAGAAGATGACATACCCCGGGAAGTGTCCTTGTCCAAATAGTTGAATATAGGTGGAGATGCAAAGCCATGACTAGAAATTCAGAAGATCGAATACAAGGGCACTGTGGATAACTTGTGTACCATGTAAGGCATCCTTCCCTATATGGACCACACTTCTGTAGAATTTTGAAAGTGGCAGGTCAAACCATAGAATTGGACCTGAACTCATAGGGCCGAAAAGTGTGAGACTCCTTTTAGTCACCTCTTACGACAGGCAGGAATACCTCAGGCCTATTCTAACCCCCGGGCCCACAGGGGGATGGAATCTGAGCAATGTGTTTATGTATATTGGCTTGCAGATCAGATAGAGACAAAACATGTCCCTGGTAAACACATTCTTTTAGTTATCCACAGCGACAAATGCCACAGGGATTCAGGTAAGGTGATCTTGCAGGCCATGCATCTGGAAAACTTCTGGAGATAACATGTTTGTGGAAAGCTGCATTAAGCAGATCTTTCACTGGGCAAGCAACATGTCGTGGTGCCCCATATTGCACGAAAACAGGGGTTTCCACACAAGTGGACTCTTCCACAGCAGGAATCACATGCCCTACAAGAAGGACTCTATAATATGTAGATGTCATGGTACACCTGACAGACCTTCTGAACGTAGGCTCTTCACAGAAGAATGGATTGAACATGTAGGTGCTTGATAATCCAGACCACACAATCACAAATGGTGACTGTAATGGCTCTTCATGCACAATGCATGCAGTACTTCTAATTTAGCAGTCCAGTGTATTTCCCGTACCCTTTAACGTAAAATGTGCCTCGCCACTTCACTGAATATTGCCCAGCCATATGTCATCATATTATGGGATTGTTTTTCCTACTCATTTGTATTATCATACATTTACCTACATTTAGAACTAGCTGTCATCTACCAGAACAACTAGAAACTTTGTGTAAGTCATCTTTCTGTACACCACAGCACCCGTAAACAGCCACAGATTGCTGCTCACCCTGTCTGTCATAATCTACGTATACAGAGAACAACAGCATTCCTATCACACTTCCCTGGGGCACATCTCATGATACCCTTACCTCTGGGGAACACTTGCCATTGAGGACAACCTGTTGGATTCTATTACTTAAGAAGCCTTCATGGCACTCACCTATCTGGGAACCTATTTTGTCTGTTAGTACTATTGTTAACACTTTCAAGTGGGGCAGCATGTCAAATGCTTTCCAAAAATCTATGAATATGGAATCTGCCTGGTGCCCTTCATCCATGTTTCACAGGACATCATTGAGAAAAGGGAAAGCTGAATTTGCACAAGAGATGCTTTCTAAATCTGTGCTGATTTGTGGATAGTAGCTCTTCCACCTCAAGAAAATTTATTATGTTTGAAATTAGAATATGCTCAAAAATTCTATAGCAAACTAATGTTAAGGCTGCAACTCTGTAATTTTGCAGGTCCATTCCTATAGCCTTCTAATGTACAGGAGCCAACTGCACTTTTTTCCAGTCACTTGGGACTTTGATCTGGATAAGAGATTTGTGATATATGCAGTATATTAATACATATTTAAGGGATCAATACTCCCTGTAGAACGAAATTGGGATTCCATCTGGACCTAGCAACTTCTTTGTTTTCAACTCTTTCAGTTAATTCTCTGTGCCAGGGATGCCAATTACAACTGATGGTAGTCAGCCTCATGGTCTTATGACTGAATGTATGTTTGATTTTCCTGCATGAATGATTTTCTTAAATGCAAGATTTAAACTTCATCTTTTCTTTTGCTGTATTCTGCTGCCACACCAAACAGATCAGTGAGTGACTGGGCACAAACCTTTGATCTACCTAGCAATATTACACAGGCCAGAATTTTCTCAGGCTCTCAGCAAGATCTTTTGTTAAGGCATGACAGTGAGTTGTTATATGCTTTGCACATCAATCTTATTACAGATGCACAAATTTCTACTGACACTTGCCTCCTCCACCTCCTCCTCCTCCTCCTCCTCCCCCTTTGGATTGGCATGGTTACAACAGATTTGGCAAGGTTAATTTGAAAGGGTGGCCAGATGCCCTTCCTGCTGCCATCCTGTACCCCCAGGATGGAATCAGTGTACCCCAGCTGTCTGCGTTTAGTGTAAATCACGAAATAGTGTGAATGTGTTTCAAATGTCTGCGAGGTGTGTAACTGAGGTGGAATGTGGGGACCAGCTCAGTATTCATCTCATGGGATGTGGAAAACCGCCTAAAAATGACATCCAGGCTGGCTGGCACACTGGCCCTCATCGTTAAGCCACCAGGTGAATTCGATCTGGGACCGGCGCACCTACCCAAGTCCAGGAAGCAGTGCATTAGCACTCTCAGCTAACCTAGCAGGTACTTGCCTCTCATCATCTGTCTGTCCTTCTTTAGAACTCAGAGTGCAACAGTGTTTCCTCAGCAGTTTTGTTATTAAACCATAGTGCATTTTTTCTGTTCCTAATCTATTTACTTGGTACACACTTCTCCAGGGCAAGATTTACAATCTGTTTAAACTTTGCCTCTAATTCCTCTATCACCATCATACTCAAACTAAATGATGTGAATTCATTTTATAAGTGGAATGCTAACAACTGCTTATCTGCTTTTTCTAGCAAAAATACTCTCCTAGGCTTCTTGATGGGTTTAGTAAATTTTATCACTTATCACTGTTTCTATACCAACACCATCAACAAGATCAGGCCTGTTTGAAGCTACATTCCTGTAACGTGTGAGCAGTCAAACTTGCTGTTCAAGACAGTTTTCTGAAAACATTTTCAAAAATATTTCACAGGACTGCCAGTCCGTATCACCTGCAATGAATCCATAGGCATCCCAGTATATATCTGGTAGTTTCAAGTCAATTCCAACTAATTTCTCATGTTCAGGATATTTCTACACTACTGATGTAGACTTACTTTCACTAATTCTAAAACTCGCATGGCAAAACTCCTATGGCATCTAATCTGTCTTTCCGATATACAAATATTTCAGAATTTTCTATTTCAGATTCCAGCCAGCTCTCAGCTCCAAGAATAATCGAGTGTGACAACACACCTCAGATGTTAAGTTCCATAGTGCTCAGAGGCATTTGAACCATTTTGTAAAGGCACAAACAGAATGCTAAAGCTTGCTACCCTCCTGATGTGTAAACAACAGAGGCTGACACCTTAATAGGATGTGTAGTTAGTCGTTCAAAAGGAATGACAACTGTGCTACCAGTTATTTGAATTTACACTTTATAGTTACTAAAATCCAAGATTACACCTGTTAAACATAAAAACATGTGTAGAATTTAAGTATTAAACTATGAAAAAACACAGAAAAAGCTAATTGTGTGACTTTCTGCTCTGATGGTGCATATAGGTGGCAGCTGGAAACTAAATAATCAACTTATGGAGCTCATAAGTGTTGATCCTTGTATCAAGATCAACATTATTTAGTAAAAGAGAATGCATGATCATTTCAAATGGTACTATGTAGTATTAATTAATTAATTAATTATGTTCTGTAGGTACTAGCAAGGAGGATAATCTTCATTGATGCAAACAAGTTGAAGTATACACTAACTAAACAGAACAATCTCTTAACAACTTAATGTGTACATTGTATCAAAAATAAACTATCACTACACTGCCAGATATTATTTGCAGTCAAGCCACTACCATTTAATCCAGTTATATTTGTGGTAAATCTACTTCTTTTATAAAAGCTTATTCTTTTTAATTTACATACAATAGTTGTCATTTATTTCCTACTGGCAGCTTACCGTTTCTATGAATAAATTTGTACAAGGGTCATTCAGTAACTAATTCGTCCTACTGGTTTGTATTTACTTTGAATGTCAAAGCCACTTTACATTAGCGTAATGCTAATATTTGTTTTGTTTGTTTGACTAGGGTCATACAAGTCCAAGTCAGAACTGTAGAACAAGAAGACAAAGAGAGGAGTTAAAAATGATTACATGTCAATCACAATCAAAGGAAAAGAAGACAGCTAAGTACAGGAACATGGAGAAAGGTCTATAAAATATGCCATAGAGAAATGTAGGTCCAGAACTAAAAATTAAATGGCCACCACCATATTGCTAAGAAGGATAAAAAGTAAAACATGGTTGACAGCCAGTGTGTCGTTCGCTAAAAAGGCCAATAACTCAGATGGTAAACAAAAACAGGAACATACGTGGTTAAAAAAAAGGGCATTGCATCAGGAAATAGTGGACAGTCAAAAGTTGGGTGCAATATGCACAAAGTGGTGGGGGAGCACCACTTAAATGGTGATAGCAGAAAACACAGTGCCCAATCTGCAACCTAGTTAAAATGATCTCTTCACGGCCAGAGGCCAAAGTGACACCACCTGCTGACAGACAGCAACACAGAGATTATTGGAGGTAATATAAGAACTGGCAGGCTGAGGTACAAGGATTGCAGCCTTGGCAGCAGCATCACTGACCTTGTTTCCTGTCAGACCAACATGACCAGGAACCCACAATCATCCCAGTGGCTCCATCAAGAGTGAGCCAGTGGCAGCTTCCCTGGACCTATTGCACTAAGGCATGGACGGTACGCAGCACACAGAGGTTTCGAAGGGAGCTAAGAGAGAGTGAGCAGATGATGCAACTGAAAAGCCTGTGTTGCTGGATGTACTGCATGGTCTGATACAAGGCAAAGAGCTCTGCTGTAAATATTAAGCAGTGTTCTGGAAGCCAATAACGAAAAACATCGGTGCCAATATGGCAGGCACACCTGACAAAGGTCAGTCCACGAGCCATCAGTGTACACAAAGGTACTATTGCAAAGTTTGTGCGAAGGTGATGAAACTGAAGGCAATAGAGTGAGGCTGTAGTGGTGTTCTTAGGAAGTGAATGAAGGCCAAGGTGAACACTGGCCGTCGCATGAAGCCAAGATGGTGAAGGATTCACACCCACCAGGAAAGTTACAGGTAGTGTGAAGTTAAGCTGCTGGAGCAAGGGCCAAAAGTGAACTCCTAAAGATAACAGAGAAGAGGGGTGTGCCTCATACTGGTGATCAAAGGAGTCATTAAAGGAGGAGGCATAGGATGGGTGGCGACACATGGCAGACAAACAGTATGCATATCTTCTGAGAAGAAAGTCGCTGTGGTGGGACAGCAGCAGTTAGCAGCTTCTGCATAAAGACTCTCAACCAGGTTGGTCTAAAAGGTGCCAGTGGCTGAACAGATGACATGATGGTGGAGAGTATCAAGATGGAGTAAGAGGGATGGATGTCCAGATGGATAAATGAAACCCCATAGTCTAGTTTCAAATAGAGAAGAGACCAGTACAAACAGAAGAGGGTGGTTCGATCTTCTCCCAGAAAGTACTACTGAGGACACACAGGACATTGAGGCACCACATACAGCGGGCTGCTAGGTAAGACATGTGGGAGGAAAGACATGTGGGAGAGTTTCCTATTGAGTGTGAGCCCCAGGAATTTCATAGTTTCAATGAACGGAAGAGCAACAGGCCTAAGATGTAAGGACAGTGGAAGAAAGCATTTCCGCCACCAGAAATTAATACAAATGGTTTTGTCAGCAGAAAAATGAAATTTGTCAATAATCCACAAGTAAAGACTATCAAGACATTGCTCTGCCCAATGAGACGAGACAAGTCTGTGGAGAACTGCAATACGTGGCAAAACTGTCAATGAAAAGGTAGCCAGAGATGACAGGTGGGAGACAAACCATCATAGGATTAATGGCGACACCAAAGAGGATGATGCTCAGGACCTGGCAAACCAGACTCACACTGATTTCCTGGATAAATGTGTCTGACAAGGTAGAACCCACGCATACCTTAAAAACTCTGTCTTTTAAAAATTCCTGAAGGAAATTGGGCAGGCATCCATGGAAGCCCTATGTGTAGAGATTACAAAGGATATCAATCCTCCAGCAGGTGTCATAGGGTTTCTCCAAATCAGAAAACTCTGCCACAGTCTGGGATTTCTGACATGGGTGGACAAAGTGACAAGATGGTCAACTGCAGAATTGTGCACTCAAAATCCACACTGTGCAATGGTTAGTAAACTGCAAGACTCAAGCCACCATACCAGCTGGGCACTCCACCACCTTGCAAACACAGATGGTGAAAAAAAGGGGGTGGTAGCTAGAAGGAAGGTGTTTGTTCTTACTGGGCTTAGGTATGGGTATGACAACAGCTTCACACCAGCATCTAGGAAACGTGCCTTCTGCCAAGATACAGTTGTGTTTGTGAAGGAGAAAGTGCTTGCCCCCAAGTGGAAGGTGCTCCAACATCTGAATGTTAACAGCCTCTGGCCCCGGGGCAGATGATTGGGGTGAAGTGAGAGCATGATCTAGCTCCCTCATAGTAAAGGCAGAATTGTAGCACTCATGATTTGGAGAAGAGAAGGGTGTTATGCAAGCCACCCCTGCTTGTTTGATGGAGGAAGGCAGGGTGATAGTGTGAGGCACTCAAAATCTCCACAAAATGGCGGACCAAGGTGTTTGAGATAGCAGTATTGTCCATGATGACATTATCTGCTAGTGTCAGGCCAGAAATAGGGGAATAGATCTTGGTCCCAGAGAACGATCAGAGGTTGGCCCACACAACAGAAGAGGAAATGGAACTGTTAAAAGAAGTAGTGAATGAAATCCAGCTAGCTTTTTCGCTATCCCGAAGAATGCGACGACACTTTGCATGGATCTGTTTATAATGAAGGCTGCTTTCCATTGTAGGATGACAGTTAAAAACGTGGAGAGCACATCTCCTCACAAATTGCATCATGGCATGGGTCATTCAACCATGTAATTGGGACACAGCTTGGTAAAGAGGAAGTGCGATGAATGCAACATTCTGCAGCAGTAAGGGTAACATTTGTAAGATATTCCATCTGGTCAGCACAACTGGGGAAATGTTGTTTGTCAAAGGTAGCCAGAGAGGAGTAAGGCTGTCAGTCGGTCTTCATAAGCTGCCATTTGGGTGTGCATGGAGGTGGGGTAGGAGTCAGTAAATGGGTAGCACATGGGAAATGGTTGCTCAAGTATGTTTCAGAGAAAATGGAGCACTCAAGATGATGGGCAAGCTGGGCAGTGCAGAAGAATAGGTCCAAATGGGAATAGGTGTGTGTGGAGTCTGAAAGGAATGAGGCTATTACTGTGTTAAGGCAGAAGAGGTTAAGTTGATTAAGAAGTTCAGTCGAGAGGGCACCTCCCTGGCAGGTTCTGGGAGAACATCAGAGGGGATGGTGAACATTAAAGTCACCGAGCAGCAGAAAGGGGTGAGGTAGCTGCCCAAAAAGCTGGGGCAAGTCTGCCCCGGTGACATTGTATGATGTAAATGGTACAAAAGGGAAAAGGTGAACTGCAACAGCTTGAAGGAGTGTAGTCAGGGAGATGGGTTGACTATGAATGTCATCCCGTACAAGCAACACTACTCCCCCTCGAGACAGAATGCCGACCCCGAGGGAAGGTCAAAATGGACCGGGAAGAAATGCGAGAGCTCAAAGCAGTTGTGAGAATGCAGTTTTGTTTCCTGGAGACAGAGAACAAGTGAACACTGTGATTCCAAGAGCAGCCATGAATCCTCTTTGTTGGATCGAAGGCTGCAAATGTTCTATTGAAGGGGGGGTCATGATGACAAAAAAACGAAGGGGTGTCATGTCAGCTGCTGAGTGCCAACCTTTGAAGACTTGTTGCTACAGGGCACAGAGGCTCCATGAGGTTTACAGAAGTGTTGGCATTCTTCTACTGTTGGCCTGTAGAGACCAGGGCAGAAAAACAGTTGGTGGCATGCACCAGTGATACAGAGGTCAGCCAGGCAAGGATATCATGTGGCGACACCATTAAAGAGGATCTTCGAGTCATTGTTTGACTTCTTCGAGCCTTTTTGATTAGCAGAGTAAGACATAAATGTAGGTTGGCTGGAGGGATGCAGGAAGTCTTCGCAGGAGTGTGCCTTCTTTCCCTTCTGGCCTGCTGGTTGTGTAGCTGGTGACTTTGCCCCCTGAGGTGAAAGTTTGGTGGCGTGTTGCACAGCTGGAGGAAGGACGGGGATGCTAACATGATTAGGGGTGATTTCACAACCACGGTGCTAAATCTGGGTCACATGTCTGCATGGCCATGTCGTTCGTGGAGTGGGATGTAGCAAGAACAGTACTGTAGGTGCCACATGGTAGAAAGCAGGCTTTCTGACTAGCCAACAACTTGCAATGACTGGGTAAGGCATGTTTTCTTCATTTGTATGTCCTGGACAGGCTGCTCATCGAGATGGATGGGACAGTTGCTGGAGGAGGTGATGGTCACCATTGCAGTTGATGCAGTGGTCAGAAGGGGCCAGACAATCACCCTCGAGGCCATCCATACAACAGGTTACACATTTGGCTGGGTGTCAACAGGACACACTAGTGTGCTTGTAATGATTACACTGGTAGCAGTGCATCAAGTTTGGAATATAAGGTCTGACTGTGATAATTTCGTAACTTCGATGGAAGAACCACTATCAGAAGCGAGAAAGAGAGTGCGTGTGGGTACTAAGGAGGCATCTACTTTTTTCATCACCTGATGAATGGCAATTACACCCTAATCAGAGAGGTATGTCTGGATTTCTGTCTTGGTCAGACTATCAAGCAGTTTAGCGTAAATACCACCACGGGAATAATTTAGTGTTTGATGGGCCTCGACACGAACAGGATAGCAACAGAAGAGCAAAGCTGCATACGAGTTGTTGTGCTTGAGAATCAGAAGTAGTCTCCAAAAGCAAAGTGCCATTGCAGGAGAACAGGATTTCCCAGGACCAGCAATTGCATCAAAACCTTCCTGAATAATTAACAGATTTACCGTGGCCAAGGACTGACAGTCTTCAGTACGTGAAACCACGAGGAACCTTGTTGCAGCAGGGAGAGTCTTTGAATCTTTAGCCTCATTCCATTTGCGTTTCATAGCCGTTGACTGTTAAGATGATTGGCAATTCTGGGGGTTTTTCTCACAGTGAGCCAGAGTCTCTGATGGCATGCTCCTTCCAACTGAAGGCCCCCTTCATAATGGGGTGCAAACCACCTTAGGTGATTGCTCACACCTCAGGTCACACCTCCTGAACACCTGACAGAGGGACCAGTTGGCAGTTTGGGAAGGCATCAGCTAAGGCAATCACACCCGCCCCTCCCTCCCTGGGCCTGGCCTGTACCAGGGGGTACATGCGAACCCTACCTGTCGACCCAGGGCTGGGAATTACGCATTACCCAGTCACTTGTTACACATCAGACATGTGGGCTGGCCTTCAGGAGTGCACAGGGAGGAAGAAAAATTGGAACCTCAAATGCTGAAGCAGAGGAAGGATAGGAAAAGGTGAATGAAGGAAGGAAAAAAAGGGACAGTGGATATTACTCTGATATTGACTACTGAAAATGCAGAATACATTTCCAAAAAACAGCCCACACATGTTCCCTAAGGAACAGGGAAAAGAATAGCAAGAGGATAGACATGCAGCATGGAAGGGAAAACATACTGCAAAAGCTGGGGCTCCATGGTAGCCAAGCACGAACCTGCCAAAGAGCAGCGAGCTGCCTGGTGCCTGGGGGGAGGGGGGGAATAGTGCTAATGTTTGAATCCTACCACTATTGTCCTGTTGGTTTCACTGTCCTGTGACAGATAGCAGCAACAGGGGAGCATCCCAGAATGGCAACTGACATTGGGAATCAAACCCTAGCTGCAAAATTGTGAGTTCACACTTTTAACCACTTGGCTGCCATCAATACCTTCTGCCTTCTGAAATGTACTGCTTAAAATTTCCTCACACTCTGTGCATAAAGCTTGAGAGAGCATTTTACCTTTTCTATAGCTCAATCAGGCAAAGTATTCTAGGAACCTGCTTTTATTCACATAGTCTGAGCCAAATCAGTGAGCCTCGCCCCATACCCTCCTGTTAGATTTACTTTTGGAGAGGATCTACCTAACTTTCTAAATCTCACTTTCTCCTCTAAGATCTACTGAGAAAGGGACACTAACAGATCTTAATACTTTTTTACTAGAAGAAGGTGGAATTTTCCACTTTTTCATATTAATTTCATTTGTTCATATCAAGTGTCAGTCTCGTAGGCCAGTCTCAAGTGATTTTGTGTTCCTGCAAGAGGAAACTATGCCTTACATATTGAAATATTAGCGTCCTTAAATTTGTGTTTTCTATTCATTTCAGTTCAAAAATGCTGTCTTGTTGGTTTGACAGCCTTTGTAAATGTCAATCTGGCTGAAACTAGTTGTGAACAAGTAAAATTAACACAGCAGGAACACTTTCATACTAAATTTGCTGATAATCACTTTTTTTTATGATCAAATGGAAATTTGTCAGGACCTGCTGGACCAATACAACCCTGAAGGTGACAATTTTCTAAACACCACTGTCACTGGAGATGAGATGTGGTTCCACCACTATGAGCCAAATCCCAAAGACAGACCACGGACTGACATGATACGAATTCTTCAACAAAGAAAAAGTTCAAAAACAGCCGTCTTCAGGCGAACTAATGCGCACTGTCTTCTAGGATAGCCAGGTGCGGTTCTGTTTGATGTTTTGGGCCCTAAAGCAACTGTCAATTGAGAACACTACAACATGACACTGACCAGGATGAAATCCCAAATTCCCAGAATCAGGCTAGAGAGGACAAAAGGACAAACTTCTTGCAACATGATAATGCCAGGTACTACAAAAGTTTTCAACCCAACTCCTTGACAGATTTGGCTGTAATAACCTTCCATACCATCCATGCAGTAATGATTAACAGCTTCAAACTTCCATCTTTTGCAGCCTATGAAAGATACTGTGTGGTCAACAGTAGCCAGACCTTTATCTTTAGATCAATGCAATGAGAGATTAATACAGAATTTCTTGAATAATTCACCTGTGTGTTTATTAAATTTTTATTCAGCTGCCCTCACAGAATTTTAGACATGATGTTTCATTTAACTTCATCTGGTAAGCATGAGTTTTGATTCCACAGTAACTATACTTGTGTCATCAGTCAGCATCACAGTTTCTGAACTGTCATTTAACCAAGTTATGAATGTTGTCATGACCAGAACCAATCCAAGAACATTTTTACACACAAGTGACTTATCATTCAGTGTCCTCTGTTTTCCTCGACTTTATACACATTCAGCCATGTCAGTTTTCGCTGTTGATTGTGATATGCACTGTACTGTATAGAAATCTTGCACTTGGGTGCCCACAGTTCCCCTCTCAGTGTGGCACCCCAAGTGGTGGCTTGTGTCACTTAGGCCTTAAACCAGCCCTGATCGTGACCATCAGCACCTGCCATTTGACATTTCCTGCTGGCAAAGGCATACCCTATATTTTTCCACTTGTTAAGGTCTTCAACTAAATTTCTCATATTTTTTTCCTCCTCCTTTTATTATACCAACAACGATCTCAAAGCGTGTGTGTGTGTGTGTGTGTGTGTGTGTGTGTGTGTGTGTGTGTGTGTGTTCTATGACATTCCTCATGCTGCAATACTAATTTGAAGAAGGCTGTGAACAACAGCTGAAACCAGTAATTGTAAAAATAAAATTAATGTCTGTTGTCTCATATAATAAATGAAGAAAAAAATTTTTTAGTCACTGCTTTCTCCAAATCAGTGATTACTCTTAACTTTGAATCAAACGTTCTCGGTTTTCCAGCTGCGTCAGTTTCAATAAACTGCTCGATCTTTCGATGGCCATCTCTGCCATCGTCGTCAGGAGTTCATTGAACAATGATGGCGGAAATGGCCATCAAAAGCTTGAGCAGTTTATTCGAATTGACGCAGCTGGAAAACTGAGAACGTTTTATTCATGTGTGCTGTCGCGAAAGACTCCAAGGATACATACTCTTAACTTTTCTAATTTCTTGAAATCCAGGAAAGAATTTTCTTGATCCATCTGCCATCTGTTAACCTGCCTACATGCCCCTCCCACATCTCTGTTTCACCTTCATTACAGATGTAATTATGTCTTCCAGCCCAGTCTCCTCTGTGATCCATAGTCACTACCCTACCCCTCCTGCTCCCCTCCCATGTCTCTCATAGCAATTTCCAACATGGATCCCTCTATCGCTCATTTAGCAACCCTCAGTGTTTGAATAGTTTTTGCAGTAAGAATACATGTCTCATTGCCATGTATCAAAACAGGTACTACATACGGACTGCTTACTAACTGCTCTCTTGAAGAACATAAAAAAGCTTTGTTTCAAAGCATCAGTTAAGTTTACCAAAAGCACTCCAGGTCATTTTTACTCTTCTCTTTATACCTTTCATTGTTCACCCACTCATTGTCTAAAACTGTCAGACATCACCTGGTTTTATGACTTCATTATTTATTTGTACTATTTTTCCTCAATTTGTTGATCATAAATTACTTCAGTCTTATTATAATTGATTTTTAAATCTACTGTCAAACTTTCTATATTAAGTTATTGCATTAGAAAGTGAGTTTCCTCCCTTCTAGAGATAGAACCATAGTTTATGAATAACATGAGATATAGTCAACTGTAATACAACTCACTGCTTTCTTGCCAGAAAAATTTACAACTATTAATGATAGAGGCAAAGGTGTTACTAAATAAAACAGATAACATTTTATCATTAAGAATAAAAGACTGTAAGTACTAACCAAAACCATCATCCATGCCAGCTACAATTCCCTGCATTGTAGCAGATGCTCCTGGCGGTGAGACAGCACTGGCATAAGCAACTATTGTTGTATAGCACATTGCATATGTAGGACCTTGCATGAACAGTTCAATTGGCAACACCCACCATGGTGAGGGAATCAGTGATATAAGAGATAATCGAAGGGCATATGCCAAGAAGCAAAGTGTCAGTGAATGTCCATATCCTATAAGCTTCAAGATTTTACCTGAAACAAATAAATAAGGCAACCATTAAAATACAATAAATACAAGCACAAGGGAGGGGGGGGGAGAGGGAGGGGGAGACAGAGAGAGAGAGAGAGAGAGAGAGAGAGAGAAGAAAAAGCTAAATTCCATCAGGATACAGTCTCAAAACGTAATTCTAACTTTTGAAAGAGAAAAAGAGTATAAATACAGCCAAGGCAATACCATAGTTTCATCTTTATACAAAACTATTGCTTTATTCTTCAATGTAATTTGAATAAAATAATTAATAGGTCCAGAAGCTTACTGGTATGGTATCTTTAACATGTGAGCATGAACCATTTGTATCCTTTGGATTAATCATAAATTATTGATAGCTCTATTAAAATGTACAATTTCACACTGGTGTGGTATGAAAAAATTCCTAGTTTACAGAGATTAAAACTGTAAAACAATGCTATACTTCTTATAGTTAATTTATGTGAATATCGTTTATTATCGGTTTGATGATCTCTCCAGTACACTATAAATGAAAATCAGTGTCTCTTTTACTGTGGTTACATTAGCCATTGACAGGTGGGAAATCATATGGGAATCTACATCCATCTACACTCCTGGAAATGGAAAAAAGAACACATTGACACCGGTGTGTCAGACCCTCCATACTTGCTCCGGACACTGCGAGAGGGCTGTACAAGCAATGATCACACGCACGGCACAGCGGACACACCAGGAACCGCGGTGTTGGCCGTCGAATGGCGCTAGCTGCGCAGCATTTGTGCACCGCCGCCGTCAGTGTCAGCCAGTTTGCCGTGGCATACGGAGCTCCATCGCAGTCTTTAACACCGGTAGCATGCCGCGACAGCGTGGACGTGAACCGTATGTGCAGTTGACGGACTTTGAGCGAGGGCGTATAGTGGGCATGCAGGAGGCCGGGTGGACGTACCGCCGAATTGCTCAACACGTGGGGCGTGAGGTCTCCACAGTACATCGATGTTGTCGCCAGTGGCCGGCGGAAGGTGCACGTGCCCGTCGACCTGGGACCGGACCGCAGCGACGCACGGATGCATGCTAAGACCGTAGGATCCTACGCAGTGCCGTAGGGGACCGCACCGCCACTTCCCAGCAAATTAGGGACACTGTTGCTCCTGGGGTATCGGCGAGGACCATTCGCAACCGTCTCCATGAAGCTGGGCTACGGTCCCGCACACCGTTAGGCCGTCTTCCGCTCACGCCCCAACATCGTGCAGCCCGCCTCCAGTGGTGTCGCGACAGGCGTGAATGGAGGGACGAATGGAGTCGTGTCGTCTTCAGCGATGAGAGTCGCTTCTGCCTTGGTGCCAATGATGGTCGTATGCGTGTTTGGCGCCGTGCAGGTGAGCGCCACAATCAGAACTGCATACGACCAAGGCACACAGGGCCAACACCCGGCATCATGGTGTGGGGAGCGATCTGCTACACTGGCCGTACACCACTGGTGATCGTTGAGGGGACACTGAATAGTGCACGGTACATCCAAACCGTCATCGAACCCATCGTTCTACCATTCCTAGACCGGCAAGGGAACTTGCTGTTCCAACAGGACAATGCACGTCCGCATGTATCCCGTGCCACCCAACGTGCTCTAGAAGGTGTAAGTCAACTACCCTGGCCAGCAAGATCTCCGGATCTGTCCCCCCATTGAGCATGTTTGGGACTGGATGAAGCGTCGTCTCACGCGGTCTGCACGTCCAGCATGAATGCTGGTCCAACTGAGGCGCCAGGCGGAAATGGCATGGCAAGCCGTTCCACAGGACTACATCCAGCATCTCTACGATCGTCTCCATGGGAGAATAGCAGCCTGCATTGCTGCGAAAGGTGGATATACACTGTACTAGTGCCGACATTGTGCATGCTCTGTTGCCTGTGTCTATGTGCCTGTGGTTCTGTCAGTGTGATCATGTGATGTATCTGACCCCAGGAATGTGTCAATAAAGTTTCCCCTTCCTGGGACAATGAATTCACAGTGTTCTTATTTCAATTTCCAGGAGTGTATATACTTACCCCACAAGCCACCAAACAATGCATGGCTGATGGTACCTTGCTTGTATATGAGCCCTAATTTCTTTTATCTTGTCTTCATGGTCCTTACATGAGGTGTACATTGGTGTCAGTAAAATTATTCAGAAGTCAGTTGCAAATGTTCATTCTCTAAATATTTTCAGTAGAGTTTCATGAAAAAATCATCATCTTTCCTCTAGTGATTCCCACTCGATTTCATGGAGCGTTTGCACAATATTTGCTTGTTGATTGAAACTACTGGTAACAAAGTCTCTGTAAAAAATGCCTCTGAATTGCTTTGATGTCTTCATTTAATCTGAGCTTGTGGGGATTCCAAACACATGAACAGTATTCAAGAATGAGTCACACAGGGGTTCTACATATCTTTTAAAGGTGAGCTACTATTTACCAAAATTCTCCATTCACCTTCTGTGGTCAAGTGGAAGGCTCATATCCTAGGCTCAAATGATTCTGTTATGATCTTAATTGCAGATTTCTTGAAGGCTACTATCAGATGGAGAAATGTAGGATCCTTCTTAGTAAGTTCTATACAGAGGTTAATACTGTTGTAATAGGTCAAGCATGCACTTCTCATAGGAAATAATTACTACTGCATCAGAAAATGTGTGGAATCCTCATCTGAGCTTTTTAGGGTAGAAATCCCCCTACAGGCCCAACATGTTATGCCTGAATTTCATAAAGGGAAGAGTATTGGCCCTATTAACTGCAGATAGTAGCATTTGTATGCTACCAGCCACAAGTTGTGCATATTGGAATAGTCATATGATAATGTGGTTAGCTGCAAAATAAGTGGAGAATTGTGATGAATGAGCTTTGTGGATAATTCAGCAGCAGCAACAGTGTGTGACAGATAATTCTTGGAAAAGATCACCTCAAGAAATATCACAATGCCCAATGGCAGTGCTGTGTCAAGGTGAATGATACTCTTTCTAAACAAGCATTCACCCGAACTATGGAAGCAGTTACTTCAGTACAGGATGAAGGCAATGATGGTAATGACATGATGGCTTATTGTGGCAACAGAAATAAGCAGCTGCCAAATGGTGATTTGTTCATACCCCTGCAGTGAGGAAGGCAATGAGACACCATCTCATTAGATTCCCTAACAAACAAAGCAAAGATGAGTGTTTTCCCCGGAAAAAAAATTTGAATAAAATATCTGGGAGTATGCGTGCGAAACCATTTGAAGTGGAATGATCATATAAAATTAATTGTTGGTAAGGCAGGTACCAGGTTGAGATTCATTGGGAGAGTCCTTAGAAAATGTAGGACATCAACAAAAGAGGTGGCTAACAAAACACTCGTTTGACCTATACTTGAGTATTGCTCATCAGTGTGGGATCCGTACCAGATCGGGTTGACGGAGGAGATAGAGAAGATCCAAAGAAGAGCGGCGCGTTTCGTCACAGGGTTATTTGGTAACCGTGAGAGCGTTACGGAGATGTTTAGCAAACTCAAGTGGCAGACTCTGCAAGAGAGGCGCTCTGCATCGCGGTGTAGCTTGCTCGCCAGGTTTCGAGAGGGTGCGTTTCTGGATGAGGTATCGAATGTATTGCTTCCCCCTACTTATACCTCCCGAGGAGATCACGAATGTAAAATTAGAGAGATTAGAGCGCGCACGGAGGCTTTCAGACAGTCGTTCTTCCCGCGAACCATACGCGACTGGAACAGGAAAGGGAGGTAATGACAGTGGCACGTAAAGTGCCCTCCGCCACGCACCGTTGGGTGGCTTGCGGAGTATAAATGTAGATGTAGATGAAAAAAATTTCTGGAAGCAAAATACTTCTACTATCAGATTTCCTGGCAATAGGACAACCCCAAGAAAGGGGCTATCAAATTACATGATTGATACATGGAATATGAGGTCATTATGTTACTGTGGAAAACTATAAAGTGCTAAAATGGAAAAGAAGAAATTACAAGTTGATTTGATGGGTATGATTGAAATTAAATGACTTGCAAAAGGAGGTATCTGGAGAGATAATCTAGTGTAATTTTCTCTGGAGATTGAAACAGAGTAACAAGAATAGGAATAGAATGAAAGCTTTCATAACCAGATGACATAGCTGCTGGTAAACATTTCAGAATGTGAGGTTGTGGTCCAAGAAACTCTTCTGTCCCTGATGTTTCACCCGTGACTGTGCTGGACATCCACAGAGGCACTCTTCCACTGAGTCTTGCCGACTGAGGGCAACATATATACTGTAGATAAGGGGGTGTGGTCAAAGTACACATTATGAGCAGAGACAATCCTTACCAAAGATAAAACTTAACTATCGATTGTCGTCTTGTCAAAGATCAAATTGTCAAGTGATTCTGCAGACTACTGTCCATACATCTCTAAGTTTCATTGCCTTATCTTTCCTATTAAAATTATCCTCATGATTATAAATTTCAATGGCTTCTCTACACAGTAGTGGATAATAATTTAATGTTGTACATAAAATTTCTATTTCAGAAAACTTAACTTCATGGTTTCCTGACTGAACAGCATGCTCTGCTACAGCTGATTTCTCTATTTTTCTTAGCTGGCTCTTGGTATTTCCAATATAAAATTTATTACAAGTACACAGAATTTTGTATACACCACATGTTGGAAGAGGAGGGCGTTTGTCCTTCACAAATTGGAGTACTTGACTTCTTTTCTTTGTTGGTCTGAAGACCGGTCTGATGTCATGTTTCTGTAAAATCTTACCAATCTGATCCATTACTTTTTTAATAAAAGGGAGGGAAACTGTTCTTCCATCATCATGGTTCATCCTTGTTCTTCAGTCTTCTGTTCCTTGGTCTCAAAATTCTCTTTACCTCTTTCTCTGAGTATCCATTTTTCTTGAAGGCTTGCTTCAGATGTTTTATTTCAGCATCCAGGTATTCCAGTGTGCCTATCCATTTGACTCTATTGACAAGAATTTTAATGACACCTCTCTTTAGTTGCGGATATGATTGGATCTGAGAATGTTCAGTGCAGTCCTGTATGAAACATCAGGAACAGAAGAGTTTCTTGGACCACAATCTCACATTCTGAAAGGTTTACCAGCAGCTGAGAGTAGGAATAATTCTTACTAAAGAGTTTGGGAAATGAGTAAAAAATTATTTGCAGAATAGTGACAGAAAAAGCTTGGTAAAACTTCAGGCATACTCATTTGATTTAATTGTTATTCAGGTTTACGTCATGCCAACTGTGGGACACTCAAATGAAGAAACTGAAGAAATAAATGAACAAGCAGATGCAGTTTTGACCTTGTAAATGAAAAGGAGAAGGTTATTGTCATTGGATACTGAAATGCAGTAATTGCAAAGAATCCAGACAAAAATATTGCTGGAAATTTTGGGCTGGGGAAAAGAAATAACAGAACAGTGGCTGGTTGATTTTTGCCAAAAAGAAGGAAATGACAATACCAATTCACTGTTCCAACAGGAGAAGAGGATGAGATACACGTATATGGTGCCAGAGGATACAGGCCGATACCAAACTGATAACGTTATTGAAAAAAAGAGTCAACAACAACCAACCAAGTTCATAATAAGACTCGATGTGACAATACTCTGCAAACCACCATGAGGTGCATGGTAGAGGATAAGTCTCATTGTGCCAGTTATTAGGGTTTCTTCGTGTTCCATTCACGTATGGAGCATGGGAAGAATGATTGACTGAATGCCTCTGTGCAGGCAGTAATTATTCTAATCTTATCTTATTGATCCCTATGCAAGCGATATGTAGTACATTCCTAGAGTCATCGTCTAAAGCTGATACTGGGAAATGAGGAAGATATGATTGGAAAGAAGGATATGCAATAGTAATGAGTGTGTACATGAGCATTGGTAGTAATTATTGTTGCTTAATTGTCTGCTGAAGCTGGAGATGTTATTCAGTTCTCTAATGTAAAGAAGGGGGGAGGGGGGGAGGGGGTGTTTACTCCAGAGTTGGGTTCCTGCTACTGAGAAGGACTTTGAGAAAGTGGCTGAATGATGGTGTAAAACAGAAAAGATTTTGCTCTGGTGTGTCGTTCAGAAGAATGTGTTAAGGTTGAGGAGATTGGCAGTGTATGCTAAGACAGTAGAGAAGTCAGAGGGCATGGGAATGTCTGTATTAGTTGTAAACAGCCAGGATAGCTGTGCATATGATAATGAAATTTAGTCAAAGTAATGAACATCACAAACATAACGAACACACACACATTCATAATCAGTTCCAGGTGCTGTGAGCCTTGCAGGAAAAGATCACTGTAATCAATAATTGGAGGTGTTTGTATAACTTTCTTTTTAGGTCAAGAGGGAGGAGCTTTTATATTTGTGTAGGTCATGGGAAGTGCTAATGCCTTCTTGCACATTGCAATTACATGTCCAATTTAGATTTCCATATATTATTACTCCTAGACTCTTTGCTGAGTGAGAGGAGTTGATATTTGTACCATTTAGGGTTAAATATCGTTGGGATTTACAGTATTTCAAGCTAATGAGCCTTGAAAGATCAATCAGTACCACTTGGGTTTTGGACGGATTTAGGTTTAACCATTTGTGTTGCACCCATTTTGAGAGTGGACACTGGTCAGCACTGAGATTATAGATAGCTGTCTTAATGTTTATTTGTTTTGCACTTAGATACAATTGGAACGATCAGCGTGCATGTAGTATTTGCAGCAAGACAAAACTGATGGCACATCGACATACAGGACCTAATACCAAACCCCAGGGGACACATGATACTATTTGGTTCCATTATGACTTCATGATGCCAGACATCATGCATTGATGATGAGATGTCAGGTCTGAGTGAAACCATCACACTGCACATGGCAAGAAATTTAGGTTTGTAAGTTAGGCAAGTAAAATGTCAAAGTCAACAAAGTCAAAGGCTTTGATGAAGTGTAAGACATGCATGATAGTTGCCTCTTGTGCATCCACGACAAGCTTCAGGTCATGTGTTACCATTATTAAGGCAGATGTTGCGCTGTAGTGTTTACAGAAACCTGATTCGTATTCATCTAGTATGTTGTTTTGGTTAGGTAGTTTGTTAGCTGGTATAGGGATTATATATTCTAAGGCCTTGAACAGTGCAGGAAGAATACAAATAGGTAAGTAATCAGGGGGTACTTTGGCAACATCTCTTTTGGTAGTGGCTTAACCAGTCCCTGTTTTCAGCCCTCAGGGAAAATACTTGTGGTTAAGAAGTGACTGAATAATCTTTTATAGTTGGCAGTAGACAATGAAGGTTTAGCAGAAGACCAGAAGTAATACATAGGGAAGTTGTGTGGCAGACCTAGGATGAAGGATGAGTTAATGGAAAAGGCAAAGATGTATCACAGGATGAACTTGAACCAAAAATACTCTGAATAGATTTCAATAAAGTGGTGGAAAACTAAATCTAAAAAAAATCTCCTGGTTACTATGCTCCAAGCACCAGATGACAAAACAAAAAGTTTTCTGTATGAGTTCATCGGAGAGAGGTATGAAAAAAGAGAAAGCCCTGAAGATCTCTAAAGATCAGTCCTTGTGTCAGTACCAAAGAAAACAACATCAGACTAGTGCAAAGACTATCAGACCCTAAGATCATAAGCCATACACCTCCAAGATACTTAGGAAGATCATAAGCAACAGAATATCAAATAAAATTTATCACAACCTTGCTGAAGATCAATTTAGATGCAGGGAAGATAGAGCAGCAATAATACTGTGTGAAGAAAATGCTCAGAACTAATAAACCACAGTTTATAGCCTTTATTGATTTAAAAAAGGCTTTCAACAATGTAGGACATTCCTATCCACTATAGAAAATAAACAATTTTTTCAGCCTTCAGTTGCAAGGTAATTTTTACTAGTTTACCTAGGTTTCGATTCCAGTAATGGAATCTTCTTCAGAACAAAAAAATTAAATTATTTTGAGAACCAAACACTGGCCCTGTCACAGATTATAAATTAAAACAATAAAGATGCTTAATCATAAGATTACGTCTGTCAAAATTAAAACCATTAAGGCAAACGTAGACAAAGCTACGCCGGCCAGAAATAAGGACCACATGCCAAGAAACAGTTGGACCACATGGTCACTGAGCATGCTGCCCAATACAATGTTCTTCATTTTAATGGCTGCTTCACAGCCTGTGCCACCTGGATCCTTCCTAATAACATCAGCTTTTGTGAATTGCACAGGTCGTAACCCTCCCTGCAATATATCCTACATTCCTTTAGCCCTCCTGGCCTCAACCTTTGTTAGGCATTGTCCTTCACATACCTATCCCCTTTCCTGTTCCCACTCCAGCACTACACAGCCCTTTATTCCACCAACACACCTACAGAATTTTTATTTCTCTCCTTTTCTACTGAAAATTGCCACTGTATGTGATTTTTAATCTGAGAAACCTCCCTGAGGGAGGAAGCTTCGGAGTTGGTATTACTGTAAAAGCAGTAGCTTGTGATGGTATTAATTTCAACCCACAACACACATGTACATGTCGTTTTGGAATTGATAATTTATGATCTGAGCACAAAAAAATCTTTGTTATAGGCTACACCATGATTTTTCAAAGCAATATTTCAGGAAAAAAGTGTCCTATATTCTCGCAAATATGGTAATAGAGAACTGTTTATGTTCACTGATTATGTATCTGCAGCTTACTACAATGCGCTTCCTGTCTCCAAATCCATGAAAAGAACCCACAATGCCCCACTTGGGAGAGCCCAGTATCCTGACAACTAAAGAATGGCTATCCCATCCCCCTGTAGCTGTAGCAGTATACAAAGAAGTCACAACATTAGAAAATGAAGCACAATATAGGAAGACCTCCAGAGTATTGACTCTTTGTTCAGGGATTGACAGCTGACCCTCATAATAAACACTGTGACACACTGTGACTAAATGGGCAGAAAGAACTATCAATGTACAATTACACAGTTGTTGAACAATCACTGGAAATAGTCACATCAATTAAATATATGGGAACGTGTATAAGGAGTGATTAAAGTGAAAGGCTCGCATAAAACTAATTCTAGCAATGGCAGATGTCAGAATGAGATTCAGTGGAACAAGCTTCAGGACATGTAGTCTACCTGTGAAGTAGTTCACTCAATATCTGCAAGTTCTTTATCCATCTGGGACTCCTGCCAGATAGGATCTGTAGAACAAATAGAGAAGGTTCAAAGAAGACAAGCGCATCTCATCTCGGGTTCAGTACAACATGCAGTCACCATACTGTTAATATTTCATGATTGTACATTCCTAGAACAGTCAACCAAAACATTGCTTCCTCCTATCTATGTGTAATAAAAAGATTATGAAGGTAAAATAAAGAGGGTCAAGCTCACACAGAATTTTCCAAAATTTTTTAGTTTCTCCATGTTTGGATGATGCTGATCCAAAAAATTATTCTTCTCATGCACCATTTACAACAGGAACAAGAAAGGGGGGGACAGCAACATTTGTACACAAAGAACCATCTACCACACTCCATAAAATGACCTGTGGAGCATAGTATAGATGTAGAAAATATCCTAATAGGTGATTAATAGTTCCAGGTAGTTTGTTTCTTACAGTTCTTGTGTCCTGTAATTGTCCCTTGAAGATATTCAAGTCCGAAACTTTATGAAGAAGAAATTTCAAATATATTTCCACACATAGCAAATGAGAATGATAAAATCATATGTTACTGTAATAACTGTGCACACCATCCAGTAAGTTAAAGACTGTTTTACATATAATTTCTGTTTCATGACAGCAAAATGCTCATTCCAGGAATGACATCTATCGTTATTGTGACAACAGTTACCTGAAATGACAGTTACCTGATATGGAAAAGAATATCACTTCACCGACCAATGTCTCAGCTGCTATTGTGAGACCCTCAAGCAGTTTCATATTACTCATGCCACCTCCCATCATTGCTAGGTCTTCTAAGTACCTTAAAAGGAGGCGGATATTTGAAAATGTACAAGTTTAATATACTGAAAGCAAATCACATATAATACACTAAGAGTGTAAACAAATGCATACAGGTGGCATTTCAAGAACAGAAAGTACAAAGTCCACATGAAATACTAAATTGATATAAACATAAGATGATGAATACTAATTAACTATTTCCACAATTACTGCAGATGCCCAAAATGATCAGTACCAGTGCCCAAATTCAATGGAATTGCAATATAAGCAATAACATTCTCTTCTCAGATCACTGCTAGGACAGCTTGCTAAGTGGCATCATAAATTTAACTCCAGTCACATTTTATGTGAAGAGCATGGAGGAAATTCAATTGAACCTATCTTCAGTCCAGTTACCATCATATTTTATAGTACATTCACACAATCATTCTAATATGGCTGAATTTCAACTACATACTGAAGTTTCAATTATCATTTTAAATTTTTGACTTTTTTCTTTGATTGACAATATTACTACAGTTCCAATGACTAGCTGCATGGAAATGGCAACATACTATTTTTAATTATATGTATTGGAAGAATGTTATATTTCAGAAAAGGAAGATTAGAGGAGAATGCAGGCTTTCTCAGCGAATCTCAATAAAATCTTCTCAGGTTGACGGCCGAGTCAATGTGTTGTTTTCCAGTAATGTTTCAGCAAGTTTCTTACTTGCCATCTTCAGGTGAAGTGTCAGGTTCATGTCTCATCCGGATCTTCATAGCCGCTGGACCACGGGCTTCTCTGCATCCTCAGCGCCAGTTGGGCCAATCAGGCGTGAGCGGAATCGGCGCGGCGGCGCGTGGTGGGGAAAGGGAGCCGCAGGCATTGGGTCCTGGCATCTCGTCTCGGTGTGGCCTGTTTATTCCATCTGCCGCCACCGACCTGCCCCCATCGGTGTGCTCTCATCTCATTCGTGATAATGTTGTGTTCCACGTACTGCGGGATAGTGGCTTCCAACTCAGCAGCGCGTGGAACACAACATTATTGCAAATGAAACAAGAGCGCACCGATGAAGGCAGGTTGGTGGCGGCGGATGGAATAAACAGGCTGCACCGAGACGAGATGCCAGGAGCTGACGCCCGCCGCTCATATTTTATAGTACATTCACACAATCATTCTAATATGGCTGAATTTCAACTAAATACTAAAGTTTCAATTATCATTTTAAATTTTTGATTTTGTTCTTTGATTGACAATATTACTACAGTTCCAATGACTAGTTGCATGGCAAACTTGCAGAAACGTTGCTGGAAAACAACACATTGACTCGGCTGTCGACCTGAGAAGATTTTATCAAGGAAGATCAGAGTAAATATATTGTCAAGAGGTTATATTTCAGTCTACCATCTATTAGTTGTCATCTAATATAGAATCCAGGTCCATAGGAGACTGGAGGACTGCCTCCTGTTAGCAACTAAAATAAAATTAACTAATGTGGGACACACAGCTGGTGCCAAGTCACAAGCACTGTACACTGCCGAGTCATATTTCTAGAGAACAAACCCACTCATCAGGAGAATGTGTTTGATATGAAAGTGTGTTAATACCACTCCACTGCAGTTCTGTTATTGGGAAGAGCTCCACAACAATTGAGTGGTTGACTTCACCAAGCGCTATTTGTTACCTTTAACTTCCAGCCTCTTTTCCTCCCAACAACACATGAGCTTTTGCCTTGGACACAATATCACGGCATACAGAGGGAGCCACTGTTGATTGCACACCTTGGCTGCTGCATCCACCAACTCTTTCCTCTAAAGCCTAACATGGCAAAATGTCCTCTCATTCTCTAGATGCCGTATGCAAAAGAGGGTGTCCTGGATGTCCTGGGGTGTTTTCTCTATTGGGTGCATGCAGGGAGTCAGAACAGACAAGGAACTTTGCAGCTCAGATAGATCTCATCTGCTCCAAGCCTCTATATTATCTGTATATAATATAATACGAGTACACATTGAATTCAATTGGTAAGCTTATCTTGACAGCAGAATAGCCTATTTTTACCCTGCTCGGACCTATCAATGTAGATGCATGTATCTGCAGAATTGGTTTACAATATTGTGAAATACAGTTTTAAAAACATAGGTTGGAGTACCATATTTCCTGAATTTTGTTAGTTTCAAAGTAATATTGGGACTTAAAAGCAGCCTGTGTGAGCAATGACTACAACCCACGAGCCATTAGGCCTGGTGTCAGATGGAATCCAAATGGCTTTGCTTGTTGTGGGCAGTCTGCCAAAGCCATTTTCATGGGTGGTCACTCAACAAAGTGGAATACCATTGACTGTTGATCAGCTAACAATCTACATGCCTGATGGCCCACGTGTAGTTACCAGTGGATGGATAGGTACCAGCCTCACCACAAAAGCAGTCCGCCCCCGGTAGCTGAGTGATCAGCGTGACAGACTGTCAATCCTAAGGGCCCGGGTTCGATTCCCGGCTGGGTCGGAGATTTTCTCCGCTCAGGGACTGGGTGTTGTGTTGTCCTAATCATCATCATTTCATCCCCATCGACGCGCAGGTCGCCGAAGTGGCGTCAAATCAAAAGACCTGCACCAGGCGAACGGTCTACCCGACGGGAGGCCCTAGCCACACGACATTTCATTTCATTTCATACCACAAAAGCAGAAAATGGGGCTGATCCTACAGGCAACCATTGCTAGATTTAACCTCCACGGTGGATGGCATCTAAGGTCCTTAATATGAAAGTCTTGCTTATCTGTATAACTGTTGTCCATAATAAGACTACCCTGAACAAACGTCTATAGAATGGGTAAGTGCATTCTGTTGGCTCCCCAATATCTATGACTAAGGCACTTGCAAATGTCAATTGCTTTGAGAGTGAGTGCTTGAAAGTCTCTCAAATGTGGTATCCATGTGAGCTTTTCATCAAAAATTAGGCCCAGTAACCTCACCATATGTCTGACACTTGAAAGTTCTGTACCTCAGTATCAGTGCAGGTGGGTTACATATGTGGGTAGTGGATCCCCACTTTCTCTGCCAAGTATTTGAATCTTGGGCATGTAGTCCACTCCTCCAATCTATTTAACACCTTTTGTAACTGATACATGGAAGTTGCAACATTAGAGGACAAGCAAAATCTATCATATAACTCAATTTTTGTGCTCTACTGGTCAAATGGAGTATTGCAAGAATTTTGGAAAGTTGCCACTTCAGATTTCTTGCTGTCCATTTTAGGTCATTTTGACACACAACATTCCACCACTGTGCCACATGGTGGTCATTGAAACATGTACAAAGCTCACAGTTAAAGAGAACTCGGGAAACCCAGGTTCATCATGTTCATATCCAGCCAAAAGCTTATTTTCCTGAGATGTTCTCAGCATGGTTAAAGGAATTTATTATGCAAAGAATATCTCTTACCTTTTGATAGTGACATGTTGCACAATAATGTGAGCGACATGTCATTTGATCTCGCAAGCAGTTTTACTTATGTAGCTTCTTAAAGTAGTCATGCTGTGCCTTCTTTCAAATGGATAAAATGGAAATTATTTGGTATTGACAGTTTACTGCTAGCAGCAGTTTGTAGCAGAGTGCTGCTTCAGTGTCAACAATGGCAACTGCATTCAAGTATGGTTTTCCTGAAGATGATTCATGTGAAAGACTTAACAGCAACTACTCATGACAAATACTGAGAATCACACAACACTGCATTTGACGACTAGTCATCAGAAGTGCAAGACAGTCACTGGCTCTACAGGCATGTTGGAAGGAAAAATGTGGTACGTTTTACAGGAAGAATTACTTGTGCAGGATAGTGACTCTGTTTCAACAAAATATTTCCAAGTTAAAATTCAAAATTTCTCTGAACCAATTTTAATTGCATGTGATGGCAAGTTTTATGCTACTAGTATTCAAGGTTGCAAATAAAATTTTGAATTGTCACCTCACTTTCTAACCATTATTCCAAGTTGAGCTACAATTTAATTTCTGTGAGCCATAGGGCTTCGTCAACTTGGGAAATTCCCTCATTACCATTGTTGGTCATCATTCGATGCTATGCCATGCCATTGTGTGATAATTGCAAGTATAATAACAATGGACTTTGATAGGCAATGAGACACTGTGTGTGTGTGTGTGTGTGTGTGTGTGTGTGTGTGTGTGTGTGTGTGTGTGAGAGAGAGAGAGAGAGAGAGAGAGAGAGAGAGGAAAAAAAAAAAAAGAAAAGAAAAAACACAGTATCAATGAGCCATGTTGGAATTTGTGAACCCATACAAATACCTGGGTGTAACACTTTGTAGGTATATGAAATGGAATGATCACATAGGTTCAGTTGTGGGTAAAGCAAGTGGTAGACTTCAGTTTATTGGTAGAATACAGAAGAAGTGCAATCAGTCTACAAAGGCGATTCCATACAAATCACACATGTGACTGGTTGTAGAACATTGCTGAAGTGTGTGGGACCCGTACCAGATAGGAATAAAGGGTACATTTATTACATACAGAAAAGGGCAGCATGAATGGTCACAGGTTTGTTTAATCCATGGGAAAGTGTCACATAGATACTGAAGGGACTGAATTGGAAGACTCTTAAAGATAGATATAAACTATCCCAAGAAATTGTATTAACAAAGTTTCAGGAAGTGGCTTTAAATGATTACTCTAGAAATTTTCTACAACCCCCTTTGTTAAGATTAAAATAATTACTGCATTCATAGAAGCATTCAAACAGTTATTCTTCACGCAGTCCAAACATGAATGGAATAGGAAGAAACCATGTTGATAATATTCGTACCTCCAGGTGGGGACTATTCAGGAGGATGTTGTCATCAGGAGGAACAAAATTAATGTTCTACAGATCAGAGCATGGAATGTTAGATCCCTTAATTGTGCAGGTAGATTAAAAAATTTAAAAAGGAAAATGGATAAGCTTAAGTTAGATATAGTGGGAATTAGCAAAGTCTGGTGGCAGGATGATGGTGACATCCTCCTGAATAGTTCCCACCTGGAGATAC
Organism: Schistocerca serialis cubense; assembly: GCF_023864345.2. Lineage (NCBI taxonomy): Eukaryota > Metazoa > Arthropoda > Insecta > Orthoptera > Acrididae > Schistocerca > Schistocerca serialis. The sequence continues at coordinate 1,034,114,267 of NC_064638.1, forward strand.
AAATATTATCAACATGGTTTCTTCCTATTCCATTCATGTTTGGACTTGTCAGGTGAATACAGGGTTATATATACAAAATCAAATAGGGGTAATGCAGGAGTAGGTTTGATAATGAATAAGAATATAGGAATGCATTTAACATACTACAAACAGCCCAGTGAATGCATAATTGTGGCCAAGATAGACACAAAGCCAACAACCATGACAACAGTATAGGTTTATATGCCAACTATCTCTGTAGATGATGAAATTGAAGGAATGTATGAGGCAATAAAAGAAATTATTCAGATGGTTAAGGGAGATGAAAATTTAATTGTGATGGGGGACTGGAATTTGATAGTAGGAAAAGGAAAAAATATTAAGTGAATATGGACTGGGGGGAAAAGGAATGAAGGAGGAGGCCATCTAGAAGAATTTTTCACAGAGTATAATGTAACCATCACAAATTCTTGGTTTAAGAATCATGAAAGAAGACTGCATATGTTGAAGAGACCTGGAGACACCAGAAGGTCTGATTATATAATGGTAAGACAGAGATCTTGAAACCAGATTTAAAATTGTAAGACATTTCCAGGGACAGATGTGGACTCTAACCACAATGCATTGGTTATGAACTGTAGATTACAGCTGAAAAAATTGTGAAAAAGGTAGGAAATTAAGGAAATGGGACCTGTATCAGTTCAAAGAATGAGGAGTAGATAATATGACAAAACGTTTCCCTCTGGTGTGCAAGATGTATGAGACAGGTGAAATATCCTCAGACTTCAAGAAGAATATAATAATTACCATTCCAAAGAAGGCAGGTGCTGACAGGTGTGAAAAATTACTTAAGAATCAGTTTAATAAGTCATGGTATGCAAAATACTAACATGAATTTTCTACAGAAAAATTGAAAAAGCTGATCTGAGGAAGATAGGTTTGGATTTTGGAGAAATGTAGGCACATGTGAAGCAATACTGACCCTATAGCTTACTTTAGAAGACAGGTTAAAGAAAGGCAAACCTACATTTATACCGTTTATAGACTTAGAGAAAGCTTTTGACAATCTTGACTGGAATAATCTCTTTGAAATTCTGAGGGTAGGAAGGGCAAAGTACAAGGAGCAAAACGGTATTTACAACTTGTACAGAAACCAGATGGCAGTTAGAAGAGTCGAGGGGCATGAAAGGGACGCAGGGGTTGAGAAGGGAGTGAGACAGGTTTGTAGCCTATCCCAGATGTTATTCAATTTGTACATTGAGCAAGCACTAAAGGAAACCAAAGAAAAATCTGGAGTAGAAATTAAAGTTCAAGGAGAAGAAATAAAAAACTTTGAGATTTGGCAATGACATTAAAATTCTGTCACAAATAGCAAAGGACTTGGAAGAGCAGTTGAATGAAATGGGCAGTATTCTGAAAGGAGGCTACAAGATGAACATCATCAAAAGCAAATTAAGTATAATGGAATGTAGTCAAATGAAATTGGGTGATGCTGAGGGAATTAGAGCAGGAAATTAAACACTTGAAGTAGTAGATTAGTTCTGCTATTTGAGCAGCAACATAACTGATGATTGATGAAGTAGAGAGGATATAGAATGTAGACTGGCAATGGCAAGAAATATGTTTCTGAAGAACAGAAATTTGTTAATATCAAGTTTAGATTTAAGTGTTAGGAAATATTTTCTGAAGGTATTTGTATGGAGTGTAGCCATGTCAAAGTGAAACATGAATGATAAACAGTTTAGACAAGAAGAGAATAGAAACTTTTGAATTTTGGTTCTGCAGAAGACTGCTGAAGAACAGATTGTAGATCACATAACTTATGATGAGGTACTGAATAGGATTGATGAGAAAAGAAAATTGTGGTATAATCAGACTAGAAAAATTGGTAGGCTGATAGGACACATTCTGAGACAATAAGGGATCACAAACTTAGAAGTGGAGGGAACTGAGGGAGGGGGTTAACAATCACAGTGAAACCAAGAGATGAATACAGCAACCAGGTTCAGAAAGATGTAGCTTGCAGTAGTTATTTGGAGATAAGATGCTTGCACAGGCTAGAGTAGCATGGACAGCTGCATCAAACCAGTCTTCTGATTGAAGACCACACCAACAGAGCTTTAAGTAAATTCATTGCTATGTACCAGCCGGGGTGGCCGAGCGGTTCTAGGCCACGCAACCGCTCTGGTCGCAGGTTCGAATCCTGCCTCGGGCATGGATGTGTGTGATGCCCTTAGGTTAGTTAGGTTTAAGTAGTTCTAAGTCCTAGGGGACTAATGACCTCAGAAGTTAAGTTCCATAGTGCTCAGAGCCATTTGAACCATTGCTATGTGATAAATCCTTGTGTGCATGTTGCACTCAGTTATTCATACAGTTATGTGAAGAGAAATGACCTGGAGCATCAGAACCCAAGGGCAATTACGAAGATTCCTAAGGTCAGTGAGCACATCATAAGTAACCATGACAGAGCAACAAAGTTCATAATAATGCAGTGCTGTTGTTCAGCTTTCTGAACATTATATCACATAACTGTTTTTGAAGCAGAATCTCATGGTGATTGGTAACAAAACAACTCAGAACATTTCTTCCCATCAATGAACAATTCAAATCATCCTACGTTAAGAAGCCTTTCACTTTCCCTAATACTTCCCTGACCAGTCCAGGAAATGGTAATTTGCTGAGAATTCCCAATTTTTCTAACATATTGTCATTCTGTTATTGAAAAACTTTGTGTAAAATTGGTGCCGTATTTGTTGCACATAAACTAAAAGCAAATGCAGAAATTAATTTCTTAGCAGTGTTTCTATATTTTTTAAAAAATTTTCCTACTGATTTTTTCCACCAATTTGTTGCTGTGGGTGAGGTCTGGGATCAGTGCTTCAATTTATAAATGAGATAGCAATTAAAACAATGTGTGGAATCCAATGACACTGCACTAAAGGAAATGCTGTCAATGTCAGCGACAGAAAAGATTTTGGCCAGTGTTTTCTCAGATACAAATGTGATTTTTCTTATTGATTGTCTTAAAAAGGACAGCCTATTGAAGGATTTTGGACCAATTAGATGAAAAAATGCACAAGAAGGTACTTGTACCACAAAAGAAACAATCAACTTTCATCATCACAACATACTTGTTTGCAAAGCTATTTAGGTAAGGGAAAACAAGCCGGGGGATTATAATGTGATTTGTTGGAGCATACATCATATTCATTAGATTTGGCACTAGCTGATCTCACTTTATTTCCACACTAAAAAAAAGTGTGTTACCAGAGACTGTTTCAAATCAATACACAGGGTGTTACAAAAAGGTACGGCCAAACTTTCAGAAAACATTCCTCACACACAAATAAAGAAAAGATGTTATGTGGACATGTGTCTGGAAACGCTTAATTTCCATGTTAGACCTCATTTTAGTTTCGTCAGTATGTACTGTACTTCCTCGATTCACCGCCAGTTGGCTCAATTGAAGGAAGGTAATGTTGACTTCGGTGCTTGTGTTGACATGCGACTCATTGCTCTACAGTACTAGCATCCGGCACATCAGTACATAGCATCAACAGGTTAGCGTTCATCACAAATCTGGTTTTGCAGTCAGTGCAATGTTTACAAATGCGGAGTTGGCAGATGCCCATTTGATGTATGGATTAGCACGGGGCAATAGCCGTGGCGCGGTATGTTTGTATCGAGACAGATTTCCAGAACGAAGGTGTCCCGACAGGAAGACGTTTGAAGCAATTGGGCAGGTATTGTTGGTGATGTCTTGATTGGGCCCCACGTTCTTCCACCTACGCTCAATGGAGCACGTTATCATGATTTCATACAGGATACTCTACCTGTGCTGCTAGAACACGTGCCGTTACAAGTACGACACAACATGTGGTTCATGCACGATGGAGCTCCTGCATATTTCAGTCGAAGTGTTCATACGCTTCCCAACAACAGATTCGGTGACCGATGGATTGGTAGAGGCGGACCAATTCCATGGCCTCCACGCTCTCCTGACATCAACCCTCTTGACTTTCATTTATGGGGGCATTTGAAAGCTCTTGTCTACGCAACCCAGGTACCAAATGTAGAGATTCTTCGTACTCGTATTGTGGACGGCTGTGATACAATACGCCATTCTCCAGGGCTGCATCAGCACATCAGGGATTCCATGCGACGGAGGGTGGATGCATGTATCCTCGCTAACGGACATTTTGAACATTTCCTGTAACAAAGTGTTTGAAGTCACGCTGGTACGTTCTGTTGCTGTGTGTTTCCATTCCATGATTAATGTGATTTGAAGAGAAGTAATAAAATGAGCTCTAACATGGAAAGTAAGTGTTTCCGGACACATGTCCACATAACATATTTTCTTTCTTTGTGTGTGAGGAATGTTTCCTGAAAGTTTGGCCGTACCTTTTTGTAACACCCTGTATATAACAAGCATAGTACAGACATTGGTAACACAGATTGGTGCGTGTATAGAAGTGCCCTCTACTGGGAAACAGGAAGGAACTTACGATAGTCATTACTGTGTATTTTGCAGACCTTCTACAAGTGCACTTAAAGGATGCAATCCATTTACTAGAAAACTGTAAGCAAATATGAACAATATGGCCACACAAATGAAGAATTTTTAGAAAAGTATATACAGTTTTCCTAAAACAGTCTTTTGCCACCTGTCTGGAAAAATTTATCCTTGCTCATATAACCTAGCTATTGTATGGACAACACAGTGTTCCTTTTGAAGAAATGATTAAAGCTGAACTTTCAAACTATTGCTCCTCTTTGGATATTGCTGGAGACAGCTGAAAAGTTCAACATTGTAAATGATTGTTCTCTCAATAATTATTTTCATTTACATTTTTTATGGTAAACTACAATGTCTGACAAAAAAAGTGAAGAATCCACCACTGACAGGTATGCATCAGGGGACAATCAAATGAAAACAAGGCATACTATATACTAAGCATGGCTTGGACATTAATACTGCAGGAAGGTATGTGTATAGAAGAGCCCTCTAATGGGTATTAAAAATGATAAGTGCGACCACTGTGTCATTTGTCTGTTTGGCATGCTCAATGTGAGGTCAGTGAGAAAAAAAGGAACAGCAAGGTGTAGTGCAGTTTTCACTGCAGAAGGAGTGTTAGAAATTGAAATACATGCCAAAATGTCTGCTATGTGTGTCAAACACATTATGTCACATGTACATATTTTTTCAAGGAATAAACAATTGTGAGGTGGTCAGGCATTACTGAAAGATAACAGTTAGCTAGGGCAGACTTATCAGGTCATTATCCCCTTATGTCATTGTTGTGGTAGAGGCTGCAAACAGAAACGACCAACAGTGGATGATGGAAGACTATCAACTCATGTTGGTCATCAGTCATGCCATCATGACAGAGCATCTAAGTTCTAGAAAATATATGTACAGTGGATTTCCAACAGCTTGACAGAAGAGCAGAAGTTGAAGAGAATGTCGACATCATGGGAGCACCTGTAACAGCATCACGATGATGAATATCATATCTTGTCATGTATTGTCATGGAATATGAAACATGGTGTCATTTTGAGTCGCAGAGCAATTATCAGATCCAACAATGGAACCACATGGATTCACCCCAGCTGAAAAAATGCAAAGCTGTGCATGGCAGCTCCAGCAAAGTCATGATATTTTTCTTTCACTGCAAGGGCCCACTACTCATTGACTTTCTGGAACACAGAGCTACAATTAACCCACAGTGGTATGTGGACACTTTGCAAAAATCAAAATGCAACATCAAGTCCAGACACTTAGGAATGTTGACCAACAGCATCATTCTGCTTTTAGGATAATGCCCCCTCTCGTGTTGCCCAGGTTGGTTCGATTACTCTGCAGAAGTTTTGCTGGAAAGCCCTTATACATCCTCCACACAGTCCCAATCTCTCCCCATGTGATTTCCATTACTTTAGAGCCCTGAAGAAGGACATCTTTGACTGTCTGTCTGCTTCAGATGAAGAGCTGCATGCCTGGGTACAATCATGCTTCCATAGGCAACCACACATTTTTCCATCAAGGCATTGACTATCTTGTCTCTCAGTGGGGTAAATGTATGAACAGTTATAGCAGTTACTTTTGAAACAATTAACAATTTACTTACATTTTACACTGACTTGTTTTCATTTTAATGTCCATTTTAATGCTTAGTGTTGTAATTCTCTGTGACAGGTAGGATGACCACAAGCAAGTATTAATGTTGTTTATGTTATGATCTGTTTGAGCCCACATGCTGCAGCTCAAAGGGTCTGCAACCAGTTCATCACGCTTGACTGCCATGTTCCCTCTCATCCGCCATACTACTCTGCTTTTAGGATAATGCCCCCTCTCGTGTTGCCCAGGTTGGTTCGATTACTCTGCAGAAGTTTTGCTGGAAAGCCCTTATACATCCTCCACACAGTCCCAATCTCTCCTACTCTTCCACTTCACACATTCACCACAATGCAGCAACCATGGCTGGGTGGCCTCTTTCAAGATGATTTCACCACCTCCTCCTTGATAGGGAAGGAATGTTATATATAAGCCATAGGCTGTGTATGTCCACTGCCAGTCCAATATCTCCATACTGTGTAGTTGTCTACACATTGCTTGCAAATGTTTCTCTATTGGAGATTGTATCGTGTGACGAGGGCCTGCCGTCGGGTAGACCGTTCGCCTGGTGCAAGTCTTTCGATTTGACGCCACTTCGGCGACTTGCGCGTCGATGGGGATGAAATGATGATGATTAGGACAACACAACACCCAGTCCCTGAGCGGAGAAAATCTCCGACCCAGCCGGGAATCGAACCCGGGCCCTTTGGATTGACAGTCTGTCGCGCTGACCACTCAGCTACCGGGGGCGGACATTGGAGATTGTGTGTCCATACAAGATGGGCATCACATCACAACACAGTGCTGTATACAAACAGTATGTTTATACTCTGTCTATTTTGGCCGCACCTGGGAGCACCAGCTACACTTTGGATCAGCACACACACCAGGAACCTGGTGGTGCTGCTATCAAAGAACAAGCACACTCTGCTCATCACATAGTCACAAACGTACTTCCACCCACCATGCACTCTAATGCCAAGCACAGCATCCAGCAGGAGTCCAGTTGTTCTCACAGTTCCAGGCCAGGAGCCAGCTAATGTCATAGTCCCTCTAATGGAACTCACCAAGACACACCTGGATGCTTCATTCTGCTTCACACTTTCGTAGTGCTGCCACCTTACTCTAAGTGGCGTTGTCCCTCATGAATGCCACTCTACTGCCATATGGGATGAAACTACCCACAGAACTGGAGAAACCACATATAATGTGTAGGATACTGAAGTATGCATCAGTTTCATGTATTCAGTGATCACTGGAAACATGGCAACATTAACTCATTTCACACTGACAGCACAATTCATGACATCAAATACATCGTGATCCTTCTGAAACTCCTTGCATATACATTTAGCTTTATGCAGGTACAAAAAGACACCAACAAAAAGTTCACCATCTCCAGGATGGAATTCTACCTTTCTTTCAATGCAGTAGTAGAGCAATAGTATGTTGAAAGGAATCTTCAAGATGATATTCAGGTGTACTATGAACTGAGCTCTCTCAAAACTCATAAGTTTGTGGACACTAGAGTCTAAAATATGACAGTTATAACCACAAAGATGCAGGCTTATTACTGTTAAGATGTATTTATTACATTTAAAACATTTTACACTGTGTCTTTGTGTTACCACAACTCACCAAAACAGGAAGTATATGATGAAACTGTCTACAATTCCAGCTAATGTTGCAAACATTAGAAATACTAAAATGTGTTTCAATCTTAGCAGCCCCTTAAGATCTTTAAAAATACTCTCTGATCGTGGAATCACTGGAAGCTGTAATAGAGCAAATGGTCATCGTTCAAATATTATGATGGTTGTAATGAGCATTCAAGTTGGCGCATGATTCATGAATTCTTAATCATTAAAAGCTGTTTACCTCCAGTTTTGTACAGAAGTATAGGTCAATGACAGCAAATGTTAATACAAGAATGAATGCTGGCGTGTAATCTTTCAGTCCACTGTCTCCTGACCACCAGTCAACAGCATAGCCAGATATCAGAGCTGTCACACCAAATCCAATTGTGCCCCAAACTCTTTGCCTTCCATATTTCATTTCACAACCACTACCTGAATAACAAAAATTTAACTCATATCAGATACGAATCAGAAATAAAAATAAACTTAATTTTTAAATTGTGATAAACTGATAAAATTCCTTAAAATGTTTGTTAATGATTCTGTCAGCAGCTGCAGTATTTATATAAGGCGAGTAGTTTCGGACCTTACAAATTTATTTTCAATCCTGGCCTACTGAGGCTGCATTGACAGTGCTTGATCTTAATAATAAACACTGAAGTGGCAACACATGCTTTATAAATGTTTGCAGAATGAATACCACAATCCACACATGCCTCTTACCAAGTCAAAATCAAAGATACATAAATATCTGTATTTGTAAAAATACTATTACACGAAATATCATGGAAGACTGCTAGCTGGGACACTGAAAATTGTTCAGCGGTGTTAGGGGTATTTTACCTCACACAGGGGCACTTCTAAGGAAAATTCAAAAACATGTCAACTTTATTCAATCATTTAGTTTGTAAAAATATTTTTTTTAGTTTCTAGAGTTAGTTTATGAATTTTTAATACAAAAGTGTACTTCATAAAATATGAAGTTACCCCCTGAAAGATAAGGAAAGTAACCCCTGTGGTCAATTTCATTATTGTATAATGCAGTTTATTATTATAAACAATTTGGGTTTGATTTGATTCAAAAATATTGATTTAAAGTGAATAAATCTGTAAAAATGTGTTTTGCAGGGTCAACTTTAGGGGTGCATTTTACTCTCTAAATCAGCATATTAGCAGCTAAAAAAAAAAAAAACACGTGTCTAATACTTTTTCATGTTCTACTTACACGTAAAGTTTCAAGAAAATCGGAGGGGGACATCACCCAGACTTCCCTTGTTAGTCTGAGTTCAGCTGCCTTTATGTAGGGGGTAGGTTGCACAGAGATATAACAGTTAAGGAAAAAAATGTTGTGCTGGCTCCAAGTTAATTGGCACTGAAGTTAGCCCATCAGTCATTGTGTGTCCAAAGTCAAGCAGCCAGCCAGAGGCAGTGTCACCAAACGTGGTTTTTGTTTGGTTTCCTAAAACCAAACAGGAGAGGGATACAAAAACTGGACATGGGACAGTGCTAAGAATCTAAAGTGAGCCAAAGGATGAGCAGTCTTACACTATCTTCTTTTCATTACTCTCTCTAGTTTCCTTGCTTTACGTCCACTGCATCTTCACTAATCTTCTCCATGCTGTCCCTCCGTACCACTCTCCTCCTCTTCCCTTCCCTCCCACATTAACTCACTCTCAAGCAACTGCTCTTGAACCATGATCACATGTCTGTTTCTTTTTATTTACACCTATGTTTTGAGTTTCTGCATTGCAATTTGCTATAGAGTTTGCCAAACTGCATTGATGTTAGCTTTCTTTTCAGATTTGTTTTTGCTGACTGGCAGCAGGTGTGTCAACATATGCACTTAGAAGCTGTAAGCAGATTTTTTTGAGTGCAACTCTGCCAGTAATGTAATTAGAAAAATTGCCTTCTGTCTTGGGCACACTAGCCGAAGTTTGACAATTTTTCTGATGTTTCACCAGCCCAAGTGCCTGGCATTGTCAAAGCTTCACCCTCCACTGCTGGTGGCAGACTGGAATCAAGCTCACACCTGCAGATTATATTTACCAGTTGTGCCAGCATCTTTAGGGTTTTTTCCTTGTCATTACACCTTGAGACATCGAAACTTTCTTGATGAAGTTACTGTTATTTGTCAATTTCTATGGCTTCTCTGCACAAGTGGGCATGATAGCTCTTTTCTGCGGTGAGAACTTATACTTGTCCAGGGAGCCACAAGTCCACAAACATGACAACAGCTTCAACAAGGAAGAGGAAAATCAAGTTACTGTCCCTAAGAGACTCAAATGCGCAATTGTGAAACCACTGTTCAAAAAAGGTGATGAAGATGATGTTTCCAACTACCAGCCAATTTCATTGTTAACAAGTCTCTCTAAAACCCTAGAGAAACTAATATTTAAGAGAATCATGGACCACCTTAATAAAAATAAAATCCTAAATAAAAATCGATCTGGATTCCAAAAGGGTACTTCAACTGAACATGCAATTTTCTCGTTTTTCACCCAACTCCTTGAATCCATAAACAATAAAATGTCACCAGTTGGAATCTTCTGTGATCTGTCTAAAGCATTCAACTGTGTAGATCACAAAATTCTGCTTACAAAGACTGAGCACTATGGATTAAATGGTAAAGTAAGGATGTGGCTCCTGTCATATCTAGACAGCAGAAGGCAGTTTTAAGCAATTTTGCAATGGCACCTGCCTGCTCTGACTGGAGCACAGTAAAATGAGGAGTGACACAAGGCTCAGTGCTGTGTCCCTTACTCTTCCTCATCTTTATCAATGATCTGCCATGCTGTATGACATAAAAAGCACACTTCACCACGTTTGCTGATGACACCGTGACTATGATTGACAAAACAACCAATTGCAGTCAAGGGAACACTGTGACCATTGTATTCAAAGAAGCTCTAGATTGGTTCACTTCAAATGGTCTGTCACTTAATGTGAACAAGACTCAATTCATTCAGTTTCAAACAGCAAATAAAAAATAGGAAAATATTAAAATAAAAAGTGGTGACAAAGAAATATTGAGAGTAGTGTCTTCCAAATTCCTGGGATTACACATAAAGAACAATTTAAACTGGTCAGTTCACCTATGTAAAATACTGAACTCAGCAGCATTTGCCATTCTCTCGGTTTCATGTGTTTGTGACTTTGAAATACCTAGGATATCTCCATTCACTTATGAGATATGGCATCATATTTTGGGGTAACGAGTCATGAGCAAACAAAGTCTTTAATGCACAGGAAAGAGTCATCAGAGTTATGGCTAGAGTGCACCCCAGATGCTCTTGCAGAAACTTAATGAAACAGCTCAGGATCCTCATTATGCCATCTCGGTACATTTTTTCACTAATTTGCTTTGTAAACAATAATCATAAAATTTATAAAACAAACACTGAATATCATGATAATGATACAAGAAGTAAACATGATCTTTACAAAGATACAAAAAATCTCAGCAGGGTACAGAAAGTAGTACATTATTCAAGCATAAAAGTATACAATAAACTTCCATTTCATGTTAAATCAGTCATTGGGGATATGAGTAAATTAAAAAAGAACCATGAAACTACACTCCTGGAAATTGAAATAAGAACACTGTGAATTCATTGTCCCAGGAAGGGGAAACTTTATTGACACATTCCTGGGGTCAGATACATCACATGATCACACTGACAGAACCACAGGCACATAGACACAGGCAACAGAGCATGCACAATGTCGGCACTAGTACAGTGTATATCCACCTTTCGCAGCAATGCAGGCTGCCATTCTCCCATGGAGACGATCGTAGAGATGCTGGATGTAGTCCTGTGGAACGGCTTGCCATGCCATTTCCACCTGGCGCCTCAGTTGGACCAGCGTTCGTGCTGGACGTGCAGACCGCGTGAGACGACGCTTCATCCAGTCCCAAACATGCTCAATGGGGGACAGATCCGGAGATCTTGCTGGCCAGGGTAGTTGACTTACACCTTCTAGAGCACGTTGGGTGGCACGGGATACATGCGGATGTGCATTGTCCTGTTGGAACAGCAAGTTCCCTTGCCGGTCTAGGAATGGTAGAACGATAGGTTCGATGACGGTTTGGATGTACCGTGCACTATTCAGCGTCCCCTCGACGATCACCAGTGGTGTACGGCTAGTGTAGGAGATCGCTCCCCACACCATGATGCCGGGTGTTGGCCCTGTGTGCCTCGGTCGTATGCAGTCCTGATTGTGGTGCTCACCTGCACGGCGCCAAACACGCATACGACCGTCATTGGCACCAAGGCAGAAGCGACTCTCATCGCTGAAGACGACACGTCTCCATTCGTCCCTCCATTCACGCCTGTCGCGACACCACTGGAGGCGGGCTGCACGATGTTGGGGCGTGAGCGGAAGACAGCCTAACGGTGTGCGGGACCGTAGCCCAGCTTCATGGAGACGGTTGCGAATGGTCCTCGCCGATACCCCAGGAGCAACAGTGTCCCTAATTTGCTGGGAAGTGGCGGTGTGGTCCCCTACGGCACTGCGTAGGATCCTACGGTCTTGGCGTGCATCCGTGCGTCGCTGCGGTCCGGTCCCAGGTCGACGGGCACGTGCACCTTCCGCCGGCCACTGGCGACAACGTCGATGTACTGTGGAGACCTCACGCCCCACGTGTTGAGCAATTCGGCGGTACGTCCACCCGGCCTCCCGCATGCCCACTATACGCCCTCGCTCAAAGTCCGTCAACTGCACATACGGTTCACGTCCACGCTCTCGCGGCATGCTACCAGTGTTAAAGACTGCGATGGAGCTCCGTATGCCACGGCAAACTGGCTGACACTGACGGCGGCGGTGCACAAATGCTGCGCAGCTAGCACCATTCGACGGCCAACACCGCGGTTCCTGGTGTGTCCGCTGTGCCGTGCGTGTGATCATTGCTTGTACAGCCCTCTCGCAGTGTCCGGAGCAAGTATGGTGGGTCTGACACACCGGTGTCAATGTGTTCTTTTTTCCATTTCCAGGAGTGTATCTTTTGAATAGTTTTTTTTCTATTCTTTACAGGAATTTTTTGACAGTGTGTAACAATTAGTACAATGTATTTAATTTTTAGCATTCCTGTAAGAACTGATTATGTAGCACTAGCATATCAATTAATAACAGAATGCTTTTTATATGTATTAGAATGTAACACTTATAAATTGCTTATGTAATCATTATTACAACTATATGAATGTAATAGAGGGAAACATTCCATGTGGGAAAAATATATCTAAAAACAAAGATGATGAGACTTACCAAACAAAAGCGCTGGCAGGTCGATAGACACACAAACAAACACAAACATACACACAAAATTCTAGCTTTCACAACCAACGGTTGCTTCGTCAGGAAAGAGGGAAGGAGAGGGAAAGACGAAAGGATGTGGGTTTTAAGGGAGAGGGTAAGGAGTCATTCCAATCCCGGGAGCGGAAAGACTTACCTTAGGGGGAAAAAAGGACGGGTATACACTCGCACACACACATATCCATCCACACATATACAGACACAAGCAGACATATTTAAAGACAAAGAGTTTGGGCAGAGATGTCAGTCGAGGCAAAGATGTTGTTGAATGACAGGTGAGGTATGAGTGGCGGCAACTTGAAATTAGCGGAGATTGAGGCCTGGTGGATAACGGGAAGAGAGGATATATTGAAGAGCAAGTTCCCATCTCTGGAGTTCGGATAGGTTGGTGTTAGTGGAAGTATCCAGATAACCCGGATGGTGTAACACTGTGCCAAGATGTGCTGGCCGTGCACCAAGGCATGTTTAGCCACAGGGTGATCCTCATTACCAACAAACACTGTCTGCCTGTGTCCATTCATGCGAATGGACAGTTTGTTGCTGGTCATTCCCACATAGAATGCATCACAGTGTAGGCAGGTCAGTTGGTAGATCACGTGGGTGCTTTCACACGTGGCTCTGCCTTTGATCGTGTACACCTTCCGGGTTACAGGACTGGAGTAGGTGGTGGTGGGAGGGTGCATGGGACAGGTTTTACACCAGGGGCGGTTACAAGGGTAGGAGCCAGAGGGTAGGGAAGGTGGTTTGGGGATTTCATGGGGATGAACTAAGAGGTTACAAAGGTTAGGTGGACGGCGGAAAGACACTCTTGGTGGAGTGGGGAGGATTTCATGAAGGATGGATCTCATTTCTGGGCAGGATTTTAGGAACTCATATGCCTGCTGGAGAGCCACATTCAGAATCTGATCCAGTCCCGGAAAGTATCCTGTCACAAGTGGGGCACTTTTGTGGTTCTTCTGTGGGAGGTTCTGGGTTTGAGAGGATGAGGAAGTGGCTCTGGTTATTTGCTTCTGTACCAGGTCGGGAGGGTAGTTGCGGGATGCGAAAGCTGTTGTCAGGTTGTTGGTGTAATGCTTCAGGGATTCCGGACTGGAGCAGATTCGTTTGCCACGAAGACCTAGGCTGTAGGGAAGGGACCGTTTAATGTGGAATGGGTGGCAGCTGTCGTAATGGAGGTACTGTTGCTTGTTGGTGGGTTTGATGTGGATGGACGTGTGAAGCTGGCCATTGGACAGGTGGAGGTCAACATCAAGGAAAGTGGCATGGGATTTGCAGTAGGACCAGGTGAATCTGATGGAACCAAAGGAGTTGAGGTTGGAGAGGAAATTCTGGAGTCCTTCTTCACTGTGAGTCCAGATCATGAAGATGTCATCAATAAATCTGTACCAAACTTTGGGTTGGCAGGCCTGGGTAACCAAGAAGGCTTCCTCTAAGCGACCCATGAATAGGTTAGCATATGAAGGGGCCATCCTGGTACCCTCTCCCTTAAAACCCACATCCTTTCGTCTTTCCCTCTCCTTCCCTCTTTCCTGATGAGGCAACAGTTTGTTGCGAAAGCTTGAATTTTGTGTGTATGTTTGTGTTTGTTTGTGTGTCTGTTGACCTGCCAGCACTTTCATTTGGTAAGTCACATCATCTTTGTTTTTAGATATATATTTCCTATGTGGAATGTTTCCCTCTATTATAACCATCTTTGTTTTTAGATATATTATTACAACTATAATCTGTTTTGGTGTTTAAACACTTGAACCTCATGTATCTGTTTATATGTGATTCAGTTTGTAAACCTCATGACCACTTAGGTACAGTTATTACTGTAATAATCTGACATATTCTACATCCTAGCAATACACTCGCATCAAGGAGCTATGGAACACAAAAATAAATAAAATAAATCAAGGTGAAGGAATCCTGGATCCCCATGCTGCAGCAAATGATTGTTGATGGTAGTAAGTGGAGAACCACACCAGTAATGACCAGAGAAAAGCTGTCAGACATCAACATGACAGGTACATATAATCCTCTGCTGTAGTCTTGACTTCCTCCCCCACCACCAGCAGAGAGTGAAGCTTTGACAGTGCCAACCTCTCATCGTGGTGAAACATCACATAAATCTTCAAACAAATGTCAATAAGGGTCCAAAAAAGTTTCAAAATTTTGTATTATGCCTCTTTTGGGACAAAATTTCAAGATTGACTAACACCTTGACCAACAGTGGAAGAAGAAAGCCTGTTTACTGTCCTCCATCACCTTTCTGTCACAGTGCGGGGATGAAGGAGGCAACATCAAAGTTCCTGCAATGTAAGTGTCTACTCATCCTCACCCAGGCATCTGCAATGGAATGGGATATGTTTTTTTCATGATTGATTTCATGAAACAAAGAGAGTATTGCAAGAACAGATAACCAACTTTTGGACATTCTCTGTCAACAAAGTGGCAGCATGCACTGAGAAGACTGGGGTGAGATTGGCAACATCACTCACAGGAGCACGTGGAATGAGTTCAACTGCTGCACTGAGTGAAAGAAAAAAAAAATGGTTTGATATATGCAAAAAGCAAATCAACGAGCCAATTCCTGACATGTCAAAAACAGTGGCAAACCTCATTAATGACAACTAACCTCAAAAGAACAATCTGTCCATCATAAGGAAGTTATTTTGCTATCATCTCCAAAACTTTACCTATGGAGAATATCATTAATAACATCAAAATAATCACTAGGACCCTTCCTTGTGAAAAAACTGAGGAAATATGCACAGAAACTACTTAGTCTAGTGATGGTCATTTCAAAACACATGCACTAGATCTGGCACCTTGCAAACTTCTGTGAAGTTTGAAAGGTAGGAGACGAGGTACTGGCAGAAGTAAAGCTGTGAGGATGGGGTGTGAGTCGTCTTGAGTAGCTCAATTGATAGAGCACTTGCCCGCGAAAGGCAAAGGTCTCGAGTTCGAGTCTTGGTCCGGCACACAGTTTTAATCTGCCAGGAAGTTTCACTTCATTTGTTGTATGTTATTTTGATTTATACCACATCCCTTTGGGCTCTCCTTTGTGATGGGATCTACAGAATTTGAATGAGTGAATGAATCACTGAATGAGTTACTTTACAACATATTTGTCTCCTTTCTCAGTTCTTCTCTTCTGCTCTACGAGATTTTTTAAAACTTTGTGTGTTTGTGTGTGTGTGTGTGTGCGCGTGGGGGGGGGGGGGGGGGGTGCACACATGTGCCCTCATTTTACATTTGTGAAAAACAAATAAATAAGTAAACATATCATCAGTTTTGATAGGGAAAGCATGGAAATTACCTGTAAAATAACAATACACATTTTTCTGGGAAAATTATTGTAACATAATGCAGCCAGCTGCAACAAACTCCTAATTATGAATCTGATACTTAATCTTTATGGCATATGGGATTAGACGAATTGAAGCGCAAACATGATGGTGGGAATTAAAAGTCAAACATTGAACAATAATAAAGAAAATAGAAAAATAATCACAGCAGAAAATGTGTGCCCTGACTGGGACCTGGAATCTCATCCTTACATGACAGACGCTCTATCCATCTGAGCCACCAAGGACACAGATGAATGGCTCGAATGCAGGAACTTACCCCTTGCAAGCTTCCCATGAGACCCACATTCCCAACTGTCCACAATTTACATACATAATGTTCCTAATACATACTTTGCCCATCCACTCATTACTCATGCCCACTAAGGTGACGATTCCTGTAAGAGTTCGGGCAACCTGTGCACATTCGCACAGACAAAGGTTAATGGCCGGGTAGCCACTTAACTACATATGAAGATAGTAACTGTTCTCAAAAGAACAGATACAACTGATGACCGTGCAGCTTCTCTAGAATAAATGATAATTAATTGAAACCCTCAGCTGCCGCCAGGTGTTGTTGACATACCTTGATGGGGACAGCTGAAAATGTGCCCCCCAACCGGGACTTGAACCCGGGATTTCCTGCTCATATGGCAGACGCTCTATCCATCTGAGCCACTGAGGACACACTAAGTGGGTGCGAATAATGAGTGGATGGGCAAAATATCTGTTAGGAACATTACGTATGTAGATTGTGGACAGTTGGGAATGTGGGTCACACGGGAAACTATTTATCTGTGTCTCCTTGGTGGTTCAGATGGGTAGAGCATCTGCCATGTAAGCAGGAGATCCCGGGTTCAAGTCCCGGTCGGGGCACATATTTTCAGCTGTCCCCATCGAGGTATGTCAACAACACCTGTCGACAGCTGAGGATTTCAATTAATTATCATTTACACCACATTATGCCAAAAAGGTGTATATCATGCAGGAACAAAACTTTACAACAGATTACCAAGACATATAAAATCTCTCCCTGAACTACATTAGCTTTAAAAAGTCTGTGACAGCCTACCTTCTGAAAAACTGCTACTATTCAATCTCACAGTATCTTATGCAAGAAAAAAATGTAATTTGTATCTTTAATTGTAGAAATAAGTTATAAATATACAGTTTTTTTAAAAAAATTGTAATTATTAACTGTATAGATCCAATTTGTTATAAAAATTCAAATAATGTATATTTTGACATTTGAAAAAAAAAAAGGTAGCTAAAAAGGTTTTCTGTCCAATATCCTTAGTACAATATATGTACTGTAAAAGAGATTTACATGGACAAACAAATAAATAAATCATTAAAAAACTGACTCTTCCATAGTATTTCACTGTTACATATCTACTGGACTGTAAACCTAAAATGAAAGATTTGATATACAAGAAAATATCTTACCTAGAACATCAAAGCAGATGGCATCACTTACACTATTTGAAACATTGAAACCAATTGTTCCCAAGGACATGAGAACCACAAATGTCCAGAATGCTGCTGTACCATACAGACAGTCATTGCTGCTGTTCTTATCCATAGCACATCTAAAATCACAGCTTGTTCTCGGGTCCATGAGAAATGGATAAAATGTTGCATTTTTTCCAGTCAGACACAAATGAAGGCTTCCATGAGAAGATGTTATACTGTCTGTATACAGAACAGCAGGAAGACCAGTTCCATTAAAAGAATCATCACAAGTCCAGTCACACAGCACGATTTGCGTATCACCACATTTTGTCTCATTATGTACACTCTGAAAAGAAAGTTTCATTTACAGTTGTATCACAAAATTAACAACAGTCAATCACACATTGATAAAAAAGGTTAACTGTGAGTTAAGAAGGCAGGGGATTTGGTTTTTCTTTAAGGATAAGGATGGATGTACTGATCTTAAGGTGTATCATGTAACAGGAAGTAGCATTTGACACTAAGGCAAATGAAAGTCTATTGTATCTGGACATTTGGTTATTAGGTAACAAACTTATTTAATTTTTTTTGGATTATCAATCTTCTGTGTGGTTTGTAAGATAAATTCAGGTCAATGTCTTCCCCTCCATTTTTATACTCTCTACATATTTCTCAAGTAAAACAGAAATTTTCATATTATCCTCTCCCTCCTGCTTGTCAACAAATGCTTTGATTCTTTTCTGGTTTTCACACAGTTCACAATTCACTTCCACACAATGCTACAAAAGTATATTCTCAGAAATTTCTTCCTCCAGTGAAGTCAAGTGTTTGATGCTAGTAAACTTATTTTGGCCAGCAATGCTGTCATTGGCTGTGCTAACCTGCTTTTATGTTCTCCTTGTTTCATCTGTCATGTTTTATTTTGCTTTCAAGGCAGCAGAATTCCTCAATTTGATGGTCCCCAATTTTGATGCCACGTTTGTAGCTCATCTCATTTCTGATACTCCCCATTACTATGCTCTTTCTTTGGTTTACTCTCAATCCATATTCTGTACTAATTTTTTTGTTCATTCCATTCAACATGTCCTGTAATTCTCCTTCAGTTTCACTGAGGGTATCAATGTCATCATCAAACCTTATCATTCATATCCTTTCACTCTGAGTTTTCATCATTGCTTCTTCAATGCATAGATTGAACCATAGGGGTGAAAGACTACATCCTTCTTGGTGCTTGTCCATGTGGTATTACCTTGCCTTTCCCTATAGCTTACACTTATTTTCCTGAGAATTTCAAATATCTGGCATCATTTTACAATGTCCACCACTTTTTCCAGGTCAACAAATTGTATGAAAGTGCCTTGATTTTTCTGAAGACTTGCTTCCATTATTCAGCACAACTTATCTGGTGTCATTACCTTTCTTAAAGCCAAACTAATTATCATCTAACAGATGCATATTATTCTTGTCAGCAACTTCAACACATAAGTTATTAAACTGAATATGAGGTAGTTCTCATGTCTGCCTGCACTTATTAACTTCAAGATTATGTGGATGAAATTTTTCCAACAGTCTGATGGTACGTCTCCAGACTCGTAGATCCTACAAACCAATTTGAATATTCAGGGATGTTATCTATGCCTTCTGCCTTAGCTGATACAAAGTCTTGTACAGTACTTTCTAACTCCTGACTTAAAGACTAGATCCCCATTTATATGCACACTGATATGTATGGTAATAGTTATAGTTGGCCACAGTCGGTGGTAGAATGATGTCCCACAGAACAGAGAGCTTTGAGATAATGACAGAAGTGACGTCCCATGAAGCAACACAAAGGTGGCACTCTGAGATGGCCCAACACTTTGACACACATTCTGCGGTGTGCTCCTCAGTCTTTGGTTTTGGGCGAAGTTCATAGTAAGTGGTGTCCCATGAGGTAATAGCTTGGTTTCATTGTCAGAAGTGATGTCCTGCAGTGAAGGCACCAGGTGAGTGGCCAGCAGTTGACAGACAGCCAGCATGGACTCTGACTGGAGGGACCATGAGATGTAATCAGCACTGATCCTGGAGCAACTGGTGTGCTCAGCAATGGGTCTCCATATTGAGGGTCTGTAGATGGTTGGCACTTGCTCACGGAGTGGCTCCCAATGTGGACTGCTGCACTCAGTGAAGAGAGCTCCTTATTGAGGAATCACAGACAGCCAGATCTTGGCCACAGAGTGACTCTTGATGTGGACTGCTTTAGATCAGCCACAAAGTGACCTTTGTAACTGGGTTGTGAATAGATACAAGGAGCAATGCCAGGAGGCTTGTGATTGGCAGTAGCAATGTAGTGCCAGCACTGGCAGCACCATCTGTTGCAAGGTTCATGTCACCAGCAAACGTGACAACTGCTAGAGATTCTGAGGGAAACAGTCCCACATGTTTATGTGTATGGCAGATTGTTTACCTGTGATTCCCAGGGCCCATATAGTAAGCTAGTGAGGAAGGCAGCCACTTGAAATAAACAGCTATACGAGTGGTGGATGGGTCACAGTCACAAGACGTACAATGCAATACCCAATCTACCATTTTCTACTACTGCTGATATTATCCTATATTCATATGACTAGAAATTCTTAATTTCTTTGCATTTCACTTTACTGACCCACACTGTATCTAGACTGAGCTATTGCATTTCTCTTTTCAGATTTTATAGTTCCCAACTATATTCAGACTTCTGACATTGGAGGCATCACCTCACTGAATATTACATTTCTGCTGGTTATCAATCATCATCTTATGGTCACTGCTGCCTTCACCATCCCCTCCAAGAGGTCCAAATTGGGGACTAATCCAGATTACTTTGCCAATGGAGAAACCATCATGACAATTTTTCAGTTACAGCACACATTTCTTGTGGATATAAACCACGTGCATTTAAAGCAATGATTTCCATTGCCTTCTTCATCCTTATGTTGTTTATCTTTGCTCAGTCTTTTGCCTTTTAGGAGCAGTTTCCCACTCATGGGCAACACTGTGCCCCCAACCTGAGTTCATATTCCATCCTCTTCGGCAAAGCTGTTGCCAGTGAGTGTCTCCTTATACCATAAGTCTTTGGTTACCATTACTGATGATTTTTATTCAGAATTTAAGCAATGGAATCAGGCCTGGGTCACATGACATTTTAACTACTTGTGAAAGACGCTACTCCTAGGTCATTGACTGAATTTATGGCACAAAATTTTAATATTTAGATAAAATTTTCTGAAGCTTCCTGCTATGTCAAGTGGTTTAAAATCCATGAACTTTTGGCTGAGTGCTCCTTGGCCATTTTCAAGTGGTGTCAAATGATTACTGCTGCTGTCCTCATACAGCCACACTGCCTTCAGTGACATCACTGGTGCTCACTCCAGTGCCATATATGATAATGTTTTTGTTGCATGCTTGTCACATCCTCTTCAACGTTTTTTTAGCTGGATTCCAAGCTGTGCTTAGCTGCAGGCCACTGTCTTTATTGAGGGTACTGTCAGAAATTTTTATCTCGATTGCTTCTTTTATAATGTTGACCCAGATGTCTGTGTATACAATATGGTACCTGTTTTCAAGAGCATGTTCTGCTACTGCTGATTTCTCAGGATACTGCAGTCAAAAACATCTCTCATGGCCTACACAGCACTGTTCAGTGGTACAAACAGTCAGTCTGACATAAAATTGTCCACACCCACATGATATTTTATATGTTCCTGGCTTTCTGAGACCTACATCAACTTTCACAGCCCTCATTAGTCGTCAAATTTTTGCTAAGGCACTGAGGACCAACCAATTTTGTGCCTCTTTTGAAGTCAACTAACCTTTCATGTTATTCAGCCACAGAATGACAAAAATGGAAGCTGCTTTGTGTCCTCCTTTGGGGGCTTACTATGAACATTTCCTCAGCAAGATGACTTGCAAAATCTGGCAGTTGTTGTAGCAGTTTTCCCTCGAATACTTTTCATAAGTGGCTCAATTCCTTCAGAAGGTTGTAAGCATCTGAAGTGGCTTCTGCATGATGCAACCAGGTCTTGAGAGCAGAACCTTTCTGCAAAGGGTGATGATACCTGGTAGCATGCAGATAATGGTCCATGTGGGTTGGTTTCCAGCAAACAATGTTTCTAAGACACCCATTTTCTTTACAGTAGATGAGAGTGTCAAAAACAAGTCAAGGCGCCATTTGTCTCCACCTCTATCATGAACTTGATGTTATCATAAATGCTGCTGATGTGGTCCATGAATTCTTCCAGCTTTTTATGTTCATGAGACCATATAAATGATAAAAACAACTAGGCTTTGCAGGAGCCATGTCCAGAGTGATTTCTCACAGTAAATAAATCCATAACAGTGTTGTCAAATAATTGGGAGAGTAGATCTATAAAATCTTTAATGGGAATGTGCATAAATAATAACACCAAATCAAAGCATACCATCATATCTCCTCCTCCAAGATGATGGTGTCAGCCATATTCTTGATATGGTGCCCACAATGACCAATGAGCAAGTATGGAGGCTGACAAGATGTTTTGTGGGCCTGTAAGCTGGTGACCCAATGGCATTCATGATGGGACATATGTGTGTGCTCTTCTTATGAAGTTTTGGTAGGCCATACAAAGTAACTCATCAAGGAGCCTGAGGGAGGAGGTTTTAAATAACATTATCTTCTTGAGAAGCCCTGACATCTTCCTCATTATTCAGGATGTTGGGTTCTTGGTAGTTTATGAATGTTTCCTCCTCCAGCATCAACTCGATCTTCACATCATAATTAGCTTGAAACTTCCTGGCAGATTAAAACTTTGTGCCCGACCGAGACTCGAACTCGGGACCTTTGCCTTTCGCGGGCAAGTGCTCTACCATCTGAGCTACCGAAGCACGACTCACGCCCGGTACTCACAGCTTTACTTCTGCCAGTACCTCGTCTCCTACCTTCCAAACTTTACAGAAGCTCTCCTGCGAACCAGGTTCGCAGGAGAGCTTCTGTAAAGTTTGGAAGGTAGGAGACGAGGTACTGGCAGAAGTAAAGCTGTGAGTACCGGGCGTGAGTCGTGCTTCGGTAGCTCAGATGGTAGAGCACTTGCCCGCGAAAGGCAAAGGTCCCGAGTTCGAGTCTCGGTCGGGCACACAGTTTTAATCTGCCAGGAAGTTTCATATCAGCGCACACTCCGCTGCAGAGTGAAAATCTCATTCTGGAATCATAATTAGCTTGTTCCATAATAAAAGCCTCATTTCCATTATCTGCTGGCAGAACTATGATAAGAAGATTGTTATAGAGCTCGCGAAGACCATTACGGTCAGCTCTTGTCATGTTCAAGGTTGGCTGCTTGAATTTTGAAAGAATGCAGATCATTTGGTCATCCTGCAATGTCTAACCTATTGAAAGAACTCCAATTAATTTCATGCTATCTTGTACTATTTAGTCACAAGGGACAATTTTCCACTGATTTCTAAAACAACAGACCAATGATTCACCTTTTTTTTCAGTATACTAATAGTTAACAAAGCTCATAAACAAAGAAAAAGAAATACCATCTCGCTAACTAACAAATAACAGTACAATGATTCACCTTTTTTTCAGTATACTAATAGTTAACAAAGCTCATAAACAAAGAAAAAGAAATACCATCTCGCTAACTAACAAATAACAGTACACTCAGTGAAGCACAGAAAGATGTTATGGTGAGTCTGTCACAGCAATATAATTTGCAGAGACAAAGCTGGAGTGAGCATCTAAAACTATTTTGAAGAAAAGCAAATACAAGGGCAAGATTTTTAGAAATTTCTAAAAAACTATGATTAATCAGTAGCACCAAAGTTGGCAATTGGACACTCACAGACAACACGAAAACTGAGAAAAAAAGGTAGCAAAGCAAAAGTAGGAACGCTGAACTCTGTTTCCTGATGTTGCTTTACAAAGGAGGCTCCAAGAGTACTGCCTGGATGTAATTGTCACACAACTGAAAAAATTAGTGGTATAGATACTAATGCCAGTAGTGGTGAAAAACTGCTGAAATTGAGCAGGGCCCAAGCGTCCAGTGTAATCGCTCTCAGACTCTATACAGAACTTTCAGTCAAGTTAGCCCTTCTTCCAACCATAATATACAAGGCGGATCCAGAAAATAAGTTTTCCTATTTTTTAAAAACAAAGACAACATATTACATGAAAAGCTTTATTGGCAACTGGTACATCAATGTTTGAGCTGTTTTTTGACAGTAACCAAAAGAATTGAGACACTTGTCATATCGTGGGATCAACTTTTGTATTTCTGTGTCATGGAAGTCTGCAGGCTGTAAGTGGAACCAGTCCGTGTGACAGTCATCTGCAGCTCTGTATCATTGTCAAAACACTGGCCAGAGAATGGAAATTTCTTTATGTGCGAGAAAAGATGGAAATCGCTGGGAGCAATATCAAGATTGTGTGCTGGATGATCAAACAGCTCCCAGGCAAACTTCTGTAAAACAGGTGCTGTGCACTGACCTGTATCAGAACAAGCATTTCCATGGAGCAGTACAACACCTCCAGTAAGCATTCCACACCTCTTGTTCTGAATGGCACATCACAGTTTCCACATTGTTTCGTAGTAATGGTCAGCGTTCATTGTTTCACCTCTGGGCAGGATGTCAATGAGCAGAATGTCTTCCTGTCCCAGAACACCATGCACATCACTTTCTGCACTTACACAGTCTGTTTAAATTTCATCTTAACTGAAGATACATTGCGACTCCAATGTATTGACTGCTGCTTGGTTTCTGAGTCAAGTGAGAAATTCATGTCTCATGGTCCATGACGATCCCCTCGAGGAACTCATCACTATCATCATGATACTCCTGCAGAAATATCAGTGCTGCTCCAAAGCTTTTCCTATTGTGCTTGGGGTCAGGTTTTTTTGCAGCCACCTGGCACACAGTTTCTGAACAGCAGGGGCTTAGTGACAGTTTCAGGCAACAAGGATCACAACTGCTGTTGAAAATGGCTGCTGAGTTCAGTAATCATGAAGCTATGTTTCTCCAGGACATGCTGCTGCACCAACTCGACCGGGTGATCATTGATGAGGGGTGGTTGCCCATGGCACTCTTCATGATGGACACTTTAACAACCTTCAGAAAAAAACCTACAGCAACAACACACCATCTGTTTGCTCATGATGTTCTGCCCATAGACCTAACAGAGCCGCTGATGAAACTTGATGGACTCAATGTTTTGTGTGTTAAGGAACCTTATCACTGACCAAAGCTCATAGGTGGTGGGAGAAGGAATAAGAGATGCCATTTTGGTGCACTGCTGCTGAAGTACTGGCACCAGGCGGGACTTGTCCAGGTTGGTTGGTTGGGTTAAAGATTAAAGGGACCAAACTACAATGGTCATCGGTCCCTTGTTTCATAAAAACACAGAGCACAGTGAAACTATCCACCAGTCAGGCAAAGCACTAAAAGAAAAATTCCGGGGGAAGAAAAGCCCCATGGTCCATTGTAAGACAACACGGAAAACAGAGCACAGCAACAAAAACAACATAGAGAACAAAGGCAGAAGGAATTAAAACTGCACAGCAGAGGACTGTGGCTGGCTGATCACGACAATAATAGGATGAGCCAGCCACTCTGCAACACGTTAAAACCTCCAGCCTAAAAGTTTAGGGTGGAATCAAATTACAACACAAAACTAATTAAAAGATACAGCTCAAAAGAGGGTGATGTTAAAAAAATTTAAATTGACCTATAAAAGCCGCTTGCGCGAATAAAACTTAAAACCCGATCTGCCATAGAGACATTGCCACCTAAAAGAAAGGATAAATCACCCAGGAGATTAAAATCACGCCTGAGAGTGGTTAAAAGAGGACATTCCAACAATATATGGGCCACCGTCATGTTCGCACCACAGCGACAATGAGGGGGGTCCTCTCGACGCAGCAGATGACCATGCGTCAGCCAAGAGTGACCAATGCAGAGCCTACACAGAACAACAGAATCCCTGCGAGAGGCCCGCATGGAGGAACCCCACACAGTCGTGGTCACTTTTACCTGCCGCGGCTTGTTGGGTGCAGAAAGAGTGCGCCATTCGTCTCCCCACATCCCAAAGACCCGACGGTGCAAAACCGTTCGGAGATCAGTTGCCGGGAGGCCGATCTCCAACGGCAGTTTGCAGGTAGCTTCTTTTGCTAACTTGTCAGCGAGTTCATTTCCCGCTATCCCAACATGTCCCGGGGTCCATATGAACACCACCGAACGACCACGCTGTTCAAGAGCGTGAATGGACCCCTGGATGGCACCAACAATGGGATGGCGTGGGTAGCACTGGTCAAGAGCCTGCAGACTACCGAGCGAGTCACTGCAAATGATGAAGGACTCTCCAGTGCTGGTACGAATATGCTCAAGGGCACGAAAAATGGCTGTCAGTTCTGCGGTGTAAATACTGCAGCCTTCCGGCAAGGAGCGCTGGTCGACATAGTCCACATGAGCATAAGAGTACCCCACATGGCCATCAACCATTGAGCCATCAGTATAGATAACCTCTGAGGCATGGTATGCGCTTAGGAGAGCAAGGAATTGGCAGCGCAAGACTGCAGGAGGAACTGAATCTTTTGGCCATCGGGAAAGTTCCAGCCGAAGCTGCGGCCAACGAATACACCAAGGTGGTGTATGTGGGCGGACCTGGAAAGCAGATGGAAGTGGCAAACACTTGAGTTCATTAAGGAGCGACCAAACACGGATCCCAATTGTATGGCCTGATCGCGGCCGCCGGTGTGGGATATGGACTGCCGCATTTTCGAAAAGGAGACGATAGTTAGGGTGACGGGGCGAACAACGGATGTGGGCAGCATAGTTGGCTAACAGTTGTTGACGCCGAATATGAAGTGGAGGAACCCCAGCCTCAGCAAGGAGGCTATGAACAGGACTGGTGCAGAATGCTCCTGTCGCCTGTCGAACCCCACAGTGGTGAACGGGATCCAGCAGTTGCAACGCTGAGGGTGACGCTGAGCCATACGCCACACTCCCATAATCCAGTCGGGACAGCACAAGGGCTTTGTAGAGCTGCAGCAGCGTGTGACGATCTGCACCCCAAGTTGTGTTGCTGAGGCAGTGGAGGGCATTCAGATGCTGCCAGCACTGACGCTTGAGCTGACGAATATGTGGAAGCCAAGTAAGCCGGGCATTGAACAGCAATCCCAGAAAACGGTAAGTGTCAACAACCCTGAGCATGGCATCCTGAAGATAGAGCTCAGGGTGGGGATGGGCAGTTCGACGCCAACAAAAGTGCATAACACAAGTCTTCACAGGAGAAAATTGAAAGCCATGGGCTAGGGCCCATGCCTGCGCCTTGCGTATGGCTCCCTGCAACCGACGTTCTGCAACACCAATGGTGGAGGAGCTGAAAAAGATGCAGAAATCGTCAGCATATAACGTGGCTTGGACAGACGACCCTACTGCTGCTGCAAGGCCATTAATGGCCACAAGGAAAAGGGGCATGCTCAATACAGAGCCCTGTGGAACGCCGTTCTCCTGGATATGAAGTGAACTATGGGATGTGCCAATTAAAATGCGGAATGTCCGAACAGATAAAAAATTCTGAATAAAAATGGGGAGAAAGCCCCGGAGACCCCACCCATGCAACCTGGCGAGAATATGGTGCCGCCACGTCGTGTCATATGCTCTGGAGAGATCGAAAAAGAGACGAGGTGTTGGCGCCTGGAAAAAGCAGTGCGGATTGCAGACTCAAGGAAGACCAAAGTATCGGTGGTGGAACGGCCCTGACGGAAGCCGCTCTGGCACGGAGCCAGAAGACCCCGAGACTCAAGCAGCCAACACAGCCATCGACTCACCATGCGTTCCAGTAGCTTGCACAGAGTGTTTGTCAAGCTGATGGGCCGATAGCTATCCACATTAAGTGGGTCCTTACCAGGCTTCAGCACCGGGACGATGGTACTCTCTCGCCACTGCGACGGAAAGACACCATCGCCCCATATGCGGTTGAAGATGGCAAGAACACACCGCTGACAGTCCGGGGACAGGTGTTTGAGCATCTGATTGTGGATGCCATCTGGCCCAGAGGCTGTGCCAGGGCACTTTGGAGTTCCCACAAACTAAATGGGGTGTTATACGCCTCAGGGTGGCGAGAAGCAAAAGAAAGCCGTTTGCATTCCTCCTGGCGTTTTAGCGTGCGAAACACGGGCGGGTAATTCCCCAACGCAGAGGCCCGAACATAGTGCTGTGCGAAATGCTCGGCGATTGCATCGGCATCGGTGGATAGCGTCCCATTGATGGTAAGCCCTGTGACACCTGTAGAGTGCTGCAATCCAAAGATGTGCCGAATCCTCATCCACACCTGGGAGGGTGAAGTACGAGAACCAATGGTGGAAACATACCTCTCCCAGCACTCCTGTTTCCGCCTCTTGATGAGCCGCCGTGCCTGAGCACGGAGACGTTTGAAGAAAATGAGGTTCTCCAAAGACGGGTGCCGCTTATGTCGCTGAAGAGCCTGCCGACGTTCTTTAATGGCTTCAGCGACCTCCGGAGACCACCAAGGCACTGACTTTCACCGGGGGCACCCTAACGAACGAGGAATGGTACGTTCCGCAGCAGAAACAATCGCTGCAGTCAGTGTCTCAACCGCCACATCGATGGTACCGTGGGAGAGAGATTCAAAAGTGGCAGCAGAGGAGAATGTTTCCCAGTTTGCCTTGCTAAATGCCCATCTAGGCAGGCGTTCATGGGATCGATGCTGGGGTAGTGAAAGGAAGATGGGAAAATGGTCACTACCACACAAGTCGTCATGGACTCTCCAGTGGACCGATGGTACAAGCCCTGGGCTGCACAACAACAGATCTATGGGCGAGAACGTGCCATGCGCCACACTGAAATGCGTAGCAGCGCCAGTGTTTAAGAGGCAGAGGTCGAGTTGGGAGATGAGATTCTCGACATCTCTGTCTCGGCCAGTAATCTTCGATCCACCCCACAGGGGATTGTGGGCGTTAAAATCCCCAAGGAGAAGAAAAGGCGTGGGAAGTTGGGCAACAAGTGCACCCAATTCGGTCAGGGAGACTGTACCACCTGGAGGGAGATAGACACTGCAGACGGTTATGTCCTGGGTAGTCCTTACACGGACAGCCACAGCTTCCAATGATGTTTGAAGGGGCACAGGAGCACTATATACAGAGGTAAGGACATACACACAGGCTCCACCTGACACACTATTGTATGTGCTACGGTTGCAGTAATAACCCCTGTATCCATGGAGGACAGGGGTCCGCATTGCCGGGAACCAGGTTTCCTGGAGGGCAATGCATAAAGCAGGTGTCATGCTTAGAAGCTGACGTAGCTCAGGTAGATGGCTAAAATAACCACCACAATTCCACTGGAGGATTGTACAAAGCGTGTCCTGTAGGGGCATTCAGGCACTGAAAAGGCAAATTACTTCGCAGGGTCACATGCTGCCACCGACTGAGTGACGGACGTCACTACAGCCATCGTTTCTGAGGAGACGGCGAGATCCAGGTCATCAGGGGACGCAAAAAGCTCGACCTCATCCTCAGAGGCTGAGCTGACAGGAAGCGTTGGTGCGGGAACCACTGGGCCCTTATCCTTCTTGGAGAGCTTCCTCTTCTCTCTCTTGTCTTTGGGAGGAGGTTTGGCATGCTGGGAGGGCTTTCCTGATGCATTATCAGGAACAGAGGAAGAGCGTGAAGCCCTTCGACCAGCAGCTGGTGGCTTCTTCAGCCACTGGCTAGTGTCTTGTGAGACACTGGGGAAGTCCTTGGAAGGGACTCCCCCAAGGGATCCCTTCCGAACAAGTGAGGCTGGAGGAGGCTGTTGCGTCTCCGGCTGAGCAGCCAGAGAGAGCTGTCGCTTCCCCGGCTGAGGAGCCGGAGAGGGCTGTCGCCGCTCCGGCTGAGAGGTGGGGACTGACGTCCCCGGTTGCTTGGGGCGCACTGCTCCCAAACTGGGTGTTTTGGGAGCAGTGGAAGAGATAGTGGCCTGTTCCAGTGGTGGGGCAGACGTTACTTGATTTCTCTGTGGGCCAACGAAGAAGGGAGTCTGTGCAGGAGCTGGTGGCGGCAGTGTGACGGTAGCATAACTCCTCAACATAGGTGTGGGGTTGAGTTGTTCTAGCTTCTTCTTTGCCTCTTGGTAAGTTGAACGGTCCAAGGTCTTAATTTCTTGTATCTTCCGCTCTCGTTGATAGACTGCACAGTCTGGTGAGCAGGGAGAATGATGCTCCCCACAGTTAACGCAGGTGGGAGGCGGAGCACATGGAGCATTAGGATGCGGAGGTCGTCCAAAATCACGACACGTGGGGCTGGCAGTGCACCTGGAGGACATGTGTCCGAATTTCCAGCACTGGAATCATTGCATAGGCAGCAGGACATAGGGCTTGACATTGCACCGGTAGATCAAGACCTTGACTTTCTCAGGCAAGCAGTTGCCCTCAAAAGCCAGGATGAAAGCACCAGTAGCGACCCTATTATCCTTCAGCCCCCTAAAGACACGACGGACAAAGTGTACACCTCGTCGTGCCAGGTTCTCACATAGCTCGTTATCAGACTGTAGCAGAAGATCTTTATGAAAAATAATCGCCTGGACCAAATTTAAGGACTTACGGGAAGTGACAGTAACGGGGATGTCACCGAGCTTCTCACAGGCGAGTAATGCCTGGGACTGTGCAGATGAAGCTGCTTGTATCAGAATGGCCCCACTCCTCAGTTTGGAAAGAGACGCCACTTCCCCAAACTTATCTTCGAGATTGTGCACAAAGAAAAGAGGCTTAGTCCCCAAAAACGAATCCCCATCAGTTCTGCTGCATACAAGGTATCGTGGCGAATACGGCTCCTGTCTGTCTGCAGCCCTACGTTCCTCCCATGGAGTGGCAAGGGAAGGGAACGATTTCAGGTTATATGTCAGAGCATTAAATTCCACCTCACCACGCTTAGAGACATTGGCGGTCGGGCGACCACCAGATTGAGATTTCACCCGCTTCATTGCGGGGCATCCGCCCCGAAGCCACCCACTCCAACCAGGGGCTCTCCCCACGGGCGCCACCCAGCCACAGCAAAGGCCACCTGGCAGGATGGCCGTTGCTGGGAGTCCCGATGCCCCAGAGAGACGGGTATCTACTCCTTGGATTACATGGGGAGGTGTCAGCTCAGGCATCGGCAGTACGATCCCTGTGTTGTCAGGGGGGCTACAACCTAGAGGGTACATGACGACCCCACCACAACGGGCTGGCTACCGTGCTGGATTTTGGGTGCCATGGGTAGTCCATAGTGATCGTGGGTGCAGATGGTGACGCACGAAGGGCGTAACTTACACAATCCATCAGGTGTGAATGCCCAAAATGAGGGATGGAGGGTGCAGTTACGACGCCAAGACGATAAAGAGAGCCAAGGTCTTAGGGCACAGAGGACTGATGTTGCACCACATAAGGTGTCCTTCCCCAAAAGGCTCGTACTTCTGTTGAATTTGGAAAAATGGAGGTCAAACCCCAATGGGGACCATCACATTAAAGGCCGAAACAGTTGAGACTCCTTTTAGTCGCCTCTTACGACAGGCAGGAATACTGTGGGCCTATTCTAACCCCCAAGCCTGCAGGGGGAGACTTGTCCAGCTGGCATTTGATTTTCACACCTTAGATCTGTTGTGCATCCAGAATTTCCTCAGCCAAATGTGTACTTTAAAGCAAACAACATTGGGAAACTTACTTTTTGGATGTGCCCCATACAATAGATACCTTGACCAAAAAGCTGTGCTCAGTACCTATAAAAAAGCACAGGTCGCTCTTGTTTACAAGAAAATTTATACAGAAGTGACCCACAAAATTACTATTCAGTATCACTGACGTCCACTTGTTGCAGAATCTTAGAACATTTTCATCTCAAATGTAATATGTTACCTTGAACAGAATGACCTCCTCCATGTCACCCAGCAGGGATTATGGGAACATTAACCATGTGAAACACACTTCATACTTTTCTCACATGACATACTGGGTGCCACAGATAAAGGTAAAGCTGAAGAAACTCTCGATCATGTATGCAAGTGGGTAGGAAGCAACAAATTAACCCTCAATATTAAAAAAACAAACAGTATTAATTTCCACATAAATAAAAAACATAATAACATAGGCCTAAGAGTTAAAGATGAACTTATAGATTGTGTCACAAACACAAAATTCCTAGGAATGCATGTTGACTCACAGCTTAACTGGACTGACCATATTGCAGCACTAGAAAAGAAAATTGCTACTGCTTGCTATGCACTCCGGATAATTATGTCAGTATGTAATAGTTCATGTGCTAAGACGACATACTTTGCATATGTGCATTCAATAATTAGTTATGGCATAACCTTCTGGGGTACAAATGTGCAGAACATACAAGCAATTTTCAAGCTCCAAAAGAGGGCAGTACGAATAATAACAAAAAGCAGCAAGAGAGCTCACTGTACTGATTTATTCAAAACCATGGGAATCCTGACAGTACCATGTGAATACATCTTTCAGACTGTGATATATATAAAGAAACACATTGACCAGTACACACAAAACAGATCTATACACCAACACTGGACTAGATCCTGCCACCATTTGCATCTCATACGAAAAAACAAAACAAAAACCCAAAATAGTTTATTATTTAATGGATTAAAATGTATAATAGACTTCCAGAGGAGATCAAAGCTGAAACTGGAATACATGCCTTTAGGAAAGCTGCAAAAAATTATTTAGCAGATAAATGTTACTATACTGTCAAAGAATACTGTAAATGACATGTGTTCACCTCAATTCATGCAAGAGTACCTTTGTAAATTTATATTTATCTTTAATTAAGATTGGTATGTATTTGTTTTGTGTAATCCATGCAAGAATACATTTGTAAATTTATATTTATTTGTAACTAAGATTGGTCTGTATTTGTTTTGTGTACAAACGATTAAGTTGCACCATAGAAATATGTGCTACCAGAAGTACTATTATGTATATACTCATTCCATGTATACAGTTGACGACATCCATACAACACAAGTTGTCTACGGATGAATAAATAAATAAATAAATAAAAAATAAATAAATGTAGGTGCGAGTATTTGTTGACTTCCAAAAATCAATTAATTCAGTGGCACACCCATGCTTATTAACAGAAGTTTAATTACATGGGGTATAAGACAAAATTTGTGAATGGACTAAGGATTTCTTGGTAGGAAGGCTACAGCATATTATCTTGGATGGTGAATTATTGACAGTTGAAGGCAACTTCAGATGTGCTCCAGGGACATGTGTTGGTACTCTTGTTATTAATGACCTGGCAGACAATATCATACATTAATAATCTCAGACTTTTTGCAGTTATCTGTAATGAAGTGCTGCCTGAAAAAAGCTCTACAAATATTCAATCAATTATTGACAAAATAATTAATTGGATAGATACACCATCTACTCACCAAGCAGGCAGAACACACACATAGCTTTTGGAGCAACTGGTTCTGAAAGCTTGCCTAATTACAACTGTCTTATATACATGTGTTCTACCACTGCTTGGCGAGTAGATTTTTTGTCTATCACATTAAATTATTCCACAAATATTCAGTCAGATCATGGTAAGATTTGAAAGTGGTGTAAAGAGTGACAACCTGCTTTAAATGTTCATGAATGTAAAATTGCATACTACAAAAAATGCAAAAACATCAAGCCTATGACTACAACACCAATGAGCCCCAATTGGAATCAGCCAGCTTATACAAATAACTGTGAGTAACAATTTGTATGGTTATGAAAAAGAATGACCATGTGGGCTCAGTTGTAGTAGGCAGTACACTTTAGTTGGAAAAAAAATGCAAATGCAATCAGTCTACAAAGAATATTGTTACAAAACTCCCATGCAACCCATTCTAGAATATTTATAAATTGTATGGATTGAGTACCAAATAAGACTAATAGTGATACTCATTGTACACAAATATGGGAATTCTGAATGGTGACAGCTTTGTTCGGTCAAAGGGAGAGTGACACAGAATTAGTGAAAAACCTGAAGTGGGCAGACACACGAAAATTCAAGTCATTAAAGTAACTTGTTTGGTGTTCAGATAAATATTGCACTAACCATGAATGCTGTACTCAGGCATGGGATGAGTTAGTTGCTGTTCCTGAGCAGCAGAAAATCTCTGATTGCTATCAAGCAATGGAAAGCTGCTTCGAATGGATATGTTGGGTGAATTTCTGACAGTCATGCACCAAAGGTACCAAGGTACTTTCCTCTCTCATGGATATTGTCTCCTCTACATGAAGTACAGAATCTTTCAACATTATTCCAGCTGACTGAGTGGCATGTCAGTGGAGGTCTAGTGGCCATGTACAGTAGAGTTAGGGATGAGGGAGAAATCAGGTTACTACATCAACCCCCCCAAACCAATAAGTTTGAAACAAACTGACTCAGTGAGAGAAACTTTACCCCTTGTGAAGCCTGCTGTGTCTCATGTATGGGCTAGCAAGTGCAGTAGGTTAGACATGTCAATCATTGGCAGTTCAAGTGTTTTGAATAATGATACCCCTTAAGGAAACGGCAGCAAGGAACAGGGGGAATCAATTTCGCTCTCCATTTGTGTATCTGGTGGCCTCATTCAATATGCTGAAGAGGCTGTTCTGGCTGTTGCTGAGGGAACAAAGTACAAACAACTGTAGATTGTGGCACACATTGAAACAAACAATGCCTGTTGTCTCTGATGTCAAACTTTGTTCATTCTAGTGACTGTCAGAGACAGTTGAGAAGAACAACTTTGCTCATGAAATTTCAACAAAGCTCACAGTCATCAATATTATCCTCAGAGTTGACAGGACTCTATGGTTCGGAGCCAAGTAGAAGACTCAAACAAGGGATTTTGGAAGTTCTATGACAAGCTAAGCTATGACCTTTTGGACTTGAGAACAGTAGGCTCCATCTAATTGGGTCAAAGGAACAGTGCATACAGTAGGCTGCCACCAAGGTGGTCGAGCTTCTATGAAATGCACACAAGAGCCATTTTCTTTTGATTTGGTGATTTTCTATCCAGCCCAGACATGATAACTATAAAAGACCAAAATAAATCCTCCCAATCCTTCTCATATAAAACAATTAAAAGCCCAGTGATCAACTGCCAAAGCATTCACAATGGAGTCCCAGAGTCTGAAGCAGCCAGAGACAGCTGTGGAGCTCAAATCTTAAATTGCAGCAATGAGATTTTTGGGATAATATAAATATATATCAAAAAGATAGATTGATGTGAAATGGGGGTGGTGCATTTGTCACACTTTACAAGAAACTCAAATCCACCAATATAGAAATTGAGGCAGCATGTGAGAATCTTCCGGCCAGATTCAGCATCACAAGTGGGCATAAACTTTTAACCGGGTCTCTCTCTTGGCTGTGAAGTCATACACAAAGGCTCCTCACATTATGAAACCAGGAGTAACACTGCAGTGGCTCTCCAGAACATTAGGACTTCTTCCCAGAACATTGCCACACTCAACAAAAATGGTTATCTACAGCAGTGCATATCAGAGACTGATCACTGAACACAATGCAGTGCCATTCACCAGCAGTC
Source organism: Schistocerca serialis cubense (assembly GCF_023864345.2). Taxonomy (NCBI): domain Eukaryota; kingdom Metazoa; phylum Arthropoda; class Insecta; order Orthoptera; family Acrididae; genus Schistocerca; species Schistocerca serialis. The sequence goes on from NC_064638.1 coordinate 1,034,149,664, forward strand.
CATGCTTACCAGTAATGGCACCACTCCAAATGCAATCATTTGTGTCATGGTGTTAATGTCAGCTTACACATGGGATGGTAACACTCTAGTCTGGATACTGCTAGTCTCTGGTATGGTGCAGGATGAGATAGAATCGTGTTGGGAGCCCATTATTTGTTCTCAGATGGAATGCACTAATGTGAAGAGGTTACAATGTACTTGGTGCACAGTAAGGCAACCCTCCCTTGTGGTGGTCAGATGTGGACTACTGGAAGCTAGACATTGAGTATGCCTGTCCTCATCTTCCCATGGGGGTCCAACATCAGGCCACTGTCATATCTGAATACCCTACAGATCTAGATATTGTATGAATCAATCAGCTAGCCAGATGTAGACCCACAAACAAGCCCCTTTCAAGCTGCCATGTGCTGATAATGCTATCTCACACAGGTATGTGGCACCTCTGTGCCCTTCACAGTAATCATTCAACATCTGGTGCTGGTCACAGCACTTTTACAAGGTGGAATCCAAAATTTCTGGCACTGGTGCTCCCATCTGGAAAGTAGGAGTAGTAGATCTTTGGACCATTAAGTGGCGAGAGCTGCATATCTGATGAGTCAGTGTGTGGAGTGGCATTCAGCTGGGAGGATGTGTTGCGTGTCCACAGTGATTTCCATAACACTCTGTTTCACATGCGGCGATTTTACGATGGATTCACAAACAGAACAGCATGTGTGTATCAAATTCTTTGTGAATTTTGGGAAAAGTGCTACGGAGGCCCTTGCAATGATTCAACAAATGTTTGGGGGACAGAACATGAGCCACACACGTGTGTTTGAGTGGCTCTCCAAGATCCAAAAAAGTGAGACAGGTGAAGAGCAAAGAGAAGAGCATGGTCATCGTTTTCTTTGTGCACAAAGAATTCGTCCCAACCAAATAGTGAATTCTGCATACTACTGTGATGTTTTGCGACGGCTCCATGAAAACGTGTGGCGGTGACGGCCCGAACTTTGGCATCAAGGGAACTGGCTGCTGCCTCACAACAACGTACCCTGTCACAAATGTTGCTCACCATGACACTTTTGGCAAAAAATAACATCACGGTTGTACCCCACCCAGATTTGGCACCTTGTGACTTTGTGCTGTTCCCAAAACTGAAAATCAAATTAAAAGGCCATCAGTTCGACACTCTAGAGAGGATTCAAGAAGTATCGCTGGCAATGATAAACACCCTCAAAGAGCAGGACTTCCATAAAATGTTTGACCAGTGGCATAAGCATTGGACCAGTGCATACGTGGAGGGTTATGGTGACCATTAGTCCAAATGTAAGGTTTTCAACAGATGCAGCACCAGTCCTGAAAATTTTGGGTACCACCTCGTATATCCTACAAGCCCATTAACAACACTAAATACAAACAACAACACACACTTGTGGCCATGCTACCTGTCCCAACTGCTGATGGTGTGTATGTGTACGAGGCTACAGTGACATCCAGCTATGTCTTCTGGATGATTCACCTTTTTTTTTTTTTTTTTTTTTTTTGCCAGGCAGTGTAATTTAGGAGTAAAGGCAACCAACAACTACTGAACAGGCAAGGTAGTGATATTTGACAGATCACACTTTTATATGTCAGTTTCATCAGCACTGGAATTTTGCCTCTTACGTATAAATACTGGACAGCCTTTTCTGTCTCCTTGTAGTTTTATAGAAATATTTCTTGGTACTGTTATGAGCTAACTTCCATTTGAAAATTCTTACTTGAAGGGATTGTCCCCTTACACAATCCCAGGTCAGTGTCAGGAGGAAGAGACAAGGTGACAATCAGTTCTTTGACCAGTCCTTACCAAATGTGTGTTACTTCATTGTTTCCAATTTATTTTTAATTGAATTTTACTAGAAATGAACAGAAGAACATTAAGTACTCCAGCTTCCGCTGTTTGATGTCTAGGGAGCCAAGAATCAAAAAACTGTGTGAATATGTGCACAAGGTTAAGCATGTTAGTTCTCTCATATTTATCCGTATGCTTAGTAGATGTGTTGTTTTTTATGCTGCCAACAGGTACAGAATAAGTATTCGCCACTTGTTGTTGTTGTTGTTGTTGTGGTGGTGGTGGTGGTGGTGGTGAGTCTGAAGACTGATTTCATGCAGCTCTCCATGCTACATATCCTGTACAATCCTTTTCATATGTGCTTAACTACCACAGTGTACACCCATTTGAACCTTCTTACAGAAGGTCTCACTCTAGACTTCTTACCCCTCATTCAACTTTCGACAATCACTTGATATCTCAGGGAATGTCTGCTCAACCAGTCCCTTCTTTTGGTCGAATTGTAACACCCCCCCCCCCTCCCCCCCCTCCCCCCCCCCCCATCCCAAATCCATTCAGTACTGCCGGCATTTGTTAATCAATCCAGACATCTAATCTTCATCATTCCTCTGGAGCACCACATTTCAAGAGCTTCTGTTCTCTTCTTGTCGAAACTGCTTACAGTTAACGTTTCACTTCTATACAAGGGTACACTGTAAACAAATATTTTCAGAAAATCTTCCACACACTTAAATTCATATTAAATATTAACAAATACCTCTTTTTCAGAGATATTTTTCTTGCTAAAAATGTAATCTGTATTTCATATACACTCTTCTTCAGCCATCATAAATTATTTTGGTTCCCAAATAGCAAAACTCATCAGTCACTTTTAGGGTTTCATTTCCTTCTGTAATTCCTTCGGCATTTCTGGATTTAATTACACTCCATTCAATTACTCTTATTTTAATTTTGTTGATGTTCATCTTACAATCATTATCCATTCTGTTCAAATGCTCTTCCAAGTCCTTTTCCATCTCTGCCAGAATTACAATCTCCTCAGAAAATCTTGCTTAGCTCCACAAAATCAGGTGTAAATATTATTATAGTAACTTTTATAAAAACTGAAATTCACTTAAACCACTGAAAAAATGTAGAAGTCCTTTTTATAATGTCACAACACTTTTACATTACTGTCTTTACATTTCAAAAGAGAAAGAAAGTAGCTTACTATTCAAAAATGAGTTTATTTTGCTGTTAGATAATGGCCTAACTATGCTTAAAAAAAGAAATTAAGTATGTATCTGTGAACTTACCATCTTTGTGCATTCATCAATCAAGCTGGTGTTAATAGCATTCAGTCTATATTCAGCAAGGAAGGGCACCTTGGGCTGAGGTACAAAGTACAGCGACACAAGAGACACATTCATGGAGCAGACGAGCAGCATGAAAACCAGCTTCCTCTGGCTTCTAAAGTAGTCTGCCACGAAGCCAAACACAGGTTTCGCAAGCAGGAACAAGATGGGCAAGATTGCGTTAATCCCTCCAATGACGACTTCTGAGACACCCAGCTGCTTGCCAAATACATTCAGCTGGTGCAGTATGGGTCCCAGGGCTGCAATGTAAGTTATAAAAATTGTTCACATGCATTATTAAATGGCAAATGCATTAAAAGTAATGTACACAATATACTGCAATGAATCTTTTTGGCCTATATGCTCTTTGCAGGAGCTCGTCAATTTGATCAGCTATATTGTGTGTTCCCCAGAAACACTTTGCAACTCAAGCCACTTTGTATTTAAATACATATTAAAAATAATACATATATGATCTTATCAGGACAGTATCTCAGTGGGTACATCAGATGACTCCGTCTTCAAAGAAAAAAAAAACACACACTAATATTTTAGTAATTTCTTTAGCTTAGCAACATTGGTAGCATTCCTACATTATTTTTAAATAAAATCAGGATCTTTTCAAATTATTGAACAAAAATTCCAGGTCAAGGAAGTGAAAGCCATGACATGATTGAATTTTCTTCATCCACACATACTAACATTACTTATTTACTGAGACAAAATAAGCAGGTTGAAAATATTACTGGGCATATGAATTATATGTCAACACAATTATGACAAGTTTTGAACTGAAATTAACAGCGTAGGTTCAGGACAAAAATTGTGTGAACTTGTCATGGCCTGCACCTGACTAGGATGGGGAAGGACAGAGCTGAGCATGTTGCAGGAATTGTAAGGACAACACAGGTGCAGAAGACAAAATCCCTGTGATGACTGGAGTCATGTGGGCACATTTTTTAGATCACAATTAGCTTATAGACAGACAGTCTTGAAAGAAATTGAAACAGAACAGGACCAAAATATATGTAACAATTTCCAGGAAGACAAAATTAATTTGCTTCACCAGAACATTACAGGGTTGAAAAATAAGATAGACGAGCTTCTTGTATGCCTAGAAGATGTGTGAAATTCTTAAGAGATGGATGTTCTGTACCTCCTTGAACATCATGTAAGCACAGAGACAGAGAGGTTAAAAATCAGGGATTGCAGATTAGAGTTAACATTGGAAAAACAAAAGTTGAAAATTATGTAAAAGTTGGGCGCTAAATCAAAACAGTTTTTTATATCATGACATGATATGATTCTCAAAAAACTTTTATGTCAAAAAATTTTCTTGCAGATCAGAACTTAGAAGCAAGTTGTTACTGCAGATAACTTCTCTGGTAATTATAACAGTTTACAGATCCCCTCTAGGAAACTTTCAGCTATTAATGAGAAATCAAGATGCATTACTGAGCTACCTGTTAGACAAGAAGAATCTGTAGTTTGCCGAGCTTTCAGTGTAAATTATTTTAAAAGATATGAACAGGAAAAATGAAGTGAAATCTTTATTTAGGTATTTCAATCTAATTTCAGTAGCCAATTTTCCAGCTCTTATCAGCAAGATAGCAAGACTCTGGCAGATAACATTTTTAATGGCAGTATGCAGGCTGAAGCAATAAATGTGTACCATGCACAATTAATGGAAATAAACAGTATAGCATGCGACAGCCCAGATGCAAGTTCTTGCAAAACAGTGAAGTTTGATAATGAGAAAACATACAATATTTTAAGAGAAAGTTATATACAAATTCAGTTTATTCCTTAGCAAAATCATGTCAACAATTGAAAGTCACTTTCCTAAACTGCTGTCCATAAAATCCAGTAAAAAACAAGTAACCCATGGATAACAAAGGGATTAATCAGATTGTATTCCATTTGAATCACAGTGACTGATGTAACTCAAAAAGGTATGAAGCCAGCAGTCAGTCATGATTCAATCTGTACTTTATTGAAGATCTACTTTTCAGCTACAGTAAAGATATTATCAGTGCTGGAAAATGTAAGACATACAAAGGAGTCGGACACAGAGCAGCCATACACAGGATGGCATGTAATGATATGTCAAAGTTATTCAGACTTGCAGACCTCATACTAAATGACATCTGTATGAAATGAGTCATGTATGGAATTAAAATCTCATGTAAGAAGAAAAGGGAAAGTTATATAAAAGGTCAGTATAAGTCAAGATCTGACATCAGTTGTATTCCACAAAAAAATTACTGTAATATTTTAAGAAAAGACATTAAAATGTCTTGGATATTTGCATTCTGACAGAAATTATTAATGGAGATACTAAGATTAAAATTATATAGTATATTGTCAAACAGGAGACAGGATAACCAGTCATTGTACAAGATATGTATAATTTGTGGTTTTAATCCACAGGCATGTAGGTTCCTCTTCAAAGAGTCAGACATTTTAACTGCACTGTCACAATACATACACTCACTAATTAAATTTGTCATAAATCATCCCCCACAATTTGTAAAGAACAGTTATGTCCATGTTTATGACACTAGAGGCATAAATGATCCATTACAAAATCTGTCCGTGTCTCAGAAAGGTGTTCAACCTACAGCAACAAAAATCTTTGATAATTTACCCAACACTGGTACCATGGTACCATAACAAAAAATGTTGACAGGTAGCAAAGCAAATTTTTAAAATTCAACCTAAAATCATTTCCCCCAGACAACTCCTCCTGTTCGACAGACGTATTTAAGGACTGGTAGCCTGTGGGGGAAAAAAAACTATACTTCTTTTTATGTCTAGTTGCTTGAGTGGGACTAAAAAATAATGTGTTCATTAATGTTAACTGATAATTATTGAAATCAATTATGCACTTCTTCAAGACTGTTGATAAGTTGTTCCACACTGAATAGTGTGATTACATGTGTGGTAACTGTTTTAGTTTGAGCGCATGAAAACTTCTGCTTAAATAGCATTTCAATCATGTCAAAGGTGCAGTTCATCAGCCTAGAACACTGGTTATACATAACAGTGTGCTACAGAAATGTAGCTAACTGCAAGTTATTTTTCCATATCTGTAGGCCCCAACTGTTTTCATTGACATATTACTATAATCAGAATGTTTAAAGTTCTAAAGAGAAAATTCATGACTCTTTGGCTTCACATCAGTTTGTAATTGTGTCCAATGACAAACTTCACACGGCGGACCATATGGCGAACATTCTCACACCGCTCTTTATGTAGTCTATTTTGTTTGTTTGCTTTGTTTTTCTTTAGGACACAAAATACAACTGGAGTCATACGTGCCCAAGACAAAACTATAGATCATGAAGACAGAGACTAGTTAAAATGACTATACATCAGTCTCAATTGACATAAGAGAAGATGGCTAAAAACAGGCATGTGGAGAAAGGGCTAAGAAAGACCTTACAGAAACAGAGGTTGAAAAACTAAAAATTAAATAGCCTTCACCATATTGCTTTCACGTATAAAAAGTAAAACATGGTCAACAGCCCACACATCATTTACTAAAATGGCTGATAACTCAGATGGCAAACCGAAGCAGGAACATAAACGGTTAAAAAATGGGCATTCCATCAGGAAGTGACAGACAGTTAAACCTTGGAAGCAATGTGTACAAAGTGGTGGGGTAGCGCCACTATCAAATGACAGTGGCTAAAAAGACAGCGCCCAATACCCAGCCTAATTAAAATGACCTCCTCCCAGCAGGAGGGTCAAGAGGAGGTCGTCCAAGCCTCAGAGAGGCTTAATAAGCCGGAGCTTATTCCCGTGAAGGGAGGACCATTGGCGATGCCAAAGGGACACCACCTCCTGACAGACAGCAACACAGAGATTACTAGAGGGAATACAGGAACTAGCAGGCTAAGGTATGAGGACTGCAGCAGTGTCAGCAGCCTTGTTTCCTGGTGGACCGACATGACGAGGAACCCACATAAACATCACAGTGGCTCCACCAAGAATGAGCAAGTGACAGTTTTCCTGGACCTGCTGCACTAAGGAATGGGTGATGTACAGCGCACATAGACGTTGAAGGGTGCTGAGTGAATCCCAGCAGAGGACACAAAGCTTGGCTGTAAATACTGAGCAGTGTGACGGAAGCCAATATTGGAAGACACAGGTGCCAATGACGAAGGCACACCCGACCCCACCGTTAGTCCGAGAGCCATCAGTGGATACAGAGGTAATATCACAAAGATCCATGCAGAGGTCATGAAACTGAAGGTATAGAGTGAGGCTGGAGTAGTGTCCTTAGGAAGCAAATGAAGACCAAGGTTAGCATGGGCTGCTTCACGAAGCCAAGGTGGTGAAGGGTTCACACCCACTGGGAAAGTTGCATCTGTACCTTTCTGAATAATAAACGGATTTACCGTAGTGAGGGACTGACTGTCTTCAGTATGTGAAATCATGAGGAACTGTGGTGGGCCGGCCGGAGTGGCTGAGCAGTTCTAGGCGCTACAGTCTGGAACAGCGCGACTGCTAGTCGCAGGTTCGAATCTTGCCTCGGGGATGGATGTATGTGATGTCTTTAGGTTAGTTAGGTTTAAGTAGTTCTAAGTTCTAGGGGACTGATGACCTGAGGTCATCCATAGTGCTCAGAGCCATTTGAACCATTTTGAGCTGTGGTGCACCAGGGAGAGTCTTTGAATTGGGAGCTTCATTCCGTTTACGTTTGGTAGACGTGGATTGCAAAGACTATGATTGGCTCATCGCGAGAAAATCCCTCATGACTGCCAGCGTCTGTGATGGCGTGCTCCTTCCAACTGGGCGCCCCCCTCCCCTCCCCTCCCCTCCCCTCCCCACCCCACCCCACCCCCACCCCACCCCCACCCTGAGAGGTTGGCTTACCTGCCTTAGGTGACTGTTCACACCTCAAGTCACACTTCCCGAACACCTGACAGTGGGACCAATCGGCAATTTGGGAAGGTAACAGTTCAGCCAATCACCCCTCCCTGGTTCTGGCCTGTACCAGGGGGTATGTGCGAACCCTACCTGTCGACCTGGGGCTGGGAATTACGCTTTACCCAGTCACCTGTTACGCGCCAAACACATGGGCGGCCTTCAGAAGTGCACAGGGGGAGAGGAGAAGGAATCTCAAACGCCGAAGCAGAAGGATAGGAGAAGGTGAACGAAGAAAGAAAAAAGGAACAAAAAAACAATGGTTAGATTGTTCCGATATCATCCACTGAAAATGCAGAACACATTCCGAAAAACACCTCAGGAATGTTCCTCCAGGAAGGGGAAAAAGAATGGCAAGAGGATACACCTGCAGCGTGGAAGGGAAAAGATGCTGCTAAGGCTGCGGCCCTGTGGCAGATAAGCACGAACCCATCAAAGATGGTCGAGCCCCCTGGGGCAGACGGGATTGGGGGGGGGGGGGAGGGGTTGGCAAAACCATGGTTGGTTGGACAAGGATTCTGTCATCAACACAACAAGGTCCGCAAACCTGTCCGAACTTTTGCGTGATGGCCAGCCACACATAGCTGTGACTCATACAATGTTGGGACGTGTAGACACACACATTCAAGGTGATCGACAGATCACAAGCAGACACCTCACTGCTCAACTGGACATCTCTGGTGGTAGCACTGACACATTCGTCCATCAGTTGGAGTACTCAAATATGGATGCCCAATCAATTCCTCGCCACCTAGCAGAAAACTTTAAAGAGCACCATAGAACGATCTGCACAGAATTGCTTGCACGTTAAAAGATTGATCGTGGCAATTTTACGTCGAACATCCTCACGGACGATGAAATATGAGGTCATTGATTCGAACCAGAAAGAAAATGGTAGTCCGTGGAGTGGTGCCACATCACCTCTTCTCCGAAGAAAAACTTCAAAGCCGCATCCTTAGCTGGTAAAATCATGGCGACAGTCTTCTGGGGCTCTGGAAGGGTTATTCTGTTTGATACCCCCCCTCATGGTGCAAGAATCCGCTCTGAAGTGCATTGTGCTAGCCTCAAGAAATTGAAGAAACAACTTTAGCATCCCACAAAAATTACAAACGAACTACGTCTTCTCCATGACGGTACAAGGCCTCACATAAGTCCCCACAACTGAGAGATCACAAAACTAAGTTGGACTGTTCCTCATCCAGCATACAGCCCAAATCTCGCATCCTTGACATCCATCTGTTTGGTCCAATGAAGGGTGCACTCCACGGGAAGCAGTGCATGGATAACGGGGATGTTATTGATGTAGCAAGACGTCGGGTCCGACGTGGAGCAGTAGAGTGGTACCAAGCAGGCAGAGAGGTCGTCCTAGTAATGTGGCGAAGGCCGTTGCATTGAACGGAGGTTATGTTCAAAAATAGGGTTTTGTGGCCAAAAGATTGGGGAATAACAGGTGTATTGGAATCCTGAATAAAACCAACCTGCTTTCGGGAAAAAAAAGTGTGTTGCGTTACTTATTGAACGCCCCTCTTACTATAATCCACTTTGCGTCACTCACACCGGAATCATGAGGACGAGGTTAATTACAGCATGCAAAGAGGCATTTAAAAAATATTTCTCTCCGCGCCTCATATGTGAATGGAGACGGAAGAAACCCTAATAACTGGCACAATGGGACGTGCTCTTCGCCGTGCACCTCACACTGGTTTGCAGAATACACATGCAGGTTTAGACGTAGAACAGGTGCGTGTATGTGTGTTTTATAGGTATGTATCACGTTTGTCTTGTTGTTACTGGTTGTATGTGGTGTTTCAGCAGTGTGTTAACATTATGCTTCTTCCAATCATTATTATTCCGTGTACTTAATATTTTAGTTTACGTAGTTTATCGACTTGCTATGCACTATTCATGTTTGTTATAGATTCATTTGAAAATGAGCCATTCTCGATTTTTTTTATTTATTTGCAACATGCTCCATTCCAATATTTGTGATACTACATGTATTTGTGCGCATGTGTAGTGTACTGTTCGCGTAGTATTATGATGGTGGTGGTGGCACATAGCCTACTCCTCGCGAATAGTACGAAGGGAGTCACCAAGTTTAACTTTTCCCATCCGACGGACGGATAATCATCAACAGTGTCATATGCCCTCACTTCATGAGACACTGCGGAGCCGTTGAGCTTTTAAACCAAGACATTGAACTTTAAGCCACCACCCCTTCTCCCCTTGCCGGCCAAAATTACTTGGCGGTTGGCGTCTGTCACTTGCCACTGGAGTGTTGCGACATCGGCTGCCGGCCACCTCTCGGTTGTAGATGATAAACACGGCCGGTCACTTCACATATGCTGTTAATGTGTAACGCGGAGAAATGTTGGAAGCAGCCGGCGCGAAGTATGCCGGAAATGAAAGATACTCTGTCTACAGCTGATTTTAAGTGACCAATGACCGAACTGCAGTGACTAGCCATTCTGTAGCTGTGAATTTAAAGACTTCAAACTTCTGTCCTATACTAACCACAACGTAGCGATGTGCTGTGAATCCGAGAAAACGGCGGTGAACAACCTGCGCCAGAACTAAAATGACGATCGCTGCGTTCACGCCGATTAAAGCCAACCTCTGCGAGCATACTTAAGGAAAAAAAAAAAAAAATCAGTTTCAGCACGAGAAGCGGACTGTAATTTCTCGCTATCATTGCATAGGCCTACATGAAACAATACTGCAGCGTTATCATCCGATGAGCAGTCCTCACTGGCTTCAGATTATGGGCGACGCAGGCAGATTCTAAACGAAAATCGAATGACAGGAAGAAAAATAAGAGCAAATAAAAAAAGTTTAAACAAAATCATTACATTTTAAAAGATTCGGATCCACGATCTTCTACACGTTAGGTTTATATGCTAAACATTGCGCTACGCAACAATACTGAGTAAGTAGTTACATTTACGACTGTGGTAACCCAGTCGCACCGATGAGTTGCAGTCCTCAAAAATTGGCTTCACGCAGTGTCATGCGAAACTCATCTAACAGTAGCCGATCTCTGTCATCATGATGACTGCGTGACACGCTGATTCGCGTCTTGCGCAGAAGCACTCAATAGTGTTTGGTTAGTGCTCTGTACGAAACTTACGTATTTCATTAACACTGTTTTGTGTGTGTGTGTGTGTGTGTGTGTGTGTGTGTGTGTGTGTGTGTGAGAGAGAGAGAGAGAGAGAGAGAGAGAGGGGGGGGGGGGGAGGTAGCCACGATCAAAGCACAACAAGAAAGAAAGCCGGACAAGGAATTGGAAGTGAACTAACCAATTGTTGCGACAGTTTGGCAATGGTGAACGGTTCGGACGTGTCGTTGAGCGCTCTGACTGAAGGAAACCAGCTCCAACACGTGAAGTGTCAGCTATCAAGTAATTTTAATCAGACTATGATAAGTGTTGAATAAAGTAGAATTTTAAAATACAGCTTGGTCAATTTTTTTCCAAATCGGTCAGGGCTGTGATGGTCACCCGAAAGAAAGTTATAATTCACCGGCGAAAAGCTGCTTACCCAGCAAGCTCCTCCGCAGATGAGTCATTCCGCACAAGTGCTTCAACACCGAGATTGGGGACCAGCCCAGTATGCGCTTAAACGATCGTGGAAAACTGCGAGAAAACCACTCTCAGACTAGGCGGTATAGCAGTGTGCCGCGCAGATTCGTTTCGGATCTGGCTTAGGGGTGGCGTTATCGCCAAACCAATTGGTTTTCAGTTGCACCCGTTCTTTTCGTGACTGGTTTAATCTGAGTTTTAAAACCGCTCAAAATAACCGCTATTTGAACTAACCGATTTTCGGTTTTTCATTGCTATTTCTTCCAGAAGTAAACGTGAACTTGGAACGAAGATTGATTATAATTTTTCAAAGTGGAGGCGTAGAAGATCACGGCGATATGGGCTTGAGGCTGCCATATAAATCGGTCTCCATTGTCTTTAGCAAATATATCTAAGGTGAAGGAGTCGTGCGCAGCAATGGCGAGAGTGAAAGGTCGTCAGTTGGTGTCTTCCCTGCATCGTCACTTTTGGATTGTATCAGTTTTTCACCCTGAAGCAATGCAAAATTAACGGTTCAGTTATTATCCCCAGTTTATAGTTATCAATAAAATTGTAGCCATGTTTGTTGCTAGTTTCTGAATGTAGGCGTTGTTATTAAAATAGTGCTGGTCGCTTTCCCCAATTTCTATAATACTCCATTTCAAAGTAATGGAAGTTTCATGAATAAACAGTATTAGTAAAAGTTTTATTTAAAAACCAAAAGTCTTAGCGCTGCTGCTATGTAAACCCGGTTATTGGTAAAAAATGAAGAAAACTTTTTAAAACCGAGACCAAACAAATACCCAAAATGTAACAGTTATTCAGAACTAAAATACTGGTATCGGTATTAACCGTTCGATTTTTCCCATCCATTGTCTGGCTCACCTACCTACGTCGCAAACTAACGAGCTGCTGATTGAGCTACTGTAAGCAGGTGGAAAGAAATCACCAGCAACATCTTTAATAGGACCATTCTGAAACAGCCTGAAGAAATTTAAGGAAACCACGGAAAGCGAAGTTTCGCTGTGGACAATGAGGTCATTAGAGACCCAAAGTAAGCCGTGCAGAGGCAAGGACAGGGACATGAAATGGCTGACAGCCTTTTAAGTGGAAGCACGCTGCCGTTTTCCGTAAGTGATTTAGGGAAATATACATCCGAATGGCTCGGTGGGGTGCTGAACCCCGCTCCTCTAAGATGGGAGGAGAATGTAATAAGCACTGCGTCACCTGCCTCGGTACCAAAGTTGAAATTAGAAGTCTCGAATTGGGAGATGTTATACGGATTTACGAGGATTTGTGCGCAGCAAAACACACTTTGGAACGTTACGACAGAAAAAATTTGGCGCGCACAGCTCTCACACCGTTGACACGTGGTGGGCACGGAGCCAGTCTCAAGTTCGCTGCACCCACCAGCAGCGGCCGAGGCCTCCCGGACGCGCAGCGAAACTGAAACCTCGGAACAGCCTCGCGAAACAAGGACAAGCAGTGTAGTTCAAAGTGAAGAAGCTTTAGATTTGATGTTTCTCGAACTTCTAGCACCTTGAGGCCCTGTGGGCGTCAGTGAAGGGCAATCTCAGAAAGCAAGACTTGCATATAAGTTGGTTCACATAGTCGTCAAAATGTCCTCAACATAACAGCCAGCTATTCACAAAACCAGACACACTTCATGTTCAACCGCCTATCCACGCTAGATTAACCGGACATTCCCACAGCCTGCTCTCCCAAACATTGACTTGTCAGTTACCCTGCAAACCACTCATCTCTATATCCTTTCCTTACAGACTCTCATACAACCTTCATCTTCACTGAATCATTGCCTACCTCATCCTTTCCTATATCAACATACTGTGACGTCTCCTGGCAAGATATTTACAAAATCGTCATAATATATAAAAAATAATAATAAACAGTTATCTGTATTATTATTATTATTATTATTTCATTACTGTATGAATGGTTGCTGATTATGTATAAAAGGAAATAACAAATTTTCATTTTTATGTTTGTGCAATATTTATGTATCTATATTTCACAAATAACGTCTGTGGTCGGCGAATGTATGTATCGAAGCAAACATTGACAATTAAAAATAATTACAAAGATGCATATTAAATTGCCTATAAATAGAGGAGGTTAAAACATTACTCTGTCTTCTCGTAGCCGTTAAAGTTGTAACAGCCTGCGACGCTCGCCTGAATGCTTAGGTAGCCTTCGTGTGTCCTTTGATCGAGAAAGACGCCATTGAAGGCTGATATTTGTAAAAGATGTGTACTTCCAATTGATGACGATTTTTTGAATAAAGAAATTGTTAAATTTGTTACCTATAATAATTTATTGCTAGCTTGCCCAAGATTTCATTCCACATTCTTAGCCGTTTTCAGCGTATTAGGGATTTTTCAAGAGGCAGAGCCGTGTAGCGATCGCGGGAACTGCTGCCGGGGCAAATTCAAATTAAATTGAATGAATGCAGTTTTCCCGCAATATAGCGGGTAGGTAACGGCACATTAAAATTATCTCTTTCAGCTTGCTGGAAACTTCAGAGGGAAATTTGGTTTTTATTATGTCATTTTCAGGTGGACATGGGCAGCTGCTATTATGTTATCAGTTACGTAAATAATTCATGAGTGATTTTTTCTTTTTTTTTTTTTTTTTTTTTTTTTAGTTTCATGCTCTCGTCCACTGCAGCTTTTAAGTTTAGCGAACGTAACGTAGTGTAACTTCTGTACACGTAATAAGAGTAATTTTCAGTGCATTCAAGAGATGAAAGTAACGAATGGCATTTTTTTATTCAATAATTAGTTACAGTAATGATACCATGTTCCATATCTAACAAGCCAGATCAGTGTTATATAAAAATAGTTTGCAAATTGAAGATCGTGCGTCCACAGCAGGAAATCTGTTAGTGTTGTGCATATCCCCACATAATAGGTCTAAGTGCATAAAGTAAAAATATTATCAACTGCTGAAACGAATAGTGAGAATCATATTTTACTGTCGAGCTCGCAACAATAAACAATATAAAATTAATTAAAATATTATGCCATATAAACTGCATATAAAGTAAAAACTGTGTGCGGTGGAGATCACGCGACAGTACACAGACTAAGGAAAAAAGGACCACTACAAACGACGTATCCGAACGGTACGGAAATCGGTAGATGTGATGCACATGTACAGGCAAACAAATGATTACAATTTCAGAAAAAAACTCGATGATTTATTCAAGAGAAAGATCTTCACAAATTGAGCAAATCAATAGGCTGAGACGGTTCTGCGACCGTGTGGGCTGCAGATTCCTCGACTTTCGCCATAGGGTGGTGGGGTTTCGGGTTCCGCTGGATAGGTCAGGAGTCCACTACACGCAACAAGCGGCTACACGGGTAGCAGGGGTTGTGTGGCGTGGGCTGGGCGGTTTTTTTAGGTTAGATGGCCTTGGGCAAGTACAGAAAGGGCAACAGCCTCAACGGGTGCGGGGCAAAGTCAGGACATGCGGGGACCAAGCAGCAATCGGTATTGTAATTGTCAACTGTCGAAGCTGCGTTGGTAAAGTACCAGAACTTCAAGCGCTGATAGAAAGCACCGAAGCTGAAATCGTTATAGGTACAGAAAGCTGGCTTAAGCCAGAGATAAATTCTGCCGAAATTTTTACAAAGGTACAGACGGTGTTTAGAATGGATAGATTGCATGCAACCGGTGGTGGAGTGTTCGTCGCTGTTAGTAGTAGTTTATCCTGTAGTGAAGTAGAAGTGGATAGTTCCTGTGAACTATTATGGGTGGAGGTTACACTCAACAACCGAGCTAGGTTAATAATTGGCTCCTTTTACCGACCTCCCGACTCAGTAGCATTAGTGGCAGAACAACTGAGAGAAAATTTGGAATACATTTCACATAAATTTTCTCAGCATGTTATAGTCTTAGGTGGAGATTTCAATTTACCAGATATAGACTAGGACACTCAGATGTTTAGGACGGGTGGTAGGGACAGAGCATCGAGTGACATTATACTGAGTGCACTATCCGAAAATTACCTCGAGCAATTAAACAGAGAACCGACTCGTGGAGATAACATCTTGGACCTACTGATAACAAACAGACCCGAACTTTTCGACTCTTTAAGTGCAGAACAGGGAATCAGTGATCATAAGGCCGTTGCAGCATCCCTGAATATGGAAGTTAATAGGGATATAAAAAAAGGGAGGAAGGTTTATCTGTTTAGCAAGAGTAATAGAAGGCAGATTTCAGACTACCTAACAGATCAAAACGAAAGTTTCTGTTCAGACACTGACAATGTTGAGTGTTTATGGAAAAAGTTCAAGGCAATCGTAAAATGCGTTTTAGACAGGTACGTGCCGAGTAAAACTGTGAGGGACGGGAAAAACCCACCGTGGTTCAACAACAAAGTTAGGAAACTACTGCGAAAGCAAAGAGAGCTTCACTCCAAGTTTAAACGCAGCCAAAACCTCTCAGACAAACAGAAGCCAAACGATGTCAAAGTTAGCGTAAGGAGGGCTATGCGTGAAGCGTTCAGTGAATTCGAAAGTAAAATTCTATGTGCCGACTTGACAGAAAATCCTAGGAAGTTCTGGTCTTACGTTAAATCAGTAAGTGGCTCGAAACAGCATATCCAAACACTCCAGGATGATGATGGCATTGAAACAGAGGATGACACGCGTAAAGCTGAAATACTAAACACCTTTTTCCAAAGCTGTTCCACCAGAGGAAGACCGCACTGCAGTTCCTTCTCCAAATCCTCGCACAAACGGAAAAAAGGCTGACATCGAAATAAGTGTGCAAGGAATAGAAAAGCAACTGGAATCACTCAACAGAGGAAAGTCCTCTGGATCTGACGGGATACCAATTCGATTCTACACAGAGTACGCGAAAGAACTTGCCCCCCTCCTAACAGCCGTGTACCGCAAGTCTCTAGAGGAACGGAGGGTTCCAAATGATTGGAAAAGAGCACAGGTAGTCCCAGTCTTCAAGAAGGGTCGTCGAGCAGATGCGCAAAACTATAGACCTATATCTCTGACGTCGATCTGTTGCAGAATTTTAGAACATGGCCCGCATCTCGTGGTCGTGCGGTAGCGTTCTCGCTTCCCACGCCCGGGCTCCCGGGTTCGATTCCCGGCGGGGTCAGGGATTTTCTCTGCCTCGTGATGGCTGGGTGTTGTGTGATGTCCTTAGGTTAGTTAGGTTTAAGTAGTTCTAAGTTCTAGGGGACTGATGACCTAAGATGTTAAGTCCCATAGTGCTCAGAGCCATTTGAACCATTTAGAACATGTTTTTTGCTCGAGTATCATGTCGTTTTTGGAAACCCAGAATCTACTCTGTAGGAATCAACATGGATTCCGGAAACAGCGATCGTGTGAGGCCCAACTCGCTTTATTTGTTCATGAGACCCAGAAAATATTAGATACAGGCTCCCAGGTAGATGCTATTTTCCTTGACTTCCGGAAGGCGTTCGATACAGTTCCGCACTGTCGCCTGATAAACAAAGTAAGAGCCTACGGAATATCAGACCAGCTGTGTGGCTGGATTGAAGAGTTTTTAGCAAACAGAACACAGCATGTTGTTATCAATGGAGAGACGTCTACAGACGTTAAAGTAACCTCTGGCGTGCCACAGGGGAGTGTTATGGGACCATTGCTTTTCACAATATATATAAATGACCTAGTAGATAGTGTCGGAAGTTCCATGCGGCTTTTCGCGGATGATGCTGTAGTATACAGAGAAGTTGCAGCATTAGAAAATTGTAGCGAAATGCAGGAAGATCTGCAGCGGATAGGCACTTGGTGCAGGGAGTGGCAACTGACCCTTAACATAGACAAATGTAAGGTATTGCGAATACATAGAAAGAAGGATCCTTTATTGTATGATTATATGACAGCGGAACAAACACTGGTAGCAGTTACTTCTGTAAAATATCTGGGAGTATGCGTGCGGAGCGATTTGAAGTGGAATGATCATATAAAATTAATTGTTGGTAAGGCGGGTACCAGGTTGAGGTTCATTGGGAGAGTGCTTGGAAAATGTGGTCCATCAACAAAGGAGGTGGCTTACGAAACACTCGTTCGACCTATACTTGATTATTGCTCATCAGTGTGGGATCCGTACCAGATCGGTTTGACGGAGGAGATAGAGAAGATCCAAAGAAGAGCGGCGCGTTTCGTCACAGGGTTATTTGGTAACCGTGATAGCGTTACGGAGATGTTTAATAAACTCAAGTGGCAGACTCTGCAAGAGAGTCGCTCTGCATCGCGGTGTAGATTGCTCGCCAGGTTTCGAGAGGGTGCGTTTCTGGATGAGGTATCGAATATATTGCTCCCCCCTACTTATACCTCCCGAGGAGATCACGAATGTAAAATTAGAGAGATTAGAGCGCGCACGGAGGCTTTCAGACAGTCGTTCTTCCCGCGAACCATACGCGGCTGGAACAGGAAAGGGAGGTAATGACAGTGGCACGTAAAGTGCCCTCCGCCACACACCGTTGGGTGGCTTGCGGAGTATAAATGTAGATGTAGATGTAGATGTAGGTCCACCTCTAGCCCTTATGCAAGTAGTCATTCGGCTTGCCATTGAATGACAGAGTAGTTCGACGTTTTCCCGAGGGATATAGTGGCAAATTCTGACCAACTGGTGCCGTAGATCGTCAAAATTCCAATCTGGTTGGAGGACCCCGCCCACGATGATCCAAACGTTCTCAATTGGGGGAAGCGATCCTGCGATCTTGCTGGCCAAGAAAGGGTTTGGCGAGCATGAAGACAAGCAGTAGAGATTCTCACCGTGTGCGGGCGGGCATTCTCGTGCTGAAATATAAACCGAAGTTTGATTGCCATGAAGACCACCAAGACGGGGCGAAGATTATCTTCGACGTACCGCTGTGCTGTAAGGGTGTCGCGGGTCACAACTAACGGGGTCCTGTCATGAAAAGAAATGGCGCCCCAGACCACCACTCCTGATCGTCCGGCCGGCCGAAGTGGTCGAGCGGTTCTAGGCGCTACAGTCTGGAACCGCGCCACCGCTACGGTCGCAGGTTCGAATCCTGCTTCGGGCATGGATGTGTGTGATGTCCGTAGGTTTAAGTAGTTCTAAGTTATAGGGGACTGATGATCTCAGAAGTTAAGTCCCATAGTGCTCAGAGCCATTTGAACCTGATCGTCGGGTCATATGGCTGGCGACTGTCAGGATGGTATCCCACCGCTTCCAGGCCGTCTTCAGACACGTCTGGGTTGGTCATCGGTGCCCATTTCCAAGTTGCAGTCATCACTGAAGACAATTTTATTCTGTTCAATGATGTTCCAAGCCCAAGACGTGTCTAGAGACGCCCTGGATGGAGGTGGGATACCAACCTCACTGTCGCCCACCATTGGCCCGACAACGGTCTGGGGTGCCATTCGTTTTCATAGTAGAACCCATTTGTTTGCCATCCATGGCACCCTTATGTCGGTGACATTTTACACCCCGTCTTGTTGCCCTTCAAGGCAAGCAAGCCTGGACTTACATCTCAGCAAGGTAATGACTGCCCACAAGGCGACAGTTTCTACTGCTTGTCTTTGTGCTTGCCAAACCCTTCCTTGGCCAGCAAAATCGCCGGATCTCTCCCCCGATTGAGAACGTTTGGAGCATTATGGGCAGGGCCTGCCAACCAGTTCGGGGTTTGACGACCTAATGTGCCAGTTGGGCAGAATTTGGCACGATATCCCTAAGGAGAACATCCAAAAACTATCAACCTATGCCAACGCGAATAATTGCTAGGATATGGCCCAGGGGCAGACCGGCGCGTTACTGACTTGCTCAATTTGTGAAGCTCTTTCTCTTGAATGAGTCATGTAATTGTTCTGAAATTGTAATCATTCGTTTGTTTGCACATGTACATCACACCTATAAATTTCCATCCCCATCGGATAATTCGTTCGTTGTGCGTCGTTTCTCCTTTTTTTAGTGTATTTCGCGAGGCACCATGTGACGCAAGACGGAGGGTACCTTGTACCACCGTTAGGCCTTCCTTTTCCTGTTCCACTCGCAGAGGTAGGTTGGTTGGTTGGTTTAAAAGAGTAGCGGGTGGGGGGGAGGGAGGGGGGGGAGGGGAGAAGGGACCAAACTGCGGGGTCATCGGTCCCTTGTTCCCCATAAAATAATTACACAAGGGCAAGAAGAAAAGAAAGGAGAAGTACAGCACAATGACAGGAGGAAGGAAGAACCAAAAGAATGACAGAAGGACAACCAACACTCCTATGGACAAACCTGGAAAAGAAAACCACAGAGAGAAGCAAGAAACAGGTAGAAGGGGTAAAACAAGAGAGCAGATGACCGTTGCTGGTCGACGACGAGAATAAAAAGGAAAAGCCAGCCTCTAAAATGGTTCAAATGGCTCTGAGCACTATGGGACTTAACTTCTCTGGTCATCAGTCCCCTAGAACTTAGAACTACTTAAACCTAACTAAGCTAAGGACAACACACACATCCATGCCCGAGGCAGGATTCGAACCTGCGACCGTAGCGGTCGCGCTATTCCAGACTGTAGCGCCTAGAACCGCTCGGCCACTCTGGCCGGCAAAGCCAGCCTCTCCGCGACACATTAAAACATCCACCCTGAAAGGATTGGAATGGAGAACACAAAGGGAAAAAGGACATGCGCTAAAACTTATATAGAATGATAAAACCCACCGTCACATATTAAACGTAAAAATAAGTTAGCCGATGAGGCCTTGTCAGCTAAAATTGATTGCAACGATCCGGTAACTGATGAGTCAGTCGCAGGGCAGCCAAAAAAGGGCAGCTCACCAAGATATGGGCCACTGTCAGCCGATCGCCGCACCTACACTGAGGTGGGTCAGCACGGCGCAGGAGGTAGCCGTGTGTCACCCATTCGCAAAGGGAACGACGGGAAAGTGAGTCTCCACATGCTTCCGTAAGCGCACTGATTTCTCTTGTTTCCGTGATCCTTACACGATATTTACGTTGGTGACAGTAGCATAGTTCTGCCGTCTGTCGCAAATGCGGGTTGTCCACACTTTCTCAATAGCGTATCGCGAAAAGACCGTCTTCTTCCACCCAGGGATTCCCATCTGAGTTCACGGAGCATTTCTGTAATACTCGCGTGTTGATCAGACTTGGCGTATCAAGTCTAGCAGCACGTCTTTGATATCATCCTTTATTTCGGCCTGCTGGAGTATCACTCAAGCAGTACTCAAGATTCAGTAGCATGAGTGTCTTCCTTCCTTCCTTCCTTCCTTCCTTCATACAGGGAGATTCAAAAAGAAAGAAAAGATTTCAGTTGTTCACAAAACAGAAAAATTGTGAAATATATAAACTCTCTGCGCTAATCACTAGACAGAGGAATGTTGTAAGATATATGTTTTCACAGACACAATACTATCATATACTGTACATGAGCACCATGTGTTGCTCGAGAAACATCGAAACTGTAGTCCATTTCATTCCGTACACGAATCAACATGTCCCTGTTTATTGAATCGACAGCTTCAACAAATCGGTTTCTCAAAACTTTAAGAGGTGAGACAAGGACAATATCTGATGATGGTGATGTTAAGACAATGCCGCACCTCAGGATTCCTTAAGGAGAAGCTGTGACCAGCCAATCTGACCTTTTGTACCAAGCAAGACGAAATAACGAAAAAACAATCATATTAATATACTAAGATACACGCCGATCAGAGGCAAGTGGAGCCCGGCGGGGGCTAGTCCTGTTGCGGGAGGTCAACCTCTACATCTAACAAATAGCCTCCCCCCCCCCCCTCCCCCGCTCACTTTAAAATACAAGCAGTATGTCAAACTCGCGCAGAAAGATAAAAATATGAAACAACATAATCGTGAATCTCTTCATCATCATCATCATCATCATCATCATCATCATCTCACCAATTCAGGTTCGTATTAGATTTGTACAGTCCACACAAAATTGTAACAGAAATATGGGACGATATATACCGACGTATTAAAGAGAACTTGTTGCAAGGTACCGAAATATCGATTTAAACCGTTGTATTGTTAACGCCACCACTTGTCGATGATTTTTTATTCAGTGTATCTACTATTCGAAACTACTTATTTATTTAATTGTATTACCTTAAATCAGTTTCGTCACACGCTAGAGTGCAACACGTGGCAAACTAGTGGTGAAATCCTCACGCCTCCAGCCGGAAAAGTCACAGAATTGAGAAGGAAACACTCTTGATGAATACTGGTATACTTCCACCCATCTCTGATTCCGTTATTTTGGCTCACAAATGCAAACTGTGTTGAAATGTCTGAGAAAGTACTTTGTTGTTCAGCTCTAAATAATTAGGTTTGAAAAACTAATGAGATTTACCCTGTTCACCCTAAGTATAATATAGATGTAAATATTTCACTATGTCACACCATGTAGCCTATCAGAGCTAACGTCTACTTCACTTAAAACTTCCAGGCTGTAAGACCGTGGTGAATGTATTGCCGTTTTACCTCCGAATATAGAACATCTGACGAATTCCCTATTACAGTAGTAATGGAGTCGAACTAGGATGTGTCCTCGCGCCAACATTGTTTGCCCTGTAACTCTCAGCCCTGCTTTATTATCTCTGAACAATGCGAGTTCACTGACCTTAACGACAGGTTTGACGGAGGACTAATTTAAAGGTGTCCAGGCTCCTTTCGAGAAGGGTCCGTCCCACCGAGATACTGAACTGCAATTTGCTGAGGACAGCGCTTCTCCAGCTCGCACACTGGCGTAGCCGCAACAGATTTGTTTCAGTGGTGTATATGAACGGTTTGGCTTAACCATGAACAGTCAAAAAAATAAAAAACAAAGGTACTTCTACAGCTAGCTCCTGGAATTGCCTTTCAATATCTCTACCTCCAGAACACCTTTGGAACACGTAGATCACTTTCACGGTATACGAAGTGTATTATCAACTAACCGCTCATCGGGAAAGACCGTGTTGAACAGAATATCTGCTACCCATGTTGCTTTCGGACGTCTCACAGATCGGGACTTCCTGAGTAAAGATCCGACACTATGTGCCAAGCTGGTGACGCATCGAGGAGTTGTTTCTACCCCGCTCTATGGGGTAACTTGGACGCTGTATCGCTGCGATCTTAAGAAACCAGAACAGAGGCTTATAAACATTAATCAAATAGGATGACTTAATTTCCAACACAACTGGTCCTGAGAAGGTGAAGATGCTCAGTACAGAGCCCACAGTCATTCGTCAACAACGCAGATGAATTGGGCGTCTCCGGCGGATGTGAAACGACGAGCTTCCTCGACAGATTTTGTATAGTGGAGCGAGCACAGGCAGAAGGCCCCGTGGTGCTACTCTGAAGCACTACAAGGATCAATTCAAGAAGAACCTAAAGACTATGTGAATGCGTGCTGTCTGTTCTTTAGGGCAAGTCCGAAACAACAGACACCAGCTGTAATGTTATGTACACTACTGGCCATTAAAATTGCTACACCACGAAGATGACGAGCTACAGACGCGAAATTTAACCGACAGGAAGAAGATGCTGTGATACGCAAATGATTAGCTTTTCAGAGCATTCACACAAGGTTGGCGCCGGTGACGCCACCTATAACGTGCTGCCCTGAGGAAAGTTTAAGTTTCCAACCGATTTCTCATACACAAACAGCAGTTGACCGGCGTTGCCTGGTTAAACGTTCTTGTGATGCCTCGTGTAAGGAGGAGAAATGCGTACCATCACGTTTCCGACTTTGATAAAGGTCGGATTGTAGCATATCGCGATTGTGGTTTATCATATCGCGACATTGCTGCTCGCGTTGGTCGAGATCCAATGACTGTTAGCAGAATATGGAATCGGTGGGTTCAGGAGGATAATACGGAACGCCGTGCTGGATCCCAACGGCCTCGTATGCCTAGCAGTCGAGATGACAGGCATCTTATCCGCATGGCTGTAACTGATCGTGCAGCCACGTCTCGATCCATGAGTCAACAGTTGGGGACGTTTGCAAGACAACAACCATCTGCACGAACAGTTCGACAACGTTTGCAGCAGCATGGACTATCAGCTCTGAGACGATGGCTGCGGTTACCCTTGACGCTGCATCACAGACAGGAGCGCCTGCGATGGTGTACTCAACGACAAACCTAGCTGCACGAATTGCAAAAAGTCATTTTTCCGGATGAATCCAGGTTCTGTTTACAGCATCATGATAGGCGCATCCGTCTTTGGCGACATCGCGGTGAACGCACATTGGAAGCGTGTATTCGTCATCGCCATACTGGCGTATCACCCGGCGTGATGGTATGGGGGTGCCATTGGTTACACGTCTCGGTCACCTCTTGTTCGCACTGACGGCACTTTGAACAGTGGACGTTACATTTCAGATGTGTTACGACCCGTGGCTCTACCTTTCATTCGATCCCTGCGAAACCCTACATTTCAGCAGGATAATGCACGATCGAATGTTGCAGGTCCTGTACGGGCCTTTCTGGATACAGAAAATGTTCGACTGCTGCCGTGGCCAGCACATTCTCCAGATCTCTCACCAATTGAAAACGTCTGGTCAATGGTGACCGAGCAACTGGCTCATCACAATACGCCAGTCACTACTCTTAATGAACTGTGGTATCGTGTCGAAGCTGCATGAACAGATGTACCTGTACACGCCATCCAAGCTCTGTTTGACTCAATGCCCAGGCGTATCAAGGCCGTTATTACGGCCAGAGGTGGTTGTTCTGGGTACTGATTTCTCAGGATCTATGCACCCAAATTGCGTGAAAATGTAATCACACGTCAGTTCTAGTATAATATATTTGTCCAATGAATACCCGTTTATCAACTGCATTTCTTCTTGGTGTAGCAATTTTAATGGCCAGTAGTGTAAATTGAAGGGTGCCGGAAAAAAGGGAAGGGAAGGGAAGGGAAGGGAAGGGAAGGGAAGGAACTGACGATATCAGCTGCGTCGGGGCTTTATGCGGAATCGGCGGCAAAGAGCGAAAATGTGTGCCGGACCGCAACTGCGCTAAGTCTGAATGTGGGCCGGCCGGGTAGCGTGGCGAGACAGTTCGTGCATTTATGATACACACTGTATCAGGATGGCGCAGCGGTTAACGCAACTGCCTGGTAAGCAGGTGATCCCGGGTCCGAGTCCCAGTCTGGCACCCTATTTCACTCGTCGTCGCCGAATTCGTACGAAGTCCCGAAGCACCTGATATAATCAGTTCCTTTCCTTTCTCCCCCTTCAGTTTAAACAGAACCTAAACAGTCTAAACACTAACACGAGTAATTGGTGAGCCACAGGAAAAGATCGTGCTAGCTAGCGGACTACTGCTATAGCTTCTGTTTCACATTTTGATCAGGTACACTAAAAACTGGAAAATAGGAATCGTCAGAGATGAAAACTTCACCAGGCCCAGCTACGCCCTCCACTCTCTACATGTCTAATCTATGAGGTAGCATGTGTAATGCCAGGATTGGTCTCTTAGGACATCGAAGGAATCTCCACACCTAAACTACGATGTATCGAAGGAAATACAGGAGGAAAATGAAAACTCTGATACGAGTGTCAGTAGATGACGGAGATCATTGATCAGTCAGAACATTATGACCACCGACGTACTGTCGTTATAAATCCGTCCATGCGATAGCAGCGTCATCTGAGAACCGGAAACCTCGTCCTGTACCCAACCCGTTCTCTCCTTACAGCAGCCACCAAGAAAACATATTTATCTATAGTCAAGTGTTTTTACAGATTTTTATCTTGACAGGTAAAAAATTTTAGAATGTATGCATCTAGGAAAAAGAATCAAAAGAGAGTTTAAGTCCAGTACCTGTCTTATCTGTGTCAAAGTTAAGCAAGTTAATTAATTAAATTAATTAATAATCTTTTCTTTACGACATGGAAGAGTTCATTTTATGCTCCTGGGACCCCCTATAGTAGTTTGAAAATATCTGATCGGTCCAAAGTTTATGAAATAATATTCTATTTTGCCAGAAAGGCTTAGCGCCATGATTTTAAATTAAAAAAAAAAAAAATCACACACACCTCTGAAGATCTGACGAAGGTCATTGTTAGCAGTCGTCCATACTTACAGGCCAAGAAGAAGAAGTAATGCGCCTTTACAGGCAGTAGTTTGTAGTTTATCTTTGGCATTGTGTCTCCAATCCATTAAGCAGTTCAGGGGCAGTACAAATCTGAAACAAATTACAATGAATTATGCAACAGACAAATAAGATTAATAACATTTTTTATGTTATCGACAATTCAAAGTGTTCCTATGGAAGGAAGAAGCTAAATACATTGTTTAGGGACAATAACATAGAAACTGGGCCGCGCGGGATTAGCCGAGCGGTCCGATGCGCTGTAGTCATGGATTGTGCGGCTGGTCCCGGCGGAGGTTCGAGTCCTCCCTCGAGCATGGGTGTGTGTGTGTTTGTCCTTAGGATAATCTAGGTTAAGTAGTGTATAAGCTTAGGGACTGATGACCTTAGCAGTTAAGTCCCATAAGATTTCACACACATTTGAACATTTGAATAGAAACTGGTGAGGAGCCAAAACAGTATCACTGAAGAGTTATTTGTTAATAATAATGGTGTCACTGCTGTTCAGAGCTTTACTTCATTTATAAACAAGACAGCGGCCAATTTTCAAATAAAACTGGCCTATTGCGGGTAGGACTCGTGCGCTGAGGGTTCCGTACAAAATTCAAAATGTACGTAAAACTTGCACCGTAAATATTGCGGAAACGGAAAGTGCTATTGAGGTATGGTTTTTGCAGAATGGATTGGTAGTCAGGCGCTCATATTGTTAGCCAATCAATAGATTGTAATAATACTTAAAAAGTGTATTTTTTGTACGAACATACACAATGAAACAATGCCTGTTGACATTAACAAACTAAAAGTAGGGTAAATTAGAAAAAAATGGCTCTAAGCACTATAGGACTTAACATCTGACGTCATCAGTCCCCTAGAATTAGAACTACTTAAACCTAACCAACCTAAGGACATCACACACATCCATGCCCGAGGCAGGATTCGTATGTGAGACCGTAGCAGCAGCGCGGTTCCGGGTTGAAGCGCCTAGAACCGCTCGGTCACAGCGGCCGGCGCGATAAATTAGAATGTCTGTTGTGTTTGTTGGAGAATTCTAGTGCGAATCGTTTACGACGAACAGTATTTTGAGAAGTTTCCACATCGACATTTGTGCAATACCTGTGGCAGCACACACCAAAGAACACACTACTAATGTGGGTTCTGACCAGTCACGAGACAACTGACCATCACAGGTTGTGTTCAAAATGACCACCAGCAACGGCAATACACGGTTCCGGACTGGTATAGAACGACCGCTGCATAAGTGCTAGCATTTCAACGGGGATGTTCGAGCAGGCTGCAGTGATACGTCGTTGCGTAACGTCGGGTGCGGTTGGTATGTCTTTATGCACAGCGACTTTCAGCTTTTCCCACACAAGTCTACAGGCGTCAAATCTGTGTCCAATACAACGATTTGGAAACAGTTTGTGAAGATATGCTGAAGTACTTCGTGCACTGTGAGCTGGGCAGCCATCATGTTGGTACCACAGGTTCCTCCTAGTCTAAAGCGGAACGTCTTATATCACCAGTGGAAGATGGCCTGTTAGAAGGCTGCAGTACTTGTGCGCGTTCAGTGGTCCATCTATGAAGAACCGGCGTATGAGCTGATGGTGCACTATCCCACATCACACGTTTACGCTCCATGGACGCTAACGTTCCTGCTGACAAAGCTAACGTGGACTATCCACAGACCAATAGTGCATGTTTCGGCGGTTTACCTGGCCATGGTCAGTAAATATGGCTTCATCATTAAACAAGAAACGTGACGCATCTGGAGTATCCTGTCGTAATGCTTATGTACAGAAGTTAACATGATTCTCATAATTGTTTCCATGTAGCTCTTGTTAAGGATGAAATTTATGTCGGGGAATGCGTAGGACACTAGCCTGACTCAAGCCACTTCCTCGTGCGATTTCGCGGGAGCTAACGTGCGGATCAAGTGCAACATCAGCAAGAACATTAATTTCCCCCCTCTTGTCGTCACTTGTTTCCTTCTGTTACGTTATCTGGATGTTAGACTATCATTTTCACGTAAATGGTTGAAGAGGTTAATAAATAATTGCCGAGACGGTGATGTACATTGAGTATCTTTGTAATAATATTTAGAAAGTATGCTTTTTGTGCAACCCGTTTATCGACTGACTACCAATACACTCTGTGAAAATCGCACGTTAATAGAACTTACCATTTCCTCAATATTTGCGCTGCAAGTTTCACGCGATGCTTCTTGTATATAGTTTATCCATCTGGGAATCGAGAATCTCAACCATTTTTGCCTGTTTTCGATGTATATACCGGCGGGGGAATTCCAAGACCGTATCAAAATATCTACAGTAGTTCCCCAGACTACCCCGGACAGACAAAAAGAAGAGAGCAGGGGACTTCAGTTTATCTGTGTAGAGAGGAGAATCATTAAGACTTTATTTACTCACTAAAACATGACTACAACATACATTTTATGGCTGCATGCAGTAACGCTCGTGTACTACGCTTTTTGACGCATGATGAATTCAATGTCTGTTCAAATGGCAAAAAGATATTTTTATGTGATATAATTACTGTTTAACATATTTCAGATTTTTTACTTGTACTAATAAACTTTGCTTCGCACCGAATATCATGATTCTAAGTTTCCGTGTATCAAAATACGTACCATAAATGGCCGTGTCTTTTGATTGCATTGATTTAGAAACTTAAAAATGTTACACCGCCAAGGGACCATAGACCTTAATAAGTGGCATAAATTTGAACTTTTTAGTCTACCTGTTCATAAGATAGTAGGTTCTTAACAGTCGGTCAGACAACAAAACGATCCTGTAAGGGTTCTATTTATACCAAGTGAGGCACACAACCCTAAAAAGAAAACAATCAGGGCATTGCAACTGCACAGTTTCATACGCCCTCATCCGTTACAAAACTGTGTCCGAAATTGTTTTCCGTTCACAAATATTTTCATTGTGAGAGACTTCTGGAGAACTCACTGGCGAGGCCAACGGGCGATAACCCTCTGTATCGCGGTAGGCCAAGGCAGCACGAACAACAAAGCTGTCTTGCGTTATCTTGCTGAAAGATATAATCACGGAGGCCTCTAAGATAACCAACAAGCACGAGGGCCTTATTACGTCAGAAACGTAACGACTAATGTTCAAAATGTCGGCTATGCGAACCAGAGGTAATCGTGTTGTGTGCTCAGTGGCTTCCCTTATCAGGCAAAATGTAAACGTCGTGTGACTCGGGCCTCCTGTGGGGTAGACTGTTCGCCGGCTGTAAGTCTACCGATTTGACGCCACTTCGATGAGGATGAAATGATGATGATTAGGACAACACAACACCCGGTCCCTGAGCGGAGAAAATCTCCGACCCAGCCGGGAATCGAACCCGGATCCTTAGGATTGACATTCTGTCGCGCTGAGCACTCAGCTACCGGTGGCGGACCCCCTTATCAGGTGATAAGGAAGATGCTAAATGAAATCTGGCAACGTCCGTTCTCTTCAGATAAGTCGATCGTAGCTCTGTATGCAGAACAGGGATTCGTCTGGGCAGACCAGGCGTTGCCAGTTGGGGGCAGCACTTCTGGTGCCGCGTCAATGGAAACCACAACGATGACTGCTGTCGTGACAACCCTTGGTTCCACTCATCGTCGCACTCTCCGTGTGGAGGATTATCGCGTTACAAACAAGCCAGATTTCTGACTCAAAGGCACGCGATGTCAAGGGCGCCCGTACCCGGGGGCAAGGAATGGTAGCGGCGGGAACCACCCTCGCTCTCAGGGAAAGGAAAGACTATGGTGTAGCCAGGAATTTTTCTTTAAAGAAAATTATTTAAAAGTCTGTATCACACAGGTTTTAACAGACTTTGAACTAAAACCTGTTTAAGAAGCCGACATTCGTCTTCCAAAACATTAAAAACACTCGACACCCCAGGTCCGCCCCCACTCCCACCCCTTACAAATTATAGTACGGGCGCCCTTGTATGATGTGACTGCGCGATAGTGAATAGCCGAGCGAACAGTCTGTTGTCTCGGGCGTTAGTTGTGTCGGTCCGCTATGACACTGGGTGGGACGATCCCAAACCAACGCGACCAGCAGTGCCATATATTAGTGGACAACATTATTGCACCAGAAAGTGAGGGCGCTCCGGTCGGCTTATCGCGAGTGAGCGTGTAATCGAGGCTGACAGTGTATGCACAGCTGACTTGAAAGCAGTGATCGCATGATGCGTTTAGTCACCACTGCACTTGTTAACTGTAACGTCGCCGCGTGTTTCCGATAGCGGCCAAGTGCAATAATATCTTCGCTAAACAGTGACGGCGAAACGCAGTCTGTATAGGCCACGAATCTGCTGCTGCTGCTAAATGCTCTCTCATACTGTCAGCCTTGCTTACAATGCTGATTTTGTCAAGGTTTTTTGTCTTTAAGAAATTTACTTCTGCCTTTTAGTGGTAGTGGTAATGTTCCTGGCGTTTCGTTGTGGTCCTGTTGTTTATCAGATTGAATTGCCTGGCACTAATGTTACGATTAGGAGTTTGGGTGTGGATTTTCTCATGTTGAGGCGTGGCGCGGTATACCGATCCTGCCTTGGAGGCGGTTAAGTGGGAGATGTGTCTCAGAGCTGGATAGTGACAGATGGTGATGCGAGACTGGACGCGCACGTAGTTTGTGTATCAGCCGATAGAGGACAATATTGGATAATGGACTGATTTAGTTTCGATTGTGCCCACTAGAGTGCACTAAAGTGATAGAACGTTTTTCATAAACTGTTCTATTTTCATAAAGTGTTATTATGTCTTTTTGTGTAGGTTAATTGTTATAAATGTATTTTAGCAGTATTAATGATGCGTGAGTTTGGTTTAAGGTTAATATGAAGATAATTGTTTAACGAGTTATGTAGTGGGATTTAGTGCGGGAACATTTCGAGGAAGTATGGATGTAGACAAAGGGGATTTTTGTAGACTAGATTTGTAAAGTAAGTTTATGGTAAAGGGAAAATTAATTCAGATATAAATAACAATAGTAAATAACTTTATGCATAAACAAAACTTCAGCTTATTAGATAATTAAGTCGGTAAAAAGTGCAGTCGTTAGGTTTACTATTTTGCGATTGGTTATTGATGAAAAGCGCGGATTGACGCGGGAGAATGTTGTTTTGCTATTGGCTGTTGAGTAAACTGACCAATGGTAAAGCAATATTCTTCGCGCGCCTTTCTCTGCTGGTAGAGAAGACTTAATGAAACAGTTTGGACGTGCGCAGCAGTAGTTCCGATGGAAATGATAAGTTGCCGGATCGAGCAGTGTTTCATACATCAAAAGAGTTGTAAAGTGACGGCATAATTATTCCAATGGGTGTGTAGAAATTTCGGAATTTTTAAGTGAATTTTATGACGAGAAAAGACAAATTCCGCGTGGCGTATTGAGCAGGTTGGTGGCTAAAAACTGTGGCTGCATTAGGTACCGACAGACTTGATATTTGGCGAGCATTCTCAATAAAAAAACAGTCCGTATTTTTGTAGGTATTACGTTTTCGGGAAATGCAACTCCATAAACTTGCTAACGTGAGTGAAAGGGATAGTGAGTGACTGCGTTAAGATTAGCACGGGCTTGGCAGTGATACTTGTTCACCTAAGTTTCAGAATATATTAATTAAGGACAAAATTTCCAACCTTTCATTTCGTGTGAAAACTTTCTCCCGAAACGTAGATTTAGTGACTTTAATTGCAGCCTGGTTCACGTCGAGGTACTGTAGGTTTCACTCGGCTTCTCTACTGATGATCAGCTGAGACAATGTTCACAGGTAGGTGAAGGTTCGTCGTAAAGGGACGGAAAGAACCGCGCCGCCGCAATGTGACAAATTGTCAGTTAACCATCTGAGGGTTGTTATTCGGAAATCTCTTGGGTTCTAGTTCCCTAGGGAGATTATTAACTCTTTTGGTGAGTACCGGCCTCTTTGCTAGATTGCTTCGGCGAGGAATTGAATCCTCACTTATAGCGTCAATGTTGATAGCAGTGTGCGGGACTGCTGTGGGAAAACGGTTGTCTACATGTACAAGGTCTGTTCAAAAAATTCCGGAACTTTGTCCACAAAATTTTTCTACGCTCACCTTTTACTTATTATGCATCGTCTCTTTCCAGATACTCTCCTGCAGAACAGGTATATCGCTCCCAACGCCGTTCCACTTCCGAAAGCAGTCTTGGTACGCCTCTTGCTGGGTCGCAGAAAACACAGACAGCGAATTTTGTTTTATCTCGTCTATTGTTGCAAAATTTCTTCCTTTCAGGTGGGTTTTCAACTTTGGAAATAAAAAGAAAGTTCGCAGCGCCCAGGTCTGGAGATAACGGAGGATGAGGCAAGCACAGTGATGTTTCTTGTGCGACAGTCGCGCACCAAAAGGGATGAATGTGCGGGTGCGTTATTGTGATGCAAGAGCCATGAATTGTCTCACCACATTTCAGGCCGTTTCCTTCTCACATTTTCTCGAAGGCGCCGCAACACGTCCCGATAGTACCATCGATTAACAGTTTGTCCCTGTGTCACGAATTCATGATGAACTGATCCTCAGAGTCAAAGAAAACTATCAGCATCGTTTTGACATTTGATCTGACCTGACGAGCTTTTTTTGGTCTTGGTGAATGTTTCCCGACGTTATGTCAAGATTGGACCTTGGACTCAACTTAACAACTGTAGACCCACATCTCTACAAAAAATGGCTCTGAGCACTATGGGACTCAACTGCTGTGGTCATAAGTCCCCTAGAACTTAGAACTACTTAAACCTAACTAACCTAAGGACAGCACACAACACCCAGCCATCACGAGGCAGAGAAAATCCCTGACCCCGCCGGGAATCGAACCCGGGAACCCGGGCGTGGGAAGCGAGAACGCTACCGACATCTCTACACCAGTTACGATTCCCTTAAGGAGTATCTCATTTTTATTTGTGCGATCCAAGGGCTCTTCAGAGGTTGTGAGGCGAAGGTCTTGCTGGTCTTGACTCATGAGTCGTGGGATGAACTTGCCGGCAACACGAAGCATTCCAAGATCCTCTGTCATGACACGTTCCAATTGAAATGTTACATTCTTCAGCAATCTCTCGGTCAGTCAGTCTTCGATTGGCACGCACAGTTTCCTTGACATTCCTGAAACGAGCGTCGGTGGGCGTCCTGAACGAGAGTCATCTTTAACTTCCGTCCTGCCATTTTTCAACAGTGTGAACCACGTGTAACGCCGAATGCGGCTTAAGCACTCATCACTACAGGCTTCCTGCATTATTTGGTGTGTCTCTAAAGGTTTTCTTGAGTTCAGGCAAACTATAACGCAGACGTATTGCTCCTCTTATTCTGCCACCACGAAATTGGCAAACTGTGAGAGACGTTGTACTCAATGTAAAACTGAACAATAAGTAACAGACATACAACAATGAAACTTCCGACAGTTACACACCAAAGACAGACGTGTGCAGGGACGCCAACCGCATTTCTCTCCATCACACCATTGGCGCGAAACTACGAATGTTCTGGAACCAATTTTCATCTGGCTGTAGTTGCTGGAATAAATATCTTCAACCGTTTTTCTTAAGATTGAAGGAATTCACCGACTGTAGAGTAGGTTTTCCACAACTGTTAACTGAATCATATCGCAAACCTCGTATGGTTCGTTTCAGAGCTCTGTTTTTGATTGCGTATAGTATTTTAACGTGAGTTTTTGCAGCGT
This sequence comes from Schistocerca serialis cubense, assembly GCF_023864345.2. NCBI lineage: Eukaryota > Metazoa > Arthropoda > Insecta > Orthoptera > Acrididae > Schistocerca > Schistocerca serialis. The sequence continues at coordinate 1,034,183,060 of NC_064638.1, forward strand.
AGCCCCGTACACGGCAGGCAAATACCAGGATGGGGCGTACTGTACTGCAGTACACTCTTGCCGCAATGCTCGCTGTTATGCTGCTTTCTCTCCTTAGTAAGGCGTAGAGTGCGTGGAGCCTTTGACTTGCTTTTACCCTCAGGACTTCCGTGTGCCTTTGCCATAAGAGGCGCTGGTCTAAGTCACCCCGAGGTATTTTACATCAGGCCGTCGCTCAATGTTGCGTCTGTGGAGAGAAAGGGTGAGGTGTGGGCGACGACATGGTAGCCCCTTTCCTTTCCTTTCCTGTGTATAAACATTACAGCTTGAGTCTTTTCGCTGTTCGGAGTCATTCGTCATTTCTCGGCCCTTCTGTCTTTTGTGTAGGACGTTCGGTAGTCGTCTTGTGACGAGGTTCCTGTTGGACCTCTGAAAGAAAAAAGGCGTTTCACAACATGATCGTATCAGAAACAATTAGCATTCAGATATAACTTCTGAATGAGAGCTACTTTGCATAATCTCCCTTTACGTATAGAATGTATGTGGTCTAAGTCCTGCTACTTTGTGCGGTTGCGCTGAAATGCTAGTAAACTTTATACGAATTTGACGTTTGTTGCATGCCGTCCTCATGACGTAATTTTAATGGACAGCACTGTAGACAAAAAAATACAAATTTTGGAAATATGTGCGGTACAATGGACAGACATTTCAGAAAGGAAATTGGCAAAGTGTCAGTAGGATTCGCACTGTGAGCGTTCCGTACAAACTTATTTATGTACATAGATTATCTATCCCGGAAATCGAGAAAGTCTACGACTCCTGTCTGTTATCTGTATTGATAATGGCACGACATCGGTACCGGGAATTCCAAGACTTTCGAGAACGTCTTAAGTTTGAAGTCGGATGAAATATGACAAAGATTTTTCGTGTTATTTATTAACAAATTAACACTTTCCGGATTTGTTTCCTTTACGTGCACTGTTAAACGTTGCTGCTTTCCAAATTTCATGATTTTAGGCCTACTCTATATTGATGAGTGGGTTTGCGAGTATCAGAATATGTGACATAAATACTGCATTGACACAGAAGCTTAAATTTTTTTGCGCCGCCGAGGGACCGTTGACCTTAGCATTGGACATAAATTTCAGCTTGGTACCTCTATCTGTACCTGGAAAAAAAATGGGGCTTTAACAGATAGACAGATAGATAGATAGGCAAACAGACACAGACAACAGAATGATCCTATGAGTGTTCAGTTTTTACAGGTTGAGTTAGTGAATCCTAAAGCCACGGGAATGAAGTTTTGAGGAGCAAAGCCCGACCGCACACTACGAAGTGAGTCGTAGCTCATTAGCAAACAGTAAGTAAGAGGCTGGGAGCTGAGGTGAGTCTTCTTAGGGCTGTGAAAGCTTCTACCAGAGCAGACAGATTAATAAACAACGAAATTAGGGAGGACGTAAACTATTTAGTGCAAGAGACAAAATTGATAACAAAACCACAAAATGGAGGGAAAATTACGACAGAATGAATTGTGACAAAGAAATCCACTAGGTCGAAGAAATCTGTCAAGGCCCGGAGATTGGTATCTTAGTAGACAAAGGCTTAGTATGTGAAGCGCACAAGAAGCTATAGCGGTGAGCGACACACTTTTTGTGCAGAAACGACGTAACAAGTACGACAGTTTTTAGATAACGTCTGTAGACGACCGTGATTTCTAAAATACTTAATTTTTTCCCCTAGACTATCACAGGTTACCGACTTCGACCGACTGAGACGTTCATTCGAGACGACCCAAATCAGCAGTCTGAAAATACGTTTGTGATTGCATGGAAAATAATAAACATTTTTACTGGAAACGTCTTAGCTTGTAGGTTCGCTCATCTTGTTTTTGTGCTGTATGATTTGTTTCCAAACACGAGAATTTCTCACCGAGAACACTACGGAACTCCCAACAGCTCGCTTTGGGATGGGCCCAGCATTCGTCAAAGACTGCCTTCCAACGCTGGAAGAACAATTGGGATATGAAACGTGATCAACGAAGAGCAGGGATGGGCAGAGTGTCTCCAAATTTTCGTCCAAGTAACAAATACTTTATTCACGTTCACATGCGAGCAATCCTTCAGTAACAAGGTGATAAGAAATCTACTCCTTCCTCGGAAGGGCCTTCTGGAAGTTCGGGTGGAAGATAATCCCAAAGACGGCTACCAGCACTGTCCACCACATGTCGCCATCCGACTGGCTCCTTCATCTCCGCCAGTCGCCTTTTCGATTTAGATAGATGTCATCCCGCGACAAAATGAAAGTATTTTTTGCTTTATTCTTAGCAAGAGAGCACAGAAAATTACCCAGATTTAATCCTAATCTTCTGAATTTTTTTATTCAGTTTATTATGTGAAATACATTGCAACAAATATGCTCAGCGCATATCACTACGCGACTACAAACACAGGGTATTTCTTTTTCTTCCTCCTCCTTATATCTTCGTTCCTAGGCTAAAGCGTTTTCTCTCCAGTCTACTTGAGGTTGTCACTCCATCTTTTCCTTGAATGCCTATATTACTTTTACCAGTTCAGTTTGCTTCTAATTCGATCCATAGATGTGGTCATACATTCGTTTCTTTGAGTGGATATGACCAGGTTTAGGTTTCTGGCTACCACGTTACGTATATGTAAAAGTTTCTGCGGGTTATCTTCACTATTTGCCTGCAGAACTGCTGCTTCAGCGTAACCAATAATTTTTATTTCTTCGTCCCCCATTCTATAATCACTACGACCAAGATCTTTCTCATCACCTCGTCCACGACTATATTAAATAGCAATGGGCTCAAAGAGTCACCTTGTCTAGTACTGGAACTGCCATACAGCTAGTTAGCCTGGAACCAATTTTCATCTGGCTGTAGTTGTTGGAATAAATATCTTCAACCGTTTTTCTTAAGATTGAAGGAATTCACCGACTGTAGAGCAGGTTTTCCACAACTGTTAACTGAATCATATCGCAAACCTTCTCTCAGTCAATAAAACAAAAATAAGCTGATCTGTTGCACTCAACAGACTGTCTAAGAATGACTACTGTATCTGTGCATGACCTGCCGGATCCTCTGCAAGGATTTAATGCTTTTCAGTTTTTTCCCTATTATTTTTGTTACGAGTTTAAGAACTGAACTGAATAGATTTATCCCTCTGTGATTGGACGGGTCTTTACCGTCTCGTTTCTGTACTTGAGAATAGTGATACTAGTTCTCCATAAACTTTGAATTTTATCAAGGGTTATAACATGGTTACCCAATTGGCTAACTATATAGTTAGTGAATATCCTCGATACTTCAGTAATTCATTGGGAATTAATTTTTTCCCTGAAGATTTCACATTTTTTTAGCAGACTTACAGCGTTTTCTATCTCTGTATGCGAAACTGTTACATCACCGTTTACTTTTATGTTGATCTCTTGATATCGTTCCGTTTTTGGTAGTTTTTATACCTTTAAACAACTGATATTTTTTCTTTAAACAGCTCTATTAAACACATAACCCACGATTTCTATTTATATCGTTCACTTCCACAATTTCATTTATTTCTTTCGTCTGTTGTATCATTCTCCAAATTTGTTTCTGCTGCCCATGGAAGACATTTCCTACATTTAAAAAAAATATTTGCCAGTGTTTCTTCTTAAAACGATTCACCAGTGATTTTGTCTCATTACGAGATCTATGAGTCTCTGTGTGTTTTATATTTCAAATAAGCCTATTTTTTATACATTTCTCTAAGCTATGTGTATTTCAAGATGAGGAACTCTGTGTGATGCCTGTGTCACTGCGCCGATCCGCGAGCTTACTGCTCAACGTAATACTTTTTACTCTGCGGTGGCAGGTAATGGTGTCCTGGCGCTGACCGTGACCTCGCCCTGGAACACTACTTGTTGATACAGGTCAGCGAGCGGCAGCCACAGCGCTATTAGTTCGACGTGGTGATCCTGTCCGCCCGAGCGCTCACCCGGTTATATTACGTATCGGCGAGCGACGTTGCTCGCAGTCAACTACCAGTACAACTCGGCCTAGTATTTCACCTTAACAGAAAACTAACAAGCGACCAAAGTCGTCATATATTACCAGGCTTCTAATTCTGAAGTGCTATTCCAGTTCTTAAGACAAACGTTCCTTGTTAGTAATTTCGTCGGTCTCCACTCGTGGTAGAACACACATGACAGAAGTGACAATCATTGGATAGGACAATTGTCACTGATTAAGAATTATGGAACACCCAATCGTTAACTAAAAGTACTCCAGCGCCTCAGTTCTGGTAACCGTATAACAAGGCAAATGGGGATCTGGAGAATATTTGATTAACGCTTAATAGACAATAAGACGTTGGCTCTGAAAAAATGACGCAATTTGGTGGAACCGTTATTTTGCTTCTTGAAGAATGCCGATGATTCCTGATAGTAAGTCCTCGCCATTACAGAGAGGATAGTTTACATCTCCTATTACAATGAGAGAGAGATGAGAATAAAAGGCAGTTCGGGACAAATATAAGAAAGATGTGACGAGACAAAATTACCAGCATATCAGTTACTGAACATTTATCAGCAGCAGCCTTTTACCTAGTTCTGGCGAATACGAAATTCATTATACAGGACATGGGAAAAATTGGCTACACCAAAAGCACAACTTATTGCCATGGTTAATATGGTCTAGCAAAACCGTTGCCGTTCAAAAGAGCTTCCAGACGTCTCTGAATGGTTATATAAGGGTCCTGGACAATTTGGTCTTATTCAAAAAACGTTGAAACGTGTGTGAATTCCTAGAGGACCAAACTGCTGAGGTTTTCGGTCCCTACACTTACACACTACTTAAACTATCTTTAACTTATGCTAAGAACAACACACGCACACACACACACACACACACACACACACACACACACACACACACACACACACACCCGTGCCCGAGGGATGACTCGAACCTTCGGCGGGAGGGGCCGCGCAGTACGTGACATGGCGTCCCGTTCTTCCAGGATCTATTTTCGGCCGCAGCGATGTCTAAGATCTGATGTTTTACCGAATTCCTGATATTCACGCTGTACACTTGTGAAATGGTCGTACGGGAAAATCTCCACTGCATCGTTACCTCGGAGATACTGTTATGCCATTGAGTGACAATACAGGTCTCCTTAGAGGCTTTTGTTTGTTTGTGAGAAATTTTCTTGTTGACCAGAGAAACGTTATGCACCAGTCTTACGGGAGACAAAAGTAGTCAATACGAAACTTATAGTGTACATTTAAATGACCGATCTGTTTATGACTTACGTAGAAAAGAAAGGCAGGTCAAACAAAAACTAAGGAAAAATTGTTTTCTGTAATTTAGCGCCAGCCGAGGTGAAGTTTTGCTAAAATGCCTTATCTATTCCGAAATTCAGGTAATTGCAAAGTTCGTGGTGTGATCCGTTTTTGCACGCCTTAGAGTTAGAGAAGACTCGTTTTAAAATTCACCACACAATTGAAATCAGATCAAAGTCAATAGAATGGTGCCTCAAATACTCACCAAAGGACGTTTTCAAAACAGTCATGTCCTACGATAACTAACACCAGTTGTCGTGGATGCTGAAAACAGCGCGTGGTACTACTGTTGCGCGTGCACGTCACCGACAGTGTCGGCTGCTGCAAGACCCTTGAAAAATTGTTTTAGACTTTCACGCTGCGTATAGCAAACCAACTGCTTCAGCCCTCTGGAAAAGGAGTTTTCGACCATTTTCCGTACAGTCCAAATACTGCACCAAATTTTGTTTCACAAATGCCCACGCAACATTTGGAGGGGAGGGGGACTTTCTAAGGCTAAGGCAACACGGGCGATTTTTAACGCAACAGTTTCACGGAATTTACGGCAACGTTTCCTTACCGCAGACCCATGGCTGTACCACGTGTTAAATAACGCAACGTTTTATGCGTAGATGACGCAGGATTGGGAGCGCACTAGGTACACGATGTGTTGCTATCGTAGTTTCCTTTGTGGCACGGTCCATTGGGCACCGACTGGAACGAAGTATGCCTATCGAGAACTGAGAAGTACTATCACAGAACTGAGGGTGGCATCAAAAGTGATTATTTCGTTATTGGTTATCAGACGACGATATCAGAAGAAACAGATAAGGTGGTGAATACGTCTAATAATGTAGAACGGCCTGGCATTGGGAAGATCATAATGAACACGAAAGTCTGAAATAATTCACCCATCGCTCAGTGGCAGTGACTTTTCTTAATTACAAAATGTACTTCTCTATAGTACTAATGGCTGTAGCGGATGCTGATACTGTTTCGCGTACAGTGATGCCGGAACGTTTGCAAGTTACATTGAGCAGAAAATCTACTCAGCCATCTTCAATTTATCTTTACCACAACCACTTCAAAAAGGACCCCAACCAAATTTGTATGTCTTTGAAGCTTTTGCACTTTGTCAAAAAGTAATGTGGTCGTTTTAAAAACAATTCTAACACTCGAAAAAACTCTTCAGTTACCAACTCAGCAGAACCTGAAGCTTTGTGGAAAGTGCATCTGTAATACTAGCCAGTAAGTGGCGCATTTCTCACTGTCTTCTTTATGTTCATGCTGAATTTGCGAATTCCATAATCAAAACATATTGCTTCTTACACAATTTCGTCAGAAAAATGGATGGATCTGAGTCTAAAGACACACTATCCTGTTCTTTAGAAACTGTATCACCTTGTGTGGAACTAGGGGTCTCTAAGTAAGACAAAATATTGCGGCATCTTTTACTTCAAGTCACGGACTACTTCCCTGGCGAAATGAGTGCTTATAGCTGCTGGAACTAAACTGCTTTCCTCACAAAATGAGATGTAGCTAAAAGTCTTAAGACTGTTCATACTGTTTTAGTTATACACCTAATTACTAGTCAAACGTACTTCATATAGCCACTTAGTATCTAGTGAAACTGAGATAGCATCAATGTGCTTATGAAGTTATTATTGCCGTACCATTTCAAGAACTGTAAGTAATACTACAAAAGGTGACCTATTTTACTTCTTTCTCCTGTTTTCTTATTTTACAATCTGTGTCCGGAAATTGCTTCGCATACACTCGTCCATGGAACTTGTTTCTTATAACGATTTTTATAATCAGTGTTGCGAACATAAGTTTACATACAACTGTTTATATATGTGGAGGGACGGGAAAGGAAAGGGATCATAGATGTTAGCGACATCGAAACTTTACGCGGAATCAGCTGCGACGAGTGAAAATGTGTACCGGATCGGGATTCGAAAGCAGGATGATCTGCTTACTGTACTCCGCTCATTATAAGAATATACCTGATGCAAACAAACACAAGCGCTATGATTGGTCAGCAGCTGCAACTCTCGTAAAGTGGCGTTGTTCCGCTCTTGGAAGTAGATCCAACTTAGATATCTTATTCCCATGTCACTGCAAATGAAACTTTAAAGACATTTTGACGTATTAACAGCCATCAACGTTTTTCTTAATCACGCTTCAGCTACGTAATGTTTATTTCAAAAACTGTGTACAGTCACAGCCTCCGTAAACGCTACATGTGCTCTGATTGTCTTGCTGTTAATACGTACTGTGAAAATGGATGACACTGCTTCGCGCTTCGTAGTTAAACATGCGCGCGGAATCCCGTTAATGGCGAGAAACAAGTTGTTCTTAATGTTTTTCACAACCTTACAGAGAAAAGTCAGCTCTCACATTTTTTCGAGAAACACTGTATAATAAATGGGGAAGCGGCAGTACGAATCTGGTTGTGATCTATAATTTTTTCGGTTTGAATACTTCGATCATTTAAATACGAAATTCATCAAATATATGTTAATTAAATCGTACTTAACCATCGTTTTTCAAGAAAAACACGTCTTCTAGTTTCTAATTACATATCGCACGCATATTTCCAGTTTTCATTGCAAATATAAATTATTAAGTATCGATATTTTATAAAAGACGGTTAAAGGTGGCTGAAGTTAAGAAAACATTACACAATCATTTTTTTTGGAGAAAAAGTCAAATACTCTATTTGAATGTGCACATTGGTTTGTAGGACAGATGTGGTCTCACGCCAGCCAGAGTGATAAGCGTCGTAGAAACATGGAAAACGATTTTCACAGCGACAAGCGCACTGTACAAATGCTGCATTTTTACAGTTGTACCGTACCACTGCTATCTGAATCCAATAGAACTGATCTACAGCCAAGTTATGGGATTTGTCGCAAGAAATTACAAGATATTTAAGCTGCCAAACGTTCTGGAACTGATTCACAAACTTTTGTCACATGTCAACGCCGAACGACGGCGAAATGCAGGACTGCACGTCATAAAAGAGGAACAGGAGGAGGAAATGTAGACTTTTTGCTGGCTTGGGATTCTGTTGCTGCTCGTCTCGTTATCAACGTAGCAGTACTGAAATGTATTCCACGGAGATCGATATGAAAAGAGTTCAGAGATTACCAGACACTGACTGTAATACCTTCAGTGGCTTTAAATACATGGGAAATCTGCTATGCGGTAATACGCCACGCATAGCTCATGCAGAAGAATTACCCTTTTTTTGAAGTCAGCAATTTTCACCACTCTTGTTTTTAATTGCAGAACTATGTAAGTTAGGATCGAGGGCACGTTATGTTTTCAGTCAGGTCACCTAAGAAGCGTATCGCCTGAGTTATGCCATATAAAATTTCCTTCTGTTTAAAAATTAAGTGACGTTCACAACTTTGTTGTTCTCCGCTCGTCTCTTTTTACGTCTTTGCCCCAACTGTTCACATCACTGCAGGTTAGCTGGATCACTTGCCTGGCCAGTGCTGTCCAAATTAAAAGCGCCGGTAAAGTTATTGCCCCATATCCTCGCTGACTCCAGGTACGCGTAACGCACAGCATAAAACGTATCCTCAGTGTCGTAATTGACTATAGTAGAGAGAGAGAGAGAGAGAGAGAGAGAGAGAGCTTGGCTTTCGCTCCTCATGAAACGAAATCCAATGAGGTTCCAGCAGACTTGGAAGAATACATGGTGTAACTTTTACATGAGGTTTATTCTTATGATGAACGGAGTATTGCGTCACCCGTACACAGCGTTTCTCGCAACTGCGCAAACTATCTCGGCACGTCATTCACAAACCCACATTTCCATCCAGCGCCACCTATCAGCAATCCCTGTCCATGCCCTCTATGGTCGCTACTTGGGGATTCCCGCAAGAGGTCGGACGTAATTAAGAATCCGCACTGATGGAGATGGATTCGTTGCCCATCGAGGCGAATCAATTATATGAATGTTTAGTAACTGTGCCTTTGGACTTGTCCGAAAGAACAGACACTACGCATTCATATAATAAATACGAGGTTTGCCCAGAAAGTAATGCACAGCATGTTTTCTTCTTCAACAATTCTTTATTGAACATAATGAGAACTACACACAAAAAAGAATGATGCTTTATCTACACACCCCATTTTTCCACGTAATCTGAATCGCGTTCTATGGCCTTCCTCCAGTGCGAAACAAGGGCGTGTAAACGCTGTCGGTACCAATCCTTGTCCTGGTAGCGAAGCCAGTGCTTCACTGTGTGGATCACCACCTCATCGTTCTTATATTGTATTCCAGGTGTGACAGCCGTGGATGGTCTCCCCGACCGCAGACTTTGCACAACCTTTTGTGAATATTCCCCATTGTTTCTTTCTCTGTAGTGAGAAATTCAACGACGGCACGTTGCTTGTAACATGCATCACCCACAGACGCCATTTTGAAACTGCTCTCCAGCTACGTTATCTGTCGGAAGCGACTGAAACTTGGCGCGCTCACTCAGGAGACTTCAAATAGTAGTCTGCCCCAATAGCAGAACGGTCAGAGCGTTGGAATGTCGCGCACGGGGGCCCGGGTTCGATTCCCGGCTGGGGTGGGAGATTTTCTCCCCTCAGGGACTGGGTGTTGTGCTATCATCATCATTTCATCCAAGTCCGCCCAGTGTGGCGTCGCACTCAATAAGTCTTACACTTCCCGCCTGGGAACTCCCGGCCGCTGACGCTTACATTTTCAAATAGTGCGTACGTAATGTTTCGCATTCGTAGCATTGCTTTCGGCTGAGAAAAAAAAAAGCAGTGCATTACTTTTTGGGCAACCCTCGTATTTGAGCTTTTTCAATCCTCATTATAAGCACTTCACCGTCAATAAAACCCACTGTGAGTGTCGGGCACCCCCCCCCCCCCCCCCGTACTAAGGTGAATGTAGAGCAACCCTCAACAAATCTGGCCACCAGCAAGGTCTGAAAAATAGGCCAGCGGTAGCCGCTGGCCGCAACATTGCGTTATTTGATGTACGTGTAGCCGCTACCATTTGCGCCTTCTGTCTCAAGAAAATGACCACGACCCCATCCATCTGCTGTACGATCTTGACAACGCGCCTGTCGTTAATTTCCGTACTGTGTAGCCACGTCTTATGCAACACTTCGTGGCTATTTCTTGCGTTATTTATCGCACAAAAGTTACGTTAAGAAGCTCACGTGTAGCCTTAGCCTAAGATACCGACGCTGAAGAGGGTACGATTACGTGACAGAAAAGCTGGTGCAATTGTACGACGTTAGAATTAAGAAGCTTGTACCCAGGATCTAGAAATGTATATGTCGCATCCAGGGGCGTGATGAAGCGGAACGGCCGCGGCAGTGCCCCGCGGCCTCCGGCAGGAAAATCAAAGAAATGAAGGGAAAAAAAACGAGGAAAAATTAAAATTCGTCTTCTGTCGTTCCCTCCGCAGTACACACGTCCACCTGCCTAGAGCTAACTAAATTATAAACTGAACTGCTTCTAATGATTGACGCGCATTCTCAACTGACCTAAGATATTCTGATGACTTACTTGAAGAAAAAAAAAACAATGAGAACAGTGGAAAAATGAACAGAGCAGTGTGAAGGCAACTGTCAGTGGAGGAAATATATAAGGTACAACGGGGACACGCCTTGCAGCGGGAAGCCACAAAATCCTGTCTGATTACCCTCGGGCCTTGGAAACCACAAGCGGATACTACAGTAGGTTAAACACATGCGAACAGTTTTATTCGGAAAAGGAAACGCGCGTAGCTCAGTGATACCTGAGTTTTGGTTATGAACAGGAAACACTGAGAGCGTTTACAACTTCTTAGGCTACAGCGTGCTTCCCTAACATGATTCAGAAACTTGAGCTGTGATTCTTTCGAGGTAAAGTCACTAAAACTAAAGCATTAGCCTGGAACATACGATGCCACCAATGCATTTTAAGATTTGTTGACCCTCTTCTTACTCTGATAAACTTAATCCTTACGGGTAAGAAATGTTATGAACGAACTGTAGCAATAGCTTTCAAAAGAAAATTTTTTGTAGGACTTTGTTGTCCTTTTAAAGTAAGATATGTGATAATGTGTAGCGATCGGTGTTAAAATATGATTACATCCTAGAGCTTTGTTAGTCTTTTAGTAATTCAAAGTAATGTACTAGAGCATGAAAGCTCGTAAACTTTGAATATTAGGACGTTCAAGTTAGTGATGGGGACAACTGAATAAAGACAATCGATTTTGTCTGTTGGAAAATAGTCGATTCATTCCTTTGTAGCTTTTCAGTGAAACCATAACATATACTTAGAAGTACAAAAACAAACAATACAGTGGTGTGCATAAAAGTGTGTTGTGAAAAACATAAGAAATGCATAGTGCTACAGATAACTAAAAATTAGACAAGAATTATCGATGTCTAACGGAGAAAAACAACGATGTGCTAGCAGACGGCATTTCCCGATGTAAGCGAGAAATAACCGAAAATCACCGTAAGTACAACTCAATCTTAACGAACTGTTTTTCGATATAAAAGCAAATCAGAATGTAAATAACTTAATTACAGACCACTGATGACTGTTTACCTCAATAAAGCGAAACGCGCCTGGTGAAAAAAAATTACGCATTCTTGTAGTTGCAACGACAGAACAAAAATACCCTCAACAATAATATTTGATAACTGATTCCGTCGGTTGCAGTTTTACGCAGCGGTTGGATGTTCGTTTCTTTCGAATGAAAGCAATTTGTGGGGAGCAACCAAAAGAAAAGAACCAACACAGTCTTTTTCATTTATTCAAGTGGAACAGATCTGTAGTTTTTCTGACTGTATTTTACTCATGATTTCAACTGACACCACTCTTTTTGTAACGTTGCATTTAGCTAGTTCTACTGAAAAAAAGGTGTGTGTGTGTGTGTGTGTGTGTGTGTGTGTGTGTGTGTGTGAATCGTCCCGCGCGCTCCACGTCAGCCTCCTGCTGCCGTTGCGGCGGCCAGGAGTGCAACCGGCGCGAGGAGGTGGCTTAGATCCCCGCACAACACTACACTGTGCCGGTGACAGGCGATCGGGCCACCTCCTGGCGACGGCTGTATTCCTGGCTCTCGGAGGCTGGCGGCGGCGGCGCCACGTGCCCTGCCCCCGGACTTGAGTAACCGTTACGCTACGGTCGCAGTGGCACCGGTGGATACCGACGATGATCTATTCAAAGCAGTGCGCCTGTCACTGTAGCCGATCTCGTCGCCCGATGACAATCGTTGGAATTCAGACGAATTTTTTCTCTTCGGTCAAATCGACCGACTTCCTCACACACTGTGAGAAGATGTTAACTTGAGCCCAAGAAAGTGTGGGACTGCTACAGTCGCAGGTTCGAATCCTGCCTCGGGCATGGATGTATGTGATGTCCTTCGGTTAGTTAGGTTTAAGTAGTTCTAAGTTCTAGGGGACTGATGACCACAGCAGTTGAGTCCTATAGTGCTCAGAACCATTTGAAAGTGTGGGTTTTGTGGCATTCTAAGGATGAAAAATGTCGTACTCGGGATATAGTTCTGAATATACGGACTGAAAGTGTAGGTTTGTTAGAAACAAGTAAGCAAATTCTTTATCGGAAATTTTAGACGAAAATTATAACCTAATCCTAATAATAATAATAATAATAATAATAATAATGCTTGACGCAGGTGAAATGCCCACAGACTTCGAGATGAATATAGTACTTCCAATTCCAAACAAAGGTGTGAAAATCACCCAACTATCAGTTTAATATGTCACGTTTGCAAAATACTAACACGAATCCTTTACAGACGAATGGAAAGACTGGTAGAAGCTGACCTTGGGGACAATCAGTTTGGATTACGGAGAAACGTAGGAACACTCGAGGTAATGCTGACACTATGACTTCTCATAGAAGATAGGTTAAGGAAAGGCAAACCTACGTTTATAGCATTTGTAGACTTAGAGGAAGCTGTTGACAATGTTGACTGGAATACTCTCTTTCAAATTCTGAAGGCGGCAGACGTAAAATACAGGGAGCGAAACGCTATTTATAATTTGTACAGAAACCACATGGCAGTTATAAGAGTTAAGGGATACGAAAGGGGAGCAGTGGTTGAGAAGGGAGTGAGACAGGGTTGTAGCCTATCCCCGATGTTATTCAATGTGTATATTGAGTAGGCAGTAAAGGAAACAAAAGAAAAATTTGCGTAGGAATTAAAATCCAGGGAGAAGAAATAAAAACTTTGAGGTTTGCTGATGACGTAATTCTGTCAGAGACAGCATAGGACTTGGAAGAGCAACTGAACGGAATGCATAGTGTCTTGAAAGCAGGATATAAGATGATCAACAATAGCAATAGCAAAAAGAGGATAAAGGAATATAATCGATTTAAATCAGGTGATGCTGAGGGAATTAGATTTGAAAATGAGAGACTTACAGTAGTAGATGAGCTATTTGGGTAGCAAAATAACTGATTATGCTCGAATGAGAGAGGATATAAAATGTAGACTGGCGATTGCAAGGAAAGCATTTCTTAAGAAGACAATTTCGTTAACACCGAGTGTAGATTTAAGTGTCAGGAAGTCCTTTCTGAAAATATTTGCATGGAGTGTAGCCATGTACGATAAACAGTTTAGACAAGAAGAGAATGGAAGCGTTTGAGATGTGGTGCTATAGAAGAATGCTGAAGATTAGATGGATAGTTCATGTAACTAATGAAGAGGCACTGAACAGAATTGGGGAGACGTGAGATTTGTAGTACAACCTGACTAGAGGAAGGGATCGGTTAGTAGGACACATTCCGAGACATCAAGGGATCACCACTTTAATACTGGAGGGACGAGTAAGCAGATTCATAAGAATGTAGGTTGCAGTAGTTACTCCGAGATGAAGAGGCTTGCACAGGATAGAGTAGCATGGAGAGCTGCATCAAACCACTCTTGGGACTGAAGACCACAACAAAACAATAAGAATAATAATTTGTTCAAGTGAAAAGGGTGGCGTATCTTATATTTATACTACAGAGGACCTTTTTTGAGCTCTGGTAGGTGGGCATTAGCTGTCTAGAAATTGTTACTGCTTACTGGTGTTTTTCTGTCAGCTTGGTTGTGATTCTCTTCTATAAAGTGGTTTGCAAATGTGTGTGTGTTTCTACTTTTCAGTGGTTTGTGTGTTCAGAGTATCTTATTCTAGACTTTATGCTTAAATTTTTCACACGTGTGCTGAATGACAGTCATTGAAGGTTAAGTGACGCATGGTGCACAATTTCAAACAAATATAGCGAATCAGAGTGTTTGTAATCTTGCTATTCAGTGTTACCACGAATCATATCGAGTGCGTAACAGAATGTGTCTCACTTCATGTCATATATTTGTAAAACTTGTCTGGTTATACTGATAACATGACAGTGTTCAGTACTCGTCACGTTCTTTCCGACATAGATCTAGCTCAATCACACGCATTTGGCGTCTTTTTAAAAGCAAACGGCGCAATGAAGCGCTCAGCCGCCCCCCCCCCCCCCCCCAACTAGAATGGCTCTGAGCACTATGGGACTCAACTGCTTAGGTCATTGGTCCCCTAGAACTTAGAACTAGTTAAACCTAACTAACCTAAGGACATCGCAAACATCCATGCCCGAGGCAGGATTCGAACCTGCGACCGCAGCGGTCTTGCGGTTGCAGACTGCAGCGCCTTTAACCGCACGGCCACTTCGGCCGGCCCCCCCAACTAGTCAAGGTCCTGCAGGCACCAATCACCGGTGGTGACTATGTTTAGAAGTTATATTCAGATACGTACAAAGGCGCTGATAACCATAAGAGCCTGAAGCACATCGTCATTTGTGAGATCGTAGCATTTATGCATCCTTCTGACATCTATTGAATTTATATTGAGTCAGATTTATCTGTGTTGTAGACTGAAACTGTGTACATAGACATTCATGAAAAGCTGCCTCATCGGTTTCTCTTATATTCACTTCCATGTGTAAGTAATAAATAAGCCGCTGTACTCCAGAGAGACATGTTCTCAAAGATTACTAAAATCTCATTTCAGTTCTGCTTGTTTCAACAAAATAGTACAATTTCGAAATATATAAAATCTGAAATTTTAGACACAGTTATTGTTTATAATAACTGTGTTATAAGTGCTAAAAATTGTTTGTTTATTACATTTTAGTGATTTTTTAAAAAGCTACAAAGTGCATCTACTTCAGAATAAGGCAATATTCAGACAATCGCAATATTTTTCGTATTTTAATTTAACTTTCAATAAATATATAAATTTCTAGTTTGAACATCGCTACAACGATGATGCCTGTGGATTTTGTATCTGTCAATTTTTTTTTGTTTTTTTTTTGTTTTTTGGAAAAAAGATAAGTTCAAAGGGCTCTAAGCACTATGGGGCTTAACATCTGAGGTCATCAGTCCCCTAGACTTAGAACTACTTAAACTAACCTAAGGACAGCACACACATCCATGCCCGAGGCAGGATTCAAATCTGCGACCGTAGCAACAGTGCGGTTCCAGACTGAAGCGCCTAGAACCGCTCGGCCACAACGGCCGGCTAAACGTAGTCAACACACTATTAAAATGCCTAAGTGAAGTATTAAATAAGATGATCTCATACCCCGTCTAATGCTTTTTAGTACTCTATAATGCTTGGTTATTCCATAAAATGGCTGATTTCACAGTTTGACGGTAATACGTAAGCTAAAATAATACGGAGGGGCAATAATCCAGAAATATATTCACTTGTTTATCCCCAATCTTTCCGTGTGCCATAACTGTCGTAATTAAGAGTAGACAGAGAGAGAACTATTTCAAGTTCATCTACTTACTTTCATTAGCGGAAACCGAGAAATGCCGAACGGATTTCGGTCTTCTGCCTCTTCACCTCTGAAGAACGTCGATGGTCTAGTTCGCTGTTACCAAAGCCACCGATGGAGTTACAAGAGGAACACTCCAGAAGGCATACCGTTCATCGTCTGCCTCCTCATTACCGGGTAACACGAGGTCAGAAGAGCACAGGGCGAGCGCCGTACGTGCTGGAGCAATTGCTCAGCGTGGCGTGCCAGCCGGGCCGCGACTGAGATGTGTTTGTTGACGGACTGAGCCGAGGTGAGGTCAGGCAGCCGCCCCAACCTGTTTGGCTGCTCGCCACCCGTGGCCACCAGCTACGCCTCTCTCTGTACACGAGAGCTGTGTAGCTGCCGCGCAGACACGACGAGGCCGCGGGAAGGCCTCCTTTCACACAGAGTTCTCCAGCTACGGCATTTCGATCACAATGGTATTTGTTGTTGTTGTGGTCTTCAGTCCTGAGACTGGTTTGATGCAGCTCTCCATGCTAATCTATCCACAATGGTATACAGTCACTATAAATATAACTTCTAAAGAAAGAGAGACTGTAGTGTAATATAAAGCGAAGCACAAGGCTGTGGACAGAGAGATGTTGACTGAAACGCGTTTGGCAGTCAAGAGAGCAACATGCGTCAAGCCTTCAATTACTACCGCAGCAGAATATTATCAAAAGAACTTTCGAAAAACCCAAAGAAATTCTGGTCGTTTGTAAAGGCCGTCAGTGGCACCAAAGTTTGTGTCCAGACACTGAAAGGTGGCTACACTGAGCCACTGCGCCAGAGATTGCGCCAAAGAGTATTATTAAGCCGCCTCCACGGTGCTTGGGGAGAGCTCGTAGTAGTCAGTGCCTGTCGAGGACTCGCGGTAGTCAGTTCTTGGGGAGAGCTCGTAGTAGAGTGTTTGTTGAGATGTGCTAGTAGGCAGTGCTTGCTGAGATGTGATATTGGAGAATTCTTGTTGAGATGTGGTAGTAGAGAGTCGGTGTGGAGATATATTGTAAGGATTAGAGTGATTTTCATCAATATAAATGAGGTAACAAACTCCTTTTCTTTTTTTCTCATTATTTCAATGTCCTGTATAATGCGTCATTACAGGTTCAGTCAACAAAGCATCTGGCGCGTGTTATTGTATTAGAGTGTATTTCTGCTTTCCTTACGCAATTATAGGATTTCTATTTTTCTTAATTACTTCAGTATAAATGATATTTAAAATTTCTTGTCTTAGTGAAGAAGAACCGTGCCAGATGTGTACGTTGAATCACACTTCCACACACAGAACAGCTACACTTGTGCTTTGTTGGCTTCGTAGGTTTTATAGTTGCTGGGGACTTAATTAATTGTGTTGACGAAAATTTTCATTTCATTCTTTGTTGTTGTTCTATGCAGTCAGATTGCGTAATAATACTAGTCAGGGCCAACCGTTTACGAGACACAGCGTAATCGGACATACAGCTACTAAAAATATTTGCATTTTAAATAATTAAGCCCCCATGCAACACTCATGGACAAGACAGGAACTGAAACTGTGTATAGCAAAACAAAAGCAGAAATGCTTAACTCTATTTTCAAACGTTCCTTTACAACGAAAAAAAAACAGAAGTATTGCCCCAATTTAATCCTCGTACCACTGACAAGATGAGCGTAAGAGAGATTATTGTCAGTGGCGTTGAGCTACAGACGAAATCGTAAAACTGAACGAAGCCCCAGAGCCCGATGGAACCCCTGTCAGATTCTACACGCAATTTGCGGCTGAGTTAGCCCCTCTGTTAACTATAATCTGAGCCGTGCGTGGCTCGAGTTCCCGCCATCAGGTATTTTACACCCTGTTTTTAACGTACTTCCCCCTCACCACATTAATTTAAATTACTACTGTCACTGAGTTGCTTCTTTGCCTGACCGTGACCGGCGCTAGCAGCGCGTATCGATATATCCCCTCTCGTAGTATCTTCGCTCGACTGTTATTACTTGCCGGTCGATGTCTGTCGTAGGCAGTTCAGGTTGTGAGATCGGGTCTGCTAGTCAGTTGGAACGCGTCTGGAGCGCAGTCCGCTCCTGCCAGTCGAGGAGTTGCAATGCGGCACTAGTGCAGTCTGGTTGGAGCAGTGAGGTCTACGTCGACATGGCTCGCCCGACCATTGCCGCCATGCATTACTTGAGCCGCGCCACGGTATTGGTGGATCGTCGGTCGGTCGCCCTACCGGACGACGCGTCCATGAGTCGGATGTATGTGCGTGTGCGCATCGCCTCCAGATTTGTCTTCGTGAGTGCTTACTGCTGGGTATCGATCAGGTCTTCGTGCAAGTGTTTGTCAGGTTGTGTGTGTGTGTGTGTGTGTGTGTGTGTGTGTGTGTGTGTGTGGCTGGCGTTATTTCCGCTGACGACTATTTTAGATGTTGTCGGCATTCTGCGGCGAGTCGGTCGGTTACTGCGGACTAGTGAAGTTATCTCCGCGCGGTGCAGTCGGCTGGGTCCACTGGCGGTCCCTGGGCAGTGTCGGAGCGTGTGTGGAGCTGTGCGATCGCTACGAGCTTCGTGGTTCACCGACCCAGGACGTCAAAGTTGAGTAGTGGTTTCAACTACCCAAGCCACGTCCATTCATGTTGTGTGGTTCGTTTCGGTGGTTCGCTATTGGGGAGGTTTTCCTGTGAGCAACACAGAGTGTTTCTATTGCTGAAATGTAACCGCCATACAGTGCAATTAACTATATTGGTTGACTACAATTCGAGTGCACCAGCGGAATTTTCTGCCTTGTGGCCGTTAGTGTTCTGGTTACCTGCCCTGGCCACTGACGTAATTTCAGGCAGCTTCTTTTCCTCACCTGTTGTCGCTATCCAACATACTGTGTAGTTTTGACAGTTAACACGTATTTCATTGTGGATAATCACGTTCGTAATCTTGTGTGTTTGAGTTCTCATGTACCGATTGGTGGTAAGCAAGTCGTTGAGTCGGTCATTCCGTGGCTGTCCCCTGGATGGGTTCCGACAGATCAAGTGTAGTTGGGCTCACCACGTGTCTGACCTAAGTGAACGAGGGCAGACCGACCTCCCTGGAGGCTTCTGACTACCGTTTTCTTTATTGTCCTTCTCACCGGTGTTTAATTGTCTGTTTATAATCTATCAGAGCCAATGATTTAAAATTTCTTACTTTTAATGGACTTTGTGTATTTTGGAATTTTGGAAAATCAATTGTCGGCCTTAAGCCGCTTAAAACCTCATTCTTGAAAATACCCTTTAAGCAAAAACATTGCGACCTTCTGCCTTAAAAGATGATGGTAATATATTTTGAAATTTTCAAATTTAATTGTGGCCCTCAGCCGCTTGTATTGCACCTTGCATATGTTTGTTCTATCTGCTTTTGCCTCGAGGCTTTCCAGCCTAGCTGTGATACCGTATATATTTTAATTATTTTATTTGCTATTTTAAATGCATTTTTATTTTGTTGACTTTTTAAGATTTCTTGTTTGGAGGCCCTCAGCCGTGAAATAATTGGCATTTTGAAACTCTTAGTTCTAAATGTTCGGGTATGTGCTATTTTGGTTTAAAGGTGTTATTAAATTATAATAAATTGCAATTCTGAGTGAACCTGACCGACAGCTTATTTGGCCCTTTCCACAATCCTAATCACCTGTTCTGCCCTGCGGGTTTAGCGGGCGTCTCATAATCTATAGTAGATCCCTCGAACAAAAAACCGTGAACAATAGTTAGAAAGCAGCACAGGTCACACCTGTTCAGAAGAAGGGTGGTAGAAGTGAACCATGAAACTACCGTCCAGTATCCTTGGCAGCGATCTGTTGTAGAATCTTAGAACATACTCTGAGCTCAAACATAATTAGCTATTTGGAACAGAACGAGCGCCTCCATCCCAAGGAGAATAGATTCCGAATACATAGATTATCTGAAACCGAACTCGCGTTGCATGGTCTGATGAATGCTGATACATTCTTCATCATGCCAATGGGAGGACACGAGTCCGTCGTCTTCCAGGGGACTTGACTGCAGGACGGAGACAAACTGGCGGCGGTTCCATTACGCATTCATGTGGGTATCTATGGGTCCAGTGAAGTTGTGTAAGGCAGCATGACGGGCAAGGAATATCATACACTCCTGGAAATTGAAATAAGAACACCGTGAATTCATTGTCCCAGGAAGGGGAAACTTTATTGACACATTCCTGGGGTCAGATACATCACATGATCACACTGACAGAACCACAGGCACATAGACACAGGCAACAGAGCATGCACAATGTCGGCACTAGTACAGTGTATATCCACCTTTCGCAGCAATGCAGGCTGCTATTCTCCCATGGAGACGATCGTAGAGATGCTGGATGTAGTCCTGTGGAACGGCTTGCCATGCCATTTCCACCTGGCGCCTCAGTTGGACCAGCGTTCGTGCTGGACGTGCAGACCGCGTGAGACGACGCTTCATCCAGTCCCAAACATGCTCAATGGGGGACAGATCCGGAGATCTTGCTGGCCAGGGTAGTTGACTTACACCTTCTAGAGCACGTTGGGTGGCATGGGATACATGCGGACGTGCATTGTCCTGTTGGAACAGCAAGTTCCCTTGCCGGTCTAGGAATGGTAGAACGATGGGTTCGATGACGGTTTGGATGTACCGTGCACTATTCAGTGTCCCCTCGACGATCACCAGTGGTGTACGGCCAGTGTAGGAGATCGCTCCCCACACCATGATGCCGGGTGTTGGCCCTGTGTGCCTCGGTCGTATGCAGTCCTGATTGTGGCGCTCACCTGCACGGCGCCAAACACGCATACGACCATCATTGGCACCAAGGCAGAAGCGACTCTCATCGCTGAAGACGACACGTCTCCATTCGTCCCTCCATTCACGCCTGTCGCGACACCACTGGAGGCGGGCTGCACGATGTTGGGGCGTGAGCGGAAGACGGCCTAACGGTGTGCGGGACCGTAGCCCAGCTTCATGGAGACGGTTGCGAATCGTCCTCGCCGATACCCCAGGAGCAACAGTGTCCCTAATTTGCTGGGAAGTGGCGGTGCGGTCCCCTACGGCACTGCGTAGGATCCTACGGTCTTGACGTGCATCCGTGCGTCGCTGCGGTCCGGTCCCAGGTCGACGGGCACGTGCACCTTCCGCCGACCACTGGCGACAACATCGATGTACTGTGGAGACCTCACGCCCCACGTGTTG
The DNA here is from genome assembly GCF_023864345.2 of Schistocerca serialis cubense. Classification (NCBI taxonomy): domain Eukaryota; kingdom Metazoa; phylum Arthropoda; class Insecta; order Orthoptera; family Acrididae; genus Schistocerca; species Schistocerca serialis. The sequence continues at coordinate 1,034,204,356 of NC_064638.1, forward strand.
AGCAATTCGGCGGTACGTCCACCCGGCCTCCCGCATGCCCACTATACGCCCTCGCTCAAAGTCCGTCAACTGCACATACGGTTCACGTCCACGCTGTCGCGGCATGCTACCAGTGTTAAAGACTGCGATGGAGATCCGTATGCCACGGCTAACTGGCTGACTGGCTGACACTGACGACGGCGGTGCACAAATGCTGCGCAGCTAGCGCCATTCGACGGCCAACACCGCGGTTCCTGGTGTGTCCGCTGTGCCGTGCGTGTGATCATTGCTTGTACAGCCCTCTCGCAGTGTCTGGAGCAAGTATGGTGGGTCTGACACACCGGTGTCAATGTGTTCTTTTTTCATTTCCAGGAGTGTATATTGCTTGTAGATAATGTACACCCCATCATGACGATCATGTTTCTCGGCGGCAGTGGCATTTTTCATCAAGATTATGCGCCATGTCACAAGGCCAGCGGAGTGATGCAGTGGCTCGAGGAGCACAGTGACGAGTTCCAGATGATCTGCTGGCCCTCAAATAAGCCAGATCTGAACCTGATCAAGTACATCTGGGATGTGATTGAACGTGGCGTCAGAACTAATCATTTACGGTAATTAGATGTGTGTGCAGATGTGGTGCCAGCGACCCTTCCAAGGCCTCATTGCTTCCATGCCATGAAGAGTCGCCGCTGTTATCCGTGCCAAAAGTGGACACGCCAGCTAAGAGATGGGTAGTCATAATGCTCCGGCTGAGCAGTGTACATGTTCAACATCTCCTCCTAAGCTACAGTATCGTTTTCAACCAGACATGGCACACATATTCGTTGCTACCTGAAAAGGACGACTGTGGGACTGAAAGCATTTGACTCGGTATCATACCTGTGCTTATCACCGAAAATACGATAGCATGGTGGTATCAGGAAAATTTGTGACTGGGTGCAGGATTTCTTGGTAGGAAGGACGCAGCATGTCGTGCTGGATGGAGAGCCATCGACAGATGTGAAGCAATTTGGGGTGTACTCCAGGCAAGTGTGCTGGGTTCCTTGCTGTCCATGTTGGACACTAATGGTCTTGTGGACAATATTAATAATAGCCACAGACATTCCACAGATGATGCAGCAATCTAAAACGAAGTACAGTCTGCACGAAGCTGCACAAATATATCAGTCAGACCTTCATAAGATTTCAAAGTGGTCCTCTAAATCTTCAGAAATGTAAAACTGCGTACCTCACAGAACGAGAGAAAACATAATATCCTATGAATATAACATCAGTGAGTCACAGTTCGAATCGGTTAACTCACAAAAATACGTGGGCGCAACACTGAATAGGGATATGAAATGGAACGATCGCATAGCCTCAGTCTTGGGTGTAACAGATATCAGACTTCCGTGTAATGGTAGAATACTAGGGAAATGCAGTCAGTCTACTAAGGAGATTGCTTACAAATCACTCGCGCGACCTACCCTAGAATCCTAGTCAAGTACGTGGGTTCCGTACTATGCTGAACTGTACAGGGAAGGGCAGCACAGCAGGCAAGTTTGTTTGACCCGCGGCGTAGACAGATACGTTGAAAGAAGTGAACTGGCGGACTCTTGAAGATAGACTTAAACCATCCCAAGAAAGCCTCCTTCCAAAACTTCAGGAACCAGGTTTGAATGATGGCTAAGAATATACTGCAACTACCTACCTACCACTCCCATAGCGATCGTGAGGCGTTTGAATAATCACTCTTCCCGCGCTCCATACGTGAATGGAACGGGAAAAACCCTAATACTGTGGGATGTAACCTTATCCATGTTTCGCACAGTATAGATGTAGGTGTAGATAGTTCCAATGGTTCAAATGGCTCTGAGCACTATGGGACTTAAATTCTGAGGTCATCAGTCCCCTAGAACTTAGAACTACTTAAACCTAACTAAGGACGTCACACACATCCATGCCCGAGGCAGGATTCGAACCTGCGACCGCAGCGGTCGCGCGGTTCCAGACTGTAGCGCCTAGAACCACTCTGCCACTCAGACCGGCGTGAAGAGAGTGGCATGTACTGTCAAACAGAAGCAGCCATCACCTTCACAGTTTAAATGCGTCGATTTTTGCGCCTATGGTCAGTTGACATGGAAGTTTTATGGGTATGGCGGCGCGTCGTGTTGTAAAATTATTGTTACTGAACAAAACTGACGTTTCAGCTTCGGCTGCAGCGGCCTTCTTATGGGTCTTGAGTTTGTAGCGACAGGACAATTGATAATACAAGGTGCGTTCCATAAGTAATGCGAGCAATTTCATAAAAATCATTTATTGAATATATTCGTACAAATGATCAAAAATTTTCAAAATAGCACCCTCTTGCGTCGATACACTTCTGGAGGTGGTGTTTCCATGCCTGGAGGGCATCCTGGAATGCCTCTTCCGGAATGTCCTTTAGAGCTGATATAACATACGCCTGGATGCTTTGAATCGTGTCCCAGTGATTTCCTTTCATGACTCCTTTTAACCGACGAAACAAAAAAACAAATGTCAGCGGGAGCCAGGTTAGGACTGTAGGGAGGCTAAGGAACCAATGGGGTCTTGGTCCTGGCAATGAAGGCGCTGTGATTTGGCGCGTTGTCGTGGTGAACTTTCCACGTGTCCTTGATGTCGCTTCGGCTGTGCGAGGCCCTCCTTTTCAGTCTTTTGAGCACTTCCAAGTAGAAAGCTGAGTTCACTGTAGTCCCGATAGGTAAGAATCGTGGTGGACAATGCCTCTGACGTCAAAGAAGACAATGAGCACGGTTTTGATCCTGGACTTGCTCATGCGTGCCTTCTTGGGACAGGGCGACGATGGGGTGTGCCACTCTGAACTCTGCCTTTTCTTCTCAGGGTCGTACTTAAAAATCCACGACTCATCACCAGGGACAACTGAGTTTAAAATATTAGAATCATTTTCACACATTTTCAACATTTCTCGGCACCGAAGCACTCGCATGTGCTTGTGTTTGTCGGTCAGCACTTTTGGGACGAGTTTGGCACACACCTTTCTCATGTTCAAATCTTCGGTCACAATGCGGAAAACGGTTGTTTTTGACATGTTTAGAGTTTGTGCTATCAATTGAAGGCTCAGCCGTCCGTCAGAGTTCAAACAAACGCGCACACGCGTCACATTTTCATCGACTCGTGCAGTTGACGGCCGTTCACTGCGAGGTTCGTCGGTGATCTTCTCTCGACTTTCCATGAACGACTTGTGCCATCGGCAAACTTGTGATTCGGACAAGCAAACAGTCCCAAAGGCATGCTGAAGTAATGGAAACGTTTCGGTGACGGACTTCCAAAGTATAACGCAAAATCTGATAGCGTACCGTTGCTTTACAGAATGATCCATTATGCCGTGTTACAAAAACTCAAAACGAGGTTGACGGAAACGCACGTCCTGACTCTGAGACGAAGAGCGTTTTGAAGCTAACATTCCCTCCTCCCCCCCCCCCCCCACCCCACCACTTAGCCCAGCCGGTTACAACACGCTGTGGTGTACCGTAGCGTCAGAAAAAAATTGGTCGCATTACTTATGGAACGCATTCTGTAGCTTGCACGTAACGGGGTGTTACTAAGATCGAAGCAATCGACGCATCAGCGGCGGTCGAGGTTAAAAGCTGATAAATAACTTCACACCTTTTCCCTATCAGGGCGGTGGCCACCCACCTGCTGATCTATCTCTTGACCGCGTTGGCATCCGGATTCTTCTTCCATTAGCAGGTTAATAGAATTAATAAAAAGTGGACGGGGGAAAACTGAAGTCAGATAAAAGCATTTTGAGAGGTTAGCTTGAATATATATTATAACCAAAAGAGGACACAAAATGAAGTAGCCCTGTTAAAAGGGTTAATATGGTTCAATCGCAAATAACAGCGTAAATGGTCAACTCCCATCCTGCTGCAAGCCAGGTACTATACAAGACAAACACATCAGAAGTTCCGTGAAACAATAAAATCAAGAACTAATCCCCAGAGAGAGAGAGAGAGAGAGAGAGAGAGAGAGAGAGAGAGAGAGAGAGAGAGAGAGGAGGGGTGGGGGGTGGGAAGGAGTATGAGTGATTACGAGAGTGGTACGGCAGATTTTGGATGCGAAAGAAGAAACAAGGGAGGCGCGTTGTAGCTTACTACACGACTGCTGACGGACTCCTTGCACCGGACGCGAGCGTGGCATTTCGCATAACGGTGTGTGAGCAATCACCGGAGTAAGCTGCCGGTCGGTAATTGTGACACTCGATAACAACAGGATGTTAAACGAGACTGCTTCCTGAGTGATGGAAAGACAACCTTGAGCTAAGATGGAGGCGACTTCCGCTTTACAGCTATACACGGAATTACACGTCCAGCATTTTTGAACAACTCTGTACCCCCTCCCTCCCTACTCCTGGGTCTGGGAGATGGTCTCCTAGGCATCTCTCCACAGTGCACTTCCGCAATGGGCGAATCGGCACCCGTGGCCAACACGACTGGAGGAAGAGAGGACAACAGTTCCTGTGTCCCGGACTGAAGGCGCACCTCGGCCGTTTGACGATTAGGTTACCAGGACTGTTTGAGTGCCAACTCTCCGAAGCGCATGAAGAAACTGTGTTCCTGCGCGAACTCGTGTCCTTTGGTCATATTTAAACCTAAAGGCTCCAAATTATAAGATAACCCATTGATTGTTGTTGTGTTCTTCAGTCCTGAGACTGGTTTGATGCAGCTCTCCATGCTACTCTATCCTGTGCAAGCTTCTTCATCTCCCAGCACTTACTGCACTCTACATCCTTCTGAATCTGCTTAGTGTATTCATCTCTTGGTCTCCCTCTACGATTTTTACCCTCCGCGCTGCCCTCCAATACTAAATTGGTGATCCCTTGATGCCTCAGAATATGTCCTACCAACCGATCCCTTCTTCTAGTCAAGTTGTGCCACAAATTTCTCTTCTCTCCAATTCTATTCAATACCTCCTCATTAGTTATGTGATCTACCCGTATAACCTTCAGCATTCTTCTGTAGCACCACATTTCGAAAGCTTCTATTCTCTTTTTGTCTAAACTATTTATCGTCCACGTTTCACTTCCATAAAAATACTTTCAGAAACGACCTCCTGACACTTAAATCTATACTCGATGTTAACAAATTTCTCTTCTTCAGAAACGCTTTACTTGCTATTGCCAGTCTACATTTTATATCCCCATTATCTTGATGGATTTTAATCCATAAGTATTATTAAAGACCGCGCCGAAGGCCATCCTAGGAAATGGCCTCACGGGTAGTGAGGTCTCCCAATCAGGGTAGAACAAAATATAGGCTTGTGCGCAAGTTGGAGAAAGAGAAAGAGAGGTGGCAGTGCAAATGTCAGTATGATTATTGTTTACATTTTAGATGGCAATCATTGGCGAGGCTCTATTACGTTCTGGACATTTCAGGATGGCGAACAACGTGCGTACCGCATTGGGATACACAAGAAGAGACTATGAAATTGCTACCAGTGGTGTACAACAGACCCAAGGTGGCCAACATTACACAGCTGTTGCTGCGCCGGAGCATCGGAATGGTGACAACTCTTCACAATCTGCATTTGACGACGGCAAAGAATGATGTTGTACAGAGCGAGGTTAAATATGTTGCATTTGTAGTTCGCAACAGAGCGTGTGTGTGTGTGTGTGCGTGTGTGTGTGTGTGTGTGTGTGTGTGTGTGTGTGTGTGTGTGTGTTTTCTACATCTGCTCCTAAACCATTGGACCGATTTCAACCAAACTTGGTACGCATATACCTTACAGTCAAGCAACAATAGCTGTGTCGTTAAGAACCACCTACCTATCAAAGGGCTGGGGTTGGAGTTGGGAAAGCAGCGTATCACGCGACGCGTGAATTCCCGGACTTCATTCAATCCAATATTTCAGAATATGAACACTTAGCGATTTGCAACAAACTTTACACATAATTTCAAGTATTTAAGAAATTTTTTTCTCACTGATAACCCCTCCAGAATGATGAAAGGAAAACAGTATTGTTTTCTGCTTTTCCACTGTTCATGCAGCAAAAGTACCGCATGAGGCATGACGTTATAATTGATTACTTATTTAATACTAACTGTATTCGCGATACATTTTGCAGACAGTATGCACATATAGCACTAAATGTAACTGCAAAATTGTATCATTGTAAGACACACAGTTCAGGAGATATGACGTCATAAACAATGTAATGCGTGAAAAACTGCCGCATCATGCATGGCGTTTAAATTTATTCTTTCTCTACTTCTTACTCCTTTCGCAATAAATTTCGTTGGCAGTATCAACATATTGAACGTACCTACAATATTATAGCATTGTACGAAATATACTTCAGAAGATAAGAAGTCTTACGAGATAAACTGCCGCACGTTTACATTTATTATTTCGTTGTTACGAACTCTGTTCGCAACACATTTTGCAGGCAGTATCCGCATGTGTCGCTGAATGTACCTGCAAAATTATATCACTGTACAACATATATTTGGCTCTGAGCACTATGGGACTCAACTGCTGTGGTCATAAGTCCCCTAGAACTTAGAACTACTTAAACCTAACTAACCTAAGGACAGCACACAACACCCAGCCATCACGAGGCAGAGAAAATCCCTGACCCCGCCGGGAATCGAACCCGGGAACCCGGGCGTGGGAAGCGAGAACGCTACCGCACGACCACGAGATGCGGGCACAACATATATTTCAGGAGATGTCACGTCATAAACATTAAGCGCAAGGCCAGGCGCTGCGTGTTACGGGCGTGGTCGTACACCTCTATAAATAAAGTGACACCCGAGCAAAGCCGATTTTCTCTGTTAGTATTGAACGGCGAACACCAGAATGTTTGCCAATCGTCCGTCTTGTAGGCGTGACATCGATGTGGTTGTTGGTTGGAGCAAATTAGTTTTTATTCTCAAAATGAACGATTTAATTGAGCAAATTGTTAATTAGTCACATGATAAGTCGTTTTTCGTTATCAATCAACTTATCTCGCCAGCAATGTGAATCTAGTATCAGATTTGCATAATTAATTTTATATCCCCGTTTCTCACTCTCTCTCACTCTCTCTCACACTCTCTCACTCACTCTCTCACTCACTCTCCCTTTGTCCCTGGCATTGGAAAGAGCAAGTGTAAGTAGGCTGTTTAGGTATTTATGTTGGTAACGCCACGTAGCGCTCTGTATGAAAATCACTGACTGTGCTGTGTGCAGTCTGTGGCTGATTGAACTCTATGTTGGAACATTGCTTGTGTAGTGTTGGGCAGTTGGGTGAGAACAGCGCGTAGCGTTGGGCAGTTGGAGGTTAGCCGCCAGCAGTGGTGGATGTGGAGAGAGAGAGAGATGCCAGAGTTTTGAGAGGTTGCTATAAGCGGACGATGAATATATATAACACTATTAAGGTAAATACATTGTTTGTTCTCTATCAAAATCTTTCATTTGTAACTAGGCCTATCAGTAGTTAGTGCCTTCAGTAGTTTGAATCTTTTATGTAGCTGGCGGTATTGGCGCTAGCTGTATTGCAGTAGTTCGAGTAACGAAGATTTTTGTGGGGTAAGTGATTCATGAAAGGTACAGGTTATTGTTAATCAGGGCCATTCTTTTGTAGGGATTATTGAAAGTCAGACTGCGTTGCGCTAAAAAATATTGTGTCAGTTTAGTGATGATCAGAGTAAATAAAGAGAGAAATGTCTGAGTACGTTCAGTTTTGCTCAGCTGTTTGAAAATCAAATAACGTAGAAGCTTACTAGCACAGTCATTGATAATTTTCCAAAGGGGACGTTTCACAAGGTGTACTTTGTTGTCCAGCGGCCATTATATTTCGTCATGACTCGTCTACAGAGTGTGGCACTCCGTCACAATTTTAAAATCCGTTAATGTTATTAGTCTCTTGCGGTGGAAGGATTGGGGAACTCCATTAGATTGATTCCCTGTGGTGCAAGAAGAGGGGATCTGCTGTTATCTGTTGCCTCGAAGTATGAGTCATTGTTGGCAGTCACCGGCGACTAGGCCGTTCACTCGCCGCTCGCGTGTGAAGTTTATTTGTGCAGCCCGACGGGCTCTGATGGCTGGCAGCCAGGGTAGTGGATGCTCTCTATTCAAGTTGTCAGTGGCCACCCTGATTTCGTCCTACACCGACCCTGGCTGCTTGACAAGTGAGCAAGTTTCGTTCAATTTTATTCTCTTGCTGCAGACCTTCTCGTGTTCGGTCACCGCAGAATTGTTGTGCTGTCCAAGTCTAATGTAGCGCTGGCGCTCCCGGATGCTTGTAGCTACTGGTCTGCCGGTGTCGCCGGTATGTACTTTTCCACAGTCAGAATCTGCCCTGCATACTTCCACAGTGTGTGGAGCACACAGTAGAACGTTGTCAAATGCGACTCAAAGAACAGATGGGAACGAGGAAGACGATGACGGCATCTAAGCCAATGAACCTACAACTCGAGTATCACACACAGACGCTAGAAGTGCCTTTGATATACAAGTAGCTCTTCAGTATATCGAACAATACTCTCCGTCCACTCCAATAGACACTTTATGGATTAGGAAATGGCGGAACATCCCGACAAAAACCAGGCTGTCGTCTGCTAAGCAAAAGAACATTACAGACTTTTTTCGTCTTACTTAAGAACAGAGTATTTTTTACCGTGTGATTTCTCAAGTTTTAAACAGTTAAATGCAAATCAGTTGTGTTCAGTGCAGTACTGTAATAAGCTATGCACAGATGTTAAGCTTTCACTAACAGTAAATGTCTTACAGCGCGATACAGACATTTTATAGTACAGGCACTACTGCGCATTACTCTTTGGTGTAAGATCTATCAGTGTGTTACCGTTTTATCCCAGATCACGTAATATCTGGGGTTTTATTTTCGTTTTATTGCTGTTTTGATATGGAACAATATTTCAAATTGTATTTCTCGTTCAAAATTAAAGTTGTATTATACTGTGATGTTATGGGCCAATAGTCCGCCTGCTTAGCTGGGTGGTAACGTGCTTGCCTCCCACGCACTGGACCCGGGTCCGATTCCTTTTCTCCGCTCGGGATTGGGTGTTGTGTCATCATCATCATCATCATCATCATCATCATTATTATTTCATCCTCATCATCGGCCGCAAGTCGCCCAATATGGCGCCGACGGAAATAGACTTGCACTTGGCGGCCGAACCCGACTGGGACATCCCGTCCAACAATGCCATACGATTATTTCATTTCATGGGCCATTGAAAGTGTTCCTCTAAAAATCCGGCCTTTCTTTCGTTCCGACCATGCTCCCTGTCCCGTAGCAGTCGGATTAGCGAGGTCCTATTGCATATTTTGCCCTTGGTGGAGGCCGACTCGTACTACAGCTTATTGTTACTGTAGAAGAGCGTCTGGATACCACCCCTATGATGACGTTTACCCATTCCGTCACTGACACGCTTCACATAATGTGTGCCGCGTGGTCTACGGCGCCTTGCTACGCATCTCGTGGTCGTGCGGTAGCGTTCTCGCTTCCCACGCCCGGGTTCCCGGGTTCGATTCCCGGCGGGGTCAGGGATTTTCTCTGCCTCGTGATGGCTGGGTGTTGTGTGCTGTCCTTGGGTTAGTTAGGTTTAAGTAGTTCTAAGTTCTAGGGGACTTATGACCATAGATGTTAAGTCCCATAGTGCTTAGAGCCATTTGAACCAGCCTTGCAACGGTTCGCGCTGTTTCTCCCGTCGGAGGTTCGAGTACTCCCTCGGGCATGGGTGTGCGTTGTCCCTAGCGTGAGTTACGTTAAGCTGGATTAAGTAGTGTGTAAGCCTAAGGACCGATGACCTCAGCACTTTGGCCCTATAGGAACTTGTAACAAATTTTCACATAAGGTGAGCAATCTGTTGGCTGCAGTTCATTATGTTTGCCTATGTTGCGTTCTTCATTGGCTGCCATGGTTGTGAATATCAATTTGTATTGTAGTCATTGGCCTTTTAAGCTCAAGTGATACACTTTCAGCATCACTTAGATGCCCTATGCGAGTGGTCAGCGAGCGGAGAACTGTCTTATTCTGGGCTGGACGGTGATGAGATTCGCGTGTACCAAGCATGTTCAGAAAGTAAGTGTAGTTGACTGTTTTTCCACGTAGTCACCACCCCGTTAAATGCATGTCGCGAGTCGTGGAAGAAGTGGAATAAGATTCTTTATGTCCTCCTCGGAGAACACTCACCAGCTCTTTCACTCACTCCAGAAGCTCTTTCTGAACTGCTCGTCGGCTGAAAATCTGAAAATTTAGTTCCATTCATGTGTGCCTTCAAGGAGGTGAAAATATATCCCGAAAGCGCCAGATCAGAGATCAGAAATATGGGGGAGCGGGTTCAAGACATCCCAACCAAATGAGTGCAAGAGCGGCTTGGTGGCTAGGACTGTGTGAGAACGGGCGTTGTCTTGCTACAGGCACGCACCCCTCTTCAGTAATCACCCCTTTTGTTCTGAATGCTCCTTTTGAGTTCTTTAGGGTCTCACAATATCATGCCTATGGATGGTCTTCCCTGAGGCAGAAATTCGACCTTAATGATGCCTTATCGGTCCCGAACCACTGAGACTATGACTTTTGCCCGTAATTTCCGTTTATAATTTTTTTGGCAGATTGCGAACTGGTTTGACGCTACCGTATTTTTCTGTCTCAGGCGTATAATGAGTTACCACGTTTCATCTCCAGTCGCAAAAGAGCTCAGAAATTCCTCACCTTCCATTTCAATTCGCTAAAGATACTCGCAGGCGCTAATGGCCCGATTTTTCTCATGCTATTGTGACATAATTCTGAAACAACGACGTATTAAACAAGCAACTGGCGACCATGGAAAACCTCATTGTTTCAGTTTTCAGTAACATAAGAGAAGAAATTTCATATTTATTTTCGTACTAGCAAATTCTCTTTTCACTAGCTGTCGAGAACTATTTAAAAATGCAGTGCTGGATTAAAAATCATAGCTTCTGCTAATCACCATAGATAACCGTATGGCAAAATATTCTCCCTTTGCGTGCTATCACTTACCAAAATCTCGTATCGATATCTTGAACGGCGTAAGTTACATGAGGGATGTTATGAATGTTTCATTCTCGCGCACATGCAGTCGAAAGTGAATGTTCTACATAAACTGCATTTTCTCAGGACTGGAGACAGACAGAAACTTTCTCCCGAGTCTACAGAAAAATTCAATATCCCAGCTAAATTTCATTTGCAGCAACGTATGGTGTAATAAGCACCAAACGGAAAATCATAGCGACAACTATTTTTCATCGCAAACTTTTCAAATTTCACGCAGCCTCATGCTTAAATGCAAATATCACGTTAAGTATGACCATTATCGAAATGTGTGTCACTTCATCATGAGGCTGACATATAAAGCTATAAATAACTTGAAAATCAAGATGCTATTTTTTATGTATATTTTCTGCAAAATCGTTTGAGTTAGACTGCTTACGCCGAAAGCGGGCGAAGAATGTCTCGCTCATTCCAGGTCGCCGGCTGGCTCGGAGCCACGCCAGTCCGGGTCACCACCCGGCTGCCGCAGATAACAAGGTGATATTTTACGCGCTGGGTCAAGCAGACTACGACTGACCCCTCTTGCGCAGGTAACCCGCTTTCTTTCTGTATGCACTCGTGGTTACCCTGCATCGAAACTGAAGTTATGAAAAGTGGTAATGTGATAAAATCCTTTTTTATATTCACAGTGATTTTTATTTTATTATGTCACAGGTTTGTTTGATCGTGAGCTGTCCAAAACAAAAGCAGACGTCTGAACAAGCTAAGGCACCCACCAGCAGCAATGAAAATGCAGGACGAGACACATGGTGGGGAACTAAAAAATCGGAGAACAACCTAAATGTCACTGAAAAATAATTATTACTCGTTGTTAAATATTGTCACGCAAAAATACTGATGAGTATTATTGGAAAGAGGTACAAGCGACAAGCAATGTTCTTTTTCCAAATTAAATGAACTGGTAGAAGCTGACCGTGTACGATGCTGACCAGACGTCTTTGTTGGTAAGTGTCTTCTAATGCTATATTGCAGTGAAGTACAGGCGACCAATAGCGCTTTTTCTATTCTCTGTTTTGTGTGGGTAACTATTGAGCATCTGCATTTGTAATTATAATTTGTTTGACTAGAAATAACTGGAAGAGTTAGCGCAAACATATCGCACCTGGATTGGCTGAGAAATATTCGTTCTGTTTGGTAGGCAAAACAGGCGCCTTTGACTAAGGAGTACTTTCTTTATTATTCATTACTTGGTAAATGACGAGACAAAGGCAGTAGGAACTGTGGGAAAGTAGACTTCAGAAGCTCAATACGTTACTCCACGAGTGTAGTTAACACATTTTTGTATGTTATTTTAAATGAACGTGGGGGGTTACATAGTAGTAGACTAGTAGCTAAAAGTCATTTTAATTACAATGTGTGGGCGGTAAAATGCATTGAAAGCTGGCGTGCTCGATAAAGTTGAGATTTGAAAGAAAAGTTACTTAAGGACAGTAAAATATTACTTGTATGAAATACAAGTGAGAAAAATGATTTCAAGCAAAAGGCAAGTATTAAGTCTGAATATTCTTTAAATAAAAAGAGCCAGATTTAGATTATTTCAGTTCGGCTGGCATAGCTACTGTGGTACCGTGTTGTTGTTGTGGTCTTCAGTCCAGAGACTGGTTTGATGCAGCTCTCCATGCTACTCTATCCTGTGCAAGCTTCTTCATCTCCCAGTACCTACTGCAACCTACATCCTTCTGAATCTGTTTAGTGTATTCATCTCTTGGTCTCCCTCTGGGATTTTTACCCTCCACGCTGCCCTCCAATACTAAATTGGTGATCTCTTGATGCCTCAGAATATGTCCTACCAACCGATCCCTTCTTCAAGTCACGTTGTGCCACAAATTTCTCTTCTCTCGAATGCTATTCAATACCTCCTCATTATTTATGTGATCTACCCATCTAATCTTCAGCATTCTTCTGTAGCACCACACTTCGAAAGCTTCTACTCTCTTCTTGTCTAAACTATTTATTGTTCATGTTTCACTTCCATACATGGCTACACTCCATACAAATACTTTCAGAAACGACTTCCTGACACTTAAATCGATACTCGATGTTAACGAATTTCTCTTCTTCAGAAACGCTTTCCTTGCCATTGTCAGCCTACATTTTATATCCTCTCTACTTCGACCATCATCAGTTATTTTGCTCCCCAAATAGCAAAACTCCTTTACTACTTTAAGTGTCTCATTTCCTAATCTAATTCCCGCAGCATCACCCGATTTTATTCAACTACATTCCATTATTCTCGTTTTGCTTTTGTTGATGTTCATCTTATACCCTCCTTTCAAGACGCTGTCCATTCCGTTCAACTGCTCCTTAAAGTCCTTTGCCGTCTCTGACAGAATTACAATGTCACTGGCGAACCTCAAAGTTTTTATTTCTTCTCCATGGATTTTAATGCCTACTCCGAACCTTTCTTTTGTTTCCTTTACTGCTTGCTCAATATACAGATTGAATAACATTGGGGAGAGGCTACAACCCTGTCTCACTCTCTTCCCAACCACTGCTTCCCTTTCATGTCCCTTGACTCTTATAACTGCCATCTGGTTTCTGTACAAATTGTAAATAGCCTTTCGCTCCCTGTATTTTACCCCTGCCACCTTTAGAATTTGAAAGAGAGTATTCCAGTCAACATTGTCAAAATGTACCGTATGCAGAGTAAAAATTATCACCACAGTAATAAGCTTTCTACCAGCACACACTATTCTCTTATTTAGCATTTTTCAGTACTTATCCTTTTAACTGGGGGATATCTCCTAATATCGTGTGGGACCTCCTTTTGTACGGCGTACTGCAGCAACTTGACGTGGCATGGACACAAGTCGTTGCAAGTCCACTGCAGAGCTACTGAGTCGTGCCGCCACCATTTTAGGTTAATGAACCAGTCTATTCCATGTACACACAGCCCGCACCATGATGGGGCCACCAACAGCTTGCGCGGTGCCCAGTTGACAACCGGGGTCCATGGCTTCTCGGGTCTACGGTATATTCAAACGCGGTCAATTTGGTTTGACTGGTTTTAAATTGCTCGCAACAGCATGTCTCTACTACAGAAACCGTTCTAGGTGGCAGGGGGGGGGGGGGATGTGCAGGACAAACTGCCATGGAATGAAAAGTTATACAACAATTGCTAAAGACATAAAATTTTCTTATTGAGATCAGTCACATAATGCTTAGTAGATTCGTGGGGGAATCACTTCCAGAAATGTACGAGAATTCTCTAATTAATAAAAATCTTTACTTCAGATTCCAGACGGAGGGCAATTGTCCCCTCTTGCCTCCTATCCCAACATACTGCTTGCGGACGTACACTGAACAGCCGAAACATTACGACCACTGCTCACGGCGACTCTGGATGCCACATGGTGGCGTTGCGGGCACGTGATACAGCAAGGAAAGTACACGAGGGTAATCCCAAAAGTAAGGTCTGTTTATTTCTACAATGATTTACATCAGTTTACAATTTGAACATTTAGCTATTTTTCGACATAACCACCATGTCTATCGATGTATTTTTGTAGACGCTGCGGCAGTTTTTGTATGCCCACGTCATACCAGCTCGCCGCCAGCTCCGCGGCTTTGGCGAAGAAGGATGGCGCCACTGGCGTGGTTGTTGCTTGGTCTCAGATGTAGTGTTATGCCCAGGGTTCGTCACCCGTGACACATGAGTCCAGAAAGTTGTCCTGTTCGGCTGTAAGGCGGTGAAGAAATGCGCGGGAAGCATCAACTCGTCGCCGCATGTGGTCCTCAGTCACGATGCGTGGCACCCATCTTTCGCACACCTTCCGACAGTTCAATGTTTCCGTTAATATTCTGTGAGCGGAGCTTCGGGAAACCTCAGGAACCATCGTGCAGAGATCATCCAGGGTGATCCGCCGGTCTTCACGCATGCTTTGCTCAACCTTCAACACTGTCTCCTCAGAAATTGACATCTCCCTCTCGTTTGTTCGTCGTGAATTTCGGTCCGACCAGCTGCAAACTCTCTACACCATTTACGAACATTTTTGACATCCATGCACGACTCACGATAAACTTCCGTCAGTTGGCGATGCATTTCAATCGGTGCAGTGCCCTTTGCGTTCAAAAACCGAATAACTGCGCGCAATTTGCACTTGGCGGTAACATCGAACAGTAGCTTGCATCATTCTCAGCGCGGCGTGCGCATGTTTACACACAGAGCGTGAAGCACTCTTCATAACAGCGTGACCGACTGCCACACAAACAGAGTTACGTACTTATAAAAAAATAGGAGACCTACCAGAATGAAGTTTTCACTCTGCAGCGGAATGTGTGCTAATACGAAACTTCGTGGCAGATTAAAACTGCCGGCCGGGCTGGCCGAGCGGTTCTAGGCGCTACAGTCTGGAACCGCGCGACCGCTACGGCCGCAGGTTCGAATCCTGCCTCGGGCACAGATCTGTGTGATATCCTTAGGTTAGTTAGGTTTAAGTAGTTCTGAGTCCTAGGGGAAT
Source organism: Schistocerca serialis cubense (assembly GCF_023864345.2). NCBI lineage: Eukaryota > Metazoa > Arthropoda > Insecta > Orthoptera > Acrididae > Schistocerca > Schistocerca serialis. The sequence goes on from NC_064638.1 coordinate 1,034,219,851, forward strand.
GATGACCTCAGAAGTTAAGTCCCATAGTGCTCAGAGCCATTTTGAACCTTACTTTTGGGATTACCCTCGTATAAGCTGAGCAGAGACGGATGTGGGATCACCCTGATGAAGATGTAGGCTGAAAATGGGAAAAGTCCATTGAAAATAAGCAACTTTGACAAAGTGCAGATTACTGTTACGCAAAGCCTGTGAACGAGTATCTCGAAAACGGTGCAACTCGTCGAATGTTCACTTGCTGCTGTCGTGAGCATCTACGGAAAGATATAGAAAGACAGTGAAACTACCATTAGGCGCCAAGTGGTTAGACGTCCAGGACTCTTCACAGAACGTGAGGTTTGGAGGCTTGTCCGCTCTGTAAAGTAGGATAGATGATCTGTGGTGTCTCTGCCGAAAGAGCAAAGTGTTGTTGCACGCGCAAGTGTTTCGGAGCACACCGCTCATCTTACATTGTCGAACATGGAACTTCACAGCAGACTGTCCCCACGCGTTCACATATTGACCCAATGACGTCGACAATTACGATTGCAGTGGGCACACCACCATCGGGATTCGATCGTGGATCATTGGAAACGTGTCGGCTCTTGGGAAGAATCATGTTCCTTGCTACATCAGGTCGATGGTCGTCTCCACAAACGACGTCATCAAGGCGAACGGTGGCTCCAAACAACCACCACGCCATGGATGCAGGCTGGTGGGAGCAGTAATATGCTATGGGAGACATTCTACTGGGATTGCATTGTACCTGTGGTAGTAATCGAAGACATCATTTTTGCTGCGGACCAACTGCATCCCTTCATGCTTGGTGTCTTCCCTGACGGCGATGTCATCCTTCAGCAGCATAATTTTCCGTGTCTCGAAGCCAGAATCGTGCTACAGTGGTTTGAAGAGCATGATAGTGAAATCACTTTGATGTCTTGGCCACCAGATTCTCCTGATGTGAAGCCGGTGGAACTCTTCTGGGTCGCTATAGGGCGCCATCACCAAGTACCCAAATCAATGGTCCGTTATTTACGGGAATTCCGAGACTTGTGTGTAGACATCTGTTGCCAGACACCTCCACAAACCAACCAACAAATTGTAGAATCGATGATACGCAGAATCAGTGCTGTATTACGTCCCAGAGATGGACCAACAAGTTATTTAAGCAGTTGGTAACAATGTTTTGGCTCGTCACGCCAGCAGCCTCGCTGGATTGTTAAAACTGCATACGGGAACATGACTGTACCCAGGAGTGCACTTGTTCATTCGAAGCAAACCGACGGCACGAATATCTTTCTTCAGCTCTCCAAAATATGGAAATCACATAGGGAGAGATCGGGACTGTATGAGAATGTGTATAGGTTTCCCAGCGAAACTTCTGCAGCGTAGTCAAAACAACTTTGGCAACATGTGGGCGGAACGGGAAACCCTTGCACATTCTCCTCAACACGTCCCTTTCTCTCCCTATGCGATTTCCATATTTTTGCAGCTGTGAAGTGACTGTCGATCTGGTTCGGAAGAAGACGTCCACACCTGGGTACAATCCGTCTTGTGTCACAGTGGGATAAATGTTTCAATAGTTATGGCGATTATTTTTGAAATAATTAAAAGTTTACTTACTTTTGCCCCATCTGTCTCATTCTGCCGGCCGCTGTGACCGAGCGGTTCTAGGAGCTTCAGTCCGGAACCGCGCTGCTGCTAATGTCGCAGGTTCGATTCCTGCCTCGGGCATGGATGTGCGTGATGTGCTTAGGTTAGTTAGGTTTAAGTAGCTCTAAGTCTAGGGGACTGATAACCTCAGGTGTTAAGTCCCATAGAGCCATTTGAACCATTTTTGTCTCATTCTCATTTGACTGCCTCTTATACAAGCCCCTACTGGGGGATATGGGGAAGAACATTTGTGAATATGTGCTCCTCAGAGATCTGAAATCAGACGGGCATTTGTTTAATACCAAGACGCACACATTTAAACTGTCAGCAAACAGACCCACACAGATCTGTATCTCAGCTGGTGGAGCTTTCACCATCCAGTTCAGCGGAGAGCTATGCTGAACACCCCAATCCACAGAGCCATGACTATTTCGGACAAGTAGCAGCTCGGCTCCGAGATGAATTATGTGATGACGGTGCCCAGAAGGAAAGGATGTTCTGTTCATATTATTAGACCAGCGCTGTCGATAAAACCTAGGTGCGATGCCGTTCAACAAAGCCAGAAGTGTCAACACACAGCGCAGCTTCCATTCTGCGGTGCAACAGATAAAAAATTGGTAGGGTCCTAATAGGCAAGGAATCGGACCGATGTATTGCCCTCCAGGAACATTAAGGAAATGTTGTGACTTGTTAATCTTGGCCTGAGAGCGCCAGGGATTTATAAGGTCAGTCTGTAGGACTGTTGCCAACTGCTGTTCAAAAATGGCTCTGAGCACTATGGGACTCAACTGCTGTGGTCATCAGTCCCCTAGAACTTAGAACTACTGAAACCCAACTAACCTAAGGACATCACACACATCCATGCCCGAGGCAGGATTCGAACCTGCGACCGTAGCAGTCGCACGGTTCCGGACTGCGCGCCTAGAACCGCGAGACCACCGCGGCCGGCCCGACTGCTGTGTGAAGCCTCAAAAATAAAGTGAAGTAAAGAAATTTTGAAAAATTAGCGGTGACTGAGGGCAGTCAGCTAAATAAGAATAAGATTATTTTTGAACATACGATAATTCCAGTCCGTGCTCCCAACTTTTGGGATGCGGTGGTTAGAGAAGCAGTAGAAAATACGCTGTGCGATAAAAACCTCGGTAGAGACACCGGGTATGCACTTAGCAAGGCTTGGAAGAGTGAACTTGATAAACAAAGCGCAAAAAAGAAAGATTCCCTTAGTTTACCAGTTTTTATGGGTGGGGGGCTGCAAGCTCAGACATTATCAATAGACGCAGAGAGCGGCCATGTCTGTGGCGTCATCATGACGTATGATGTCCTTGGGGTATAAAACTGGGAGCTTCTCCGTTTAGGAGCTGCAAGAGATCAAAGAACTGCTCTAGGAGTTCAACTGAAGATCTCAATCCCTCTCTCTACAAGAGTTGGGGGAACCGAGCAGCAGCTATCCTGCGCAAGTTGTGGTGTCTTGTCCTCTTCCCGTCGAAAGTCGGACTACGGTGAGAAGTAGGCTCCCTATCCAAACCTGTCCGTCCGTCATTTTTCCAAACCGCAAATCAGTCCTACCGAATTGCTAGCTCTGTCTAGGACGCCAGAACATTATCGACAGATAAAGAGAAGATAATCCCTCAAATTATGCGTTTAGATCCTCAAAACCACCATCCGAAACGTCCAAATTCGAGTCAGAAGTGAAACGGGCCCTGTGTAGCTTTGAGATAAATGTAACAAACATCCAGACGTTTTCACGACGATCAGGCATAGCCCCTGAAGACGATAATGGACGTAGTCATCGAAAACTCGGTATTTTATCCAAACTGCACCGAGAATATTTTATCCAGTGCTCTGTGGAATTCAGAACGATGTTTCGGGCTGAGGTCAGCATTACTTCTAAGACGGGATATTTTCACATGACAGGTGCAGTGAGCAAAGGGCTCATACTAGCTGATTGGGTTCAAATGGCTCTGAGCACTATGGGACTTAACATCTGTGGTCAGCAGTCCCCTAGAACTTAGAACTACTTAAACCTAACTAACCTAAGGACATCACACACATCCATGCCCGAGGCAGGATTCGAACCTGCGACCGTAGCAGTCGCGCGGTTCCGGACTGAGCGAGCCGGCCGGAGTGGCCGTGCGGTTCTGGGCGCTACAGTCTGGAGCCGAGCGACCGCTACGGTCGCAGGTTCGAATCCTGCCTCGGGCATGGATGTGTGTGATGTCCTTAGGTTAGTTAGGTTTAATTAGTTCTACGTTCTAGGCGACTGATGACCTCCGAAGTTAAGTCGCATAGTGCTCAGAGCCATTTGAACCGGACTGAGTGCCTTAACCGCGAGACCACCGCGGCCGGCAGCTGATTGGGCTTCATCCGTACTGCGAGATAAGCATTCAACCGACCGGATTCCTGAAAACATGCCGCCAACGATCAGGTATGTAAATAGTGATAGCTTTGAGGGCTGTAAACGGATATATCTTTGAAATATCTACTTTTTCATGTATGAGTGAAATTGTTCAGTTATTAAAGGGTGAAAATAAATGCTCAGTTCCCATGACATTTGATGTTTGGTGACATCATACGCAAAATTAAATCTAACCTCTTGCGCTTAGCCGCTAAGCAAGAAGGAAGCGCATGAGGTTTGGGAAACCAATAACATACGGTGCAGAAATTTAATAATCCAGTATAATGGAGGCAGTCTCTAAATTGGCATTGGACTGATTCCCACTTTGGTAGCTAGTTAAGTTGTGGCACGTTTAGGCTACAGTGCCAGAACCTGGGAAAGATCCACTCGGTACATAGGTCGGCAAATTGCTCTCGTGATGACAGGAAAGAACCATTTAAGAGACGGTTAACGTTCCCAAGTGGAGGACCGCTTTTGTGGAAGTATTTCTATAGCAAAATGTAACAAAAACCTCTAGCCTCGCATGGTTCAGAATGAGAGCAACACATTATTTCCGATAAGCAATTGATACACTGAATAGACTGCCTATACTACTCTTGTCCGTCCTCTTCTGGATTATTGTTGCGCGGTATGGGATCCTTAACAGATACGATTGGAGGTGGACAAGTTCAAAGACGGGCAAACCCTGTTGTATCATTGTGCAATAGGGGAGAGAGGATCACGGATAAGACAGGCGAGTTACGGTGCCAGTCACTAAAACATGGAAGTTTTTTGTCGCGGCGAGATCTTTTCTAGAAATTTCAGTTGCCAACTGTCTCCTTCGAATGAGAGACTATTGTGTTTACGTCTACCTGCATAGGGAGAAATGCCCATCCTTATAAAATAAGAGGAATCAGTGCTCGCACGGAGAAATTTAAATGTTTTGTTTTACCCGCGCACTGTTCGAGAGCGAAACGGTGGAGAAGGCGAAGATGGCACGTTGAAATCTCTGCCAGGCACTTGAGCGTGAATTGCAGAGTAGCCGTGCAGATGCAGATATATCTGACTTATCAGCCATTTACATACGTAGAAAATTACCCGTCTATGCAGATCGCGGTAGATAAAGACTCAGCGAAGGTGGTCTATACTAATGCTGTAGAAATCAAGCTATGCCGCCACCAACGAAAGATAAAAAATTAATTAGCGTTCACGATGGAACACAAGAGTGCCAGCTTTAGGTTTATATAATTTCATTAGAGATTCAAATTACATTCGAAAGTTACGGGAAAACTGTGGTAAAACTTGACACACAATCCTGAAATAACATGGAGTTTTATTGAAACAAGAAAGGGTGCAAAAACCGCCCAACAGATGGCGCTGAATAGCAACATGTCAATCAAGCCGCGTGAGAATCGTGACGGGTGCGAGATAAGCCGATATGTTACAGAACCGCGTCATCCCTAGCCTGGCTGATAAAGCACCTGCTTTTATTAAAGATGGCGCTCCACCCCATTTTGCTACATGAGTAAAATCTCTTGCTCACATCTTCTTGTGAGGATCGCGTGCTGAGCCGACACTTCGTCATGTTTGGCCCCCCAGGTCCCCAGGTCTTAACCCGTGTGACTATTGATTGTGAGGTTACCTGAAGTCTCAAGTCTATCGCGATCGTCCGACCAGATTAGGGACGCTAAAAAACAAATCAGACGGCAGTTTCGCACCATACCTGCTCATAATTATGTTGCACAGTGCTGTTCACAACACTTTCGCTCGACTAAAAGTATTGTTGATGAATGTCGACCGTTATGTTGAGCATTTCTTATAAAGAACAACACCTTTACTAAAAATCAGCTGTTATGCCAATTATTGCTTTTGTATCATATGAAACGCCATCTGTCGATCATTTTGTACACTTTCTCTCGTTTGAATAAAACCCGATACAATTTCAAGCATTTGTGTCAATTTTTATCTCTCTATCTACATTATTCCGTTAAGTATTGAATTTTCAAATGTTAAAGGGCTTTTGGGTCACCCTGTTCTTTCCAACACAACTGTTTAGCTCGAACCGGTCATTCGGTGCGAAGTCTGTGACATGTCATTCACATGTATCCTAAAAACTGATAAAAAATGATTTTGATTTTGTAGTGATAGATCTTTAGCAAGAGTTCTCCCACATTATTATATACAAAATCCGACTGTTACTTTAATAGTAACTAATGAAAGAAAAATGAGTTCTGGCTCACAGGCCAGAGGCCTCCATTTTCCATTGCAGCAGCAAATCAGAACACAATCTAATTCAGTTGGTGCAGTTTCCCTCTGTAGGTTTAAACGCCAATCAAACAATTTTTTAAAATTTATGTAAGTCAATAGTGGCTATAAACATATAGACATGTGGTTATCAAAAAGTCAATATTGCTGCCGTCATTTTTAGGAACTATTACAAGTGAAGATTTCACGTTATGTAGAATTGTAAACCATTCGAGCAATGTATCGGATAACATCTACATCACACAATATTGTACGCTGAAATTGCCTTAGGAATATTTCTACAGAGTCTATATGTATCTTTTGAGTGGTGATGTTTTTAAACAAAATTATAATATTTAGTCCAACAATGCCGACCGACAAATTTACTTTTTTTATTTTTTTTAGAGTAAAGAGGTACCATTACTAATATTATTAACATATGTGATCTCACGTGCTAGGTTATTTCATTCATAATAGAGATGGTTCTTATAGTTCCTTTATTTGTACCTAAAATGATGTAAAATTAAGGCTGGAATCTTCCTCAGCCTTCTTGCACACCAACATCGGTTTTGACACAGTGCAGCTTGTTTCGAACGATAATTTGGTAAAAAGTACAGAAAAGGAACACTGAACAGAAGGCAATCAGCTTAGGCACTGCTAACTCGTCTGGACTAAGTGACAACTTGAATTGTTCATTCTTTCTTGGAAAATCCACTAACAGGACACTGTTCTATTGGAAGTTTCCAAATTTTGTCTCCGGACAGCTGAATAAATAGATACATTTGAAACGAAAGGTTTCGAAATGCGGTGGGACATAAGAATGGAAGTGTAGATAACTAATGAAGTACTTAATGTAATTGGGAAGAAAATACATTTATGGCAAGAAACAAAAAGAAAGAATAGGTTGATAGGACATCTTGAGGCATCAAGAAACCGTCTATTTGGTAATGAAAAGAAGTGTGGCATAAACATGGTAGAAGGAGACCAATGGATCGATGTAGGTTGCAAATATGAAGAGGACAGCACAGGGCTGTCTAGTGTGAAGAACTGCAGCAAACAAGTATTCCAACTGAAGTCCACAAAAACATTTGGAACACTCATCAAACTGTAAGTTAGATTGACTGTATTATACGATATTTGTGCGACGAAATTGGACAATCTTGTCATTATAACGTCATGCTCTGTGGTTTCCCTAGTGTCAACAGATCTTAAATTTAATCACATTTCCCCACTCGCATCCAAGCGTAAAAAATCAAAATAGGAGGCTTACGATTTAACAGTTATAACAAAAGTAAAACATCGGCAACAACAAAAAGAACAACGACGATTAAAAACGACGACAACAGCAACAACAACCATGAAGATTACTTAAATTGCGACGGCAACAACAACAAAGACGACGATAACAAAGTCAGATGACAACGACGACAATGACGATAACAGCAAAGAAGATGCAGTGACCAAAACAAAGATAGCACCATGGTTGTCGGCGAAATAAGCAACAACAACGACCTTAGTTTCAGCTGCCACAACAATGAGGTCAACAGCAACTACGTAATAAGAACAGCACTAATGAAGAAGCTGCTACAGCAATGATTTGTTAGGGCTGTGACGTAAGTACTAATTTTTTCAGTGCCTATCTTCTAACAATTCTATAATTCAAGGCCATTATACTGAATCAGTTTGCATTCTTTCCCACACTTCAGGAAATACCAATTCCTGTTGGTCATCCAGACTGAGGCTTTCAGAGCTTTCCTGTAGTCACTCGTGGCAAGTGCTACGAAGTTGAAATTTCCTGACAGACCAAACCTGTGTCCCGGACCGGTTATCTAACATGTGAACTTTGGCACGACTTACGACCAGCTCTCTCAGCTTTACTTCCGCCAGTATCTCCTTTCTACTTTCTTTGAAATGGACACGGCCGATTTCTTTCACCGTTCTTTCCTAATCCAAGATAGTACGCTGTCTCTGATCTCGTCGTCAACAGAACGTTAGATCTTACTCTACTGCATTTCCCAAGTTCCCGTTCAATAGGAAACACAAGTCGCCGGAGTGGCGTCCAATTGAAAGACGCAACAGGCTGTGGGTCCACACGACATTTATTTATTTATTTATTTATTACGGCCCAAAAGCCGAATACTCGCGACGTTTTTCATTAGCGACTTTTTTTTTTTTTGCAAAAGACTCACAACAATATCGATCCTCCAAACCATGTAACGAATCTTTCTGCTTGAGCAGAAAACATGGGCATACACGTTGTATGAAGGGGTTGTTTTCCACAAAACAACAGAAACAACACCTCGGAGCGTGACCCTTGCCTTACCTCTAATATTTGCTCATAACTGTACTGACAGGTGTGAATATTTCCAAACTATCAGTTTAACAAGTCATAGTTGCAAGATACGAACACGAATCCTCTGTAGAAGAATGCAAAAACTGGCAAAAGCCCATCTCGGGGAAGATTAGTTTAGATTCCGAAAAAATGTGGGAACACACGAAGCAATACTGACCCTACGACTTATCTTAGAAGAAAGGATAAGGAAAAGCAAACCTACAATTATGGAACTTAGAGAAAGCTTTTGACAATGTTGACTGGAGTACTCTCTTTGAAATTCTGAAGGTAGCAGGAAGGAAATACAGAGCAAAAGGCTATTTTTAGCTTGTACGGGGATCAGATGGCAATTATAAGAGTTGAGCGGATTGAAAGGGAATCAGTGGTTGAGAAGGGAGTGAGACAAGGTTGTAGCCTATCTGTACATTGAACAAGCAGTACAGGAAACCAAAGAAAAATTTGGAGTAGGAATTAAAGTTCAAGGAGAAGAAATAAAAACTTTGAGGTTTGCCGATGACATTGTAATTGTCAGAAACAGCAAAGAACTTGGAAGAGCAGTTCAGCGGAATAGACAGTGACTTTAAAGGAAGATGTAAGATGAACATTAACAAAAGCAAAACAAGCATAATGCAATGTGGTTGAATTAAATCAGGAGATGCTGAGGGAATTATAATGGAAAACGAGGCACTTGAAGTAGATGAGTTTTGCGGTTTGGGCAGCAAAGTAACTGATGATAGCTGAAGTAGAGAGGATATAAAATGTAGAATGGCAATGGCAAGAAAAGCGTTTCTGAAGAAGAGAAATTAGTTGAAGCCGCATATAGATTTAAATGTGAGAAAGTCTTTAAGTATTTGTATGGAGCGTAGCTATTTATGGAAGTGAAAGATGGACGATAAAGAGTTTAGACAAGAACAGGATAGAAACTTTTTACATGTAGTACTGCAGTGGTAAGTGATGATATCTGAGTCCTTACCTGCGTGCCTCTCTCACAGTTCAGGTCTCAGCGTTTCAATTAAAATGTCTGTTGCGGCGTAATGTGAGCTTTACTGGACGGTGTAGCAAAGGTAAGGACACGAGATGCCAGGGAGAACGTGCTAAACATAAATAGATCACCACCGGTGTACCTAACACACAAGCATCTAGCTTGCTCGAAACATCTGCTACTCGTGTTCAGATTCAAGTCCAGGTCCAAACAAGCCTGTATATTAACTACAGATCTTTCACTTGAGACGCTGCTGTCACCGCAATGGGTCGCTGCCCTCCACGCAGACCAAAATTGGCCGAGTGATCAGAGGTCAGTCGAGCTGATCGAATCCACTGTGCGGTCCCGGATGCAGGCGGCGGCGAATGCGGTGGACTGGCGCGCGGCTACGACCAGCCGGAGCTCCGCTGCCTCCATTCAACCTCTTGCGGAATTCAATTGGCAGGAGGCGGCCTTTCAGCCTTTCCTGCTGATGCAACGGCGGTCACGACGCTCGCTCCTGTCGCAAGAGGCCGATCGCTCAGCGTCACATCACATTAAAGCTGTCGGTTTACGCACGCCATTAGTCATTATTGCTAGGCCGGCCAGGACCGGAAAACGGTCTTAGCTGACGGTTTACATACATTTCTGAGACAACCAAAGGTGTTAAGCGCTCAGTATCCTAAGGCAGCCATTAGTGTTAGGTCTCTGTATGTCCATCTTCACATAGATGGTTGTGGGACTTCGCTGTTCGATACGGGATGTCAAATTAAACACCTTTCAGCCGTCCAGTTTCCAAACTTATTTTATTTGACTAGCAGTTTCGCCGATTTGCTAACAAGGGGAATGCCTCAGACACGGCCAACCGATTCAGCTCAAATTTGGCAGGTCGCTTGTGTACAACCTAAAACGAAGGAATCTAAGATATTTTGGGTTAACATCCCCGCAATTTTGAGAAAATCACCCCCAAAGTTTACGACTAGCAATCGACTCAAAATTGGTGGGATCGATAGATAATTATAAATAGAGCATTTTTCATCATCAGGTATAGGGTCCGAAAATGCATACTTTTTCAGAAATCGAGGTTAGAAACTTTAACAACTGCCGCTTCTGTACCCACATGGTAAACGCTTTTCGCCGACAGCACCGATAGCGCAACGGCCAAGGTAATTAATTGGCTGGGACTCTGAGTACCCGGGTTCGAATCTCGAAGAAACCTCGCGGATGTTGTTCTTTTCGTTTGTATTTTTCCATATCTCAATTGATAGGGATAGGAGGGTTAATAAGGTCAGTATTACTATCACTCATTATTGATTTACTGACCTTATTAACCCTCCTATCCCTGTCAACTGAGATATGGAAAAATACAAACGAAAAGAATAACATCCGCTACGTTTCTTCGAGATTCGAACCCGGGTTTTCCGATTCCCAGCTAATTACCTTGGCCATTGCGCTATCAGCGCTCTCGGCGAAAGGAGTTTACCATGTGGGTAGAGAAGCGGATTTCTGGAAAATTTTGCGTTTGCGGACCCCATACCTCATGATCAAAAATTCTCTATTTACAATTATCTATCGATCCCTCCAATTTTGAGTCAATTGCTCGTCATAACCTTTAGGGGTGATTTTCTCAAAATTGCGGGAGTGTTGACCCAAGATATCTTAGAGTCCTTTGTTTTAGGTTGTACACAAGTGACCTGCCAAATTTGAGCCGAATCGGTTGGCCGTGTCTGAGGCCTTCCCCTTGTAAGCCATCTTCAGGCCCTGTGTACAAACAACAATGGCACCAGTATGAAATACGTAACCAAAAATGGGTGTGGTGCAAGTCTTACATGCAGTGTTAACATGTACTAACACTACATTCCCAACCAGTACAGAAAGTTGCATAAAGTAACAGACAAATCAAGGAGTAAAATAAGAAAACAGTTGCGCACCATATTAACTTGGAAAGTGAAACCTGGGCGATAACCAGTTTAGACAAGAAGAGAATGGAACTTTTCGAAATGTGGTGCTACAGAAGAATGCTGAGGATTAGATGGGTAGATGACGTAACTAATGAGGAGGTACTGAATAGAAGTGGGGAGAAGAGGAAGTTGTGGCACGACTTGACTAGGAGAAGGGATCGGTTGGTAGGATACGTTCTGAGGCATCAAGGAATCACCAATGTAGTATTGAAGGGAAGCGTGTCGGTAAAAATCATAGAGGGAGACCAAGAGATGAAAACACTAAGCAGATTCATAAGGATTGGGTAGTAGTTGTTATTCGGAGGTGACGAGGCTTGCACAGCATAGAGCAGCATGGAGAGCTGCATCAAACCAGTCTCTGCAAATTTGGAAATTTGTGGTAAGATCTTATCGGGCCAAACCGCTGAGGTCAGCGGTCGCTAAGCTTATGTGCTACTTAATCTAACTTAGACTAACTTACGCTAAGGACAACACACACACACACACATGCCCGTGGGAGGACTCGAACCTCCGAGGGGGGGGGGGGGGGGGGGGGAGCCGCGCGGACCGTGATACAGTAATCGTGCTACGAACACGGGACGCAAAAAGCGAGAGGCCACGCCGCTAGTCACAATGCTACCACGTGGGCCGAACTCATCGCGCAATAAAAGGTATCTAAGGTACTTCGGAAAGAGTGATGGTCGTTTTCTCAGGAATGGTCGAGTATCTACGGATAAGGTGAGAAAATTATTCGCTTATTTGGCTCCTCTTCCAATCAGAAGTTTCTGGGAAATCTGGTTATGCTACTTGCTATGTTCTCTTCGTCACTGCACACAACTAAGATGATTGAGATCAGCTATGTCAGTTTGATCTTGATCTCAGGATCCAGAAACTAGACCTTTTATTAGACGTAAATGTGCGGGTAACATTCGCGCTCCAGCCTCATACGAATGGTAGATGTCACATGACGTTTACAGATTTGTACATACTTTATCTACGGTCCTTCGACCGTGACCGGTTGCGTGGCCCCTAGATGTTTGCCGTTGTGTTGCTGAGATACATGCCATTCACGGTTACGTGCATGGTAAGCAGTTCTCTTGATCGTAGAATTGAAGTCAATATGAGAGATTGATGTTAGACGGATTTATCTTTCAGTAATGCTCCTCTTTGCTAGGTCGACTATACTATCACCCACATATCCAAAACTTATCTCTTAATTTCCCTGTAGAATTTTGGAATTTGAAATTTCTACATTAAGCTTTGTGAGTCTGTGAATGTCAGTGTGAGCTAAAAATACCTGTACTCCGTAATAAAACAATAGCAACACTATAAAATAATTAACGGAGAGTGATGAAATTTGTCTAGATAACGTATTCAAGTGGCTGACATTGCAAGATCGCAGCGCGAGATAAGCCATTGCAAATGTGAAATGCTGGAACATTAATAACCGATGTAATCGCCAGAATGTTGAATGCAAGCGTGAAACCATGCTTTAATTGTGTTGTATAGGCACCGGATGTCAGTCTGTTGGATGTAGCTCCATTCCTGTTGGATTCCGCCGCTTAATACAGCGACGGTTAACGCAAATTGTGGATGACGCTGGAGTTGTCCGATGATGTCCCATATTTGCTCGATTGGAGACGAATCTGTGATAGAGTAGGTCAAGGCAACATGTCGACACTCGTAAGAGCATGTTGGGTTACAACAAGGTTATGTGGACGAGCGTTCATGAATAGCTGCCCATCAGGTCGGATGTGCGCGATCACCACGAGAGTGCACTTCTTGTGATATGAAACAGCACCCCAGACTATAACTGCAGGTGCAAATCGAGTGCGTTTACCACGCAGGCAGTTTGGTTGAGGGTCCTGAAATGGCCCCCTCCTAGCAACACATGTCCATCACTGGCATTGAGGCAGAATCAACTCTCATTAGAAAACACCACAGACTTCCACCTTGCCCTCAAACGAGCTCTCGCTTGACATCACTCAAGTCACAAATGACGGTGGTTTGGGGTCAATGGAATGCACTCTATAGGGCGTCTGGCTTGGAGCTGTACTTGAAACAATCGGTTTTTAACATTTCGTTCTGTCACTGTGGTGCCAATTGCTGCTGCGATTCCTGCTGCGGATGCAGTACTATGTACTAGAGTCATACGCCCCCGGGGACTGGGTGTTTGTGCTGTCCTCATCATTTCAACACCACCACCACCACCACCACCACACATGTGACTGTGTACAAAAATTGAGACTGCACGGGCACTGATGACCACGCAGTTCAGTGCCCCACAAACCAAACCACCACCACCACCACCACCACCATCACCACCACCACCATATGCCGAACGCGATGGTCTTCCCTCTCGGCGATGCTACGTAGCCGTTTGAAGCCCAGTCTTCCTGCGACCGTACACACTCTCGTAACCACTGCTGCCAGCAATCATGAACATTGCCTACATTCCTGCCAAATCTTTCTGCAGTATCGCAGAGGGAACATCCAGCTTCACGTAGCCCTATTACATGATTTCGTTGCAGATCAGTGAAGTGTTGATAATGTTGTATTTGTTGCCTTGAAGACTTTCTTAACTAATATCAGCTCATCACGTCCAGTCTGTAAGGTAATTAACGCCCACGACCCTTAAAACGTGTATTAAAAGCAAACCTGATTTGCATCCTCATAGTGGCGCTATCAGCGTCTCTCTTATGCGCTGGCGTGAAATTTGAAGAGACATCATCTTGTAGATGTTACATCTCCACATAGTTGATATTGTCGTCTTCGTCACTTTAAAGGCATTCTTGACTAACATCAGTTCACCACGTCCAATCTTAAAGATAACTAACGCTCACAACCGTTACAGCGCGCATTTGAAGTAAACCTGATATGCATTCTCATGTGGCGCTAGCACCACTCTTATGCAACTGGCTCGAAATTTGAATGGGCGTCATCTTTCAGATGTAGAGACACGCTTACCAACTTTAGTTTATTTCGCACAACTGCTTCTTGGTCGTGTAAAATTTGCATTAACCGTCCCTGTATTAAGCGACGGAATGCAACAGGAATGGAGCTACATCCAACAGACTGACATCCGGTGCCTATACAACACAATTAAAGCATGGTTTCACGCTTGCATTCAACATTTTGGCGATTAGATCGGTTATTAATGTTCCAGCATTTCACATTTGCAATGGCTTATCTCGCGCTGTGATCTTGCAATGTCAGCCACTTGAATACGTTATGTAGACAAATTTCTCGGTGTTGCGGTTTTTTTCCGTCACAATATTAATTCTGGATATTTCTTAATCGAGTTTATTGCAGATGTAAAGGTCTTACGTTTTTAATTGGGTGGAGATGGCATTTATTAAAGGTTGTGTGTGTTTTGTTTCTAATGGAATTTTTTCTGACTGTCCATTTTGCACAGTGGATCTGAAAAAGTGTTAAATAAATGTTATTTGACGGGTTTCTTTTGCAATTCTCATTGGATCCAGCTCCAAACCATTTCCCAATCCGCACCCTGCCGTTTCTGTTAAGCTAACCAAATTACGACAGTGATCCTTGATACCTAAGCTTCAAGTAAAGTCTAAGGAGAAACGCTTGATGCCGCAAGGCATAAATGGAAAACGATTACCAAAGGAAGAAAGAAATAATTATTCCGGGGACTATATGACTACACGGCGTGGTGTCTACGTTTGAAGGTCCGTTGTAGAAACTATCTGCTGTGAGTTGCTGCAGTGCAGTATCAGGTGTTTTTCCTGAACCCCTTAGGATGACTAAACATTTGACGAATCCGTTGATATCTCATCTGCTTGCTTCGTTCACAGAAGTGTAACTGATAGTGATGTACACAGGTTAGTAACTGTCGACAGATGTGTGAGGCAGAAAAAAAATAGCTACGTTGAAGTTTCGCAGTTTTCGGGTACGCTATTCTAGGGTAAAATCGTCAATCTGACTGTTTCCAAAATTTTTCACACAGCTCTTATAGGATATTCGACTAAGTGTACGGGACGATTTTCTTAATCAGTGCTACGTCTTTATGACGACAGAAGTACTCAAAAAGATTTCTTCATGCATTTATTTCGTTCGATAATATTAGGGCTCGAGGGACCTCTGCAGTCTTACCAGAAATTATTTATTATTTTGATGCTAATATCATCAAAAACATCAGTGGATGCTGATTGACTGATACGAAAGCTGCAGATGTACCTATGCACAGACGGAATAAAAGATCAACACCAAGAAGCAGTTGGAATGGAATGTCGTGTGACGAGGGCCTCCCGACGGGTAGACCGTTCGCCTGGTGCAAGCGTTT
Organism: Schistocerca serialis cubense; assembly: GCF_023864345.2. Lineage (NCBI taxonomy): Eukaryota > Metazoa > Arthropoda > Insecta > Orthoptera > Acrididae > Schistocerca > Schistocerca serialis. Next base: position 1,034,235,634 of record NC_064638.1, read on the forward strand.
CGATTTGACGCCACTTTGGCGACTTGCGCGTCGATGGGGATGAAATGATGATGATTAGGACAACACAACACCCAGTCCCTGAGCAGAGACAATCTCCGACCCAGCCGGGAATCGAACCCGTGCCCTTAGGACTGACTGACTGTCGCGCTGACCACTCAGCTACCGGGGTCGGACGACCAAGAAGCAGTTGTGCGAAATAAACTAAAGTTGGTAAGCGTGTCTCTACATCTGAAAGATGACGCCCATTCAAATTTCGAGCCAGTTGCATAAGAGTGGTGCTAGCGCCACATGAGAATGCATATCAGGTTTACTTCAAATACGCGCTGGAACGGTTGTGAGCGTTAGTTATCTTTAAGATTGGACGTGGTGAACTGATGTTAGTCAAGAATGCCTTTAAAGTGACGAAGACGACAATATCAACTATGTGGACATGTAACAGGAATATGTGAAGCTGGATGTTGCTTCTGCGATATTACAGAAAGACTTGGCAAGAATGTAACCACTGCACATGACTGCTGGCAGCCATGGTCATCCGAAGGTGGGATCGCAAGAAGACTGGGCTCCAGACGGCCACGTGGCAGTACCGAGAGGGAAGACCGTCGTGTTCGGAGTATGATTCTGGCTCATCGTTCTGCATCTGCAGCGGCAACCTGAGCAGCAGCTGACACCACAGTGACACACGCTGTTACAAATAGATTACTTCAAGGACAGCTTCGAGCCAGACGTCCTGTAGTGTGCATTCCACTGACCCCAAACCACCGCCACTTGCGACTTCAGTAGTTTCAAGCGAGAGCTCATTGGAGGGCAGGGTGGACATCTGCTATGTTTTCTGATAAAAACTGCTTCTGCCTCTGCGCCAAGGACGGCCGTGTGTTCGTTAGGGTGAGGCCAGTTGACGGCCTGCAACCAACCTGTCTATGAGCTAGACACATTAGACCCATTGAAACGTCCCCTTTGAACAATTTATACAGGACTGTGCTTACTGACACACAATATTTTTAGCGCAACGCCATCTGACTTTCAAAAATCCCTACAATAGAATGCCCCTGACTAACATTAAACTATACCTTTCACAAATCACTAAATCACTTACCTCACAATAATCTTCGTTTCTCCCACTACTGCAATACAGCAAGCGCCACTACTGCCAGCTAAATAAAAGATTCAAACTATGGAAGGCACTAACTACTGATAGGGATAGTTAGCAAATGAAAGATATTAATAGAGAACAAACAATGTATTTACCTTGATATCATCATATATAAATATAGCAGTTCATGACAAATTTCAAAACTCCGCCATCTCTCTCCCCACATCCACCACTGCTGGCGGCTCACCTCCAACTGCCCAACGCTACGCGCTGTTCACAGCCAGCTGCCTAACACTACAATGGCGAGTATTACAACAATGCAAAGCAGCCACAGACTGCACACAGCACAGCCAGTGATTTTCATATTGAGCGCTACGTAACGTTGCCAATAAGAAAACATAAACAGCAGCCTACTTACACCATACCTGGAGTCAAGATCTGGGGTGCGATTTCTTACAACATCAGGCGACTCTCGTCGTTATCCCACACATCATGACCGAAAATTTATACGTCACTCTGGTAATTCGACATGTTGTGCTCATGAACAGCATTCGAAGGGGTGTTTTTCAACAGGATAACGCTCGCCTAAATACCGCACTTGTACCCCAATATGCTCTTCCGAGTGTCGACATGTTGCTTTAGCCTACGCAATCACCAGATCTGTTTCCAGTCGAACGCATATGGGACATCATCGGACGATAACCCATCGTCACCCACAAACAGCATTAACCGTCGCTGTATTGACCGACCAAATGCAGCAGTAGACATGGAACTCCATAACCAAAATTGACATCCGGAACCTGTACATCCGGCCGGAGTGGCTCAGCGGTTCTAGGCGCTACAGTCCGGAACCGCGCGACCGCTACGGTCGCAGGTTCGAATCCTGCCTTGGGCATGGATTGGTGTGATGTCCTTAGGTTAGTTACGTTTGATTAGTTCTAAGTTCTAGGGGACTGATGACCTCAGCAGTTAAGTTCCATAGTGCTCAGAGCCATTTGAACCATTTTTGAACCTGTACAACATAATACAAGCACGTTAGCATGCTTGCATTCACCATTCTGGCGATTACACCTGTTATTAATGTACCAGCATTTCACGTTGGCAATGGCTTATCTCACGCTTACATTAACCTGTGACCTTGCAATATTAGTCACTTACGTAAGTTACCTAGACAAAAGTTTCTTTACTCTACATTAATTACTTGTTGCTGTTGCAATTTTTTCCGTCAGTGAATACATATGTTCCCACAGTCAGGGAATTAGGGTAGTGCAAGCAGGCGTAAGATCTGTACTGCCGTTTTGGCAGTATTATAGAGCAGGCCGTTTGCCGTTGCCTTTTTCTGACCTGTTATGAAGTGTCAAGTGTGTATCTGAGTCGCATGAATGACTGATGAGTACTTGTACAGTGTGGTGTAGAACAGTACAAAATAGTTCAAATGGCTCTGAGCACTATGGGACGTAACTTCTGAAGTCATCAGTCCCCTAGAACTCAGAACTATTTAAACCTAACTAACCTAAGGAGATCAAACACATCCATGCCCGAAATAGGATTCGAACCTGCGAATGTAGCGGTCGCGCGGTTCCAGACTGTAGCGCCTAGAACAATACACGTGCAGTCACTAGTTAGGTGGATTCTGAGCAGTAACAGGACAAGTGACCGTCACAGGTTGCATTCAAAATGACCACCGGCGGCGGCAATACAAGCTTCGAGTCTGGTATGGAACGACTGCTGCACACGTGCTAGCATTTCTGCGGACATGTCCGGGCAGGATGCATCGGGTATGATTGCTATATCTTTGTAGACAACGTCTTCCAGCTTTCCCCACAGAAAAAAGTCTGAAGACGTCAAATACGTGGACCAGACCGGCCAGAGGAAAGGTCCTCTGCGTCCAATCCTATAATTTGGAAATGATTCGTGAATACATGCCGTAGTACTTCGTGCAGTATGGGCTGGACAGCCATCAGGTTGGTACCACAGGTTTCTCCTAGCCTTCAGAGGAAGGTCTACTAGCATTCGTGGAAGATGGTCTGTTAGAAAGCTCTGGTAGTTGTGCGCGTTCAGTGTTCCGTCCATGAAAAGCGGACCTGTGAGCTGATGGTTCACTATCTCACATCAAACAAGACACATGATACATTTGGAGTATCCCGCCTTAATGCCCATGTCCAGACGTTCCATGCAACTCTTTAATGGAGAGAGGTGTGCCACTTCCTCGTGAGACTGCGCAGGAGCTAACACGCGGATCAACTGCAACAGCAGCAAGAACATTAATTTCCACTACTTCTGTCGTCATTGTTTTCCATCCGTTACGTTCTCTAGATGCTACACCACTACTTTCACGAAACTGTTTGAAGTGGTTCATAAATAGTTGCCGAAATGGTTTACGTCTATTGGGCGATCATGCCAAATACACCGTGCAAAAACCAACTGCTGTCTTCCTACACCCTCCATACACTTGAGCATATCGGCTTTTTCTACGTTGATAAATCCCATTATCCACTCACGGCCTGTTGCTTAGACTGTCACACACTAACTGACTAGCAAGTCGCAGTGCACCTAAGGAGGCCGGCATGGTAGTCAGCGTGCTCGGTCAGAGAGCCGGTTGGCCTCTGTAATAAAAAAAAACTGAGTGGAAGGATCAACCACCGAACTTAAACAGGATGTCTTGCTACGTTCGCAACGACCAAACACAACGATCAATAACGAACAAAATGAAAAAAAAGGAACATACAAGAACACTAAGTCATCATAACATTACACCTAGCAACTAGGCTGGTCGATTGGCGCAAACAAGTGTCGGTATTGGGACTTTGCACAATACGATAACTCGTTAACGACTCGCACTAGAATCCTGTAACAAACGCCACTGGCATTCTAATTTACCCTACTTTTAGATTGTTAATGCCAATAGGCATTATTCCATTTAAAACGTGCATGTTTGCCCAAAAAACACACTTTACAAGTATTTTTACAATCTGTTCATTGACTAACAATACGAACCCCTGCCTACCTATGCGTTCTGTGAAAGCCGCATATCGGTAGTACTTTCCATTTCCGCAATATTAGCGGTGCAAGTTTTAGGTGATTGACATGGCAGTCTAATGAGTAAAGTACTGAACTTCAGCCCTGGACGTCACGGTTTCGATCCTAGGTGGAGTTGGGGGATTTTTCCTAGTGTCAGTCCCTCCAGGATGGGTGCAGGCAAACTCAAACTGCAGTCAGAATGAATACCGGGATTCCTTCCCAGAGGTAAAAGGCAGACACAGCGAGGGACTCACCACCCCTTCTCATACTAGGGCTGTCGCAGATAGAAGTGCTGCATTCTACCTTTCAGCCAAGCCGATTGTCCAATCATGGGATTGTATAACACACACACACACACACACACACACACACACACACACACGCACACACACAATACACATACTCCTTATTACGTGAGAAGAAGTACTTCCAGAATAAGAGCCACACAACTGCCATGGAGGTGGAATGGTATGAAAAGCGTTGGTATGCCCTGGCATCTGGTTTGTCCTATGTGACATATGTTACGCAGGCAGTAATGGAATGTGTTCCAGGGGTATATGTGTGAGTTGACACAGCTGAGCAGAGAGAGAGTGGAGGACGAGATGGACAGATAGAGGTGGAAGAATGAGGTCGAGAGGAGTTGATGGACAGATAGGAGGGAGAGGGAGAGGAGGCAGGTGGAAGATGGAGTTAATGAGTATGTGGAAAAGGAAGAGAGGGAAGGAGGAGAGGGACAAGGTGGAAGAGGAGATGGACTGAGAAAGGAAGAGGAGGAAGAATGGGAAGGAAAAGGTAGAGGGAGGGTGGAAGAAGAGATAGATGGGGCAGGAGAGGGGGAAGGGGAGGGGGAAGGGGAGGAGGAGATGCAAAGACATGGGGAAACAATAAGATCACAGTAAAAGGTCAGAGAGAGATTGGAGGAAGATTGTTTGCAATTTATGTGCTGTTTGTTCGTGTATGCGAGCGAAGCTGTGGGTAAAATGCCAGTATGTAGGTGAAGTATGTTACCATGGATCCCGAAGCAGACTGAGAAACGAATCGACGTGGCGCATGTAAGAGGATCCTGCAGCCGCAGTAGCCAGGAAGAACAAGGACGACTTGAATTCAACCACACGTTACCACGCTGCCATACCAGCGACACAACTTTCTCCGCAAATGTAGAGGAGTAGCGTCGACCACTAAATAAAACGGTTTTGAAATACTTCTTGCCGCGCTGGTGCCGCTGATTACGAAAATGTGGACACTAAGACGTTACAGTGTGTCGTGGAATCGACTGTTCCAATGGAAACGCTGCTGATGTCCTGCCCTATGCTGAAGGAAACTAGCGCCATCATCCAGACGGCGCAAACTCTGATGATGGCCCGTATTTAAAAGGCCGGAACCGGTCAGAAGTTAGCATCGGCTGCGATCAAGACTGCTTTTACATAATTTTACCACAATAATATTGCTGTTCTCCGAAAATGTTATATAAAATTGTGTGTGGCTGTCGATCGGGGTAGTTTGATGACGGATAGACAGTAGAGAAAACAACCTTCTACAGTTTACACGTACCGTAATAAATTAATAAAAGCAGAAGTAACCGACTTTACTCATAAAATCTAGAGTAGGAACAGTAGTATCAGTAGTTAGATAATTGGTTAAGGAGTTTACTGTAAATATTTAGTGGCAGAATTTTTTTCTCGACGTGTTTGCAAGAACCAGGTATAAATAATTAATATATACATTTTTATTATCCAAGCAAATTTCAGTTATATGTTAGCTTCGCACGTAACAGACTGTAATAGTGGGGAATGGATAAATAATAAAAAATCGTACAAAATTCTTTAATTCGAATCATTTGTAGAGACCTCGTTTTAGTGAAATGTATCAAACTGTTACCTTTTCTTTTGCCTGGCTTGTTTATCAAGAAATCTATTCTGTTTCCGAGGCTTAGTGCTCAGATTCTCGGTGGGGATTTATTGTCTTCCAAGTGATGGCTTACTAGCTAACGCCTTAATCGCAACCTGGAGGACTAGAATTTTCTGTAGCGCTTTGTTGTCTTACCTGATATGTTCCAGTTTTAAGGCGCCGTGAACTCGCCTGTCGCCCTCTTCCGTCTGCTAGATACCGCACACCCATTGTTCGCCTGGCATTGCCCGAAAGACACGATGAGGGTGTGGAAGTAGGGCTTGTATAAAGGGCTTTTTAACAAGCGTTGCCGCAACAATTATGCCAAACATCACAGGCATTACTGAAGCTAACCTACGGGTGAAATTATTTGCCTTGTATCATGTCGAACTGCCTGTCTTAGCTTGGACACGTATGGAATGGAGCAGAAAGCGCCAGATGTTTTGTACTGGTTTCAATAGATACATTTATCAACTTCACTTCGTTGTGAAATCTATTCCTTTTGAAGTCTTGCATTTTTCATACTACAGATCTGATGGTGGGGTTCTACTGAAGCGCCTCATGAGATGATAAGGCTATTCTGGAGATCAAGGCAAGAGCATTATCATTTTAAAGAGAAAGTGTTCGTTCCTGCTCATACAATGTACGATGATAGTGAAGTTAAATTAAGCATTAGTAAAAATTAAAAATTAATGGTTTAGTCCTGGGTACAAGTCTCAATTCACGCTCAAAATATTAAGAGTTCATGTTCTTAAATCTGGTGGCCATCAACATAAAATAATGTTTAGGGAGAACACACGAAATAGTGCCTAGTGCCTTGGATCATTCCAAAAAGAACCCTGTCGCACGGCGAATATTCATTTGCAAAGACAATACATTATTGTCTGTTTTACAAGTAGACATATAAACACTTCAAAAGCTTTTCGAAAAACTTCGTTCTGCAGTAAAGCAGTATCAACTCATTGTAACCTGGGCACATCCCACATCAAGAAGTGTCAACTCACTGCAACTTGTATATTTTAGGACTGTTTAAACAGACACCATGGGAAAACCGCTATGTTCTATCAGCGATCATTTCTCAAGTCATTTTGTGACGATCAGCATTCCAACTCAACAGGTGTACACAAAAGCATATGCGATGGTATCTAATTGGCTGTGTAAAATTGATGACCCTTAGACGAGGATCACGGGCCGAGGTACCAATTCATGTCAGAGCTTATGAAACAGTTGTGTCACTTGTTACATATTTATAAACTAAGAGTTAGGACTTTACATCCATAAGCTAACAGGATGATAGAACGCATTCATAGGTAACACGATGACCTATTACGATAATAGTCACCATAATGACTGGGATATTTGCTTGCCATATGTGATAGTAGCACGTAATACGAAAATATATGATTGCACTGGTCTTTTGCTGTATGAGGTGGTGTATAGAAGGAAAATGCCTTAGCCAATTGATATAGTCAAACCGAAAGTCGGAAGGAATGGGGAAATGGTACCCAATGGCACTAGAACAGTGAGGGATGTGTGGAAGTGGGTCCGAAGAGCGAATACCAAAGCCCTTGAACTGCAAGAGAGAATGGGGCCGCGTAGGGGTAAATTACCGGATTGTCAGGTAGGTCAATGGCTAACGTTAACAAGACCCTACAAAGACGTTCATCACCTGGTACCAGGACCATAACGAGTGACTGAGAGTGTGGAACTACGAAAATTAGCAATGTGGCTTGATGGGGAACAATTGTGCCTGTTGGGTCGAATTGAGACGCTGGCACTGGGTTCCACTGGCTGCACGAAGTGCGCACAGCTAGGAAGTCACTGCCTTGTGATAAGAGGACATGTCCCGACTCATGTGACGGGGATCAAGGTAGCTCAGACTCCTCGCTGAATCAGTATGCAGAGCTACAGCAAACAGTTTATGCATACACCCAACACCCTTTAACTCTTAGTAAACAAAGGCGTCACAAGCACATGGGCCACAGCACAGATACTGAAGCAGCCATAGGTTGCGCATTATTTCCTTTACTACACGCCTGATGGCAATACGTAAAGGTTGAAAACTCCGCTCAGCACCGTCGTCGTGTCTACGATGGAGCTGAACACAAATTGCAACTTTTACTGTATCCGGACACAACCACTGATCTGGCTTAACAAGGAAGGTGATTAATCCTACGAGGCACGGGCCAGTCTTTTCTACAGGGTGGCGCACGAAATGTGTTACCATTTTGTTTTTGAATATAAACTTCATTGTCAATACAATCTGAAAGGAACATATACTACAATGAAGAGCCGTCCATGGAGATTTGTTCTAACTCAGCACGTGCTCAATATGTCCACCATTTCGTTTCCTAACTTCCTTCAAACGAACACTGAAGTTAGTGATTACCCTACGGCACATGTCTTCCGTAATTTCACAGCAAGCTTGAAGAATAAGTCTTCTAAGCTCCATTAAATCACGTGGACGTTTCGGTAAAATTTTTTCCTTTGGGTATCCCCAAAGAAAAAAGTCACGTGGATTGAGGTCTGGACTATTGGGGGGACAATTTTGCCAGTCACTGAAGCGACCTGGAAACCCGAGTGAAATGATCCGCATGTCGAAATGCTCGTGTAAAAACTCCAACACAGTGTTTGCAGTATGTGGCCTTGCTCCATCTTGCATGAACCACTGCGTGCTGAAGGGCAAGGCAATAGCAAGAAGGTGTGGAATGAAGCTATTGCGAAGCATGCTCAAATAACGCTCGCTGTTCACAGTTTCTTCAAAGAAAAAGGGTCCAGTAAGTCCGTGACTGGAAATTGCTGTCCACGCTGTAATCCTCGGAGCATAATGTTGTCGTTCATGAAGCACTTGTGGGTTTTCAGTGGCCCAAAAGCGTACATTTTGTTTGTTAACCACACCGTCTAAATGAAAACACGCCTCTTATGAAAACGAAACGTTGTTGAGAGTTTCTTCCCTATCCTCTGCCCACTGAGCAAACAGTAGTCTCTGCTGCTTGTGTTCTTCAGTGAGCGTCTGTGCACAGGTCATCTTGTATGGGTACATATGGAGGTCACTTAAGAATGCGTTGAACGGAGCGTCTGGATATTCCTAGTAGCACTGCTGCCTTTCTACACGATTTCCCTGGACTTCTCTGTACAGCAACTCGTACCGCTTCAATATTATCCGGCGAACAAACAGGCTTAGGCCGAGGTCGCTTCGCTTCCAATACTGTTCCTTGCTGTACACATTTATCGTACAGCCTGTGGATGGTCTTCTTGCAAGAGACCCATCGTGTGTTAACCTGTTGTCGAAAACGCCTCTGAGTCACAATAAGGCTTTTCGTTTCATGAAAAACTAACACAATTGCCGATCGTTGCTGTGTCGTCAGTCTTCCATTGTCAGCCATTGCTGCTTACTAGTCTCCTAGCGGCAGTATCGTGAATTACACGTCATTTCGTAACTCATTTGTTTTTCCAAGCTCTGCTGGTACTGCTGTAGAGATCCCAGCGGGATATCTAATGTGCGTCGTAAATTGTGAAAGAAACAATTGGTAACCCATTTCGTGCGCCACCTTGTATGATCTCGTACACACTGCAGTTGTGGCTGAGGATGTCGTTAGGTCCACATGGGATCACCTAAGGGTCATCTTCCGTGTAGCTTCATGCTCAACAATGTGCGCTGAACCCCGTGCTCCGAAACAGTTGTGCTTGCACAATGTGTCTGCCACAGATCGCCGACTATCTTGCTTCACAGAAAGGTAAGCCTCCGGCTTCCACTGTGTGATGGGGCGTGGACGTCCAAAACCATGTCGTCTACTGGTGGTTTCACCATCCTTCAACTACTTTTCACACATGCTCACGATACTAACACGCGAACAGACGACTAGCTTATCTGTTTCCAAGATGATCGTTCCCAGACTCCGGGACATAATACGCCTTTTGTCGAAGTCGGTTATGTCAACGTGGCATGGCGGTAACAGGCTTATTGGGCGCCATCAGAGGGGCAAGGAAGGCGCGACGAATAATTTAACAATGTTATCGGCTTATCTAAGGCAAGCCGCGTAGCCACTGTGCCAATACAACCCTGTACAATGCCTTTCTCAGGACGTTTCATCAGAGCGCTTTAGTGTTTCTTCAGTTTTCGCATCCTCTATAATATCTAATGTATTTGACTATGCTATGGGATGAAAAAAGAATCAGTTTCAGGATCTTTTATAACTTGTCATTCCGTTCTTACCCGACTTGCCCTTGCTCGTGACTCAATTTGTAACACGCGGTCTGCCTTCTATCGCCAAGCACCAGCGCTACTCAGTCGCTGTTGGACTTACTGTTTATTCTTCGTGTTTTACTGTCCCGTTTTACGTCCCTGTTAATATATATCGTCAAACCAAATATTGCATTAGACTAATTTCGGGCTGCTATATCGAATGTGCCAGTTATTCCACAGCTTAAAAACATTTTGTTTGTAACGAGAGACAACCTAACGACTCTTAGGAAACACACATTGTCCGCATTTCCATTTTTCATTTTATACTCAAGTGATTAGGATACTAACCTGAACGGACAACCAGCTGTCTTAACAAACCAACAAGCCAGTGAATTTTTTTCATTAAGTCTGTTTTTTCAGTCGAATAAAAGAAATGAACGAAACTAGTCTCAGCTGCCACGCCAGCTATATGAGTGTTTTAACTCACTTCACGGTCTTGAACGGTTTCGCTTAATATGAGGAAACTGACACACACATCTGATAGTTACGTCAGTTATATGAATGTTTTCGCACCGTCTCCGGTTTGAGTGATTTCACTTACATACTATCGGAGTTTTTTCCTGTACTTACTTACACATGAACCATGACTTGGGTTGACTACTTTTTTAGAGACATTTAAATAAATGAACAATTACTTTTTTATTTAAATTTATTGAAGCTCTGTCTCTCTCTTCTTGCTCATTTGCACAGACTATCGTAACTCACTCTCGGTAAATGCTCAGGTAACGTGAACAGAAAGCGTACAATATACAATTTGTTTAATTGTTTGGTGACTTTGTTTTTGAACATATGCTGTCACTTGTCGCAAGTACTTTTTTGATAGAAATATTAATGTTCTTTGAATTTCCTTAATTCATATAGTCTCAGAATCTGAATCACACTTGCAAATACTCTATCTCAAAGAATCGGTCTTGAGGATCATTTTCTTTCTACTCATACGATTTCGTCCATTACTACGCGACGGAGCTTTTCGGTATTTTGATCAAGACACGAAGTTCGCAATTAAGTAAATAGCTAGTCGTAAATATGGACGAAAAACCGAACTGAAAGCTGCTTATTGGCACTCAGCAACGAGCAAATAGCGTAAAGACAATAACAGCGGCTGGAGATGTGGGGTGTCAAGCCTTTTACCTTACCTGGTTCACACGAAGGAAACTAGTATTTTCGGTCCGCACTGAATATACTTAACGCTAGCGATAATCACTGATATACATAAACGGAATTTTATGGGATTCCTATTATTTTTTAATTAGCTCTCGTCTGATAGATGCTCATTTCTTGGGCGAAATTGATACTCGCTTTTGCCCGCATGTGGCCAGTGGGCAGTGAGTTGGACACCCCTGCTGCAGCCAACAACAGGGTGGACTCAACAATAACTGTTTAACTACGCTAAACTACAACAAACTGAGTAGACTGTGTTCATTCGGTTACTCTCAAAAACTAGTTTCACTCGATAGAAATGAGTGAATAACAATTACTCCGACCGATACGTAAGCCTATCACTTACTAGACGACTATAGAATCCTCAGTTCTTTTCAAATAAATCGCACCGACAAGCGAATTGGGCTGTGGAAATCCCCAATACCGAATATTTGCGACGCCCGACAACATGTTGAAATATAGGACTGAAGCTGTTTTAAGTGTTTTACTGGAACACCATTGTCGGAGACTAAAATATGAAGGCCTAATGTGCAGATGTACATCTGTGTGTGTAATTAGTGCAGTCGGTGATTCGCTCGATGTGTTCTGTGTGTATCTTCATCGTCTGGCTTTCAAATAACTTTTTGAAAAAATAGTCCTGTCGCTCTTCAGCACTACGGTTTAAATTGCGCTTCATTCAAAATTCATAGTATTTAATGATGAGAGTACAGTATGCTGCATTTATCGGAACCGTTCTACGGAAGAGGACTATGCAAGTAATGAAGCTTTGCAAGAAGTTGGTTCGTGACCGTCAAATTGCCTTTGGCACGTGTGAACAAAGGTGCGTTTAGACACCAGTTTTTACTTTGCGTTCGGCTGCAGACAACGAGTTACGCTATCTGACTTGAAGCTTTGTAGCGACTTAGCAGAGCTTTTGTTAAACACGTTTGCCTATTAAAATGTCCTTCAGAGGCAGTCTTGTGCGAATGGTAACCTTTTAGGCGGAGACGCTTGGAAGGAATCTGGGAAACAGCTAAGTTACAATGTAACACATTTGGAGGAAGGCTGTCACTAGTGCGGTCTCCTACCGTATCTTTTCGAGTATAATACCGAGATTTACACGCAAACTTGATACCGCTGCTAATGCTTAGGTTGTTTATTCCGCTGTAGTTGTGTCATCATATGCTCCAGCTACACCTTTATCACACATTGCAAGTACGGTACATAAGTGTGTCCTTTTTTTTTCACATCGTCACTGTTTGGCCTGGTGTAATGCCGCTTTACATATCTTCCTCTCTTAAGCTATTTTTACTTCTATATGCCAAAGGCTTTCGACCACATGATTCTACGATTATGCCCCACAAATGTTTCTTCCAGAGTCAAGCTAAGTTTTCTTTGATGCCATAGACCGTAGTACATAACCTACTGTGGTGTCCCGTCTTGAAACTTGCCAAATGTTTCTTCTTCACTCATTCTTTCGCTTGATTTTTAACTTTCTTCTGTCGCACAACATTTTCAGGAGCTTCCAAATTCGTCTTCTATGATTTTGAGCAGTGCACATTCCATTTGACACAATGCTATACTCCAAAACCACTACTTTAGAGACATCTTCTTTAATACCATTCCAGTGTGGTCCCCTGTAAGAAAAGGCCAGAAGGCACTTAATTTGCCAAAAGCAAATAACGAGACGTCAACTGGCTGCCGTCAGATCCCGAAGTGGCCAAGTATTTGGACGGGTGTCAATCCGGACGCTGTTGACAGGAGGGGTGGTGGTATAAAGAACGTGTTCACTAGTCTTTGCGCCTCTCCGCAGTGCCTCAAGAAGTGAGAACATGCAACACAGTTGACAGTTATCCATCATTCGGATGGGAATGTTAAGCTCGGCGTCCACTTTCATGCTCTTCGAGAGGAGTGGGCCATGTGCCGGTATCATGTTTCATCCCCTCCCTTCTAGTCATAACGTACGACTTTACTTTTGATAACAAGATAAATGAATGTCAAACAATGGAAACTCCAGCTAGGAATGTCAACAATATAGGAAAAGACAGCTTGCTACGTACAGTATAGGAGACACGTCGGGTTGTAGAGAGGTACAGTTAAAAGGCACTTACATAAAGCTTTCGGCCACAGCCTTCATTCGTAAAAGACACACACAGCATTCACTCACACACGAATGCCAACCCCAGCAGCCTGAGCCGAGATCTGGAGTTGGCGGTCGTGTGTGCGTGAGGTGTGCTTGCTTTTGTGTGTGAATGCTCTGTGTCTTTTACTGTTGAAGGCTGTGGCCGAAAGCTTCATGTAACTGCCTTTTAATAGTGCCTATCTGCAACTTGACGTGTCTTCTTTACAGTAAGAAGTAATTTGTCTTTTCCTACGTTGTAGATAAATGTGTTTTGTCCATGTAGACGCTCTCAGCACATGGGTCAAAATGATGATTATTTTTCTCCCTTGCTTCAGTAATCTCGTGTTGTACTTTGTTTTCTACAAGGCATCTTCAAGTGCGACAGAACAAAGATCATAGGACGTGTACTTCGCCAGTAGAGGATAAACGTACTATGCACTGAGCCACTGTTAGCTTAGAATGAGGAGCTAGCCCAGGAAATTATTCCATAACACATTATCGAGTGAAAATATGCAGATTATGTTAGGAGTTGGATTCTTTTGTTTCCATGACTACCAATTATACGAAGAGGAAAAGTAGATGAACTATCTGACCAGCTCAGTAACATGTTTCTTCAGCTGATGTTTTCATTAGTACGTAAACAGAAAATTTCGGAACATTCTGCCCCGTTACTGACCCCTGTTCATGTGCTACGTCAGTTGTCGGTATGACAATTTTTCTGTACAGAACTGAACAAAGTGTGTTTTCTGAAACTTAGGGGTGATCATGTTCAGAGAACCATTTTCTTATGTAGCCTACTCTGTGATGGGACTCATGATAAAACTATACCGAGCGATCAATAAGTTTTTATTTGAGGGCTGCAGCATCTATGCAACGTGGCGCATCTCCGGTGCAGGTGTATAAGCACCGAAACGTATGCAAGGGATCTGTGCTGCATTCATGTCTTTCCCATGTGCGTGCGGTAACGTGTACCATGGCGACGTTACTACCAAATGCGTCCAAACAGGACTATAGTGCTGTTATTCTTTTCTTGGCTCGCGAGGGACCAATACCGGTAGACATCCATCGGAGAAGAATGTGTATGGGACAGCCTCATCCATTCAAGGAACCTGGTATCTCCATCACTGGAGAACTGTACTGCGCAGCGCTGGAGAAATTACGGCGCGCGATGAAGTTGAAACGCACGGGAAAGCTGCGACGAGTGGTGCTGGTGCTTCATAGTAACGAACGTCCCCATATTGCAAATGTAACGCAGAAGTTACGCAAACTCAAGTGCAAGACACTCGAGCACCCGCTCTCCATTCCCGATCTCTTCCCATGCGATTATCACGCCTTCGGTGCTTTAAAAAAGGCCTTGATGGATCGGCGATTCCTGTCTGATGATTATGTGCAGCATGTCAGTCACGGACTTCTTCAAGCAGGAGGAGAACGGAAACATACTGATCGCCTTCCAATTCCGCTTGATTAATGTTAAGTGGAAAGTTTCTCTAATATACACTCCTGGAAATGGAAAAAAGAACACATTGACACCGGTGTGTCAGACCCACCATACTTGCTCCGGACACTGCGAGAGGGCTGTACAAGCAATGATCACACGCACGGCACAGCGGACACACCAGGAACCACGGTGTTGGCCGTCGAATGGCGCTAGCTGCGCAGCATTTGTGCACCGCCGCCGTCAGTGTCAACCAGTTTGCCGTGGCATACTGACCTCCATCGCAGTCTTTAACACTGGCAGCATGCCGCGACAGCGTGGACGTGAACCGTATGTGCAGTTGACGGACTTTGAGCGAGGGCGTATAGTGGGCATGCGGGAGGCCGGGTGGACGTACCGCCGAATTGCTCAACACGTGGGGCGTGAGGTCTCCACAGTACATCGATGTTGTCGCCAGTGGTCGGCGGAAGGTGCACGTGCCCGTCGACCTGGGACCGGACCGCAGCGACGCACGGATGCACGCCAAGACCGTAGGATCCTACGCAGTGCCGTAGGGGACCGCACCGCCACTTCCCAGCAAATTAGGCACACTGTTGCTCCTGGGGTATCGGCGAGGACCATTCGCAACCGTCTCCATGAAGCTGGGCTACGGTCCCGCACACCGTTAGGCCGTCTTCCGCTCACGCCCCAACATCGTGCAGCCCGCCTCCAGTGGTGTCGCGACAGGCGTGAATGGAGGGACGAATGGAGACGTGTCGTCTTCAGCGATGAGAGTCGCTTCTGCCTTGGTGCCAATGATGGTCGTATGCGTGTTTGGCGCCGTGCAGGTGAGCGCCACAATCAGGACTGCATACGACCGAGGCACACAGGGCCAACACCCGGCATCATGGTGTGGGGAGCGATCTCCTACACTGGCCGTACACCACTGGTGATCGTCGAGGGGACACTGAATAGTGCACGGTACATCCAAACCGTCATCGAACCCATCGTTCTACCATTCCTAGACCGGCAAGGGAACTTGCAGTTCCAACAGGACAATGCACGTCCGCATGTATCCCGTGCCACCCAACGTGCTCTAGAAGGTGTAAGTCAACTACCCTGGCCAGCAAGATCTCCGGATCTGTCCCCCATTGAGCATGTTTTGGACTGGATGAAGCGTCGTCTCACGCGGTCTGCACGTCCAGCACGAACGCTGGTCCAACTGAGGCGCCAGGTGGAAATGGCATGGCAAGCCGTTCCTCAGGACTACATCCAGCATCTCTATGATCGTCTCCATGGGAGAATAGCAGCCTGCATTGCTGCGAAAGGTGGATACACACAGTACTAGTGCCGACATTGTGCATGCTCTGTTGCCCGTGTCTATGTGCCTGTGGTTCTGTCAGTGTGATCATGTGATGTATCTGACCCCAGGAATGTGTCAATAAAGTTTCCCTTTCCTGGGACAATGAATTCACGGTGTTCTTATTTCAATTTCCAGGAGTGTATAAGGAGTGGACCCAAAACTGAACGCTGTGGGACTCCGTGATTTGCCTCAGTCGCTAGATTTTTTTTTATCCTTCCAACAGTTTGAATTATTTAGAATAACTTTCTACATTCTGTTTGTTAAGTAACGTTCAAACTAGTTGTTTGTAATGGCATCAACTCTATAAAACTTACGTTTTTCTAAGAGTGCCGGCCGGGGTGGCCGAGCGGTTCTAGCCGCTTCAGTCTGGATCCGAGCGACCGCTACGGTCGCAGGTTCGAATCCTGCCTCGGACATAGATGTGTGTGATGTCCTTAGGTTAGTTAGGTTCAAGTAGTTCTAAGTTCTAGGGGACTGATGACCCCAGCAATTAAGTCCCATAGTGCTCAGAGCCATTTGAACCATACGTGGAGCTGTTATCGTGGAATGTATTCACAAAAAAGTTTGAGAGAAAAATGCTTAAAATTGACAGTGGAAATTACTGTGGAAATTTTGAAGTTTTTTTAAAAAAGTTAAAGTACAGTTACTTTTCTATCACTAGATACTTATGTTCAGTGCAGAAATTTGACTGTAACATTGATTTTATATGAATGTGGCTCTGTATGCGCATAATCATTAGGTACATCCATAATTGTGTATTTATATGTGCCTAATCTACGCTGAAGATCCAAAGAAACTGGTACATCTGCCTAACACCGAGAAGGTCCCCGCGAGCACGCAGAAATGCCGCAAAACGACGCGATATGGACCCCTACTCTTCCATCCGCTCCATACAATTTGAAACGAGACTCGTCCGACCAGGCAACATATTTCCAGTCATCAACAGTCCAATGTCGCTGCCGCGCGGGGTAGCCGTGCGGTCTACGGCGCTTTGCTACGGTAATACGACCTACGCAATCAAATGCCTTGAAAAAGTAACAAAAAATACCAACTGCTGATTTGTTATTATTTAAGATCTGTAGTATTTGGTAAGGGTATGTACAAATAACGTAGTTAGTCAAACAATCCTTCTGGAACGCAAACTACGATATGCTAAGCTAATTTTTTCTACTTAAATATCAGACTATTCTTGAGAACATTACTTTTTTGAACAATTTGGAAAAAGACTTCAGTAAGATAAGTAGTACTGTGTGAGTTCCATGTCTACATCTACATCCATACTCCTCATGCCACCTGACGGTGAGCATCGGAGGGTACTTTGAGTGCGTCTATCGGTTCTCCCCTCTATTCCAGTCTCGTATTGTTCGTGGAAAGAAAGATTGTCGGTATGCCTCTGTGTGGGCTCTGATCTCTCTCATTTTATCCTCATAGTCTCTTCGCGAGATATACGTAGGAGGGAGTAATATACTGTTTGACTCCTCGGTGAAGTTATGTTCCCGAAACTTCAACAAAGGCCCGTACCCAGCTACTGAGCGTGTCTCTTGCAGAGTCTTCCACTGGAGTTTATCTATCATCTCCGTAACGCTTTCGCGATTACTAAATGATCCTGTAACGAAGCGCGCTGCTCTCCGTTGGATCTTCTCTATCTCTTCTATCAACCCTATCTGGTACGGATCCCACACCGGCGAGAAGTATTCAAGCAGTGGGCGAACAAGTGTTTGTAACCTACTTCCTTTGTTTTCGGATTGCATTTCCTTAGGATTCTTCCAGTGAATCTCATTCTGGCATCTGCTTTACCGACGATTAATTTTGTATGGTCATTCCATTTTAAATCACTCCCAATGCCTACTCCCAGATAATTTATGGAATTAACTGCTTCCAGTTGCTGACCTGCTATATTGTAGCTGAATGATAAAGGAGCTTTCTTTCTGTGTATTCGCAGCACATTACACTTGTCTACATTGAGATTCAATTGCCATTCCCTGCACCATGCGTCAATTCGTTGCAGATCCTCCTGCATTTCAGTACAATTTTCCATTGTTACAACCTCTCGATATACTACAGCATCATCCGGAAAAAGCCTCAGTGAACTTCCGATGTTATCCACAAGGTCATTTATATATATTGTGAATAGCAACGGTCCTACGACACTCCCCTGCGGCACACCTGAAATCACTCTTACTTCAGAAGACTTCTCTCCATTGAGAATGACATGCTGCGTTCTGTTATGTAGGAACTCTTCAATCCAATCACACAATTGGTCTGATAGTCCATATGCTCTTACTTTGTTCATTAAACGACTGTGGGGAACTGTATCGACGCCTTGCGGAAGTCAAGAAACACGGCATCTACCTGGGAACCCGTGTCTATGGCCCTCTGAGTCTCGCTGACGAATAGCGCGAGCTGAGTTTCACATGACCGTCTTTTTCGAAACCCATGCTGATTCCTACAGAGTAGATTTCTAGTCTCCAGAAAAGTCGTTATACTCGAACATAATACGTGTTCCAAAATTCTACAACTGATTGACGTTAGAGATATAGGTCTAAAGTTCTGCACATCTGTTCGACGTCCCTTCTTGAAAACGGGGATGACCTGTGCCCTTTTCCAATCTTCTGGAACGCTACGCTCTTCTAGAGACCTACGGTATACCGCTGCAAGAAGGGGGAGCAAGTTCCTACGCGTACTCTGTGTAAAATCGAACTGGTATCCCATCAGGTCCATCGGCCTTTCCTCTTTTGAGCGATTTTAATTGTTTTTCTATCCCTCTGTCATCCATTTCGATATCTACCATTTTGTCATCTGTGCGACAATCTAGAGAAGGAACTACAGTGCAGTCTTCCTCTGTGAAACAGCTATGGGAAAAGACATTTAGTATTTCGGCCTTTAGTCTGTCATCCTCTGTTTCAGAACCATTTTGGTCACAGAGTGTCTGGACATTTTGTTTTTATTCACCTACCGCTTTGATATAAGACCAAAATTTCTTAGGATTTTCTGCCAAGTCAGTAAATAGAACTTTACTTTCGAATTCGTTGAACGCCTCAATTGAAAGCATGCGTACAGCTGATGACCATTGTACGTGGAAAAATTTAGTGGAGGCCTTTGTCCAGCTGTGGGGATGAAGTGGTTGCTGCTGCTGCAGCTGCAGCTGCCGTTGCTGATGATAATTGATCTTAACCCAATCCAAGAGGTATACAGTACAAAATCTGAGGACACGGAGCACAACACAGGTGCATGAGTCAGCAGATGTATTTCCATCGGTGACGCAAGAACAATGCGTCTGCCTTGAGTGCGCAGAGGCATGTCGGCAGTGCAGCGGTACAGGGGAAGCATACAGAGGAGGCGTCCCGGACAGAGAAAGCCGTGTCACGTGACGCAGGAAGCGACACAGCTACAGCTGCGACACTATCAGTTGCTCGGACTGGCCGACAGCACGAACGCTGAAATGCCAGATATCGAGATAAGCGGTTCCAGAATAGAAGAGCAACTAAAACTGCTCAAGGCATATGAGATACCAATGAGGACAGAGATTACGCGAAAGGTCATAGGTCACTGGGGCAACGAAGGGCCCCTAACGAATGAAAAAGTAGCGCAGGTCATTTCTATTTTCAAGAAGGATCATCGGACAGACGCGCATAATAAGCCTGCATCGCAGTGTTGTAGAATTATGGAACATGTTTCATCCTCAGGCAGAGAACGAAAATCTCGTCTATAAAAATTAAAATGGATTCGGCAAACAGAGATCTTGCGGAAAAACGATATCCAGAAGGCCGTAGACAACAGCGCCCAGCTTGATGCCATGACCCTTGACTTCCGCAGTGCGTTTGCCACAATTAAGCGCTATAGTTAAAGTAAATGAAATACGAGCTTACGGAGTATCGGACCACATTTGTGGTTCGATACAGGACTTGCCTGCAGGTAGATCCCAAAACTACGTTCTTAACGGAACACAATTGACGAACGTAGAGATAATTTCGGAAGTGCCCCAAGGGAGTGTTATAGGGACGCTCGCATGAGGGGCAATGCAATGAAGGCGAGACAGTTAGGGAAAAAATTAAGTAAACTTCATTATCTCAAAAATAATCACCATAACTGTTTATAAATTTATCCCATTATGAGACAAGACAGTCAATGCCTTCATGGCAAAATGTTTGCGTTTGCAGGGATCGGAACTGTATGGAGGACGTGTGACGGTTTCCCAGAGGAACTTGTGCGGCGTACTCTAAACATGTGGGCGGGTTGTTTCGACTAAGTTGCACAAGTTTTGCCGGGGAGCCCTCACACATCCTCGATACAGTCTACTGGTCTCTCCCCATGCGATTTTCATGTTTTTGGAGTTCTGAAGAAAGACACTCGTCGCCGTCGGTTTGCTTCGGATTCCATCATAATTCCATAGGCAATGTATTAACAGCTATGCCGACTACTTTTGAAATAAAACAGTTTACTTACTTTTTTCCCCCACATGACTCATTTTCATTTGACTGTCCGTTATATTTACAGTTTATATAAAAGATGAAGTGGAAAACGTTCGACGCTCCGTGAGGCTATTAACGGACCATTGTGATGTGTATAGGAAGGTAGCAACCCCTTGAAGACTGTAACAAAATACAGGAAAATCTGCAGAGAGTAGACGATTAGGACAGGAACTGACAATTGACTCTGCACGTAAATAAATACATAAATAAATAAAACGTATTGCACATAAATGCAAAGAGATCCACTACTGTTCCATTACACTTTTGGTGATAAATCATTGGAAGCAGTGATTACTATAAAATATGTAGGACTAAGCAATCGAAACGACCTGAAGTGCAATGACCAACATGAAACAAACAGTAGGTAAAGCAGATACCAGTCTGAGATTCATTGGAAGAATCTTGAAGAAAAAAAAATACATCCACGAAAGGTGTGGCATACAAAACAGTCGTTCGAACAACTATTGTGCATCAGTTACTGCAGTAAGACAGAGGGCATGCAACGAAGAACGATGCGTTTTGTCACCGTATCCTTTATTAGGAGCGAGGGCGCTACGGCGCGATTTTCCGTCACGGAGCAATTTATTGTTGAAATTTCGAGAATATATGTTCCAGTATTGGTTGGGCAAGATATTACTTCCCCCCTCCCCCAAGTACCTCTTCCGAGATGACGACGACAAGAAAAGTAAGAGAAGTTTGAGTGATACGAAGCTTTCCCGACATTCGTTCTTCCCATGCGCCATTCGTGAATGGAACAGATAAGGGGTGAAAAGACAATGTTTCCAGAAGTACCACCATCACACATCGCAAGATTGACTGCGGAGTGTAGATGTAAATACTAAACTGTAGTGTGATAGATTGAAAACCATCGGCGTTTTGTAATAACTTGAGCCATTTACGGTGATCACATGGCATCGCTGATTCAATGCTTGTATTACTAATTAGCATAAAATTTTGACGCGCTACCTCAAATGTCTCTGTTGTCCACTGAAGACTGCGTCATGTAGCTAGGACTTTACGGTTTCTCCTCCCCTTTATCCAGTTTCATACACAAATGAGTTCTGTGATCCCATCGGAAAAAGTCCACAGGAGCGAGATCCAGCCCATCGATGAGAGTCTATGTTGTTTACGTGGTTACAAACATTAGTATTTTACGTGGACTGACGTACGCCCATGTTGGAATCACATCATCTCACAGACAAGAGACACGACTTCAACTGTGGGAGCACGTGTCGAGCGAGTACCAGGTATCATTAAAAAAAACGGGTGGACGGACGTTATTGTGAATTTTTAATTACCATCTACTCTAATGAACACGAAAGGCCACTTGTGCTACTGACATAGAAGCATTTTAAGAAAGCCACAGCATATTTCTTGAAGCAATAACGAGTGCAACTGTTTGTATTAATGCCGTTATTTCAAGCAATTTTAACATACACTGTGTACCGTTTTTTATTAACAATAATGACAGGGCACTTACTGCATGCAAATACTGCCGTCACACTACTGTAGCTCCCTCTCTTGGTGCAAAACGCCCCTCTGTAAACTGTAACGCTATAAACCTATTCTTTGAGTGTTGTCGAAGCCGCATTTTTATGTCGGCTGAGGAAGTGAAAGGACACGTTGTGCTTTTAAATACCGTAAGTAAAGACTTGTAAGCCATTTGTCAGTAGAAGTTTCAATTACACTGCCAGGGCAAAATAAGGGAAGCACTCCGAAGGGGCAGGGGGGGTGAAATGGAGATTCACGGGTGATTACAAAATAGAGTCAAATAAATAACCTGGCAATATAATTCCGTTTATCATTATGACCCTGCATTCCAATGTCCTGGGTGTGTGCAGTTATTATTTTGGGAAGAGTATCAAGGCCGTTGTTCTCTCTCCTGAAGCGAGCTGACCCACAACTGTTTTAAGTGGTGCTTGATGTCCCACATACTAGCACTGCAACGCAATTTACGTCCAAATTGATCCCACACGTGCTTTATTGGGGACACAGTTGGGATCTTGCTGGCCACAGGAATCACTCAACAGCACCAGACAGTCCACAGGGGCGTGTGCCATGTGTGGACAAGCACTGTCCTTTTCAAAGAAGACATGATATTATCACATGGGAAGTAACACTTTAGGACGCAGGACGTCCATAGCACACCATCGGGCCATCAGAGTTCCCTCGGTCACTACTAGCCATGATCTGAAATCATACCCAATGGTTTCGCCACGAGTACCACCGCTTCACCTCTCCAGAATGCTGTAGGAATGGTCCCTCTCCCGAGGCCACTGCTGTACTCACCGACGGTTCTCATCCTGGATAAGGCAGAACCACAATTCATTGCTGAACACAATGCGACGCCATTCATTAGCAGTCAATGCTTCCAAGTCTCAGCACCACTGCCGGCCGCGGTGGTCTCGCGGTTCTAGGCGCGCAGTCCGGAACCGTGCGATTGCTACGGTCGCAGGTTCGAATCCTGCCTCGGGCATGGATGTGTGTGATGTCCTTAGGTTAGTTAGGTTTAAGTAGTTCTAAGTTCTAGGGGACTGATGACCACAGCAGTTGAGTCCCATAGTGCTCAGAGCCATTTGAACCATTTTTTTTCTCAGCACCACTCCTAAGGCAACTGTTTATGTTTGGGTGTTAGCGGCAGCCTATGCACTGGACAGTAATTCCCTTGTCTGGCTGCTGCCAATCTCTGACCAATGGTGCGGGATGAGACAGAATGTTGCACGGAGCCCATTTCTTGATCTCGGACGGCAGGTGCAGATGTGAAGGAGTTACGATGTGCATGGTTCAAAATATGGCGACCCTATCTGCTGGTGGTCAAATGTAGTCGACTGGAACCTTGATGATGAGTATGGTATGACTGCCCTCATTTTCTCATGTAGTCCAACATTGGACTACTTTCACAACCGAATGCCCCATAAATCCGTACATTGTGCGATTCGACCAGCTGGCCAACTGGGGACCGAGAGCCCTTTCAAATTCTGTCATGTGCTGATAATGCTATGTAAGCCGAGACGCGCCACCTCTGTGTCCTTAACAGTGGTCACTCAACATCTGACGCCGTTCACTCACCCTCATATGCCCTACCAGGCCTGATGACAGTAAAAACGAACAAACCGAGTGAACTCTAGTAGGCGTTCTACCCGTAAAGCCGTCGGCACACGGACCGTGCATCTGAACGTTGAGTGTGCCGAGGTTCTGACGTCAAAGCGTGGAATAGCACGTTAGGGAGTCATTCCGAACGGGCAGAGCAATATCTAGCATGTCAGATATTCTGAGTGTGCAGAGCAATCTCTAGCATGTCAGATATTCTGAGCATGCGTCTGAGCGTTGACCAATGAGATGGCACAATGCCACCTACATCACATGCACGCCATCTCCCTCCAGCACAGAGCTGTGAGGCTCCATATTGGCATTAATTTCAAGCCTATACGTATATTTGCTGTTTATGAGCACCAGCAGATTGAGAATCACTCGAAAACCCGTTGTTAACTGTGTGATTCGTTGCAATAAAATAATGAGAAACATCATATTCGTGGGAAAAGGATTATTGTAACTTGCATATAATGAGAGTATTTGAAGGCAATGACACACCTGAGGATCCACCAAAAACGCATTGTTCTTGGTACAATTTGTTATAATTAAATTTCAATTAGTAACATAACTGCGATTAAATCTTTTAGCAATGGCAACATGATAGGATTGGATAGTGACAATGTATTGTTGGTTTAGCGTAGAGAGTAGCGTCACTGATCCATATCAAGAGTGATAGGGCGGTGATTCGCGTCTCGCTACATCTAAGTTTTTTTTTCCCCTTCCATTTGCGTTTTTATTAGGTTCTGACGCTTTATTATTAGTTTAATATTAGGTATATACTATAATATTTGATGTTATGTAAATATAAGTTCACCTTTTTTGAGGAGTGTGTTTGTTCGATTGACTTAATCAACAGGACAGCTTGCGCAACTTGTATAAAGATATTTCGCTCCTTTTTCTTTTACGTTTCGTAATTCACATGTTGCAAAGATTATGCTATTGGGTAGGAACAGTGCTCAAGTAAGACTGACCTTGGGGTTTTACTAAAATGTTGGAATGATGAAATAATGTTTATCTTATTGGAGAAGTATTGCAGATTTGTATCGCACTGTTTGTAATGGAGCTTTCATAAGCCTGTGTCCTTACTGATTGGACATGGTAATTTCCTTTTCGTCTTAAAACATGTACATGGATATTTAAGTTTTTGTGTATATTACATGTATAGATTATAATTCCTCATGGTATCGCGGTAGCGCTCTCGCTTCCCGAGCACAGGGGTCCCGGGTTCGATTCCCGGCGGGGTCCGGGATTTTCACCTGCCCCGAGATGACTGAGTGTTGTTGTGTCGTCTTCATCATCATCATCATCACATATAGAAGAACGTGACTAGCATATGGACGATGGAGGAAATGTCCGTTTTAATAGAGCTAACGTGGGAATTTTAGCCGCGCCCGTTTAGTAAACAGTGTGATTTACGAACTGGAAACATTCCGCAGCTGCCGCTGGAGTGCGTCGTGATCGCGTATACCACGTTGGGGCTCACGTACCGTGTGCACAAGTCACATCATTTCTGAGCGTTCAGCAGCACGTTGAACTCAGCACGCCCAACGTTCACGTTCGCCAACACGGTCCGTGTGCCGACGGCTTAACAGAGAATTGTGACTCAAATCACTCACATAACCTCCAATGGTGTGTACGTGTACGAAGTTACGTTGACATCCGACCATGTCTTCTGGGTGCTTCACCTTTTTTCTCATGCAGTGTACTACTTCTACGTAAGTCACGTGACATCTCATGAGACAGGTACTCCACACTTCCACTTAGGATGTGATCATAATAACGACTCGACAGTAAATAAAGGTAGACCACGACGGCCGTCGCCCGGAAAGAAAGTAGGCCGAGAGCAATGTCCAGTCTTTATTTAGGAACGAATCCATCATTTCAGTCCGTTGGCATAACTGACTGGTGTTACGCCGTGGACGGACAATACTTGCACAGAGGTCAC
Source organism: Schistocerca serialis cubense (assembly GCF_023864345.2). Classification (NCBI taxonomy): domain Eukaryota; kingdom Metazoa; phylum Arthropoda; class Insecta; order Orthoptera; family Acrididae; genus Schistocerca; species Schistocerca serialis. Next base: position 1,034,261,427 of record NC_064638.1, read on the forward strand.
TGTCTCAGCTGAGGACACGCTGGTATTTATTCATGAACTCTCACTTTGCATCTCCTCATTTACAAATGCTGCGTCGCCTAGGCTGGCCTGCGCCGATAAAAGCCGTGGGGCGCTTAGCGTTTCAGGACACTCGTAGCGAAGTGGCATCACTGGAAAGTTGTAGGTGTGTCTGCACACGGTCGAATGATCCGTAACGCACACCAACTGAGTATTTACAGCCTGCCCGTTGTAGGCATCACCGGACCTTTCTAAACATTTTTAACAACCTTCGGGAGATGATCTCTATGATAAAAAGAAGATCCTATTTTCTTATGAACATAGGATGTCTCAAACCTCTAGAGGTAAGGATTCAAAACAATATTCTGAATGTTTCGGAGGTATGAGGATTGAAATTGCAAAGCGTGTGAGGCACGTTCTTGTGCTCTGTGTATGTGTCATAGCAAACAGCTGCCTGTCACATTGACTTTGGTGGTGTTCCCTTGGAAAACAATAGACAATAAACAATAGTATGTGAAGTATCCATTGTGGAGATCCATTGTTTACAGTGTACGACTGGTTATGGAAGATCAATAACTGCTTACATATAGAACGTATACTCCGCAAGCGGCTGTGGAAGAATGTACTTCGTACCAATATTATCGATTTTTCTATTCTTTTCAGTTCGCGTATTGAGCGACGGAAGAATGACTGCCTAAAGGCCTCTGCTTGCGCGATAATCTGACATTTTCACCATTCGGGAAAATTACACGGTCCTGGCAACAATACGTCCGCACAGTCGGTATCGAATACTGGTTCTCCAAATTTATGACAGGGTTTCGCGCGGTTTTTCTTCCAAGGATTTCTATTTAAGTTATCCGAAAATTTCAGTGACCCTTTCTTATAGCGCACCAACCACTTGCTACCATAGCAGCGTGTCCCTATTTTGTCATCCCTACTACGCAAGCGTCCAAACGCTGGAACATGTAGTGGGACGAAATTAAGCGTCACCCATCCACCAGTGTCAGCCCAGTTTGCAGGTGAATATTAGTTAATTTAGTTTGTTTATGTATTTTTCTTAATATTTGTAATAGCTGTGAATTATCTAAAAGTTTTTTATTTTTTTATGTTTCATGTACGGAGAGGGCGGCGCAACGAACGAAGACAGCATCTTCGCTGCCGCGACCAGAGAGGAAATTACTGGCCGCTATACGTCGCGGGTCGACAGCCAAGGAGCAACAGAAGATCCTGGAACCGAGTTGTTGCGTCGTGCTTCTAAAAATTAAAAATGAATTTTTGTGTACTCTTTTTGTACAACAATGACGTCATATAGAGCTTAATCTTATTTAAAAGTCAGTCCTAGTTTGTCAACGGTCAAGTTCACATCTGTATGTGTAGGAAGCTAATAAAATAGTGGATGCTACTAAAGTTGAAACACGTGTTCTGAGGATTTATTTATGAAGAATTATGTGAACGGATTAATAATATACTTGACAAGATTATTGAATTCTGACAGCGTTCATCGAAACTTTGAATCTCAAAGGTTTATTCAATGTGTGATTCTGATATCGATTAAATCAAGATAACGTGTGTCAATATAATTTCTGAGGAGAAACAAACGAAATTTAAATCGAAAAAGTTTACGAAAACCAATTGGCCCAAGTGATGTAATTCTTTGCATACGACTCAACTGATGTTTTACAGTTTCGTTCAAGAACCATTCTATGACAGTTTAAAAAGAATATAAATCATTTTGAAGTGGGTTGTAACTGACGTAGGTGACGAAGTCTGCACATGGTCATATGTCCAAAGAAAATCATTTATAAACAAATCTATACGTCGTTACACTACAAACATTACTCCCTAATTGGTCGAACTAACTTCTTGTAACCGATTTCCTTTACAGATGCCCCGAACTCCTCCAGTATCCATCCAAGAAATCTACGTTTTTCATTACTTTGATTTTGTATGTTCGTCCCATTTCATATTGCTTGTTAGTATCACCCCCTAAACACTTATACGATGTGCGTCCGCCGGCCGTTGTGGCCGTGCGGTTCTAGGCGCTAAAGTCTGGAACCGAGCGACCGCTACGGTCGCAGGTTCGAATCCTGCCTCGGGCATGGACGTGTGTGATGTCCTTAGGTTAGTTAGGTTTAATTAGTTCTAAGTTCTAGGCGACTGATGACCTCAGAAGTTAAGTCGCATAGTGCTCTGAGCCATTTGAACCATTTTTGATGTGCGTGCCCATATGTTCACCACTGATCTTGTAATCGGATACTATCGGGTTTTTTCTCCTTGTTGGTCATTTTATGAAAGACAAATGCATGTTGCGGAAATATGCTCGACTAGGGTAAAGATAGATGCGGCCGACAGGAAAGTTAAAAAGGCCTTTGGAGATTCCCTCAGAATTGTTGAGATCCTTGGAAGACCCAGGTATTGCTAAACTATTCTACCAGGTGTCCGAGATGTAAGAGACAGGTGAACTACCTTGAGAATTCAAGAAGACTGTAATAATTTCACTTCCAAAGATGGCAGGTACACACAGCTGGGCGTAGTATCGAAACATTAGTTTACTGAATCATGGTTACAAAATAATGGCACGAATTATTTACAGAAGAATGGAAGTACTGGTAGAAGCCGACCTCAGGGAAAATCAATTTGGGTTCCAGACAAATGTAGGAAGACGAGAGGCAATACCCTACGACTTATCCTGGACGATAGGCTGAAGAAAGGCAAACCTATGCTTAAAGCACGTGCAGATTCAGAGAAAGCTTTTGACAATGTTGATGGACAAGACCCTCTGAAATTTTGTAGGTAGCAGGGTTCAAATACAGGGAGCGAAAGGTTCTTACAGTATGTATTAAAAACAGGACTGCTGTTGTGAGAGTCGAAGAACATGAAAGGGTAGTAGTGGTTGAGATGAGAGTGAAACGGGGTTGTAGACTACCCCTTACGTTATTCAATGTCTACATTGAGCAAGAAATAAAGGACTGCAGAAGGACACTTAGAAAAGCGTTATAGTTCAGAGAGAGAAAATAAAAACTTCAAGGTTTGGCGATGACATCATGCAGCAAGCAGTTATTTCGGATCGGCATTGATTGACAGAGTTATTGGATGCCCTCCTGAGGGCCATCGTGTCCAATTCTGTCGAACTGTCGCGTTGGATAGTCAAAATCCCGGGCTGGTTGGAGGACCCTGTCCATGTTGTTGTTGTTGTTGTTGTTGTGGTCTTCAGTCCTGAGACTGGTTTGATGCAGCTCTCCATGCTACTCTATCCTGTGCAAGCTTCTTCATCTCCCAGTAACTACTGCAACCTACATCCTTCTGAATCTGCGTAGTGTATTCATCTCTTGGTCTCCCTCTACGATTTTTACCCTCCACGCTGCCCTCCAATACTAAATTGGTGATCCCTCGATGTCTCAGAACATGTCCTACCAACCGATCCCTTCTTCTAGTCAAGTTGTGCCACAGCTCCTCTTCTCCCCAATTCTATTCAATACCTCCTCATTAGTTATGTGATCTACCCATCTAATCTTCAGCATTCTTCTGTAGCACCACATTTCAAAAGCTTTTATTCTCTTCTTGTCCAAACTATTTATCGTCCATGTTTCACTTCCATGCATGGCTACACTCCATACAAATACTTTCAGAAACGACTTCCTGGCACTTAAATCAATACTCGATGTTAACAAATTTCTCTTCTTCAGAAACGCTTTCCTTGCCATTGCCAGTCTACATTTTATGTCCTCTCTACTTCGACCATCATCAGTTATTTTACTCCCTAAATAGCAAAACTCCTTTACTACTTTAAGTGTCTCATTTCCTAATCTAATTCCCTCAGCATAACCCGATTGAATTTGACTACATTCCATTATCCTCGTTTTGCTTTTGTTGATGTTCATCTTATATCTTCCTTTCAAGACACTATCCATTCCGTTCAACTGCCCATAATGCTCCAAATATCCTGAATTGGGATGCGATTGGGCGACCTTGTTGGGTAAAGTAGGGTTTGGCAACCACGAAGACAAGCAGCAGAAACTCTCACCACGTGGGGACGGACATTATCTTGCTGAGATGTGAGCCCAGGATGCCTTACCACAGAGATCAACAAAACGAAGGGTACATACCGCTGTGCTGTAAGCGCAACGCGGATGAAACCAAAGAGGTCCTGCTATAAAAAGAAATGGCACCCCAGACCAGGACTCCTGGCTGTCGGGCCATATGGCGAGCGACAGTCAGGGTGGAGTCCCACCGCTGTCGGGGGCGTCTCCAGAAGTGTCTTCGGCCTGGAATCTCACTGAATGACGTAGAATTGTCTTCAGTGATGAATTCCGCTTCTAGCTGAGCTCCGATGATCAGTAAAGATCTCTCCCCAGCTGAGAAAGTTTGGAGCATTATGGGCAGGACGCTCCAACCATCTCGGGATTTTGATGTTCTAACTCATCGATTGGACAGAATTAGGCACGATATCCCTCAGGACGGCATCCAACAATTCAATCAATGCCAAGCCGAAGAACTGCTTGAATAAGGACCAGAATTGGGCAAAAGCATTATTGACTTGCTCAGTTTGTGTAACTCTTTGTCTTACGTCATCCGAGTTTTATGAAATTGTAATCATTTGTTGTCCGTACATGTATACCACATCTACCGATTTCCGTCCTATTCAGATAATTCCTTCGTAGCTCGTCTTTGTTTTTTGTGCTGAAGTTACCGTAACAGGGATCGCTGGTCCGGATATGTTGGAAGAATGGATCTTTCACCAATTAGAAGGTGAACCACTTAATTTCGCAACAAGCTCGAGCTCTCCCGATTGGCAGTTCTTTGCAAGAGAGCAGTCGAACGTCGAAATCCCTGACCACTAAGTTGCTCTTAACGGTCAATACGACACAGCTGTTTTGCGCTAGCCTCCACGTTCACCTGTCCACATGCGATGCGAATTTTTCCTTTGGGGCTTTATAAAGGATCGTGTGCACGTTCCACTACTATCTAACGATTTGCCAGAGTGGAGACGAATTGAAGAGGTTTTTACTTTCAGTCCTCCAGACTACTAAAAACAAGACTGCTATTATGAGAGCCGAAGAACATGAAAGGGAAGCAGTGGTTGAGATGGGGGTGAGACGGGCTGCAGACTATCCTTATTATTCAATGTATATATTCACCAAGCAATAAAGGAGACCAAAAAGAAATTTAGAAAAGGCGTTGTAGTTCAGGTTGGATGTGTGCCGTGTAACTAAAGATGCACATATTGAACTGCTGTGAGAAAAACTAGGCTGGTTTACTTTGAATTTGATGTGTGATTTGTTGTAAATAGTCTAACTTTAACTGTTATACCATTTGAAACTGGGATATTCTTTTATGGGGACACTGTCCTGTATACGCACAATAAGTAAAATTTCGGTATGTACTGTGCTTCCTCGTGTGGCAACTTTAACGGCCAGCAGTTTATCACCGGAGGGTAGAGACTCTGTGCACAGGATTCTCCTTCCACACAGCTGTCGGCCGCGCTTGACAGGTTTCTGTGGCCGGAATACTCCTGAAGTACGCGCTCTTGGCCGTCTGCTCTTATTCACGTCTGCCTGAGGAATCACACAAGGACACGCAGTGTATTGCGACCGGCTCTTAGTTAATGCAGAGCAGCCAGACGCCCTACTTAATGCTGGGATCAACTGTCACGGCCTGTTGTCATGAGCGTCTGCACTCATCCTGAGTGATAAGGGCCTAACATTATTGCTGCTGCTGAAACGAGCTGCCGGTTGCCGTAATTAGCGGCACGTGCTTGTAGTAAGAAAGACTACCGTTTGACACTAACTTGTTTTCTGTACAGGGTATTATAAAACCAAAGAACAGATTTCACACTTTTTATTGCAGAAACTGTTTTAGAATAAATTCTAATGGTGTCCTTATAGTGACTACATTTAATACTTTCTTTACATTACTTAGACTGTAACCAGTAAACCCATCATCCCCGACTCTCTAAAGAACCGCACTTCTAGATACAAAACGTTGTACCTCCCGAACTATGTGTGATACAATCTTTCAGGTACATTCAGTGGTATACCTGGATATCGCCTGCAAAATGTCTTGCGAACCGAGTTGTTAGTAGTAGTTGATGCTGCAGTTTTACTGCATAAACAGCGAACATGTAGTAAGTGACAAATTTCTTTCCTATCGTCAGCGAGAAAAAGTTTCGTAAAGGTTTGAAATTACGTATAAAGCGTAGTGGAAGTCGCAGAGTGCTCTCATTTTTTCAAACTTCGGATGAATACAGTCTGGTAATTTGCGTGCCGTGAGTTGCACTGTCTTAAGGCGCATTCTGTACCGAGAATTATACAGAGTTTGTACCAGCAATACTAGACTTATTGGCTCTAAGCACTATGGGACTTAACATCTGAGGTCATCAGCCTCCTAGACTTAGAACTACTTAAATCTAACTAACCTAAGAACATCGCACACATCGACGCCCGAGGCAGGATTCGAACCTGCGACCATGGCAGCAGTACGGTTCCGGACTGAAGCGCCTAGAACAGCTCGGCCACAGACTTGACTTATTGTGTTAAAACTTTACCATAAGATTATAACCCTTAATGAGTAAGTTATGACAACATTTAAAATGTTTATATTCTGTCAATAAACGCATTCAGTACTGAAAATTATGCAGGGTGTACATAAAGTCCGGGAACTCTTTCAATTATTTATTGCACAAGAACCAAACATTGTACAGATATTATACATATGTCGTTTTGAAGAGAAACCCTGAAAGTTTTTTTGTTTGTTTTTCATGAATACCGCCACAGTGCAGTTTGGTAATTTGCTGGTAGTCAGCGGTAGTCGCAAAATAGCGAGTTCAGGTGCGGAGCGAGCTTTCTGTGTGTTGGAGTTCGACAAAAACAAGTGTGCTACAGCTGTTCAACGGATGTTTAGAACCAAGTACGGTAAGAAGCCACCAACAAGGGAGACCATTTACCCATGACACAACAAATTCGTTACGACGGCAAAGAGAAGCTGACGTCCCAGTGTGAGTGGAGTGAATGCGTAGCGTATTCGATTACCGTATTGATGTCACTCATGGTTCGCATATCGAATGTTTGTAAAAAAAAACTTTAAGAGTTTCTCTTCAAAATGCAGTATGTATGACATCGGTACAATGTTTACTGCTTCTGCAATAAATAATTGAAAGTGTTCCCGCACTTATGTACACCCTGTACTTTGTTGTACCTGGGACCCATTGGCAACGTGTAACTAGGACCGTGCCCGGGTTATCCATTTAGTAATATAGGTGACTATCTGGCGATGGGGCTTATGTTTGTTTAAATTTTCTCCGTATCCTCATTGTTATGGGAAGGGATAATGAACTGTTTTACATGCTACAATTAATAAAATGCGAGTTCTTCATTCAAGGGTAAAGAACCTGCTCGTCGGAAGCTAAAGAACCATGGCTCACAAAAAATGTAGAATTTTGCGTTTGTATGTCGCGAAATCGGGCACGCTGTATCAAAATCCCGAGCTGGTTTAAGGGCCCTGCGCACATTGCTCCGACCGGTCTCAATTGGGGAGAAATCCAGTGACCTTGCTGGCTAGGAAAGACAAGCCGTAGATATTCTCGCTGTGTACGGGCGCGTATTATATTGCTGGAATGTTAGGTTCAGGATAGCTTGCCTTGAAGGGCAACAAAACGGGGCATAGAATATCGGTGACGTACCGGTCTGCTGTGAGGAAGCGGTAGATGACAACCAAAGAGGTTCTATTATGAAAAGAAATGACACTGGTGATATGGCCCACTCTTGATTTTTAAAAAAAAAAAAAAAGAGTAAAATCTGGGTAGTACTTTCAGCAGTTTTGGAATTAAGCTGTTTGTCTGCAACACATACCCGTGAAAGAAGCCATAGAAGAATTTAACGCAAATGATTTACTAAACCGCTTTTTACTGTCAAGAACATTGTAGCTTTCCACCAGCTTAAACAATGCTATGACGTAACTCACAATATTACATACAGCTCTTTAGATTTTGTAAGGATACGACAGTAAGATTACTGTGTTTTCAGCTTATGGGTAGTTAGTTGAGTTTAAGGTAGAGGTGTGAGTGGAGTCATATGTGACACAAGTGACCACAGTGCTAAATAACCGAGAAGGAGAAAAGCAAATGTGCATATAAATCATTTGTCATCAGAATTAAGTGCTCGTGAAATATAAGGTTTTACTTTAACTGATGTCCTAATAATTTTGTTTTGATTCTTAAAGTTCAGATACTGCTACTGTTTCACAAATACCGTCATAGGATTCTCGTGCGAAGTTAACAATGTTCTTGTATCCTTGACATCAATTACTATCTTGGAGTGACGGAACGGTGTAGGATTGCATACTTAACATTAGTTTTTTTTCCATGTATTTAGTACCCGTGTGGTGAAATCGCGTTTTCCAGCTCAGAGCAGTTTAGAAGACACACACAACGCCATCTAGGTGTGACCAGCGCAGCGGAAGTTTTGTTTCCAACGATATGTTTTCAGATATGTAACTTATTCTTGAATTAAAAATAATTATGATAATGGGTTATGACTGGAGAATCTTTTGTCATTATTGTTCGTAAACTATTCATATATACGTAGAAAAATTAGAGTACACGAAATTATAATAAATAAATCTAGGCTTAAGGTAATAAAGGGGCAATTGCTTGACGAGAAACTAAATGCCGATAAGACCGTAAGAATGCAATTACGTGAGATGCTGATCATAATGGTGAGAATTCGAGTCCATAAGATGACACACTGTAACGACCGGCTCTTAGTATTTCGTTTACAAAAAGACAGGAGTGCTTTGCAGATTTAACTTGAATCATTATCTCAAGAATGCAATTAATTACCTTTACAACAATATCGAAAATGACCCTCTTATCGAGGAACAAAATGTGATTACAATCGATACAGCTGTGCTTAATTCGGTGTCATTGTAGACACTAAGTTTCTTTTTTATCTGAGCTATAAATACACAAACTTAAACTACAAAGAAATATTTTAATCCGTGAGTCTGTGCTGGAATATTCAAAAGTTTAAGAATTTTATTATTATTGACTTTTTAGTATTCATGTTTATGTCAATGTGAATTACTTATTCTAATCTTAGTTATTTTAATTTTGTAAGTGCTGAAGCACACTGAAGACGTGGTCGGATGTTGTTGCAACTATGTGCAAGCACAAACCATCGGTGAGTATTATTAGAGTTGCAGTTCTCTGTGACGTGTAGTAAGGCAACCACAGCGCGTTAGTTTTGTTCGTGTTTAGTGTTGTTGCCGGGCCTGGTACAGCACCCCCTATAGAGGTGCTGCCTGGTAGCGTATATAAGGGGCGTGAACAGCGTCTGTTGTTGAGTGATCACAAAGATGGCGCATAAGCGTCTGAGACAGCGTTACTGGTACCTGACAGTTTGAAAGGGAGCCTCATTTGCGGTCTCCATTTATCCGGCTGATCGAACCGTGCTATATCCAGATTTGTGGGACATTCAGATGTGACGGTGGCTCGACCTTTGTCTGCTTGGTAACGCGAAGGTAGGCATAATAGTCAAGGTTGCTTTCAACCACGTCTGACCATCAGATGGGAGAATCGCTCTATTGTGCATGAAGAACATCGAACATCTTCACACCTGCACTTGGCAACTGAAAACAAGTAAAGCACTCCCTCCAACGTTCTGTGTCATCTTGCATTATTGGACAGAGACCAGAAGCAGCCGGACTAGAGATTACCGCCCCAAGCGTAGGGTGCCGTTTATACGAGAGCTACTCAGAAAGTACGGTCCGATCGATCGCGGAGTGGAAACCCCAGTGAAAATCCGATAAAGCTTCGGATAGATGTGTTGGACAGTCTAGTATGACCACCGATCGCATCACGTCGCTGTTTTTAATTCTGATAGCTCAGTGGGCTCGTAAAGAAGCCTGGAAAACGGTGTGTCATGCCAAACATGAGTGCCTGTGAGAGATTTCGCCCGATTTCATGCAGCCCACACAACGTAATTGTCATGCATTTCCTTCCTCATGACAATCAAATGGTTGGTTCAGATGGCTCTGAGCACTATGGGACTTAACATCTGAGGTCAGCAGTCCCCTAGAACTTAGAACTACTTAAACCTAACTAACCTAAGGACATCACACACATCCATGCCCGGGGCAGGATTCGAACCTGCGACGGAAGCAGCAGCGAGGTTCCGGACGCTGTGGCCGCCTAGAACCGCTCGGCCACAGCGGCCGACTTATACTGGTTGGTTTTACTGCATAGACTCCACGTTTTGCCATACAGAACGATGCATGTCAACAAACTAGTCTTCAATCTTGCCTTTTAGTCAATAAAGTGCAACAACAGAGCTGGGAAACGAGATGAACAAAGAGGGTGGACTTAGGGGGTGATACTTCTATTCTGAGAAACCGAACAGCTTCATATACCGTGGATGAACTATGGGGAACAGCTCAGCTCATTCAGTGAAGCAACCCATGAATCTTTTGTTCTCTTGAAAAAAATGTTTATGTTACTAGTAACTCTTGCGCCTCAGATCGAACAATCAAGTTAAACAGAAGAAGATGAAGGCGCTAGTGTCAAATGCAACAGTTTAATTTCCTGTCCGGATATCTGAATTTAGGTTTTCTGTCATCTTCCCTGTTCACTTCAGACAAATGACCTCATGCTTCCTCTAAACGCCCTGATTACCGTCCCCTTGCTTGTCCCTCTCATCTGCTACTCCACCTCTAGTGACCACACCGTCGACAGGATGCCGCTTTCCTTCTTTGTGTAACCGCATTACTGCCTTCGACATTCCTTCACAGTGATGAGACACTGGCGTGAGGTGTTTACCGTCCATCGTGCCATTACGGTAGATTCACATCCGCTTGTAACGTGACAGTGCAGTGATCTGTCCGTGCGGCTTCCGGCGGAGTTAAAATTATCCTCCAGAGAACCTGACTGGGTGCGTTTGTACTCCACCGGCGTGCGACCCTGCCGGTGCAACAGTGCTGTCGTTGCCACCTTAGCGAGGTCGTCGGATTACAGCAACTCAGGAGAGTTGGAATTTTCTGTGTTTCATTTTGCAGTCCATTTACAATCAGAAACAAGAGTGACGAATACCTTAGTGCGCCGTATCCCGTGTTGCATGAACTTTGCAATTCAAAAATACATCAATGAAGGCTTCAAGAATTTTGTTGTTGTTGTGGTCTTCAGTCCTAAGACTGGTTTGATGCAGCTCTCGAGGCAACTCTATCCTGTCCACGCCTCTTCATCTCCAAGTAACTACTGCAACCTACACCCTTCTGAATCTGCTTACTGTATTCATCTCTTTGTTTCCCTCAACGATTTTTACCCACCACACTCCCCTACAATACTAAACTGGTGATCTCTTGATTTCTCCGAATATGTCCTATCAACCTACCCCTCTTCTAGCCAGGTTGTGCCACAAATATCTTTTCTCCCCAGTTCTTTTCAGTACCTGTTCATTACTTACGTGATCTACCACTTAATCTTCAGCATTCTCCTGTAGCATCATATTTCAATTTACCGACCATGTTTCATTTCCATACATGGTTACAAACCATTCAAATACCATCAAAAAAGACTTGCTGATATTTAAATCTAAATTTGATGTTAACAAACTTCTTTTCTTCAGGAATGTTTTTTTTGCCACTGCCAGTCTACATTTTAAATCCTCTCTACTTCAGCCATCATCAGTTATCTTGCTGCCCAAGCAGAAAAATGCATCTACTGCTTTAAGTGTCTCATTTCGTAATGTAACTCCCTCAGCATCACCTGATTTAGTTCCACTACGTTCCATTATATACTTGTCTTGCCTTTGTTGATGTTCATCTTATATCCTCCTTTCAAGACAGTCCATTCCGTTTATCTGCTCTTCTAAATTCTTTATTGTCTCTGACAGAAGTACAGAGTCATCTGACAAACCTCAAAGTTCTCTTATCCCTGTACTTCAATTAGTATTTCAAATTTTTCTTGGTTTCCTTTCCTGCTTGCTCATTGCACAGATTGAATGACATCAGGGATAGATCACAACCCCTTCTCACTCCTTTCTCAACCGCTGTTTCCCTTTCATGCATCTGGACACTCATAAAGGCCGTATGGTTTCTGTATAACTCATAAATAGCCTCTCGCTTCCTGTATTTTACCCCTGTTACTTTCAGAATTTCAAAGACAGTATCCCAGTCATCATCATCAAAAGCTTACTCTAAAACTACAAATATCAAACGTAGGTTAGCCTTCCCTTAACCTATCTTCTAAGAGAAGTCGTATGGTCATTATTGCCTCGCGTGTCCGCAATCCAAACTCATCTTTCCCGAGGTCGACTTCTGCCAGTTCTTACATTCTTCTACAAAAAATTCGTGTCAGTATTTTGCAACCACGACTTATTAAACTTTTAATTCTGTAATATTCACACCTGTCAGCACCTGATTTCTTTGGAATTAAAATAATTATATTTTTCTTGAAGTCAGACTATTTCACCTATCTCATACAGTACAACTTGCACTCAGATGGAATAGCTTCGTCATGGATGGCTCTCCCACGGCTATCAGTAGTTCAGACAACTTCGTTTACTGCTTGAGTTTCTTTAGACTAAGTGTTCTATAAAAATCTTCTCGCGGTATCACATCTCCCATATTATCTACATCTTCTTCCATTTCTATAATATTGACCTAAAGTACATCTCCCCTGTATAGACCCTCTACATACATCTTTAGTTTTGAGCTTTCCATTCTTTGCTTGGGACTTGATATTCATACATCTACATCTACATCTACATTTATACTCCGCAAGCCACCCAACGGTGTGTGGCGGGGGGCACTTTACGTGCCACTGTCATTACCTCCCTTTCCTGTTCCAGTCGCGTATGGTTCGCGGGAAGAACGACTGTCTGAAAGCCTCCGTGCGCGCTCTAATCTCTCTAATTTTACATTCGTGATCTCCTCGGGAGGTATAAGTAGGGGGAAGCAATATATTCGATACCTCATCCAGAAACGCACCCTCTCGAAACCTGGCGACCAAGCTACACCGCGATGCAGAGCGCCTCTCTTGCAGAGTCTGCCACTTGAGTTTGTTAAACATCTCCGTAACACTATCACGGTTACCAAATAACCCTGTGACGAAACGCGCCGCTCTTCTTTGGATCTTCTCTATCTCCTCCGTCAAACCGATCTGGTACGGATCCCACACTGATGAGCAATACTCAAGTATAGGTCGAACGAGTGTTTTGTAAGCCACCTCCTTTGTTGATGGACTAAATTTTCTAAGGACTCTCCCAATGAATCTCAACCTGGTACCCGCCTTACCAACAATTAATTTTATATGACCATTCCACTTCAAATCGTTCCGCACGCATACTCCCAGATATTTTACAGAAGTAACTGCTACCAGTGTTTGTTCCGCTATCATATAATCATACAATAAAGGATCCTTCTTTCTATGTATTCGCAATACATTACATTTGTCTATGTTAAGGGTCAGTTGCCACTCCCTGCACCAAGTGCCTATCCGCTGCAGATCTTCCTGCATTTCGCTACAATTTTCTAATGCTGCAGCTTCTCTGTATACTACAGCATCATCCGCGAAAAGCCGCATGGGACTTCCGACACTATCTACTACGTCATTTATATATATTGTGAAAAGCAATGGTCACATAACACTCCCCTGTGGCACGCCAGAGGTTACTTTAACGTCTGTAGACGTCTCTCCATTGATAACAACATGCTGTGTTCTGTTTGCTAAAAACTCTTCAATCCAGCCACACAGCTGGTCTGATATTCCGTAGGCTCGTACTTTGTTTATCAGGCGACAGTGCGGAACTGTATCGAACGCCTTCCGGAAGTCAAGAAAAATAGCATCTACCTGGGAGCCTGTATAATATTTTCTGGGTCTCATGAACAAATAAAGCGAGTTGGGTCTCACACGATCGCTGTTTCCGGAATCCATGTTGATTCCTACATAGTAGATTCTGGGTTTCCAAAAACGACATGATACTCGAGCAAAAAACATGTTCTAAAATTCTACAACAGATCGACGTCAGAGATATAGGTCTATAGTTTTGCGCATCTGTTCGACGACCCTTCTTGAAGACTGGGACTACCTGTGCTCTTTTCCAATCATTTGGAACCTTCCGTTCCTCTAGAGACTTGCGGTACACGGCTGTTAGAAGGGAGGCAAGTTCTTTCGCGTACTCTGTGTAGAATCGAATTGGTATCCCGTCAGGTCCAGTGGACTTTCCTCTGTTGAGTGATTCCAGTTGCTTTTCTATTCCTTGGACACTTATTTCGATGTCAGCCATTTTTTCGTTTGTGCGAGGATTTAGAGAAGGAACTGCAGTGCGGTCTTCCTCTGTGAAACAGCTTTGGAAAAAGGTGTTTAGTATTTCAGCTTTACGCGTGTCATCCTCTGTTTCAATGCCATCATCATCCCGGAGTGTCTGGATATGCTGTTTCGAGCCACTTACTGATTTAACGTAAGACCAGAACTTCCTAGGATTTTCTGTCAAGTCGGTACATAGAATTTTACTTTCGAATTCACTGAACGCTTCACGCATAGCCCTCCTTACGCTAACTTTGACATCGTTTAGCTTCTGTTTGTCTGAGAGGTTTTGGCTGCGTTTAAACTTGGAGTGAAGCTCTCTTTGCTTTCGCAGTAGCTTCCTAACTTTGTTGTTGTACCACGGTGGGTTTTTCCCGTCCCTCACAGTTTTACTCGGCACGTACCTGTCTAAAACGCATTTTACGATTGCCCTGAACTTTTTCCATAAACACTCAACATTGTCAGTGTCGGAACAGAAATTTTCGTTTTGATGTGTTAGGTAGTCTGATATCTGCCTTCTACTACTCTTGCTAAACAGATAAACCTTCCTCGCTTTTTTTATATTCCTATTAACTTCCATATTCAGGGATGCTGCAACGGCCTTATGATCACTGATTCCCTGTTCTGTACATACAGAATCGAAAAGTTCGGGTCTGTTTGTTATCAGTAGGTCCAAGATGTTATCTCCACGAGTCGGTTCTCTGTTTAATTGCTCGAGGTAATTTTCGGATAGTGCACTCAGTATAATGTCACTCGATGCTCTGTCCCTACCACCCGTCCTAAACATCTGAGTGTCCCAGTCTATATCTGGTAAATTGAAATCTCCACCTAAGACTACAACATGCTGAGAAAATTTATGTGAAATGTATTCCAAATTTTCTCTCAGTTGTTCTGCCACTAATGCTGCTGAGTCGGGAGGTCGGTAAAAGGAGCCAATTATTAACCTAGCTCGGTTGTTGAGTGTAACCTCCACCCATAATAATTCACAGGAACTATCCACTTCTACTTCACTACAGGATAAACTTCTACTAACAGCGATGAACACTCCACCACCGGTTGCATGCAATCTATCCTTTCTAAACACCGTCTGTACCTTTGTAAAAATTTCGGCAGAATTTATCTCTGGCTTCAACCAGCTTTCTGTACCTATAACGATTTCGGCTTCGGTGCTTTCTATCAGCGCTTGAAGTTCCGGTACTTTACCAACGCAGCTTCGACAGTTTACAATTACAATACCGATTGCTGCTTGTTCCCCGCATGTCCTGACTTTGCCCTGCACACGTTGAGGCTGTTGCCCTTTCTGTACTTGCCCAAGGCCATCTAACCTAAAAAACCGCCCAGCCCACGCCACACAACCCCTGCTACCCGTGTAGCCGCTTGTTGCGTGTAGTGGACTCCTGACCTATCCAGCGGAACCCGAAACCCCACCACCCTATGGCGCAAGTCGAGGAATCTGCAGTCCACACGGTCGCAGAACCGTCTCAGCCTCTGATTCAGACCCTCCACTCGGCTCTGTACCAAAGGTCCGCAGTCAGTCCTGTCGATGATGCTGCAGATGGTGAGCTCTGCTTTCATCCCGCTAGCGAGACTGGCAGTCTTCACCAAATCAGATAGCCGCCGGAAGCCAGAGAGGATTTCCTCGGACCCATAGCGACACACATCATTGGTACCGAAATGAGTGACCACCTGCAGATGGGTGCACCCTGTACCCTTCATGGTTGCTGTTTCTCCAAAGGCCTCTTGAATTTTACTTCAGGGGATATCTCTCATTTCCCTATTGAAATGCGCTTCGAAATCCTAACATTTGTCCTCTAGCCATTCCTGTTTAGCCATTTTGCGCTTTGTCAGTCTCAATTTTTAACTGTTTGTATTCGCTTTCGCCGGCTTCATTTATTGCATTTTTATATTTTCTCCTCTCATCAGTTAAAGTCATTATCTCCTGTGTTATCCAAGGATTTATACTAGGTCCTGTCTTTTCACCTATTTGAGTCTCTGCTGCCTTCACTATTTCATCTCTCAAAGCTGCCCATTCATCTTCTACTGTAGCTATCTGTAGTAAAACTGAAGTGGAAACAAACAGAACGAAATTGATGTTTATTGGTTATTATTACATGGGTATTAACAACACCTTATGAACATCGATTATAAACCATTTTTTAAAGTTTGCACCTCTGTTGCACACATTGTATTTTAAACTTATATTTACTTATAGCTAAGTATCCCGTTAACGAGGTAGACACAACATCGAAATTTAATCATTCAGTAAATACCCTCTCTTACATGAAATGGAACTGCCACAGGGCTCTCTCGTAGCAAATATAGATTTTCTTACGTTTAACCCCCGTCCAAAAATGCAGTTGCTACATTATGTATTTATAATTATTTTTAATAAAATTACACAGTAAACAAATGGCAAAAATCATGCAGTCGGCGTGTTCTGGAAAAGTCTGAAACCTCCTACTGGTAAGTCTAAATATTTTAGTGATAACATCGAAAGAGTTTTGTAATGTCGCCCTCGCACGCTCCCGTGAGCTTTAAGCCGAAATGCCTCCTCCACTAATATAACGAATGGAACGCAGACATCTTTATTTGGTTCGTTTTAGTTTGCTGAAACATGTTGTGAACGGCAAAAACTTCCGGATGCCTATTTTTTCTGCCATCAGTAACCAAACCGGCCACAGGACCGTTGCGTCACGGGCGTATGTGAAGCAACTTGTATGAGAAATACGGAAGTGGAGCCAAACTACACCCCGCCGTATGTCAGTGTACACTTGTAGGAAGCAAAGACATTTAGCGGACATCTATAGTCTCGGCCTTGATAATAGCTTGTGAATCTTTCACAAGCTGCGACATGGTCGCGAACTGATAAGTGACCCAAATACAGCATAAATTGCCTTTACTTCATCTCTATGATCACAAATTTTTTGTCATCAGATTACCGGTTTCGGTCTATAATGACTATCTTTAGATCTGTTTGCTTTGAACAGTAGTGCTGTTGACAAGATGATTCTTGTATATACCATTATTTATATACATTTCACAATGCTGGCGCTGATTTTGTGTTTAGCATTCGACGATGCCGTTACAGCTCCAGTATATTAGGACACGTCTTAAAGGGTCCTCGGCCGGCCGCGGTGGCCGTGCGGTTCTGGCGCTGCAGTCCGGAACCGCGGGACTGCTACGGTAGCAGGTTCGAATCCTGCCTTGGGCATGGGTGTGTGTGCTGTCCTTAGGTTAGTTAGGTTTAAGTAGTTCTAAGTTCTAGGGGACTTATGACCTCAGCAGTTAAGTCCCATAGCGCTCAGAGCCATTTGAACCATTTAAAGAGTCCTCGAGCACTCGAGAGATCCTGGTCGTACAATAAAACGCGACCCATGTTTTGGGCTGTTTTTCCCGAGTTCATCAATGGAATGTGGCCAAAAGATGCTTCTGTATCATTGAAAGTCACACGCAGTTGCGTTTTGAAACAACCAATTTTCGTTGACCGTCACAAAATTAATCTATTTCATTAAGCACGACCCCGACGGATTTCTGCAAATCAACAACTGCATACAATATTTTCTGCAGTTGACTGACAACAGCTGTGCGGAGCAATTCCAGGCATCATTGACGAGCTTTTTTTCCACGGCGTTGTTAGGTTAGACCAGGGTTACTGAACCGTTTTTGCCCAGTGCCTTCTTTTTGTATTTCTGTTAGTAAATTTCCTGAAGGCCCACCGTTTCCACAGAAATGGTAATTTATAAAGCAGGGAATTAACTTTACAAATTTTATAAAGCCGAATTAGAGAATGGTGAGATATACCACTTAGCAAAAATTTAAGGCAGAAATTTCATGAGAACACAATGAAGATGTTTTTAAATCCTTACCGTATACCACCCACCAATAATGGTGGAACGACCATAGAGGGCGTTAGGGACCAGGCATACTACCTCTAGCTTAAACGCTCGCAGTAAACAAACTACTCGGCCAGTTTCTGAGCTGGTGTTGTTTCCGCAATAAGAAATAACAATTTTTAAAACAATAGTAACGTTACGTCTCAATGCTGCCATCTAGTGGTTTCTTGTTAAAACTTGAATGACTCCCATACATGAGAAACAGCGGATTTGACGGTATTCTAGTAAGACAGTAAGTTATTTTAATTTATGATCTTTGATGCTCTTGTAACCGCGTTTACATGGGGCTTTATACACTTACTTGTGTTAACGTGCCACAGCAATGCCTCGGCGACGTGCATGGCGACGTAGCTGGCGGCGCAGCTTTCCTGTGTATCGCAGTTTGAAAGCTATTGACATTGATTTGGCTGGACAGTTCAATAAACAACACTTGATTGGAGGTCCAAATGTCTTTCGTGGACTCCATCTGAACTTCACGTGTGATGTTCAAGCAGTGTTTGGAGGTAGTACCTGGCTTACACTTGCTGTTGTATGGGGTAACCATGCAGACTATGGTGGCCTTGAAGCGTTTCCAGATGGAAATATTTTAACATGGAAGACATGGAGTATAGCAGAGACAACAGGACTTTTGGTTAAGCAGCCTTATGGTACTGTTGTTCCTAGTATGCCATTTACTTTGAGTAGCCGAAGAAGGAAGAAATTGAATGCTGATGAATATATTTTTTTATGGTGCAAGATTGGTAATGGAAATTATAAAATAAAGATCAATGGTGATTGTATGTTGTATTATAGACAATAAAGATTGCCCTACCCGAGAACCACCCTTATCTCTCCCGCTTCTGGGTGGTCATGTAAACATTTGAAAATCGATTCTGGAAATCCGCTTCTAGTTGTCAGTTTAGCAATTCCAATCCATTTTCTCTCCCATGTAAACGCGACCGGTTTTGAAACTTGCTTTGCCTGCCAGGTTTCATCTTGTTTTTAAAAATTTTTGGCTAAGATAGACGGAGCGGCTTTTTATACAGTGATGGGTAAGTAGAACTATCAGAGTGAAACTGTTTACAGCTCGTCTAAATGAAAAGAAATCGTGATTGTGCTGAGTGAATAAGAAACTGTAACAGCTGTTTTTCAAGTGCCGTGTTTAACTGCGCTAGCAAATCCGCTTCAGACCTTAAAACACACACACACACACACACACACACACACACACACGTGTGTGTGTGTGTGTTTTAAGGTCTGAAGCGGATTTGCTAGCGCAGATAAATACGGCACTTGAAAAACAGCTGTTACAGTTTCTTATTCACTCAGCACAATCACGATTTCTTTTCATTTAGACGAGCTGTAAACACGCAGAGTAAAGTAACCATTGGCCGCTACGTTGAACAGGCTGTTGCGTCCAAGCTAATGCTATTTTTGCAACAGAAAAGTAATGTGCTTTATAAGCAGGACAAAACAGCCAAATACAACTGTAAAATAAAAGTATCAAAAATGGTTCAAATGGCTCTAAGCATTATGGGACTTAACATCTGAAGTCATCAGTCCCCTAGAATTTGGAATTACTTAAACCTAACTAACCTAAGGACATGACACACATCCATGCCCGAGGCAGGATTCGAACCTGCGACCGTAGCGGTCGCGCGGTTCCAGACTGAAGCGCCTAGAACCGCTCAGCCACAGCGGCCGGCATAAAAGTATCCAACGATGAAGCAAATGTGTGTCAAAGTATTACTGGGCAATCTAATTATTAGCTGTTTGTGTAGTACGCAGACCTGAATTCTTGTGCGCTAGCAAACTGATGAAGATTAATAAGAAGTTGGAAGGACTATTTTACTTCATCATGGGTCTCAAAAAAGCAGTAAGCTGGGCACTTGCTTGCAGTATTCATCACTGCTTCCCCCTCTTCGACAACACGTGAAATCTAGCAGCGAGGAAGCATTGTAACGGTGTCGGCCTTGTTTATGCATCTGCCATCGAGCAAACAGATGGTAACATTTATCTACGTCGGGACTATTTGAACTACAGCTAAGAAAGCCAGAAGCTCAGCAGTATGGACTACACCAGTGATTCCCAATGTTTCTGAGACCATTACCCCTGAATGCTGTCATATTAGCTGGTACCCCTCTTCTCCTTTATGTCCTCACCGTCATCAACGTTAGCACCTAACTAAACTACAGAAGGAAAAATCGTTTTCTTCGAAAACTTATTTTTGAAATGACGAAAGGTAAGTGTTTGTAGACGTTTTGTTAAAACATTACGACGTGACTGAGTGAGACTATTGGTACTGCTTCTTTCTAACAACCATTATTAACAGAATGATGAATCAATTCTCAGTGTATCGCGAGTGTTACCTACAATTCCTTCTCAGTAGAGAAAGCTAACTGTCCACACAGAGTGTAGACCATCCTATGGAACATGTTCCCTCTGTACCACTATTCTCCGTAGCGACACTTGCTTCAACCGAGTTAAAAATTCATGCCCTATACTTCTGAACTGGCAGACCTCATGCTGCCAAAGCTTCGTGTTTGATCACTGCCACTAATAATAATAATAATAATAATAATAATAATATCCCAATACCCCAACAGATAAATGCAGACTTTGCAAACAACTAATAGAAACAGTAGATCACATCACAAGCGGATGTACAATACTAGCAAATACAGAATACACCAGAAGACATGACAATGTAGCAAAAATAATACATCAACAACTTGCCATACAACATAAACTAATAAAACAACACGTTCCCACATACAAGTATGCACCACAAAATGTGCTGGAGAGTGATGAATACAAATTATACTGGAACAGAACCATTATAACAGATAAAACAACACCACATAACAAACCTGACATCATACTCACCAATAAAAAGAAGAAATTAACACAACTAATCGAAATATCGAGACCCAATACGACAAATATACAGAAGAAAACAGGAGACAAAAATTGAAAAATACATCCAACTGGCTGAGGAAGTGAAGGACATGTGGCATCAGGATAAAGTTGATATTATACCAATTATACTGTCAACTACAGGAGTCATACCACACAATATCCACCAGTACATCAACGCAATACAGCTACATCCAAACGTATATATACAACTACAGAAATCTGTAATTATTGATACTTGTTCAATTACCCGAAAGTTCCTAAATGCAATGTAACATATACTGTACAGTTAAAAGGATGTCACGCTTGATCAAGGTCCGTGTCACTTTCCATTTTTAACCAGACATAACGTCTGAGAAAGGAAATAATAATAATAGTAATAATACTGTGTAAGACCTACAGCAATGTAGTAGCCAATACAAAGTTACTTCAAATGGTTCAAATGGCTCTGAGCACTATGGGACTTAAGTGCTGTGGTCATCAGTCCCCTAGAACTTAGAACTACTTAAACCTAACTACCCTAAGGACATCACAAACACCCATGCCCGTGGCAGGATTCGAACCTGCGACCGCAGCGGTCGTGCGGTTCCAGACTGAAGCGCCTAGAACCGCTCGGCCACACCGGCCGGCTACAAAGCTACTGTTGTGTTGTACTATAAATTTCGTTTGTACGTTGCGATGTGAATAATGAAGTATAAAGTAATTTCTGGTTCACTGCAGGAACTACCTAGAAGCAGGAGAAGGCATTTCCATGAGATATTTAAGAATACGTGATACGTATTTATCCCAATTTTACAAAGCAGAAAGTGCGTGTGCACTGGGAGGGCTATGTGTACAGCTGTATCCAGCGCGAACCTGAATCCTGTATTAATTCCGGTAGCTGCAGTTACTGGTAACTTCAAAACGAAAAGATATGAATGACAAGATTCGCTGATGGCATTGCCATCCGCAGTGAAAGTGAAGAAGTATTACAGAATGTGTTGATTGGAATGAACAGTCTGATGTGTACGGAATATCGATTGACAGGAAACCGAAGAAAGACGAAAGTGGTGGGAAGTAGCGGAAAAGAGAACAGCGAGAAATTCACATCAGAGTTGGGGATTACGAAATAGACGAAGTTAAGGAATTCTGCTACCTATTCAGCAAAAAACCACTATGAGCGGAGCAAGGAGAACATAAAAATCAGCACTGGTAAAAAAGGGCATTTCTGGCCAAGAGAAGTCTACTAATATCAAATCTAGGCCTTAATTTGAAGATGAAATGTCTGAGAACGTACATTTGGAGCACAGCATTGTATGATATTGAAACATGGGCTGTGGGAACACCACAACAGAAGAAAATCTAAGCATTTAAGACGTGATGCTAGAGAGAATGTTGAAAATTAGGTGGGCAAATATGATAGGGAATGAGGAGGTTCTCTACAGAATCGGCGGGGAAAGAAATATATGGAAAACATTGGGAAGCGGAAGGGACAGGATGGTAGGACATCTTTTAATACATCAGGAGATGACTTCTGTGGTACTAGAGGGAGGTGTAGACGGTAAACTTTGTAGAGGAAGAAGGAGATTGGAATACATTCAGCAAATAATTGAGAACGTAAGTCCTAAGTGCTACTCTGAGATGAAAAGACTGGCACAGGAGAGGAATTCGTGACGGGCAGCGTCGGACCAGTAGAAGACTAGTGATTCAAAAAAATCTTACTGAATAGATATAATAGCAAAGTTCTTTTAAAAATAATTTAGTTTCGTGTCCGAAACTCAGTGGAAACCATTTGTCTGTACCCCTGAAAAATTTATTATTACCCTTAAGGGGGTAACCACCCCCAGGTTGTGAAGAACACGGTTTGGCCGTACGTGCAATATTCAGATGCTACATACCTGTATAACGTTGGCGGCTGCTCATGAATGCGTGCTGGACTGCTGGTTCTTCGGGTGTTGGTGAAGTCAGGGATTAGGGCGCAGAGCGGTGGCCTGTTTTTTGTCGTTGTCGAGGGCGGCGTGGGTGGTGGTGGTGGTGTTGGTGGTGGTGGCGGTGGGTGGGGGGGGCGGAGAGGGGGTGTAGGGACGGGTGCTGTCGACCTGACGGCGCTTAGCGCGACTGGTTCTTAAACGCACTCGTCACAGCAAGAACAAGATTCTAACTACGAGGGCGATCTGAAAAGTAATTAATACCTCCGAATTTTTTTTTCTGTTCTCGATATCGGCTGAGGTACTACATGTCATGAATATCACTCGGTCGACTTTCCCGCTTCGTTGACGCAAGTTGCAACTACCGCCGTCAGACGGCTCCGGACTGTAGCATATAACATGACGGCGTGCAAAGTAACTACGTCAGTGTGTGAGAAAACTGAAAGCACGAATTTGAAGAATTCGTCAAAGCTCACCCTACACGAGTGTGCTGCGACATCAACAACAATCTGACGCCTTGGTTTCACTTAAACAACAACTTCAAGGACGTAGCTTTGATAGTGATGAAGCTGTGGAAGTAGAGGTAAGGTTTTGGCTCCGTTAAGAGAGCCAAACATTCTACAGTGATGGTATCAAGAAGCTGGTCTCTCGGGAGAAATGTGTTACGTCGAGAAATAAATATAGACGTAAAGAAGATGTAAAATGTTAATAAAATACGCTGTATTGAAAAAGCTTTAAGAGTTTTCACATAAAACATTCGATGACATTACTTGTCAGCACGCTCTCGTACCATTACAGCCCGAATTCAAGGGAGGAAGATTCATGTGGGTCATTTGTGTAAGCACCTGAACGCCTGAACACGTAGTGATTGTGTTTCGACCGTAGGGTCACAGCAGATGAAGAGATGGTCTGTTTAAGAGGTCGTAGTTTACACTAAACAACACGTGACGATAAAATCAGCAATGTCCTAAATATCAGGTATTTATTCGAGAAAAATGTTACAAAAAATCTGAACCTTCAGCGAGAAGAGAACGTGAAGCTCTATTGATGTATTGCTAGAGAAGGCCGAAATGCACGCGTTAAACTCACGCAGGCTGGCGAGAGGTCTGAAACAGGACACGTAATGAATGCTATAAAGAAAAGTACGTAGCTGCTGGAATACTTAACTTTAATCCATCATTTGTATACATCGTTCTTGACGGTACGTTATAAAGAATATAAACTGTTAATGGCGCCTTGCTAGGTCGTAGCCATTGACTTAGCTGAAGGCTATTCTAACTATCTTCTAGGCAAATGATAGAGGCTTCGTCAGTGTAGTCGCTAGCAAAGTCGTCCGTACAACTGGGACGAGTGCCAGTACGTCTCTCTAGACCTGCCGTGTGGTGGCGCTCGGTCTGCAATTACTGACAGTGGCGACACGCGGGTACGGCGTATACTAATGGACCGCGGCCAATGTAAAGGCTACCACGTAGCAAGTGTGGTGTCTGGCGGTGACACCACATCTATTATAGCCAACAGAACTTGAATAACATACAGCAGCCTGTTGTGTGTGGCAATCAAAAGTCATTCTGGAAGCACGTTCCCTCAGGATTACCACGGGGACCAGTTCTGTCTTCTATCGTTCTCGTGTGTCAGTCGCATCACAAGTTCTGTCCTATATCTTCTCTATGCCGACGACTTTCAATTTTATTTAAGTGCCCAAGATCTGAAAACATCTACTCTGCCATCGCCCAGACGATTGACAGTCTGTTTTCAGTGTCCAGACGGTCACAAAACCTGGGAACTAAACGAGAAAAGTCCCAGGTAACTTTAATATCCCATCAGAAACTGATTGGTTCCGGTTTCGTGAGTAATTGCTTGCTACTCTTCGTGAAAACATTACAGAGAACAGTTATTAATCTGGGTGTAACGTCGGACGAGCACCTCAGCTAAATAGAAAATACTGACGCTACGTGCAGGAAGACTTTCGAAAGTGTGTATGTCCTCCAACAGTTTCGGAACACATTTTCAAAGAATGCGAAACGAAAACTTTTGCTCTCATTCACTCTATCGAATCTCCACTACTGCGATGCATCCAACACTATGCGAGTAATTGACGGTTAGAATAAACCGTGAGTGATTGTGTGCGTTCCGTCTACGACATCGTCTGTTTCAGAACACTGTTTCACGCTCCCAGTTTGGTTGGTTACGTCGTAGTCACAATAGTAGCTCCGCTACTTTGCTGCTGTCCGCCTGTGGAACAAGCTACTCTGCTGTGCGAACAATACAGTGCCCTGCTTCATATAAGAAAAAATTCTAGCACTTCCTTTTATCAACCTCATAACGTCACACTACAAAATTAGCGTACATGGTCTGTTCGTGTCTGTCAAACAGTAAAGACTTACTCTTTTCATTTCTCAACCAGTGACGCCACTTCTTTCCACCTATTTTAGTTACTTGTGTTTTATTACGTTCGTCTTCCTCATCCTCTCTGACCTCTTCATCAGTGCAGCCCGTCCCCCTAGTTTTAATCTACTTGCCTGTAATTTGTTTTTGTCGTTCTACGTTCCCAGAATGAATGGAAACTCCGTTTTTTTTTCTGCTGTAGCTGGTACTGTTCCACTAGTTAGGTCATTTCTACATGTCGCACTGTGTATGTAAGACCTCTTGTAAGTAGGTTGTTTAGGTTTTTATATTGGTAACGCCATGTAGCGCTCTGTATGAAAATCACTGGCTGTGCTGTGTGCAGTCTGTGGCTGGCTTGCATAGTTGTTTGCTATTGTAGTGTTGGGCAGCTGGATGTTTACAGCGCGTAGCGTTGCGCAGTTGGAGGTGAGCCGCCAGCAGTGGTGGATGTGGGGAGTGAGGTGGCGGAGTTTTGAGAGTGGTTGCCATTTACGGTGGCCAGCAGTGTAGACCCATGTTTGAAAATTGTAATCTCGCTGACGTAAGTAGCAAAGGGTATTTTAAGTTGTTGAACATAGCAAAGAATAAATCTGGCGGTAATATATCGGTTGACTGGAGAATACAAATCACAGGACGTAAAGCAAGACACAGGCGAGCGAGAGAAATGTCGACAGATAACAATAAAATGGCAGTAGATCATTTAGTGTTACCTGAACGGCAAGTTAAATGACCTTGCGCCTTGGTGACGATCGTATTTTCGAATTACCATCGTTGTTTTATCGGCGTTGGGTATCGCCGTTAGTGAGCAACAAGATGGTCGTCAACGCTTGTCGAAAATCAGTAGCCTTCCTTAAGCGTCCAAGGCTTCAACACTCAAGCAAACTTCTCAAGATATGACGTCTAAACTGCAGGTTTATGCGGTTTGAAGGCTGATAAAACCAGCAGCGGATGCGCCTGGTATTCCCTAGAAAACAAGCTAAAAAGTTATGCTGAGTGTTCTTCTCGGACCCTGTTCAGAGGCTCTGCTCCTGAAAAAGAGATTCGTCGCTTTTCTTCATGACCAACATGACTGGGTCTCTGTAGCAATGACAAGTTTGCGACCTTAGGTTGCCAGGTTCTGGGGAACTTTTATCGCAATCTTCACCTTGGAGGTGTAACGCTGCTCGTGAAGGCAGTCTTTTATCACATGGAGACTTAGTTTTAATGGAAACCGCCACTTTACTGATAATTTTTTGAGTATTAAGGCCTTTATGTATCGACTCACAAAAATAAGGAAAAATACTCATTATCATAAACATTTCTAGGTCGTTCTGTAAACACTCAAAATTAATATTCAGATTTAAGCTCTCATTAATAAAGGATATTCATTAACTTTTAGCATCAATGACTTATTTAAATCTGCGTAATTATGTAAAATATAACACACACTCTGTACCGGCCTTATTGTTATTTTTTCTCCTGTAACTTTCTTCCCTTGTTCACATCACTTTCATACAAATCTCGGTAAGAGTTGGTCTTTAAAAAAAAAAAATCCTTGTGAAATATTGCCTGCATCAGCTTCTAGAGTCCAGATTAGACGTAAAAACAGAAACCAAGCTGCTTCCTTTTCCTTTGACGTTATTCCGCATCGGCGTAGGGTCGGCATGGCTATAAAAGGATGTGGTATGGTTAATTTAAGGCAGTGGTTGTCAAACTGCGCCTCAAACCAATTATTTGTGCAATGAGCGGTTATCAGTCGTATTTCGTAACAACATGGGTTTAGCACTTAACAGCCGACTCAAAAACGTCAACTAAGGTTGAGAGCCTCTTTAGAGTAGTTTTCTTGCTCAATGATAAACAAAAATAGTTATACAGAAAGTAATATTTTAACATGTGCTTAATTCTAATTAACGTTGGTGAATTCGGCTATGAGCTATGTAAAACTGGCCAGTTACAGCAAGGGGGAGAGGGATAAATAAAGCAGCAATTTAAAATTATTATTCCCGATATTGGAGGATTTTAATGTTCTAAAACTAGCTAACCATTGTAAACAACTGCCCAATACTTTTATTCGACGAAGGAGTCAGGAATAGTCAACAGCTGCAAATGCGTGTTTATTTTCTACAGGTTTCGAACATACCTCTCCATTTGTAACAGGTGTTGATGTTTACTGGCTTTGGATGAAGGATAACTCATGTATAACTGAAACCGTTCAAGAATAAACCCAGTTTGCGACTGTTGGCTGTACCTAACTCAAGCATCTAACCAGAAATATACTGAAGGAGTTGGAGGCGAGCGAAAATTTGCGCATCACCTAAGGAGCGAAGCTGGGTGCAGGGTCACTTGGATTTAACCTTGTGGGATTCGGGGTGTGTCTTCCAGCGCTGACAACTCATAGGTGTGTATCTCTTAATGATCAGCTACTAAGGCAAAAATTTCACATGAATCCAGAGACAGTCATCTTCAGATGCAGTACACACAGGGAATATGAAATTAAATTAAGTAAACACTTGTGATCTTGTCTCTTATTGCACAATATATTTATTAATCGATTAATCATTCGGTCACACAGACAACACAACACTGAGGATTGCACCAATTTGAAACATAAAACAGTCGACATAAAGCGTTCCGAACGGCATCGATTTGGATACTGGCGACCAACTACTCGCGCCCTTTCTACAAGAAGTCTATTGGCAGGTCATAATAACCTAATTAATAAAAAGATGGGTGCATCTGCAGCTCGAGGTGCTCCCAAACAATGTCGGTATTGGCACTTGAGTTAAAAAGTTTGACGACTGCTGCTTTAAGGAGTTGCCAGATGCCCTTCCTGTCGCCATCTGAGTAAGTTTTGTAAATGTTTTCAAACCTGTTAACTGAGGCGGGACTTCGGTACCAGCCCGGCATTCACCTCATGGGATGTGGGAAACCGCCTGAAAACCACATCCCAACTGGCCAGCAAACAGACCCTCGCCATTAATACGCCGGGCGGACTCGACCCGTAGCCGGCCCACTTCCCATGCCGAAAAGGGCGCATTAACACGCACGGCTACCCGGGAGGGTTAAAAGCAGCAACCAATAAATAATCAACATAACTATGGTCCAATCGAAAATTTTACGTCATCTTACTACAACCCTGCTTACTAATGTGAGTCAACTGTAATCACGGCCTCGCTTAGAGTTGTATGATACACCGTCAAATTTTCGAGAGTAACGAGGACTCATTGCTGTGTTTAATGAACACTCGAGTGCTAACGTCATGCCGAGGGGGCTGTGCTAGTGAGCGAGAGGGGAGATGTGTGTCGCGGTGTCAGATGAGCCAACACGAGCATGACGCCTGCTGTTCAAATATTGGCTCGTCTGGCTCCCACTGCTCGTCCACGGCCGCACCAAATGGTCAACAGCCAGCGAGGCTGAAGTCTAGACTGCCCGTATCTCCCTTTCTGATCGTGGATTACTCGCATTCTTTATTAATCGGAGCGGAAAACTGCCTTTGATTGTTTAAGGGGCTATACTTTTAATTACAGGAAGACGCTGATCTCTGCGTAAAGAGGGCAGCAGGAGTGCTGTATCCCTTAGCAAATGTTGGGCAGGACTTACGACTGACTGTAGCTCTACTCGCAGTGTTAATGCTTAAGTCTACTAACATGGAAGTGACCTTTTTCCGCCGGCCGCGGTGGCCGAGCGATTCTAGGCGCTTCAGTCCGGAACCGTGTGATTGTTACGGTCGCAGGTTCGAATCCTGCCTCGGGCATGGACGTGTGTGATGTCCTTAGGTTAGTTGGGTTTAAGTAGTTCTAGGGGACTGATGACCTCCGATGTTTAGCCCCATAGTGCTCAGAGCCATTTGAAACATTTTTTAACCTTTTTCCCACTGTTGTGGGCACAGTTGTTCCTCCGTTGTCTGTCTAACTCTCCACGATTCGAATGGGACCCCACTGAGGTCTTGTAGGCCCAAATGATGAGTTGAAATAGGCCATGCGGGATTCAAATCCAGTCAAGTGCGAACTTTGTACTGTGGCGGAAGAAGATGGTAAAATGGACTGCACTGAAGCGGGCTAGCTCACCAACACACATTAGTAAAATGGACTGCCATCTTATCAGTCTCCGTAAACAAAAGTGTTCTTTACAGGTTGATTCAAAATTCCTATTACAGGCTTCTGGGGATTGTAGAGGGGAATTAGTAGATGAATTTTTAATCAGGAATCCATGTCGGGGAATGTGCCATTTGTATTAGAAAAACGAAAAGTAGTGAAGAACTACGGCATACACACACTTTATTCAACATGTAAGTGTCACTACTGATAGTCGGATTTAGGGTATGACATGTTCGATATGCCTGCCATCGTTAGCGATGATGTGGCGCAGACGAATGACGAAATTCTGCATGACTTGCTGAAGTGTCTGAACATGGATGCTGCCGATGACCTTCTGAGTGGCTGGTTTCAGCTCAGCAATGGTTTTGGGGTTACTGCTGTACGCCTTGTCTTCAGTTTACCCCACAAAAAGGAGTCGCGTGTGTTCAGGTCCGGAGAAAGTGGCGGCCAATAGAGCCCCATGCTAGAGGCCTCTTGGTACCCCAGAGCCAGAATGCGGTCCCCAAAGTGCTCCTCCAGGGCATCACACTCCTGCTTCGATGGGGTCGAGCTCCGTCTTGCACGAACCACATCTTGTCGAAATCAGGGTCAGTTTGGGTAATAGGAATGAAATCGTCTTTCAAAACCTTTACGTACCTTTCGGCAGTCACCGTGCCATCAAGGAACATCGCACGATTATTCCGTGACTGGACATTGCACACCACACAGTCATCCTTTGAGGGTAAAGAGATTTCTCGTTCGCGAAATGCGGATTCTCGGTCGCCCAGATGCACCAATTTTGCTTATTGACGAGCCCATCCAAATGAAAGTGAGCTTCGTCGCATGCATGCGCATACTAATTCCCATCATGCCCCGCGGCTAACCGTGCAGTTTGAACGTCCTAACTCAAACGTTTAGAAGTTATGACGATTTTATTTGATATAGTTCAATAACTGTCACCCCGTAAAGCAATCTGAGTATCGGATCACCTTCAAATCTCCCGCTTCATGGACCACACACAGCGCAGGCAATGAGCTCTGACCTGTGTGCCGCGGAGTACATGGCAAGGGCAATGTTTCGAGAACTCATCCTCGGGGTCTCTTCTACGTGACGAAGAACGTCCTCTATAATCGACGCTGCAGCGCGTGCATGGAGCAACACAGCCAACTCTCCTTGTCTCAAATGTAACAATTTCTCGCAGCCGCTGCTGTAGCTGAACGCTGTTACACGACGTCACAATTACAACAGGTACTGAGACGACCCCTCCTCTCAGCTTATGTGCGCAACGTGAAGTGTTCCGATCGTCAAACTTATTTTATGTCCAAACTCTAAATTTCCGGACGTGGGCTTCTTAACAAAACTTCATCTACTAAGTCCCCTCTACAACCCCTAGAAGTCTGTAATGGGAATTTTGAACCGTCCCATATTTCTAATTTACACCCAATAATATAAAAACAGATTTCTAAGGGCAAAGAGAAGCCCTACTATTTAACGAGTTTTTGCCTCAAGAACACACTAATAATGGCATTAAACGTTGAACTCTCTGCGCTGTTGAGAATAGACGACGGGTACCATGTAGCGTGGTTTGCATTTTTGGTCACCAGTCTCCCGACTCGTTTCATGCGACCCACCACGACTTCCTTACCTGAGCAAAATTTTCATCTCATATTATCATTTGTAAGCAATGTCCTCAATTATTTGTTGCATATATTGCAACATCTGTATTCCTCTACAGTTTTTATCGTCTAGTACCATAGGGGCTATTCCCTGATGTCTTAACATATGTCTTATCATCCTGTCACTTCCCCTACCTAATGTTTTCCACATACCTCTTTCCTTATTGATCGAGCAGACGGTATCGTCTGGAGTGGCCCAGGGAACTGTGATACGACCTCTCTTATTCTCTATATACATGAATGATCTGACACAAGGTAACTGCACAAGGATGCAGATTGACTCGGACAGAATTTATACCTGGTGCATAAATGGCAGCTTGCTCTAGACGTAGAAAAAAAAGTGTTAATCCAGATGACTAAGAAAAACCATTCTGCAATGTTCGAATACAGTATTCGTGGTATGCTGCTCGACACAGTCAGGTCGATTAAATATCTAGGCGTAACTATGCGTAGATCTGTTAATAAAGGTTTCTCGGGTCTCCAGCCGGGTGGTAGCGTTGATATCTCGCGACGTTTCGGGAAGTGTCTTCGTCAGAAGATGGGTAGTATGACACTTCCCGAAACGTCGCGAGATATCAACGCTACCACCCGGCTGGAGACTCGAGAAACCTTCATCAGTAGTTTACGCCGGGAAAGCCTACAGTCACATATGCGTAGATCTGTAGTTAAGCTGGCTAGATCGCATAAAAAGACACAGCAGGTGAAGAATTATTTTTTGGATCACAAAGTATGATTGACTTTGAACTCTGAGTATCCATGAGGCGTTTCGGAATTATTGCCATCTTCAGAAATCCAACACCGAACGAGGTGGCGAAGTGGTTAGTACACTGGACTCGCATTCGGGAGGACGACTGTTGAAAGCCGAGTTCGGCCTTCCTGATTTAGGTTCTTCGTGATTTCCCTAAATCGCTTCAGGCAAATGCCGGGATGGTTCCTTTGAAAGGGCACAGCCGACGTCCTTCCCTATGCTTTCCTAACCCTATGGGACCGATGACCTCACTGTTCGGTCCACTCCCCCAAATCAACCAACCAAATCCAAGTACAAAGTCACGCATACTTTGTGATCAATAAAATTGTTCTTCATTCGCTGTATGACTTTTTATGCGATCTAGTCAGCTTATTACAGATATATGCATATTTATTAGAATGGTCGACAGCCTCCTACGTGACTTTACGTCACAGCTTTATATTTAAGCGTAACGTTGAAAAACGATATGAAACAGAACGAGCAATCAAGAATGGTAGTAGGGAAGGCGAATGGTCTTCTTTGGTTTCTTGAGAGAATTTTAGCTCATCTACACTACTGGCCATTAAAATTGCTATACCAAGAAGAAATGCAGATATTGATTGGACAAATATACTAGAACTGACATGTGATTATTTTTTCACACAATTTGGGTGCATAGATCTTGAGAAATCAGTACCCAGAACAACCACCTCTGGCCGTAATAACGGCCTTGATACGCCTGGGCATTGAGTCAAAGAGAGCTTGGGTGGCGTGTACACGTACAGCTGCCCATGCAGCTTCAACACGATACCACAGTTGATCAACAGGATACCACATTTCAACAAGAGTAGTGACTGGCATATTGTGATGAGCCAGTTGCTCGGCCACCATTGACTAGACGTTTTCAGTTGGTCAGAGATCTGGAGAATGTGCTGGCCAGGGCAGCAGTCGAACATTTTCTGTATCCAGAAAGGCCTACACTGGACCTGCAATATGCGGTCGTGCATTATCCTGCTGGAATGTAGGGTTTCACAGGGATCGAATGAAAGGTAGAGCCACGGGTCGTAACACATCTGAAATGTAACGTCCACTGTTCAAAGTGCCGTCAATGCGAACATGAGGTCACCGAGACGTGTAACCAATGGTACCCCATTCCATCACGCCGGGTCAAACGCCAGTATGGCGATGACGAATACACGATGCGTTCACCGCAATGTCGCCAAACACGGGTGCGACCATCATGATGCTGTAAACAGAACCTGGATTCATCCGAAAAAACGACGTTTTGCCATTCGTGCACCCAGGTTCGTCGTTGAGTACACCATCGCAGGCGCTCCTGTGTGTGATGCAGAGTCAAGGGTAACCGCAGTCATGGTCTCCGAGCTGATAGTCCATGCTGCTGCAAACGTCGTCCAACTGTTCGTGCAGATGGTTGTTGTCTAGCAAACGTCCCCATCTGTTGACTCAGGGATCGAGACGTGGCTGCACGATCCGTTAGAGCCATGCGGATAAGATGCCTGTCATCTCGACTTCTAGTGATACGAGGCCGTTGTGATCCAGCACGGCGTTCCGTATTACCCTCCTGAACCCACCGATTCCATATTCTGCTAACAGTCATTGGATCTCGACCAACGCGAGCAGCAATGTAGCGATACGATAAACCGCAATCGCGATAGGCTACAATCCGACCTTTATCAAAGTCGGAAACGTGATGGTACGCATTTCTCCTCCTTACACGAGGCATCACAACAACGTTTCACCAGGCAACGCCGATCAACTGCTGTTTGTGTATGAGAAATCGGTTGGAAACTTTCCTCATGTCAGCACGTTGTAGGTGTCGCCACCGGCGCCAATCTTGTGTGAATGCTCTGAAAAGCTAATCATTTGCATATCACAGCATCATCTTCCTGTCGGTTAAATTTCGCGTCTGTAGCACGTCATCTTCGTGGTGTAGCAATTCCAATGGCCAGTAGTGTATGAAGGAGACCGGATACGAAACACGACATCCGGGTGAGAATAACAAAGCGATGGACAGTTGCGCAAGGAAAGGGGGAATGTTGCGGTTTGCTGTTAGGTGCAAGCAAAATATGGCTCTGGAAGCGGGAGCAGTTGCGCGGTTCCTTACTGAGTACGTTCCCTTTTAACGTGCAGTGGTTTTTCTATGTATCTCAGAGACGTAATAAATTATTATGTCTGCAATTCTGAGTTCGCTTTGCAGGTTCATAGCTGTCTTCTCAGCTTCACACACCCCGTAAGAAACATACCGCACAGAAAAAGGAAAAAAGAAATCACAATTGTTGTACGACACAGTTGTCGGCCGCAATTGAGGTAACAGAGCGATGTGACAACTGTACACAGGACTGAGAGGGTGAACTAACCCGTGTTCTGATTCGTTGTCGCTACGCTAGCTGTCCTGTCCTGTCCTGTCCTGCCACTGAGTACTTCCTTATTCTGAACCTGTTAAATTGTGACCCATTCCTGAGTACTCTTCGAGTGTTTGGGATCCCAACCGGGTCCGATTAAAGACATCGAAGCAGTTCAGAGGCGTGCTGATTTGTTACCGGCAGATTCGATCAACACACAAGT
The DNA here is from genome assembly GCF_023864345.2 of Schistocerca serialis cubense. Lineage (NCBI taxonomy): Eukaryota > Metazoa > Arthropoda > Insecta > Orthoptera > Acrididae > Schistocerca > Schistocerca serialis. Next base: position 1,034,295,844 of record NC_064638.1, read on the forward strand.
GTTACGGAGATGCTTCGTGAACCTAAATGGGAATCGCTGGAGAGAAGAAAACGCTCTTTCTGTGAAATACTATTGAGAAAGTTTAGAGAAATGGCGTTTTTAGCTGACCGCACAACGCTTCTACTGCCACCCAAATTCATTTCCTGCAAAGGACCGCGAAAACGAGAGAAATTAGAGTTAGTACCGATGCATATAGACAGTCGTCTGTCCCTCGCTCCATTTGCGAATGGAACAGCAAATTAAAAGACCAGTAGCGGTAAAAGGCAACCTTCGCCATACACCATACGGTGACTTGCGGAGTATGTATGGAGATGAATACCTCCTCGTACCTGACGTCTACTTCATTTTCAAAACTCTTCTATAAAACTAAATTTCAAACACTTCGATTCTGATCATTTCTGGTTTTAATGATGCACAAGAACGTCTCTCGTAACAAGCCGGTTTCGTTCGTGAAACTTGGCTCACATTTCTGGCACCTAACTTTAGCGACAATCCAGTCTGAATTTATAGTTTCAAGAAGAACTGTCCTATGCATTTCTGGGAAATATTCGTGAAGTTACTCAGCTGATTATGGATACATTTACACTCAAATGAAATGACACCAGTTCAGAGACTTAACTGGTCTCACACAGACATGATTTATGTGTGTAGACTGAAGCGGCGAGTGCAAATTTATACCAAGGTCGATAATCAAACCCGCCTTGGTACAAATTTTCCACTTGCACCTTCAATCTCTATACATAAAACTTCCACTGGTTTGATCATGAACTTCACGCCTGCTCTATTAAAATGTGCAACACTTCGCCTCATTTGGCATATAGGTAACGTGAACCTGGACTTAACCGTCAAAATTTCGGAGTTCGTCCAGAGATTTTTTGTTTTGTATCTGACGCAAGTGATGTCCCAAAGGTTCGCTGTAGAGTGGTAAAGTAATTATGAGTAATTCAGTTTGTTACCATAAATACACTCCTGGAAATTGAAATAAGAACACCGTGAATTCATTGTCCCAGGAAGGGGAAACTTTATTGACACATTCCTGGGGTCAGATACATCACATGATCACACTGACAGAACCACAGGCACATAGACACAGGCAACAGAGCATGCACAATGTCGGCACTAGTACAGTGTATATCCACCTTTCGCAGCAATGCAGGCTGCTATTCTCCCATGGAGACGATCGTAGAGATGCTGGATGTAGTCCTGTGGAACGGCTTGCCATGCCATTTCCACCTGGGGCCTCAGTTGGACCAGCGTTCGTGCTGGACGTGCAGACCGCGTGAGACGACGCTTCATCCAGTCCCAAACATGCTCAATGGGGGACAGATCCGGAGATCTTGCTGGCCAGGGTAGTTGACTTACACCTTCTAGAGCACGTTGGGTGGCATGGGATACATGCGGACGTGCATTGTCCTGTTGGAACAGCAAGTTCCCTTGCCGGTCTAGGAATGGTAGAACGATGGGTTCGATGACGGTTTGGATGTACCGTGCACTATTCAGTGTCCCCTCGACGATCACCAGTGGTGTACGGCCAGTGTAGGAGATCGCTCCCCACACCATGATGCCGGGTGTTGGCCCTGTGTGCCTCGGTCGTATGCAGTCCTGAATGTGGCGCTCACCTGCACGGCGCCAAACACGCATACGACCATCATTGGCACCAAGGCAGAAGCGACTCTCATCGCAGAAGACGACACGTCTCCATTCGTCCCTCCATTCACGCCTGTCGCGACACCACTGGAGGCGGGCTGCACGATGTTGGGGCGTGAGCAGAAGACTGCCTAACGGTGTGCGGGACCGTAGCCCAGCTTCATGGAGACGGTTGCGAATGGTCCTCGCCGATACCCCAGGAGCAACAGCGTCCCTAATTTGCTGGGAAGTGGCGGTGCGGTCCCCTACGGCACAGCGTAGGATCCTACGGTCTTGGCGTGCATCCGTGCTTCGCTGCGGTCCGGTCCCAGGTCGACGGGCACGTGCACCTTCCGGCGACCACTGGCGACAACATCGATGTACTGTGGAGACCTCACGCCCCACGTGTTGAGCAATTCGGCGGTACGTCCACCCGGCCTCCCGCATGCCCACTATACGCCCTCGCTCAAAGTCCGTCAACTGCACATACGGTTCACGTCCACGCTGTCGCGGCATGCTACCAGTGTTAAAGACTGCGATGGAGCTCCGTATGCCACGGCAAACTGGCTGACACTGACGGCGGCGGTGCACAAATGCAGCGCAGCTAGCGCCATTCGACGGCCAACACCGCGGTTCCTGGTGTGTCCGCTGTGCCGTGCGTGTGATCATTGCTTGTGCAGCCCTCTCGCAGTGTCCGGAGCAAGTATGGTGGGTCTGACACACCGGTGTCAATGTGTTCTTTTTTCCATTTCCAGGAGTGTATCTTTGTTTATGTAAAAATACTTCCACAACAATGTAATACGCAATCAGTAAAATGTACAGCATAAAACATGGATCAGTGCAACAACTCTCAACGCCCAAGTACTGAGATTTGGTTGCCGTCACCACGGGAACAACTCGGCATTGCGTTTTTGTCTGTTCTGCATACCGTGAATCAACACACGAAGTGGACTTCGTACAACTTTTCATCAGAAAACCTGTCCATACTGCTGTGTGTCACTGTTAATGTAAAATAAAATTACAGGATCAATAAACCAGAGTGAGGAAATAGCAGTAATGAATCAAATCTGAGGGCGAAGAGTGAAGTGGGCGTTACAGTTCTCAACAGCAGATACCGCGAGTGAATGGAAGTAGAGATGCGGGTCATACCGTCGACATTTGCACTGTTATGTCGATATTTTCAATGCGGTACAGAGTCAAAGATGTGAAGGTAAGAAATCAAACGAGATGTAACTATCTGTAACGAGCCATCAGAAACACCCGATCCCTTATACCAAAATTATTACGAAGTACCTGTATCCTTGAACAATATCGGAAATTTTGTCCACAAATAGGAACAAACTAGAGTTTGTTTTTGTGCGCAGCAAACAGGTCAGAGCACAAATATCACATACGACGAGATTTAGAGAAGACGCAGCCCTTTTAAAGTCAACGTTCATAATAGTACTGCGAACAGTTGTCTCTGCTTAGTGTAGAGATCACCGATTGCAACTGAATCATTCAGCTGTTACACGTCAAGCAAACAACAGAATTGTCATCATTTGCGAAAAAATGGATCTTACTTGCAGAAAAACCATCGGAATTTCACAAATGTCAAACTATACGTTACCTATTCACTGCTATTTAGTAAACGTATGTCATCATCTTGCATATCAAAATACTCGAATCTCGGTTACAGCTACAACGTTTCTGCTATGCCCTGACACATTTGGAACAAGTAACACTCTTACCGTTTCGGTGTGGTTCCAGCAACATGGTGGTGTTTGCCAATCACCCAATAGCTGTCTGATAGCGTATCACACCTTCATCAGGTATCACACCTTCATAAGAGCCAGTTTATCACAATGTCACTGAGGCTTTTGGCATCTTATCTGCTCCCTGCCTCGGCGAATTTTGATGCCACAGTCTCGCCCGTATGACTAAAATTTTACTTACGCAGAACTGGCGCCTTTGGTCAAAAATCTATGAACTTCTGGGTTACTGAAGATGGGTATACAGGAAATCGGGATATCTATGATGGAAGAGACTACGATTTCTAGATGCCACCAATGATAAATCTTCAACTTTTGCAGCCTGGTAAAGGCAGAGCGGTTCTAGGCGCTTCTGTCTGGAACCGCGCGACAGCTACGGTCGCAGGTTCGAATCCTGCCTCGGCCATCGATGTGTGTGATGTCCTTAGGTTAGATAGGTTTAAGTAGTTCTGAGTTCTAGGGGACTGATGACCTCAGATGTTAAGTCTCATAGTGCTCAGAGCCTGATAAGGGTTGCAGCAAGGAAATTTCGAATGGTCCCATTTGTTGCTCGATATTCTCTGGCCGTTAAGTGGTGAATAAAGGCTCCTCCAGTGCTTTGAGTAAAGAGATGTTGTTCAGCTTGGTCTTCCGCTTCCACTCAGCTGTCAGGAGTTGCGGCTTGTTCAAGTGTTTACCCTAAGATAACACTATCTCCTCATACAAAACACTGGCCAGTTGATGGTATCACCAAAGTTCAGCGGACAGTGCATTACCCTCATACACTGCGACAGAGATCAAGAATTTAAATTGTCCCCTTTTCATTTGCCTTCAAATCTTTTACATCTACCTTAACAGTAACTTAAAGTAAGATCTACATCCTTACTTGACGTAGGCCGCTGTATACATGGTTTAAAGCTCAATATTGCCACTTTGGCAAATTGCAAGACACGGAATTTGATAAAGAAGGTAAGGAGTAGCAAAAGGTCTGCAAAAGCATTACAACTCTCCTTACACATACGTGGGAAATGTCCATTTCCACCTACCTCACGCAACGAAAGCGAATAACGAAGTAACATAGTGCTTACCTAAATGACGTAACTGGGCGAAAAAAATCCTTTCACCGTAGCTAATCCTAAGGTGATTTCTGAATTTTGCGGACCCAGAGTTCCCTGTTTCAGTCCTGTACTGTGCTACGAACAGCTTTATACATTAAGTAACAATATGCAGCAAGTTCTTCAAAAACACCAGCACACAATCCTGTCCACCCCTCTCCCCCTGCTGTGGTACAGCTATTCCTGTTAGGATCTATTCTCATTCAAGGGGTTTCTATACCTCCACCAGTCACCGTCCGCATTATAGAGGAACGTAAGCAACAAATAAGGCATCACTATCATGTTTATACGTTTGTTAAACGATGCCTTGTCAAGCTCGCGAAGAACAAACGTCTGATATTGGCAAATAAAACAAGAAAAAGCACTGTGAAATATGAGTAGTTTCCATACAAATTATTTGAGTACGATGAAATCAAAGATTAGTCTGACAATAATATGGATAGCTCAGTCGGCAAAGCATTTGTCCAAGGAAGGCAAAAGTTCCATGTTAGAGTCCTCGTCCGGCACACAGTTTTAATCTGCCAGGAAGTGCAAATTCACTCTGAATGACAATGTTTTCACCATGTCAGACCGAAGTCTAGTTCACTGGTGCGCATTGTTGGAGAAAGTAACACACACCTACATCCAGTTGTTCACCACACAATCCACCACTTCGTCAATGACTCACAACTGTACGAAACTATACAATACAGTGCCGTAGTGTATACGTCGTAGCAGCGAGATCATTCAGGTCAGCTTCTTCATTCACGGCCTGTATCTCGCGCCACTTGAGGCTCTAACTCTACGCGTGATAAGTTAACAGCCACACGAAAAGCAGAAGTACTTTGGCGCAACAACAAATCACGCAGAGAAGAAACAATAACCTGGCTGCCGTCCAGTTCGCGTCACTTCGAAAATAGCGCCGCAGTACGCCACATCGCTGCTCCCAATAGCGCCGACAACAAGAAGTAGAGCAACAGCTGCATCTACTTACCCCTCGAAGCGGTCAGATCAGAGTCAAGACCGTCGCTGTCTGTTGACCCCGCCAGTCAGCTGATCTGTCAAACAAGGGACTGTTGTTCCATCGCAGCGCACAAAGTGCTGCGAGCATGCGCGCCCAACAGTTGACTGTCAGAAGATGGCACAGGAGCGGCCAGCCGATGTGCGCATGCGGAAGGCAGTGCCGTTCAATGTGGCCTTCCTTCAACCGACCATTGCAGTTGATTACGCGCAGACGGAGCGTTAGTTCACGGAACGCACCACAGATATCTCTAGTGGGCGGGAGCACTGGCGTAGCGTCGGTTTTTAAATAGAACCCATGCTGTGAGACACAATTAGTTGCCGAGGTCACCGCCATCACAACACGGGCGCCACTGCTCGTATCCCACAACCGCAACTGTTAAGTGTCGTGAGTGCGGTGAGCTTACTGCGTGAGTGTGCACCACTCGTTTTCCGCAACTACAGCTTCGTGATCGACTTGCGTTGGGTGAAAACCCATTAAAAATGGTGGTGATACATTATAGAATAGGTTATACGTATAAAAAACAATTTTAGTTGATCGCAGAAAGCAGATAGCAGATGTGAAGCTTTACTTAACATTTACTGTTTCTTTCATAAATATCTGTAGTACTACGTTACTGACTCGGTTCATGGCACGCTAGTACAGTTGCAAGTTGCTTCTTACAGGGGCAACAGAAATTTGTTTATGAATATTTCACATGATTTTTGAGTGAATTAAAAAATTCGAAATGTTGTCGTAATCTAGTCCAATGGTCGCCAAACGGGCGTAATTACCCAGTGGGAGATAAAACGAAATTTTCCGAGGAGTAAAAACTAAACGATTCGATTCTGTTTCAAACTAAGTTATTTTCAAAAGATCCCTACTATTATCACAATTTTGTAAGACTCTATTACTGAATATGTATGTTATTATTAATATTTTTTCTCAATTAGTAGCATTAATGTGGAGGAGGTTACACGTTCGTCACATAGTCCACCCACTACACACATATGTTGTGCTTTGTCCTGTACATCGCTGATGATAAAAGTGAGACATGTACGTAACAAATCCTAAATATCTCGAAAATGTGTTCTCCAAGTTGTATACAGTACCTGCAGTAGTCCAGAAGTAGCTTCATTACTCGCTTCGAAACAGATAAATGAATTAATTGACAGCACAGCACAGCAGTCACTACACAAGGGCTACTGTAGTGCTGTACACAGTATTATTATTATTTCTTTCCTCTCTCAGACGTTATGTCTAGTTAGAAATGGAAAGTGACGCGGACCTTGATCAAGCGTGACTTCCTTTTAACTGTACGGTATATGTTACACTGTATTTAGGAACTTTCGGGTAATTGAACATGTATCAATAATTACAGATTGCTGTAGTTGTATATATACGTTGGGATGTAGCTGTATTGCGTTGATGTACTGGTGGATATTGTGTGGTATGACTCCTGTAGTTGACAGTATAATTGGTATAATATCAACTTTATCCTGATGCCACATGTCCTTGACTTCCTCAGCCAGTTGGATGTATTTTTCAATTTTTTCTCCTGTTATCTTCTGTATATTTGTTGTATTGGGTATGGATATTTCGATCAGGTGTGTTAATTTCTTCTTTTTATTTGTGTGTATGATGTCAGGTTTGTTAGGTGGTGTTGTTTTATCTGTTATAATGGCTCTGTTCCAGTATAATTTGTAGTCATCGTTCTCCAGTACATTTTATGCTGCATATTATTATTATTACTATTACTATTACTATTACTATTACTATTACTGTTAGTGGCCGTGGTCAAACAGAAAACATTAATAGCCTGAAGTCTTCAATTTTTTGTCAGTTCAGAAGTAATGAGTGCAGCAATCAAGTGATTTACGAATAGTAAGGATTGTTGATTTTAAGATCAGACCTGCAGTGTGCAGGGCAAACAAGTGCAGCAATGGAGAGGAGAAATGTATGGGAAGTATGTCTACCCTCAATGTAAGTAGTTAGATATGGGTAGCTCTAACAAGGGGAGGCCGCCAATTGTGAAGTTCAGATTCGATTCATACTGCGCATAATAAAAGCTCATGGCCAGATGTGTAATGTGGCAAAGCACCAAGATGCACTTCTCAGCCGTTGTCGTGAAAATCGAGTTAAAGAAACCGTTGCGGTGAAATACTGTCTACGATTAATAATTTTCCACAGCGTCGTGGCGCAGCGGTAAGCGCTCGGGTTTGTAATCCGAAGGTCACCGGCTCGAATCTCGCACCATGCAACTTATATATTACATCTGAATTACAAAAAACAAATACTAAAAAAAAAAGTTGCATGGTGCGAGATTCGAGCCGTTTGTCGTGGAAAAACTGGCGACTTCGAACATCATTATGTTTTCCGCAAACAAAGTTGTATTTCACAAATGTTATTAATTGTCTTCATAATGTTAACCACGTATAGTTAACGGAAGACGTAGAAACGATGTTCCGAAACGAATACGTATAACGTAAGTCAAACGTTCGAATTAGAAATGAGACCCCACGAACACAAATTCGCTGTGGCAGGTATGAAATATAAACTCCGTTACTCGCTCGTTACACTTGAAGGACAAATGTTGAATGGGCCGAAACGAGCCGCCACATAACAGCGTAGTTGCCTGCTAACTTCGAAAGAAGGTAGATGCGGTCCCTAGCGCAACTTATAACATCGTCGAAAATCACTGCGGACGGGAGAGTTTTGGTACATCCTGTTAAAAAAACGGAAAAATGGAGGTGGTACAATTGAAGAGCGATCCGCCTTCACCAACATGCATAAGCAATTTATATATATATATATATATATATATATATATATATATATATATATATATATATATATTATTTGAATTACAAAAAACTAATAATAAAAAAATTGCATGGCGCGAGATTCGATCCGGCGACCTTCGGATTACGAACCCGAGCGCTTACCGCTGCGCCACGACGCTGTAGAAAACTATTAATCGTAGAGTGTATTTCACCGCAACGGTTTCTTTTAATTGTCGATTTTCTCGACAACGGCTGAGAAGTGCATCTTGGTGCTTTGCCACATTACACCTCTGGCCATGAGCTTTTATTATGCGCAGTATGAATCGAATCTGAATTTCACAATTCACGGCCTCCCCTTGTAAAACTCACACACACACACACACACACACACACACACACACAAACTAAATATCTTTCATCATTTTAAAAACAAAATATTTCCAAGGAAAGACTTTCATTCTACAGTTTAATTAGGTGCTAAAGCTGGTGATAATGTGGGTGTAGCGGAGCAACAGACGACAATGTCTGATTGCACATAGAGGTAATGGTCTGAGAAAGGTTGGGAACCACTGATACAGTCATTAAGAGATATAATATGTAGTACGTTACAGGTTTAACCCAGTAAGACAAGTATTACAGTTATAAACTGTGTATATGTCTTGGCAGCGTAACCACAGCGTGCAAGCATCCAGACTACATTCATTCAGCATTTGAGAATGATAACAATTGGCGACATCTAGCAAACTTTACAAATAATTTCAAACTTTAACCAAACTTATTCTCCCTGACACCCCCCGCGGAATGACGACAGGAAAAAGTTTATCGCTTACTACATTTGTGCTGTTCATTCACTATAACTCTTGCATCAGATATGAAGTTTTAATTACTACTTTGCTAGTAACTTCATTGGCAACACAAAAAATGGTTCAAATGGCTCTGAGCACTATGGGACTTAACTTCTGAGGTCATGAGTCCCCCAGAACTTAGAACTACTTAAACCTAACTAACCGAAGGACATCACACACATCCATGCCCGAGGCAGGATTCGAACCTGCGACCGTAGCGATCGCGCGGTTCCAGACTGTAGCGCCTAGAACCGCTCGGCCACTCCGGCCGGCCATTGGCAACACATTTTGCAGACAATGTCCACATATTCTACTGAATGTACCTGCATTATACCATTGTGTGATAAATGGTTCAGGATATATGACGCTATAAGCATTGTGATGCGTGAAATACCAGTTTAGTTTAGAACGGAGTGCATATTACCCAGACTACTGTCATCCAGTGTTTGATTTTGATTGCACTTAGCGACTTTCAACAAACTTTAAACATTGCTTCAAACCTTTTCTAAACTTTTTTTCTCACTTCCATGTTTAACGTCATCTATTGGACACATTAACTCATTTGTGAAGTAATCAATAGTTTGAAGCTCATTTATACATGGGAGTTCAATAAGGCACGAAAAAAATTATCGGGGATGTAGAGTGAACAACGGTACAAATTAATACAGAGATGGTGCCACACTCCATTATTAGGCTCTATTAATAATTATTTGTATTTCTTTTCGCTTTGTTTCCTAGGAAGTTTTTGACATTTTCACATGATCGTGGAGCATATAGTAAATTAAATGAATAATGATATTATTTTCAGTTTTCAATAATGTGCTCGAAATGGATAAGATGTCTGTGACTTAGAGTGGTATGAGGAAACGACCACACTTGTATAGCGATTACACGCAGTAAGGTCCCGATATCATCTCTGGATAGATCCATTTTGTTAATACTAAAGTACTAAGCCCTCGTAAAATTTAAGACCGCAGTTGGTATCTCATCGTTGTTCCCGCCATCGTGGACACGTGAGCGAGACATGCTCTTCAGTACCTTCATGGCAAACAGTGTCGTTAACAATGACTGAATTGAAACTTCCTGGCAGATTAAGACTGTGTGCCACACCGAGACTCGAACTCGGGACCTTTGCCTTTCGGGGCAAGTGCTCTACCAACTGACCTACCCAAACACGACTCACGGCCCCTCCCCACAGCTCCAATTCTGCCAGTACCTCGTCTCCTACCTTCCATACTTCACAGAAGCTCTCCTGCGAACCTTGCAGAACTAGCACTCCTGGAAGAAAGGATACTGCGAAGACAGTGTGCTCCCTGCCGCCGTTGGATAAGCAGCTGCCAGCAGAAAGTCGTATACTCCTAGCTCATTTATTTGTTACATAGTTTAATTTTTAATTTCTTTGCGTGTTTTTGGTACTTGCATTGTTTAATTCATAAAATTCGGGCGTATTATAGTATTTGAGAGTTGTAGCATCGCGTTTTAGTACCTGAATAGTGTAAAATCGCGTAGTCTCCTTCCGCTGCCGAGCAGTGTGACAGCAGTGCGCAAGTAGCAGCATTACTGCATTTACTAGGCAATCTTGTATTTTAATAACCGTTTAAATTTTGTGTCGATTTGTTTTTGCTGTCTGTAGATTAGTTCAGACGTTCTTTGCACAACAGTTTTTAGCATGGATAGGGACTGCAACTGCTGCGTTCGGATGCAGGCTGAGTTGGCATCCTTTCGCTCCCAGCTTCAGGCAGTGTTGGCTTCGGTCACACAGATTGAGGCTGTTGCCAATGGGCATCACTGTGGGGGTCCGGATGGGGGTTTGTCGGGGACGGCTAGCTCGTCCCACGCATCCCCCGGTCGGACTACGACTGTGGCTGCCCGGGATACTGCCCACATTGAGGCTGATGCCTCACCTGTGGTAGAGCGGGAGTTCGTCTCAAGGTGTGGCAGGGGGCGAAAGACATTCCGGAGGGCTGAACGGAAGGCCTCTCCAGTTTGTCTGACGAACCGGTTTCAGGCTCTGTCTCAGGCTGATACTGATCTTCGGACAGACATGGCTGCTTGTCCTGTTCCAGAGGTTGCCCCTCAGTCTGCAAGATCCGGGCAGTCGCAGAGGGTGGGCTTACTGGTAGTTGGGAGCTCCAACGTCAGGCGCGTAATGGGGCCCCTTAGGGATATGGCAGCAAGAGAGGGGAGGAAAACCAATGTGCACTCCGTGTGCATACCGGGGGGAGTCATTCCAGATGTGGAAAGGGTCCTTCCGGATGCCATGAAGGATACAGGGTGCACCCATCTGCAGGTGGTCGCTCATGTCGGCACCAATGATGTGTGTCGCTATGGATCGGAGGAAATCCTCTCTGGCTTCCGGCGGCTATCTGATTTGGTGAAGACTGCCAGTCTCGCTAGCGGGATGAACGCAGAGCTCACCATCTGCAGCATCGTCGACAGGACTGACTGCGGACCTTTGGTACAGAGCCGAGTGGAGGGTCTGAATCAGAGGCTGAGACGGTTCTGCGACCGTGTGGGCTGCAGATTCCTCGACTTGCGCCATAGGGTGGTGGGGTTTCGGGTTCCGCTGATAGGTCAGGAGTCCACTACACGCAGCAAGCGGCTACACGGGTAGCAGGGGTTGTGTGGCGTGGACTGGGCGTTTTTTTTAGGTTAGATGGCCTCGGGCAAGTACAGAAAGGGCAACAGCCTCAAAGGGTGCGGGGCAAAGTCAGGACATGCGGGGACCAAGCAGCAATCGGTATTGTAATTGTAAACTGTCGAAGCTGCATTGGTAAAGTACCGGAACTTCAAGCGCTGATAGAAAGCACCGAAGCTGAAATCGTTAAAGGTATAGAAAGCTGGCTTAAGCCAGAGATAAATTCTGCCGAAATTTTTACAAAGGCACAGACGGTGTTTAGAAAGGATAGACTGCATGCAACCGGTGGTGGCGTGTTTGTCGCTGTTAGTAGTAGTTTATCCTGTAGTGAAGTAGAAGTGGATAGTTCCTGTGAATTATTATGGGTGGAGGTTACACTCAACAACCGAGCTAGGTTAATAATTGGCTCCTTTTACCGACCTCACGACTCAGCAGCATTAGTGGCAGAACAACTGAGAGAAAATTTGGAATACATTTCACATAAATTTTCTCAGCATGTTATAGTCTTAGGTGGAGATTTCAATTTACCAGATATAGACTAGGACACTCAGATGTTTAGGACGGGTGGTAGGGACAGAGCATCGAGTGACATTATACTGAGTGCACTATCCGAAAATTACCTCGAGCAGTTAAACAGAGAACTGACTCGTGGTGATAACATCTTGGACCTACTGATAACAAACAGACCCGAACTTTTCGACTCTGTAAGTGCAGAACAGGGAATCAATGAACATAAGGCCGTTGCAGCATCCCTGAATATGGAAGTTAATAGGAATATAAAAAAAGCGAGGAAGGTTTATCTGTTTAGCAAGAGTAATAGAAGGCAGATTTCAGACTACCTAACAGATCAAAACGAAAATTTCTGTTCCGACACTGACAATGTTGAGTGTTTATGGAAAAAGTTCAAGGCAATCGTAAAATGCGTTTTAGACAGGTACGTGCCGAGTAAAACTGTGAGGGACGGGAAAAACCCACCGTGGTTCAACAACAAAGTTAGGAAACTACTGCGAAAGCAAAGAGAGCTTCACTCCAAGTTTAAACGCAGCCAAAACCTCTCAGACAAACAGAAGCTAAACGATGTCAAAGTTAGCGTAAGGAGGGCTATGCGTGAAGCGTTCAGTGAATTCGAAAGTAAAATTCTATGTGCCGACTTGACAGAAAATCCTAGGAAATTCTGGTCTTACGTTAAATCAGTAAGTGGCTCGAAACAGCATATCCAAACATTCCAGGATGATGATGGCATTGAAACAGAGGATGACACGCGTAAAGCTGAAATACTAAACACCTTTTTCCAAAGCTGTTCCACCAGAGGAAGACCGCACTGCAGTTCCTTCTCTAAATCCTCGCACAAACGGAAAAAAGGCTGACATCGAAATAAGTGTGCAAGGAATAGAAAAGCAACTGGAATCACTCAACAGAGGAAAGTCCACTGGACCTGACGGGATACCAATTCGATTCTACACAGAGTACGCGAAAGAACTTGCCCCCCTCCTAACAGCCGTGTACCGCAAGTCTCTAGAGGAATGGAGGGTTCCAAATGATTGGAAAAGAGCACAGGTAGTCCCAGTCTTCAAGAAGGGTCGTCGAGCAGATGCGCAAAACTATAGACCTATATCTCTGACGTCGATCTGTTGCAGAATTTTAGAACATGTTTTTTGCTCGAGTATCATGTCGTTTTTGGAAACCCAGAATCTACTCTGTAGGAATCAACATGGATTCCGGAAACAGCGATCGTGTGAGGCCCAACTCGCTTTATTTGTTCATGAGACCCAGAAAATATTAGATACAGGCTCCCAGGTAGATGCTATTTTCCTTGACTTCCGGAAGGCGTTCGATACAGTTCCGCACTGTCGCCTGATAAACAAAGTAAGAGCCTACGGAATATCAGACCAGCTGTGTGGCTGGATTGAAGAGTTTTTAGCAAACAGAACACAGCATGTTGTTATCAATGGAGAGACGTCTACAGACGTTAAAGTAACCTCTGGCGTGCCACAGGGGAGTGTTATGGGACCATTGCTTTTCACAATATATATAAATGACCTAGTAGATAGTGTCGGAAGTTCCATGCGGCTTTTCGCGGATGATGCTGTAGTATACAGAGAAGTTGCAACATTACAAAATTGTAGCGAAATGCAGGAAGATCTGCAGCGGATAGGCACTTGGTGCAGGGAGTGGCAACTGACCCTTAACATAGACAAATGTAAGGTATTGCGAATACATAGAAAGAAGGATCCTTTATTGTATGATTATATGATAGCGGAACAAACACTGGTAGCAGTTACTTCTGTAAAATATCTGGGAGTATGCGTGCGGAACGATTTGAAGTGGAATGATCATATGAAATTCATTGTTGGTAAGGCGGGTACCAGGTTGAGGTTCATTGGGAGAGTGCTTGGAAAATGTGGTCCATCAACAAAGGAGGTGGCTTACAAAACACTCGTTCGACCTATACTTGATTATTGCTCATCAGTGTGGGATCCGTACCAGATCGGTTTGACGGAGGAGATAGAGAAGATCCAAAGAAGAGCGGCGCGTTTCGTCACAGGGTTATTTGGTAACCGTGATAGCGTTACGGAGATGTTTAGCAAACTCAAGTGGCAGACTCTGCAAGAGAGGCGCTCTGCATCGCGGTGTAGCTTGCTCGCCAGGTTTCGAGAGGGTGCGTTTCTGGATGAGGTATCGAATATATTGCTTCCCCCTACTTATACTTCCCGAGGATATCACGAATGTAAAATTAGAGAGATTCGAGCGCGCACGGAGGCTTTCAGACAGTCGTTCTTCCCGCGAACCATACGCGACTGGAACAGAAAAGGGAGGTAATGACAGTGGCACGTGAAGTGCCCTCCGCCACACACCGTTGGGTGGCGTGCGGAGTATAAATGTAGATGTAGATGTAGACATGGCTTAGCCACAGTATAGGGGATGTTTCCAGAATGAAATTTTCACTCTGCAGGTAGAAGACAAGGTACGGGCAGAATTGAAGCTGTGGAGACGGGTCGTGAGTCATGGTTGGGTAGCTCAGTTTGTAACGCCGCAAATGCATATCCTCCTATTTCAACTATTGTACTATATTTCTTTTCCTTATTTTGTTTCCTGAAGGTATGACATTTCTGTGTCTTTATATATTGTAATTGTTTCACTATATATATATATATATATATATATATATATATATATATATATATATATAAATATCGATGTATAATTGGTTTGTTTTGTAAATATTATTTGTATTTTTACGCTGGGTTTTGCCTACGGAAAACGATGCTATCGAACGATTACATCGATAGGTCGTGTGGAGAACTAAAGTGTTTAGGATCTTTGGGGGTGTTAACTCTGCCGCATGGAGTGAGGGCAGAGGGAGTCTGGCTGGAGTAGGGCGGTGTAGCAGGTGTGTTGTGTGACACACCCGCGAGTTTCCGCGCTTTCGGCGTTTGGCAACATGTAATTGCGCTCGACTTGCTATGATAGTTTCTGACACAGTATCGCGGACGGGAAGGATTAGCTGGCGCACATCAAGAGCTGGTGACAGTGTCGAGAAGAACAACATCCAGCTTCTGCAATAGCGACGGCCGACAATGAGTGATTGTCGCCACCTCCTCGACCGACGACTTCAAACCTTCAATCAACCAACAAGGAAGACTGGAAGCACGTAAAGTCTTAGAACTGTATGGCAGACCTCAGCTTTCCAAACTGCATAACTAAAATACAGCAACTTAGCATGAACCTTTGTTGCTCATTGTCCCAATTGCATTACCAAGCAGGGTCCCTTCCTTTTCCGAAATGAACTCGAGTGTCATTGAAATTCAAACGCCAGCATTAAAGTAATATCATTCCATTTCACTGCTTTAATTTCAAGGTTCAGTTAAAGTATTCACAGCTGGCTACAATATTTAGATTACACAAGCACAAATTAAGAGTGCGAGTTTCGTTACCAAATTTTAGCTTACCTGTGACTGCAGTTCAGCTTGGTTCGTACTAAATTCTACTACTGTTAATTGTTCAGAATCATTTAATTCAAGTTCAAAGTTAAATCTCTTATTTCTAAATTGCGTAGATTCAATTAGCTTTTGAGATGATTGTTGAGGTAACCCAACACTAACCTTATTTTATTTAATCTCGTAGTGCTTCAGAAACAAAGCTCATTATTAATTTCAGTCACTAAATTAACTTTCAGTTTTCCAGTTTTATTAAGTATTTTGCTAAATTAAGTCAGAGTGTAGCGAAATTTATTATTTCTGACAAACATTCAGTTTTCACACAACACTTGTCGATCTTCAGTTGCCACGCTTTTAGTGCTAATTATATATGCAATAACCTTTCTTTTTCAGTTATTATAGTAGTTGTGCATAGGACTGGCGACCGTAATTTTCCCCAAATCTCAAATATCTAATTAACGCCAGTTAATTGTTAACGTAACGATCGCAAATTTACTTCCATTATTAACTTTACCCGTTTTTAAAATTAATTTTCACCAATTTCATTTGCATTTTTCCTGTCATTTAGATTTAACCCTTTCCTCCCTCATTACCGACAGATTAACTTCTGTGACGGTTGCTTTTCCCAAATTTCCATTAGGTACACGCGGTTTAATTTTTCACTGTCATTAAGATCGATAAGTGAGGGGGAGGTTACAAGTTGGTAAAGCACTTGCCCGCGAAAGGCAAAGGTCCCGAGTTCGAGTCTCGGTCCGGCACACAGTTTTAATCTGCCAGGAAGTTTCAAATCAGCGCACAATCCGCTGCAGAGTGAAAATTTCATTAATGACTGAATTATCTACTGCCTGACCGCAGCCAGTGGTTTTCAGACACTGGTGCTCTTGTCGTAAATATTACAAATATTAATAACGGCGCACCTGCTCTCTAATATTCGACATATATGTTTTATCGCTTAGAATTTATCTTTGCGTGGTATCTTGGGTGAAATATCAAGCAGTCACAATTATAAGCGTTAGCTTATGTCACATCGGCGCTCTTCAGTGCTAATCTCGTCTTTTGCTCCACCGTATGGATGGACTGAGTTTGATTTTGACACTACCCGTGGACAATGGAGAATTTAGTGAAGACAAAGATTTTCTGAAGAAAATAATATGTGAATGGATGACAGTAAAGCAGACCCAGACTCTCAAGCAGCAAACGAGGAAAATGAGGAATTGGTGGAAGAATCCTTGGATGGCTGTTGAAGACTGGGCTAGATCTTGCTTAGGTTGTAATAATAATGTGTACAGTTAATGTGTAAAGCAGAAGATTCTCTAAACGTTTCTTCGATCTATAGTGATAAAATTCTCACGAGCTTTTCCGACCGCGTCAAGGGCTGGTGGCTGCTTACTTTTTTTTTTTTTTTTTTTTTTTTGTGGGGGGGGGGGGGTTCATCAGTCTTCTGACTGGTTCAATACGGCCCGCCACGAATTCCTCTCCTGTGCCAGCCTCTTCATCTCAGAGTAGCACTTGCAACCTGCCTTCTCAAATATTTGCTGGATGTATTCCAATCTCTGCCTTCCTCTACAGTTTTTTCCCTCTGCAGATTCCTGTAGTACCATGGAAGTCATTCCCCGATGTCTCAACTGATGTCCTATAATCATGTCCCTTCTCCTTGTCAGTGTTTTCCATAGTTCCTTTCCTCTCAGATTCTTCGCAGAACCATCTCATTTCTTACCTTATCAGTCCACCTAATTTTCAACATTCGCCGTTAGCACCATATCTCAAATGCTTCGATTCTCTTGTGTTCCGGTTTTCCCACAGTCCCTGTTTCACTACCGTACAATACTGTACTCCAGACGTACGTTATCAGAAATTTCTTCCTCAAATTAAGGCCTATGTTTGATACTAGTAGACTTCTCTTGGCCAGGAATGCCCTTTTTGCTAGGGCTAGTTTGCTTTTGGTTTCCTCCTTGCTCTGTCCGTCATTGGTTATTTTACTACCTACCTAAGTAGTAGAATTCCTTAACTTCATCTATTTTGTGACCATCAATTCTGATGTTTTCTCACCGTTCTCAATTCTGCTTCTTCTGACAACTTCCGTGTTCCTTCGATTGAGCCTCAATCCATATTCTGTACTCATTAGATTACTCACTCCATTCAGCAGATTATGTTATTCTTATTCAGTTTCAATCAGGATAGCAATGTCATCAGCGAATCGTATCACTGAAATCCTTTAAGCTTGAATTTTAATTCCACTTCAGAACATTTCTTTCATTTCCATTAGTGCTTCTTCGATGTACAGATATTGAACAGTATGGGTGAAAGCCTACATCTCTGTCTTACATCCTTTTTAATCCGAGCACTTCGTTCTTGCTCGTCCACTCTCACTATTCCCTCTTGGCTCTCGTACATATTGTATATTACCCGTCTCTCCCAATAGCTTATCACTATTTTTCTCAGAATTTCAGACATTTTGCACCACATTACATTGTTGAATGTTTTTTCGAGGTCGACAAATCCTATGAACGTATCTTGATTTTTCTTTAGACTTGTTTCCAGTATCAACCGCAAAGTCAGAATTGCCTCTCTGGTGCCCTTACTTTTCTAAAGCCAAACTGATGGTCATCTAGCATATCCTCAATTTTCTTTTCCATTCTTCTCTATATTATTCTTGTCAGCAACTTGGGTGCACGAGATGTTAACTGATTGTGCGATAATTCTCACAATTGTCAGCTCTTGCAGTCTTCGGAATTGTGTGGATGATATTTTTCGGAAAGTCAGATGGTATGTTGCAGACTCATACATTTTACGCACCAACACGAATAGTCGTTTTGTTGCCACTTCCCCCAATGATTTTAGAAATTCTGATGGAATGTTATCTACCCCTTCTGCCTTATTTGATCTTAAGTCCTCCAAAGCTCTTTTAAATTGCGATTCTAATACTGGATCCACTATCTCTTCTAAATCGACTTCTGTTTCTTTTTCTATCACATCGAACAACTCTTCCCCTTCATAGAGGCTTTCAATGTATTGTTCCCACCTATCTGCTCTCTCTTCTACATTTAACACTGGAATTCCCGTTGCACTTTTAATGTTACCACCCTTGCTGCTACGGTCCTTATATAGCCGCGCTACATTCTGTGACGTCACTGGTGCTCGCACCAGCGCCACGGAATATAGTGTTTTTGTTGCTCACCCGCTTCAACCTTCCGATGGCCGGGTCCCACGTGGTGTTTAGCTGCAGGTCACGGTCTTTATTGAAGGTGTTATCACAAATTTTTATCTCGATTGCTTCTTTTGTTACGCCAGCCGAGAAACTATTAGTCCATGTAATAACATATGTCTCATCGAATGGCTGTACTGCTGATTTCTCAGGATACCAAAGACGAAAAAATTTCTCGTATTGTACACAGCACTGTTCAATAGTACGCACAGTCTGCCCGACATAAAACTGTCCACATCCTCACTGTATTTTACATGCTCCTGACGTTCTGAGGCCCACATAGTCTTTCACAGGCCTCATGAGTTGCCGAATTTTTGTTGGAGCCCTGAAGACCGAAGTGGTTTTATGCCTCGTTAGGTGCCAAATAATCTTTCCTGATACTGAGCCAAACGGTAAAAACGCAAGCTTCATCGAGTCCTCCTGGGGGTCCATATGCTCCCGTCACTTGACAATGGCCGAGGAGTACTCTGCCGGGCAAATATGCAAGTAATTACAAATTTCGATACCTGGAGTTACAAAATAAATTAGTCAAGAAACTACAAACGAAGACTCTGGGTAACCAACAGACAAATACATGGCAATAAAATTACATTTTTCACAGAACAGTAGTGCCAAAAGAAAAACTAGACACTTTCAATGCCTCACTGTCCAGTATAAACTGGCGGCAATTAATTACAGAAGCAAAACCCAATGATGCCTTAAATGTTCTTTTCCAGACACTAAAAACCAAATCAGATGAGATGTTCCCACTGATATCAAAGAAAAGCCACACAAAGCACAAGGAAAACAGAAAACAGTAAATGCAAAAACATGGTACACACCTGAGTTAGCCAATCTAAAAAACATTACCCTAATGTGGAATGACTGTGCCAAAGCAGCTACAGATCCAAATAGTAAACAATTATACACAGCAATTACTTAGAGGCCAAGAGACTTTACAGAAAAAAAGTAGAAGAAGCTAAAAGGAGGGGGAATGATAGATTCATAAGGGAAGACTATAATCCTACAAAGCAGCCTGGACTCTTAGTAAATAAACATAGGAAGAAGCCTGCTTCCTCTTCCAATGCCTGCAGTCCTGATGACTTCAATTACTACTTTATCAAAGTAATAGAAAACACTGTTGCTGAAATCCCAGACTCGGTTATAGATCCTGCTGTTTACTTGCCAAGTAAAACTCTCAGTAAATTTGAAACATGGAAAAAAGTATATTCAAATGACATAGTGAAAATAGTAAAATCTTACAAAACTTCGGAGAATCAAGATATCTACGGGATGTCCTGTACTGTCTTAAAGAAAATTATTGGAGAAATAGCACAGCCATTAGCAACAGCTATAAACAACTGCCTATCTGCAGGAGTTTTCTCAGATTTCTTGAAACTTGCAAGGACAGTACCAGCCTACAAAAAAGGAAACCCAGATAATGTGTCAAGTTGTAGGCCAGTATCAATCATTCCTATACTAGCAAAAGTTTCAAGATTTTAAACATGGCTGCAACAGCAACTGTTGAAATTCTTCACGATAAAGGATGACAGCCAAAAACAGTTGGAGGATAAAAATTTATTAAAATTCTTGACCAAGGTTTCGGTACATATAAATATACCTTCATCAGAAGTTAAAAAATCTAAAATTACATCATGCAATGGAGATTTGGCACAATTGTTTTATTAATCTCCATTGCATGATGTAATTTTAGATTTTTTACTTCTGATGAAGGTATATTTATATGTACCGAAACCTTGGTCAAGAATTTTAATAAATTTTTATCCTGCAACTGTTTTTGGCTGTCATCCTTTATCGTGAAGATTAGCAAAAGTGATTGAATCCATCATGAAAGATCAGATCCTAACTTATTTAGGAGAAAACAATCTCTTCAAAGATGCACAACACGGGTCCTGGAAGGCAAAGTCCTGTACCACTGCAGGATTAGAATTTTTAAGAAAAGTAATGCAGGCATTCGAGGAGAGAGAGTTTGTGGCACTCACACTGTGCGATCTAAGCAAAGCTTTCGATTGCATCCCCCACAAGATCTTGCTCAAAAAACTAAAATATTATGCTGTGGGAGATACAGCCCTAGCTACACTTCAGTCTTAAACAGAAGGCCAATTGTTTCAATCCAAGGAGCAACATCCCAGGAACAGAAGGCAGAACACGCGTGCCACTAGGTTCGGTCACGGCGCCACTTCTCTTCCTCATTTTTGTAAATGATCTAAGTGACGCTGGCGGGACACTACAATTTGCGGACGACACCATTCTTATTCCCAAAGGGGAAAATTCTGCCCAAGCAGTAATGAAGTCTGATGTACAGTTCAAAAACGCTAAAAAATGGTTCATCGCCAACAAGATGAACGTAAACGAAGAAAAAAACCAGCGTATGGTATGCAGCCTTAGAAAAGATACTCTGACCATATAGAATCTGTGAAACTGTCAGGCTTCACGATGGACCACAAACTCTCATGGAAAGGACACACTGTGTATGTATGCAAGAAACTCTCTCGTGTAATATAACTCCTACGAAGATTAAAAAAAGTGATTACATACCAGTTTCTGATAACTGTCTACTATGCTTTCCGCCATAGCCGCATTTTGTATGGATTACAGCTATGAGATCATTCGACAGGCTGTAAAGATGTGCTGCTACTGCAAAAGAAGGCATTATTACATCGAGCAGCGGCCAGGAACACTGCAGACCGTTATTCAGAACATTGGGAATAATCACTGTTTATAGCCACTATTTACTATTATTCCCCATCCACATAATGGAAAATCTAGACACCTACAGCAAGAGGCATAACATCCTTAAACATAATACCCACAGCAAAGAAGACATAAATCTACCAACCTGCCGACTGTCCCAAACAAGAGATCGGTGTGAGGATGTTCAACAAATTACCTGTTGAATTGCAGACCCTGCCGCTGGACAACTTCAAGAAACAAATTGCTGAAGGCGTAAAACAACATACTCGGTCCAAGAATTCCTTGACTGTGAAAAAAGTGAATGGACACAGTGAACGTGACGTAGTCTATACGCATTACCTGTATAAAGCTTAAATGTTATTTTGTAATTCATTATATTTTAAATCACTTGATTGTAACTTTGAAGCAGTTTGTCCAGCCACGGCTGGTGAACGACGAAGACCAGGTAATAAATGGTAATATATGGTAATAATTACTGAAAACGAGTTTACCCCACGTTCATGACTTGTATAAGTTTGTCTTTTGTTGTTATTGTTGTTGTTTTTGTTTGGAAATCTCTTTCTCAATACTTTTTTCTCCACAGGAAAGAAATCGGTACTTACAGCCATCTACGTAATGGAGGCTGAAGTACAATTGCATTATCAGTGCAGTTCCACTCGTGAACGGGACACTCTTCAGTACAGCGGTTGGACAAAACCGTGAAAACAGCACGAGAAACGCTGTAAGTTGCGCTGTTGTATTCAACTACGAAAGGCATCTGTGCAGTGTCCTCAATATATTGCAAGTGTCAGTCTTGGCCATATGTGTTCTGTGTAGTTGTGAGTGACATGTCAGAGCGAAGTGAATTCGGACGAGGGCAAATAGTTGATACTCGTAACCAAGGCAGCCCAAGTGTTTGGTATTCCAAGAGGTCCAGTATCGAAGGTTTAGCTACCTACAGAGGAGGTGGAAAAATATCATTTGCTAAGTTACAATGCGGGCGTAGGTGTGTGTTATCATCACAAAGTCATTCAAGAGGATTATGACAAAAAATAAGAGGACTACAGTTGCAAAAGTCATTGCAGAACTGATTGTCGCACTCATGAACTCCGTCAGCATCAAAACAACACGAACTGAGCTCCGCGAAGAGGGAAGTGTCGAGCGAACTGGAACCAAAACCATTCATCAGTGATGCAAATGGCCCAAGGAGAAAACTGTGGTGTCGAAGCCAAAAGAACTTGGTCTATGGAGCTTATTTCCAACTTCTGGCCTAGTTTACGTCCCAAGAGTGAAATACGGCGAGGGTTTGGGCGCCACAGTTACTCTGCAAGGTTGCATTACTGCTAAGGATTATGTGAACATTTTGGCTGATCATGTTCGTCCCATGTTGCAATGTTTGTTCTTCTGTGGTGATGCTGCGTTCCTAGACGACAGAGTAACTGTTCACTTAGTTCGTATCGCCCAGGACTGATTTTGTGAGCATGAGGATGAATTGTTGCACCCTCCCTAACCAGCACGGTCACCAGATCTCAATATTATTTAGCCTTTGTGATCTACTTTGGAGAGAAGGGTGCCTCATCATTATCCATCACCATCATCGTTAGCTGAACTTGGCATTATTTTGACGAACGATTGTGTGAAATACCGCTACCTGCCGTGTGCGACGCTAATGACAAAGTTACGCTCTATGGCGGTTGTTTTCGCACTGATGCGTGCAGCGACCAGAGACCGGCTCTTCTCTCAAGAGACATGGAATAGTGCGGAACCAGTCAGCAGTAGGGACCGCCACTTGCGGTTGTGGTCGCAGCTTTTCCTCGTTGTGCCGCTGAGGCGTGAAGTCATCTTGTAACACCAGAGCTCCATAGGTCTACTGTCATAAATTTTTGTTTTGTCTGTTCTACCTTTTTAAATTATACTCTCTTTCAAATTCTAAAGATGGCAGGGGTAAAATACAGGGAGCGAAAGGCTATTTACAATTTGTACAGAAACCAGATGGCATTTATAAGAGTCGAGGGACATGAAAGGGAAGCAGTGGTTGGGAAGGGAGTGACAGGGTTGTAGCCCCTCCCCGATGTTATTCAATCTGTATATTGAGCAACTAGTAAAGGAAACAAAAGAAAAATTCGGAGTAGGTATTAAAATCTATGGAGATGAAATAAAAATTTTGAGTTTCGCCGATGACATTGTAATTCTATCAGAGACAGCAAAGGACTTGGAAGAGCAGTTGAACGGAATGGACAGTGTCTTGAAAGGAGGATATAAGATGAACATCAACAAAAGCAAAACGAAGTTAATGGAATGGAGTCGAATTAAGTCGGGTGATGCTGAGGGAATTAGATTAGGAAATGAGACACTTAAAGTAGTAAAGGAGTTTTGCTATTTGGGGAGCAAAATAACTGATGATGGTCGAAGTAGAGAAGATATAAAATGTAGACTGGCAATGGCAGGGAAAGCGTTTCTGAAGAAGAGAAATTTGTTAACATCGAGTATAGATTTAAGTGTCAGGAAGTCTTTTCTGAAAGTATTTGTATGGAGTGTTGTCATGTATAGAAGTGAAACATGGACGATAAATACTTTGGACAAGAAGAGAATAGAAGCTTTCGAAATGTGGTGCTACAGGAGAATGCTGAAGATTAGATGGGTAGATCACATAACTAATGAGGAGGTATTGAATAGAATTAAGGAGAAGAGAAATTTGTGGCACACCTTGACTAGAAGAAGGGATCGGTTGGTAGGGCATATTCTGAGGCATCAAGGGATCACCAATTTAGTATTGGAGGGCAGCATGGAGGGTAAAAATCGTAGAGGGAGACCAAGAGATGAATACACTAAGCAGATTCAGAAGGATGTAGGTTGCAGTAAGTACTGGGAGATGATGAAGCTTGCGCAGGAGGGGGTAGCATTGAGAGCTGCATCAGACCAGTCTCAGGACTGAAGACCACAACAACAACAACAACAAATGTTGCTTGATTGAATCAATAACACAAAATTGTATACTCCTTTCTTTGTAAAAACTTTGATGTCTTGGTTTGATTCTATGCAATGTAGTGTATCTGTCATTTAAATTCTTTGTCCCATTTGGAGGGAACAAAACTTACTGTATATAATTGTAATTTCTGTGTGAATAATTTTTTGTAGAAATGTCAATATTTGAAAATGTTTTGTTTTATTTAATATGTTTGGTTGCTGTTATGTAAACTGCTGACCTTCACTTAGGGTTCTTAGTTATATTGTATGTAAAAGGTGGAGTGGTTCCCCTTGCGAACGGAACTGTGTAGCGCGCGCAAAATGTGGTTGGCATGGATAGAAGAGGTGGATTAAGAGTCAGTCGGGACGAGCTACCAAACTATCAACTGCTCATGTAAAAGTTGTGTATTGTGTTGGTTCCGAGAGAGGCTTTTCCTGACGCTTTCCAATGCCTCGAATGGATGGATAAAGAGCTGGAACTATTCTGGAATTGATATCTATCATCGCCACCAAGAAATAACAGAGTCCAGCAATTCTACCTGCAATCCACCTACCAACATGCAATCGCCACCACATAGCGTAATCACTGTAATAGAACACTATAGTAATGTACAGTGAAGGATCAGCTCATTGGATGTGTTAGTGTGCTCAAATATAAGGTAATTTTTCCTTATCATAACACCTCTCAGGTTCCTCTCCGATTGAACTTAAGTGATTACCGAGTGTCCTTTATTGAAAGCATATTAAAATTAATATGGCAATAGTGTGTGCTAAATTTAATATTGTTTGTTGAAAGCATCTTACAAATATCTCAAATTTGTGTTTCACTGTATTAAAAGTTCAGAACTGCAACTGTTGACAGTTATATGTTCATGCTTGTTAAGTACTTGTTCCTCTAGTGTATTGAAAGTGTGTTTAGTTTTCTCTGCTACAGTGGTCACGATTAAGGGCCCTCCTCCATTGAAAGTAGTTCAAATGCACAAAGTTACTTAATTATAGAAAGTTTTAATTACTCTTGCTATTCAAGTCAAATCCTGTACAATATTGGGTTCCTCTTGTGTATTAAAAGTGCATATTAATGTTGTAACAGGATCCATAGTTTGTCTATTGTGCTCATGCTACATAACGATTAATAGAAAGACAACTATCTACGAAAACAGTAACGTCTTTATTCAAAAGATAGTGAGAAGTAATCTGTTTGTGAATTCCATTTAACTTTCATTCTAAATAGAAAAGTAATTAGCTGAGAGAGACTTAACCTGTGACCAGATCATAATTTTGCAGTGAACTACATTTACAATTTTATGTCAGCCAGGAAAATGTTTGAAAAGTAATACTGAACCTTTGTCCAATTTATGATTCTACAGTGAATATTAATAGTAATATTATAAAGACCATTCAGTTTGAATAAGCCCTGAAAGTAATAGTGTGTATTGTTATCTGTTATATTTATGCAAATAGTTTGTTCTGCTCTGTCAGCTCCAATCTTACCATGAGCATATGCAGGTGTCAGAGTTAACTGCACTCGCGTATGGCAAAGTATAGGTTGTGTTTGTTCGTTAAAGTTACCCATACCTATTTTCTTGAAGAAGAATGTTAATCATTCTCTTGCCTAATTAGGCTGGCGACCGCTTTCTTTATTCTTTGAATAGTGTAGATAGGTATCGTTTGTTACTGTTTAAATATTTGCGTAATTACACTTCCGATAAGCCACCTCCGTTAGGTACAACACGGTCAACATAACAAAATTCCTCTCAGAGGGTGACACTGCTCTGCTACTTTATACTATAATTGCTTGAATAAAAATAATGTCATTATACGAACTGCCTGCCAGCTTTGAGGTTATAGTATAACAGTAGCAGACGGTAGTGTTATAATGTATTTAGTAGTTGTTGTGACAGGTTTTTCGTCGTGCCGTCACGGGCAGTGCAGTGGAGATGCGTATTATGCTCCCCGCTGTCGTCTGTTCACATCCCCACAGCGGCAGGTTACGTATTTAGCTTTTCCTAGTAGTGTATTTCTTTTATTTTGTGCGGGTTTTCTGTTGAATAGGTTCAATCCCGCGTATTGCATATGTGTAAATTCATTCAGTCTGTAATGCAGTAGTTGCTCATCTGTTTTGTTTCGGAGACAAGCGTCCATTCGTTTAGTAAGCCAGTCATCCAGGCCCTCTGTTGTCACCTGCTCGCGTTTACCGAGCGACAAGTTACTTATTTAGATTTTCCTGTGTTTCCTAGTAGTATATTTCTTAAATTTCTATCGTATTTTTTATATTTAACCTCGTGTTTTTAACTGTTAAGTGCAAATTCAGGCAGTCTATAAAGCAATTGCTTTTGAACACATCGTGGGAGCAGACAGTAATCAATGTTATTACTAATAGTTACTGTTAAAATCAGTCTTGGTAACCGGTTTCGACCACGCCTGCGGTCATCTTCAGACCCACAAGTCAAATACAAAGTCTGATCAGAGGGCTACATACATTAAACAAAATTATATAAAATTACAAAGTTATAAAACGATGAATTACCAAAATACTGTATAAGCAAGAGCCACCTTCTATTGGTAAATCACTGCTAGATAGAGAAGTGCACGTCTTACTTATATACTGGAGGCTCCGCCCACTTTTGACAGAATGATGTCATCGCTAAACAACGGGTAAAAGTCAAATAACTAGTAAAATTTCGTAATTAAAAGAACAATGACAAGAATGAAAAATAAAAATACATGGAACTTAGCTGGTTCAACAGCTATTGTCAGATAAAATATGTAAAAATATTAAACATATGAGATAAATAGAAATCGTTTCGACAGTACATGGGTTGCCCTCTCTGGGTCTGTTGGAGAAACATTTAGAAGCTACTGGTTGCCATGGTAAGTATGGACGCCATTCCATAGATGTGACAGCAGGCTACTCTCCAACGAGGTTGTTGTAATATAGATAGGCAAACACTGTCACGTCAGACGACGTACCATGAACAGCAGCATGTTGTTATGAAAACGATAGACGCTCTACCAGGGCGCTTTCCATTAAGGAGGCTGCAAAAAACGTTGGCTGATGTGTTGTAGCAAATGCTGCACAGATACAATTTCAAGGTGTAACAAGAGACATCCATTTGTATAGATTATTCTATAGATAATAATTGCAGATGAAAACTGAGAAAGAAAGTAATAGAGAGGGCAGAGTACTTGTGCATATTCTTAAAATACTGCTTTTTTTTTTTTTTTTTTACTTTATTGTTATTTTTAAACCTGTACAACTCAGGTAGGCTGGCAGCGGCACACTACGCCGCTCTTCAGCCATAGCGATTTACAAGAGTATAAAACATGGTGAATGACAATGAACAAAGTGACGGGCAAAAGAGAGAGGTCACAGAGACATAAAAAACACGGAGTCGTTCACATGTGACGATAACAACACTGAAAACACGTTGGCACGGCGCACAAAACACTGATGAGTCCGACGGCACAAGTGAACGTAGGAGTGGGACGGCGGACACCAAAAACACTATACGATGTCACACACACGAGACACAAAAGGCGACGATCTCCGGCGCGCGAATGTTCACTATACGCGTGCGAGTCCGGGGACCTGCCAAGAGAGGAGGAGGAGGGAGGGGAGTGGGAGAGCGAGAGGGGAGAGCAGAGATGCCACGGGCAGGGGAGATAGGGGGGAGGGAGGAAGGGGGAGAGGAAGCCCGGGGGAAGAGGGGGAAGGGAGGGGACAGGGAGATGGAACAAGAAGGGAAGAGAAGAGAAGGGAGGGAGGGTGCCGAAAGGAAAGGACACGGGAAGTGGGGGGTGGGGCAGGGTCAAAGTTGATAGGAGGGGTAGATGGAGGGGACGAGGACATCATCAGGGAGAGGGAGCTGGCGGAAGCCACCTTGGGAGAGGGTATGGAGGGTGGAGAGATGGAGACCGGGTGGGACGTGGGAATACAGGCGCGGCAGCGGGCGGGGGTGGGAGAGGATCGGGGAAATGAGCGGGTGAGGAGGATCAAGTTTACGTGAGGTGTACAGGATACGTATCCTTTCAAGGAAAAGGAGGAGGTGGGGGAAGGGGATGAGATCATACAGGATCCGCGTGGGGGAGGGGAGACGGATGCGATAGGCAAGGCGGAGAGCATGGCGTTCAAGGATTTGGAGGGATTTATAGAAGGTAGGGGGGGCGGAGATCCAGGCTGGATGGGCGTAACAAAGGATAGGGCGGATGAGGGATTTATAGGTGTGGAGGATTGTGGAGGGGTCCAGACCCCACGTGCGGCCGGAAAGGAGCTTGAGGAGACGGAGTCGGGAACGTGCCTTGGCTTGGATTGTCTGGAGATGGGGAGTCCAGGAGAGGCGACGGTAGAGGGTGACGCCAAGGTACTTAAGGGTGGGAGTGAGGGCGATAGGACGGCCATAGACGGTGAGATAGAAATCAAGGAGGCGGAAGGAAGGGGTGGTTTTGCCTACAATGATCGCCTGGGTTTTGGAGGGATTGACCTTGAGCAACCACTGGTTGCACCAAGCGGTGAACCGGTCAAGATGGGATTGGAGAAGGCGTTGGGAGCGTTGCACGGTGGGGGCAAGGGCGAGGAAGGCGGTGTCATCGGCAAACTGGAGGAGGTGGACGGGGGGCGACGGCAGCGGCATGTCCGCCGTGTACAAAAGGTACAGAAGGGGGGAGACGACGGAGCCTTGGGGCACACCGGCGGAGGGGAAAAAGGTGTAGGAATCGGTGTTATGGATGGTGACATAGGAAGGACGGCGGGAGAGAAAGGAACCGATCAGACGGACGTAGTTAATGGGAAGGGCAAAGGTTTGGAGCTTGAAGAGGAGACCGGAATGCCAGACGCGGTCATAAGCGCGTTCGAGGTCAAGTGAGAGGAAGATGGCGGAGCGACGGGAATTAAGCTGTTCGGAAAGGAGATGAGTGAGGTGAAGGAGAAGATCGTCGGAAGAGAAGGATGGCCGAAAGCCACACTGGGTGACGGGAAGGAGGCGGTGCTGGCGGAGATGCTGGTGGATGCGGCGGGTGAGGATAGATTCTAGGACCTTGCTGAAGACCGAGGTAAGGCTGATGGGACGGTAGGAGGAGACGGCAGACGGCGGTTTGCCAGGTTTAAGGAACATGAGGATACGGGAGGTTCTCCACAGGTCGGGGTAGTAACCGGTGGACAGGACTACATTGTAGAGCCTGGCCAGGGTGGAGAGGAAAGAGACAGGAGCTTCACGAAGGTGACGGTAGGTGGCACGATCGTGACCAGGAGCGGTGTTGCGTTTTGTGCGGAGTGTATCAATGAGATCCTGTGTAGTGATAGGGGCATTGAGTTCCGTGTGTGTAATGGAGTCCAAATACTGGAAGCCAGGAGCAAGGGGAGGGGAAGAGGTGTCAGTTCGATCGCGGATATCTGGGAAGAGGGAGTAATCGAACTGGGGATCATCGGGGACGGAAAATACATCGGAGAGGTAGGAGGCAAAGTGATTGGCCTTACTAAGGGAGTCAGGGAAAGGGTGATCATCATGGAGAAGAGGATAATAGGGGGAGGGTTTAGTTCCGGTAAGGCAATGGAAGGCCGACCAGAACTTGGACGAGTTGATTGGTAGGGTTGCATTTAGACGGGTGCATGTCTGTCGCCAGTCCCGGCGTTTCTTAGCCGCGAGCAAATTACGAACATGTCGCTGGAGTTGCCGGTGGCGTCGTAGTGTGTCCGGGTCACGCGTGCGGAGGAAGGCACGGTAGAGACGACAGGATTCACGGAGGAGGAGAACGGCCTGTGGGGGTAAGGTAGGACGGTGGGGGTGGATGGCGACAGTAGGAACGTGGGCCTCCACGGCCTCAGACAAGGTCTGCTGGAGAAAGGAGGCGGCATGGGTGACATCGTCAGGGTGGTGGTAGGTGAGAGGGTGGCTATTGACCTGGGTGGAAAGGGTATCCCAGTAGGCATTCCAGTCGGCTCGGGAATAGTCGTGGACATACTTAGGGGGAGGAGCAGTACGAGGGTCGGGGCGAGGGCGACGACCGTCTGAAATGGTGAGGAGGACAGGGAGATGGTCGCTACCAATAGGCTCCAGGACATCCACCGTTATGCGGCCAAGGAGGTTGGGGGAGGATAGGACAACATCAGGAGTGGAGTTGGATTCGGGACGGGTGTGCTGGGGGATGGGAATGAGGTCGCCTTGAAGGGAGGAGAGGAACCGATGCCACCGCCGTAACTGGGCGGCAGAACGACTATGGATGTTGAGGTCGGCGGCGATCACGTAGGAGGAGAAGGTACGGTCAATGTGGGAGAGGAAGTCGAAGGGAAGAGGAGCGTTGGGGCGAACATAGATGGTGGCGCAGGTAATGGTAAGGCCGGGGAAGAAGACACTAAGGATCAGGTGTTCGGTGGGGTCGGGAAGGAGAGGTTGGAGCCGAACGGGGATCTGGCGGTGGTGCCCAATGGCAACTCCGCCACGCGCAATCGGGAGGGGATTATCGGAGCGGTGGAGGTGGTAGGGCGAAGTGTGGACTGTGTGGTGGGGTTGCAGGAAGGTTTCATTGAGGAGGAAGGCATCCACGCGGTGGGTGGCAAGGGTGTGCAGGAACAGGTTTTTGTTGGCGGGAAGGGAGCGTATGTTGTTGAAAAGGATACGTTGCTGTCGCGCCATGACTGGGATTTAAACGAGGGTGTCAAGACGGGAGAAGGTGAAATGGGCCTGGTTGTTGGAGTAGGTGGCGTACATCTTGAGTTGGAAGATGGAACGGGCAGCAAGGGAGATCTGCTGGAGGGTGTGAGGGCGCTGAAAGGGATGAACATTCTGGAGGACGATGGTGAGGAACCTGATGATGTCCTCAGCGGTGGGTGGGGGACGAAGGGAATTGCCAGGAGGGGTGGGGGCGTCCAGAGGACGGACAGGTACGGTGAGTTCAGGAGTGGTTGGAGGGGGTCGGGCTTTACACTTTTGGGAGTAGGTGGGATGAGGGAGATTGCAGGTATTACAGGAGGTAGGGGATTGGAGGTTAGGGCACTGCCGGAGGAAGTGCGCCTGCCGACAATGCGGGCAGGTGGGGGCCTCACGGCACTCAGCTGTGGGGTGCGCATTATAGCGCAGACACCTCTGGCAGCGCAGGGATTGAGGAGGGGAACGGGAAGGGTCGACCTTGTACCGCTGGTGGAAGAGGAGGGCACCCTCCTTCAGGAGATGGTCAATGGAGGGGGCGTCCTCAGAGAAAACCCGCAGAAGGCGGGTGGGGCCGGCCGAGTTGAAAATGCGGCGGACCGCCCGCACCTCCAGCGTGGGATGGGCCTGGAGCTCCGCCAACACCTCCTCCTCCGTGATCGACGGACTGAGCTGCGTGATCACGGCGGTGAGGGTCGGCGGGCGACGCGGGGGTTGGGGTTGGCGGGTAGGAGATGGAGAAGGAGCAGGGGTAAGGGAGGTGTTGGGACCAAAACGGGTGATGGGGAGACGGGAGAGGATGTCAGTATGGAGGGTTGGGCTGGGGGAGGAGATGAGGACAGAATCTCGGCGAGGAGTGAGGAGGGAGATGGGGGCACCAGGACAATGCTGGTGAAGGAAGAGGGTGAGGTTCCGGGCTTCAAGGAGAGAGGGATCAGGACGGGAGAGGAGGTAGCGGTAGGAGGAAGGGGGAGAGGAGGAGGATGAGGGGGCAGGGACAGGGGGGGAGACTTCCATGGCATCATGGGTGGGGGAAGGAGGACGAGGCGCAGCCTTTTTGGAAGCAGAGGAAGCAGGAGTGCCACCGGGGCGCTTGACGGCGGTGGAGGAGGTGTGGGGGATGGGAACAATGGGAATGTGGCGGGGAGGGGCAGGTCCCGGGGCCGGAGTCGGCGCCGGAGATGGTGACGGTGACGGTGAAGGCGACGGCGACGATGACGATGACGGTGGCAGTGGCGGCGGTGATGGCGAAGGTGACGGGGAGAGCTGGGCGTGGACAGTGGCCCGACGGGCCACCACCCGAGCCGGAGCTGCAGTGACAGGCTGGGGGAGTGGGGGGGTAGGGATCAGAACGAGAGGAGCGGGAGGAAGAAGCGGGAGAGGGGGCGACAAAGATAGAGGGTGAAGGGAGAGTGAGGAGAGGTGGAATGGAAGGAGGGGGGTGGGACTGGGCACACCAAGTTATAGTGGTGGAGGTGGCGGAAGGGGAGGTATAGACAATGGCGGTGGTGGTAGTAGTGACAGTGGTGGTGGGGGCGGACATGACGGGAGAGAGAAACAAGAACGAACAGAACGAAGAGGAGAGGACAGAAACTGGGGACAGACAAAGACGAAGACGGATGAAGACGAAGACGGCCGTAGACCAGGGTCAGGACGGCGGCGATGGTGGCGACCAGGCGGCACCGGACGGCGGCGGCGGGCACCGACGGCGGCGGCGGCGGCGGCGGCGGCATGCCCCGGCAGGCGGCGGCGTCGGCGGCGATCAGCAGGCGGCGGCGGCGGTGGCGGCGGCGAGCACCGGCAGGCGGCGACCAGGCGGGGGCGGCGAGCCCCGGCAGGCGGCGACGGCGGCGGCGGCTGCGAGGACCGGAAGGCGGCGACCAAGCGGCGGCGGCGAGCACCGGCAGGCAGTATGGACGGCAAGCAGACGACACGGCAGGGATCTTCCACGTCGAAGGCGCACCCTGAGAGTAGCCCAGGCAGTGAAACTCTTCGATGAAGAAGAGAGGGAATCCAACCCTCGAATGTTAAAATACTGCCTATGACACTCCTATATATACTGCAAATTCTTGTCATTGTTCTTTTAAGTACGAAATTTTACGTTGTTGTTTGACTTTTAACCCATTGGTTAGCGATGACATCATTCTGTCAAAAGTGGGCGGAGCCTCCAATATACAGGGTGTCACAAAAAGGTACGGCCAAGCTTTCAGGAAACATTCCTCACACACAAATAAAGAAAAGATGTTATGTGGACATGTATCTTTCCGTGCGAACTCTGATTTCTCCTAACACAATATTTTCGCAATCGGAGGAGGAAGCTGATGATCGAAGTTTCACGAGAAGATCCTGCTGCAACGAAAAACGCCTTTGTTTTAATGGTTTCCACAGCAATTCACGTGCCAACTTTGTAATCATACAAAACGAGCCACCCTTCTTTGAACTTTTTCGATCTCCTCCGTCAGTCCTACCTGATGAGGATGTCACACCGCACAGGAATATTCCAAGAGTGGCGTAAGCAGTCTCTTTAGCATACCTGTTGCACTTTCTAAGTGTTCTGCCAATAAATCGCAGTCTTTTGTTTGCTTTCCCCACAACATTATCTACGTGATCGTTCAAATTTCAGTTATTCCTGTTATCCCTAAGTATTTAGTTGAATTTACAGCCTTTAGATTTACCTCGTAACGGAAATTTAGCGGATTTCTTTTTGCACTTGTGTTGATGACTTCACATCTTCCATTATTTCTAGTCAACTGCCAGTCTTCGCACCATACAGGTATCTTTTCTATGACACTTTGTTTTGTTCATCTGGTGACTTTACATAACGGTAAATGACAGCATCATCTCCAAACAGTCTAAGAGGGCTGTTCAGATTGTCTCCTATGTCGTTTAACAGCAGGAACGGCAGGAGACTTGTAACACTTCCTTGGGGAACGCCATATATTACTTCTGTTTTAATCGGTGACTCGCCAATTAGCACGAACTGTGACCTTTCTGACAGAAATTCACGAATCCAGTCAAACAACTGAGACGATACTCAATTTGGCTAGAAGTCGCTTGTGAGGAACGATCTTAAAAGCCTTCTGGAAATCGAAAAATATGGAATCAATTTGATATCACTCATTACTTCGTGAGAATAAAGGACAGTTGTGTTTCACAAGCACGATATTTTCTGAATGCGTGCTGACTATTTGTCAATAAATCGGTTTCTTCGAGGTAATTCGTAATGTCTGAGCATAGTATATGTTCACCCCTCCCATGAACCATGGCCCTTGCCGTTCGTGGGGAGGCTTACATGCCTCAGCGATACAGACAGCCGTACAGTACATGCAACCACAACGGAGGGGTATCTGTTGAGAGGCCAGACAAACATGTGGTTCCTGAAGAGGAGAGCATCCTTTTCAGTAGTTGCAGGGGAAACAGTCTGGATGATTGACGGATCTGGCCTTGTGACATTAACCAAAACGGCCGTGCTGTGCTGGTACCGCGAACAGCTGAAAGCAAGGGGAAACTACAGCCGTAACTTATGCCAAGAGCATACAGCTTTACTGTATGGTTAAATTACGATGGCGTTCTCTTGGATAAAATATTCCTGAGTTAAAATAGCTCCCCATTCGGATCTCCGGGTGGGGACTACTCAGGAGGACGTCGTTATCAGGAGAAACAAAACAGGCGTTCTGCGGATCGGAGCGTGGAATGTCAGATCCTTTAATCGGGCAGGTAGGCTAGAAAACTTGAAAAGGGAAATGGATAGGTTAAAGTTGGATATAGTGGGAATTAGTGAAGTTTGGTGGAACAAGACTTCTCGTCAGGTAATACAGGGTTATAAATGCAAAATCTAGTAGGGGTAATGCATGAGTAGCTTTAACAAAGAATATAAAAACAGGAACGCAATTAAGCTACTACGAACAGCATAGTGAACGCATTATTGTAGCCAAGATAGTCACGAAGTCCATGCCTACTACAGTAGTACAAGTTTATATGCCAACTAGCTGTGGAGAGGATGACGAGATTGAAGAAATGTATGATATGATAAAAGAAATTATTCAGATAGTGAAGGGAGACGAAAATTTAATGGTTATGAGGGACTAGAATTCGATAGTAGGAATAGGGAGAGAAAAAAGTAGTAGGTGAATATGGAATGGGGGTAAGGAATAAAAGATGAAGCCGCCTGGTAGAATTTTGCACAGAGCATAACCTAATCATAGCTGACACTTAGTTTCAGAATCATGAAAGAAGGTTGAATACGTGGAAGAAGCGTGGAGACACTGGAAAGTTTCAGATAGATTATGTGATAGTGAGACAGAGATTTAGGAACCAGATTTTAAATTGTAAGACATTCCAGGAGCAGATGCGGACTCTGGACACAATCTATTGGTTATGAACTGTAGATTAAAACTGAAGAATCTACAAAAAGGCGAGAATTTAAGGAGGTGGGACCTGTACAAACTGAAAGAATCAGAGGTTGTAGAGAGTTTCAGAGAGACCATTAGGGAACGACTGACAAGAACGGGGAAAAGAAATACAGTAGAAGAAGAATGGGTAGCTTTGAGAGACGAAATAGTGAAGACACCAGAGGATCAAATATGTAAAAGACGAGGGCCAGTAGAAATCCTTGGGTAACAGAAGAGATACTGAAAATAATTGATGAAAGGAGAAAATATAAAAATGCACTAAATGAAGCAGACGAAAAGGAATACAAACGTCTCTAAAATGAGATCGACAGCAGTGCAAAATGGCTAAGCAGGAATGGGTAGAGGATAAATGTAAAGATGCAGAGGCATATATCACTGGGTGCAAGGTAGACACTGCCTACGGGAAATTAAAGATACCTTTGGAGAACAGAGAAGCACCTATATGAATACCAAGAGCTCAGATGGAAAATCAGTTCTAAGGAAAAAAGGGAAAGCAGAAAGGTGGAAGGAGTATATAGAGGGTCTATACAAGGGCGATGTACTTGAGGACAATATTATGGAAATGGAGGAGGACGTAGATGAAATGGGAGGTATGATACTTCGTCAAGAATTTGGTAGAGCACTGAAAGACCTAAGGCGTAACATTCCATTACAACTACTGATAGCTTTGGGTGAGTCAGCCATGACAAAACTCTACCATCTGGTGAGTAAGATGTATGAGACAGGCGAAATACCCTCAGATTTCAAGATGAATGTAATAATTCCAACCCCAAAGAAAGCAGGCGTTGACAGGTGTGAAAATTACCGAATTATCACCGAAATAAGTCATGGCTGCAAAATACTAGCACGAATTCCTTACAGACGAGTGGAAAAACTGGTAGAAACCGACCTTGGGGAAGATCAGTGTGGATTCGTAGAAATGTTGGAACACGTGAGGCAATACTGACCCTAGGAATTATCTTAGAAGATAGATTAAGGAAAGGCAAACCTACGTTTCTGACATTTGTAGACCTAGAGAAAGCTTTTGACAATGTTAACTGGAATAGTCTCAAATTCTGGAAGTGGCAGGGATCAAATACAGGGAGGGAAAGGCTATTTATAATTTGTATAGATATCAGACGGTACTTATAAGAGTAGAGGGGCACGAAAGGCAAGCAGTGGTTGAGAAGGGAGTGAGACAGGGTTGTAGCCTATCCCCGATGTTATTCAATCTGTATATTGAGCAGGCATTACAGGAAACAAAAGAAAAATTGGGAGTAGGAATTAAAATCCATGGAGAAGAAATAAAAACTTTGAGGTTTGCCGATGACATTGTAATTCTGTCAGAGACACCAAAGGAAGAGCAGTTGAACGGAATGGACAGTGTCTTGAATGGAGGATATTAGATGAACATCAACAAAAGCAAAACGAGGTTAATGGAATGTAGTTGCATTAAGTTAGGACAAGAAGAGAATAGAAGCTTTTGGTGCTACAGAAGAATCCTGAAGATTAGATGGGTAGATCATGTAGCTAATGTAGAGGTACTGAAAAGAACTGGGGAGAAGCGAAATTTGTAGTACAACCTGACTAGAAGAAGGGATCGGTTATTAGGACATATTCTGACGTATCAAGGGATCACCAATTTAGTACTGGAGGGAAGCGTGGAGGATAAAAATTGTAGAGAGTGACCAAGTGATGAATACACTAAACAGATTTAGAAGGATATAGGCTGCAGTAGTTCCTCGGGGATTAAGAAGCTTGCACAGGATAGAGCAGCATGGAAAACTGCATCAAACCAGACTCTGGACTGAAGACAATAACAACAGTATATGTTCCAAAATCCAACTGCAAATCGATGTTAGTGACATGCGTCTATATTTCAGCGGTTTACAGCTATTTCCTGTCTTGGCTATTAGCGTGATTTGTGCAACATTCCAGTCTTTAGGTACGGACATTTCGACGTGCGAGCGGTTGTATATGATTGCTAAGCACGGAGCTAATGCGATATAGAGACGTGCGTTAGTATGATGCAGCAGTATTCCCTTTCTCGCACCATTCCACAACGGTTTTTTCTACAGACAATCTGCCTCATACATATTCTTCATTCTCCGATGGATGTCTACCGGTGTTTATCCTGCAACAGTGGTCCTGTTAAGACGCATTTGGAAATAACGTCGCCGTAGTTCACGTTTTCTCATTTTCAGCACGCACGTCCGAAAGTCACGAATGCCACACTAATCACTTGTCTACATGTCTGTGCTTATATACTTGATCGGAATCACAGTATGTTGCATATACACTGCAGCAACGCCCTCAAACACTCGACCCTTATACACCACGTTGATGAGGCAAATCATTATGACCACCTACTTAATGCTGTACATGAAATGTATTCGCAGTTGCGAATATGTACAACTATTAGATACATTATGCAATAACGACAATGATAATTTATGCCTGACCGAGAGTCAAACCCGGGTTTGCAACTTATCACGAAGGTCGCTTTACCATTTGGCTATCCGAGCAGGTTTAACTCAAACTTCCATATGTCATCACCATGTGTCAACGGCCTGCTACGGATGTGGGCAGTTTTATGTCTGCCAGACTGTTCGCACTACTGAACAGCGCCGCATAGAACATGAAAGGTGTTACCGTCAGCTGTAGCAGAACATGCTCTGGAAAACGGACACCGAATTGCATTCGATGAGACGTCTATTATTAAGCGGGCTAATGGCTTCTGGGATAGCGTGGTAAACGAGGCCATAGAGATTAGAATTTCTGACAACATCTATAGAGACGGTGGATTGCAGCTGAGTACAGTATGGGATCCGGTGATGTGGGAGTTGAAGCGCGCCCGGCAGTCACGCGGCCAAAACATTACCATATATGGAGCGGGACCGAGCACCAGTGACGTCACGAGCGATGGCGCGGCTATATAAGCATGGCAATGACAACCACACGACAGTCATCCACTTGACAATGGCAGAGGAGATCTCTGCCGAAAGCTCGTGAGCAGTAAACCACTTGACGCGGCTTGAAACCCGAGAGTGTTTTGTTAACATCATGAAAATGTATTCGCAGCTGCGAATATGGACAACCATCAACTGTATAATTAAATGACGACAGTGAAAATTTATGCCGGCCTGGACTCGAACCCGGGTTTCCTGTCAATCGCGAACGGTCGCCCGACCATTAGGCTATCCGAGTACGTTTGACGGCCAGACCCAAATTTTGATATGTCGTCAATAGAGCGTCTGCAACGTGCACTCGTACATCCATTATGTATGTTCCCGTACATGTGAAACATTTTAATTGAAAGTCGCTTGCCCGGAGTCATCGGATATTACGAAACTGCAGTGCCTGTGTTGT
Source organism: Schistocerca serialis cubense (assembly GCF_023864345.2). Lineage (NCBI taxonomy): Eukaryota > Metazoa > Arthropoda > Insecta > Orthoptera > Acrididae > Schistocerca > Schistocerca serialis. The sequence continues at coordinate 1,034,334,744 of NC_064638.1, forward strand.
TCAAAAGTACGATGCAACGAAACACTGCATCGTAATTCTGAACAACATAGGCACTGCAATATTGTACTTAATAGCGTTCGTGTTGGTGCATCTTTGGAACGCAATACAGCAGCAATCCTGCTTGCATGGATTCGACAAGTCTTTGGCAGGTTACAGAGGTATGTGGCACCAGGTGTCCTACGAGCTGGTCACGTAGTTCCCGTAAACTGCTGCCCGGTGGTTTGGGTGCAGCAGGCGTTCTGTAGTGTCCTAGATGTGTTAAGATCAGGCGGATTTGGTGGCCAGGACATCAGCTTTTCACCATCATGTTTCTCAAACCACTGTAGGTCCATTCTGGCCTTGTGACACAGGCTGTTATCCCGCTGCAATGCTTAGATTACTACCACAGAGCCGTTGGAAGCCCAGGTGAATATAGCATAACATTGTTCCCACTGACTTACGTCCACGGCGTCGCCTGGATAATGGCGTATCCGGAAATGACTATCGACTTGGTGTAAACGTGATTCACCCGACCAGGCTACACATTTCCACTGATTCAAGGTCAAATCTAGCTGACGATGTCTGGTTTGTGGATAGCTCAACTGCGCTGTCACCAACGCCCGTACAAAGTCCCAATTTTTACACAGTCCAGTTTTTACACAGTCCAATCCAGTGACTGTAACGAATGATGATGATAATGATGATGAAATGATAAGAACAACACAAACACCCAGTCCCGGGCAGTGAAAATCCTCAACCGGGCTGGGAATCGAATACGGGACCCTGTGATCCAGAGGCAGTAATGCTAGCCACTAGACCATAGTTGGGCTAATATTAGAACATATAGAAGTCGTCTTCTGTGGAGCGCCATGTTCAAGTTCGTATGTTGGAAGATGTGCTGTGAAATACTCGTACCGGCACCAGATCACCGTGATGAGGCGTAGGTGTCCAACACATTCTCGTCTACTCGTGATTTCACCGTCCAGTAACCATTCGCCATTTCCGAGAAGTCGCGGAGCCATAAAAAAAGGGTTCAAATGGCTCTAAGCACTATGGGACTTAACATCTGACGTCATCAGACCCTTAGACTTAGAACTACTTAAACCTAACGAACCTAACGACATCACACACATCCATGCCCGAGGCAGGATTCGAACCTGCGAGCGTAGCAGTAGCGCAGTTCCGGACTGAATCGCCTAGAACCGCTCGGACACAGCGGCCGGTCGGAGTCATAACAATCTACCTTTTGTCAGTGTCGTTTACGACAGAGGTTTTCCCTATCTGCGACCCATAATCACTAGAATGATTCCCTTGTCATCTCTGATCCGCTTTTTTATTAGGGTGGTGCGTAAGTTCGTAGCGCTTTTCTTTTGCTTGTTGGTGTTCTGGTTGATATGGGTTTATTTATCGATTGTCATTTTTTTTTATTTGTAGTTCACTGTTGCTATTTGAGGTTTTCATATTGTCATTTGGAGATACTGAGTGGGGCTGTGGAGCTTGAGAATGGAGTGCCAAGGTAAGAAATCGAAAGGTTTCCGACATATTCTTCTTTTGAGTATACTAGAGGTTTGACTGCTGCGGAGCAATCAGAAACATTTGCGCCGTGCATGGGTATAATGCCATTGGACAGATCACGGCACGAAAATGGTTTTCCAGTGTACTCGAGAACTGGCAAAAGTGATGAAATGTGATCATTCCACCGCTGTGCGACAATTTCATGTAGTGGGGAAAGTTCAAAAATCGTGGGTACCGCATGCTCTAGGCCAAAAGCACCAGCTGGCCATAGGTGCATCTGTGGTTGCTCTCATCAATTGGCTCGTGAACAATAGCGACCATTCCTGTCCTGTATCGTTACTGGCGACAAAAATGGTGAATTCCAACATAAGGACAAGAAAGGAATGGTTTAGCCCAAACAAATCAGCAACTCTCTGTACAAAGACCTGCGGGCATCCACAAACGATAATGCTGTGCATCTGGTGAACAACGACGGTGTGGTGTACAAAGGATTGTTTCCCTGAGGTGTCACCATCACTGCTGATATTATTGAGCCGTGCTCCGGCTCGCCTTCGTGCCATTGACAGGTTGGCGTCGTGTTTTCGGATTGTCACCTCTCATTTTCTTAGTCTGTTCACTGGCGCCACTAAGTTTGCTCACTTTCTCTGTCCGTGAGCGGCAGCAGCGGCGTTTATCGATAGCGAGTACTGTGGTACTATCTTTGGAGCGACAACTAGTTTTCTGAGTCGTGGTCTGTCAGGGCAGTTCGGTTGGGAGGGAGCAGCAGAGAGGTCCAGCAGCGCAAAGACATGCCAGGACCGCTGGCGGCACACAGGCATTGCCGGATCGAGGGGATGTAGTTGCGAGGGCCACAACCTCGTTGTCCACCGGATCCAGGACGTTTAGTTGAGTGAACAGTAATCCAGTAGTGGAACCCCCACTATTTTGTGATCACGCCATTTGTTGGTGCATTGCTGCTCGCAGGGTCGCCGTGAGACGAACAGTAACAAGTCGAGTGTGTCGAGTTGGCAGAATCTATTAGCCGTCTTCTACTGCCTGTTATTGGTTTTTGTGTTATTATTGGTGAAGTGCAACCAGCGGTATTTTACTGCCTAGTGGCCGCTAACGCCCCAGTTACCTGCCCTGGAGGTTAGCGTATATTTGCGGCAGTGTACTTTTCCTAGTCTTGCCGATGCTGTCCGGCATGACGTGTAGTTCGACAGCCTCCTTGATTGCGGTGTGGACTGTCGTTTCTTTTGTCTACCTTGGCTTTAGTGGTTCCTTCTGCCTTTCGATATTTTAAGCACCGGATTCTGAAGATGCAGTGCTGTCTGTCACTTCATCCTCGCTTGAATTATTTCATCGTTGTACTGGTTATCACACGTTAGGTGGATTTGGTAAGAGGATTGATCGGCGTTTAAATGTCCCTAGTTTGAGTTGTCATCCTGTTACGTGAGCGTAGCTCCTGGCTGCCTGTCTCACCGCTTACGCAGCTGTAGGGACTTTTCTCAGGTCGATCCTTGGAGCACTGTCTGTGGATCACCCCCTTCATTATTTGATCTGATTGTGTCAATTGTTTAAAAAAATATTTTGTTTAAATTATTCCTATTGCTTGTGGCCTTCAGCCGACAGATAATTTGAATTCTTCTTAATAAGGCCTTCAATGTAGCTTGCGTTAGAGTCAATTTTTTTAAATTGATAGTTTTAAAAAATTATTTTGGTATTTTTAAAGTGTAATTGTCTTCCTTATTTGTAATTCAGGCGTTCAGCCGTTAACTGTTCTGAAGTATTGCCCGTGGCCTTCAGCCGACAAATAATTTGAATTCTTTCTTAATAAGATCTTAAGACGTCAGTGTAGCTTGTGTTACAGTCAAATTTTCTAATGATTGTTTTAAAAATTATTTTGGTATTTTCAACGTCTTGTTGTCTTCCTCACTTGTAATTCAGGCCTCCAGCCGCTAATTATCCTGAAGTATTGCTTGTGGCCTTCAGCAAACAAATAATTTTGAATTCTTTCTTAATAAGACCTTCAACCGTCAGTGTAGCTTGTGTTACAGTCAATTGTTTTAAATGATTGTTTTAAAAATTATTTTGGTATTTTTAACGTGTAATTGTCTTCCTCACTTGTAATTCAGGCTTTCAGCCGTTAATTGCTCTAAAGTATTGCTCGTGGCCTTCAGCCGTCAAATAATTTGAATCCTTTCTTGATAAGGCCATCAGCCGGCAGTTTAGCCTGTGTTACAGTCAATTTTTTTTTAAATTGATTGTTTTTAAAAAAACATTTCCTTAAATAAAGTGTGTGTGTTAACTGTGCAATCAACGGTAAGTGATTAGGCCCCGTTCACACCTTTCCCTGTACCATGTATCAATTATTGTCAACAACTCAGACAGTTTGTACAAGCAATACGAGAACAACGACCAGGAAGACTGCTTGAAGTGATACTACTATACGATAATGCCAGCCGGCATTCTATAAGACTGACATAAAACACTATACAGGAGTTGGGTTGGGAAATTATTCCACACCCACCTTATTCATCTGATCTTGCGCACTCAGAGTTCCACCTTTTTCCGCTTTCTATCGAAGAACCACCAAGAAGCTACCTGTCCGGATGCAAATGCGCTCCGAACACGGCTCGTCAAGGCCTTAGCCTCAAAACCACGTGATTTCTACAGTCGCAGAATCGAAAAGTTACACCACCGTTGGTAGAATTTTGTAAACAGTGAAGAAGAGTATATTATTGATGACTGAGGCATCTGTTACGTGTATCTGCAGTATTTATTATTAAACTTACGGAACAATGCTTATAACGTGAGCAACAATCCAATACTTCTGTTAGCACAAGGCTTGCCTGCGTCACTATCAGGTGCTGTTCATTCTAGCTGTGGACAGTAGTCATAGCATTTGTCTCATTGTAAGAGAGGGGAAAAACCTTTCCGGTTTGACGTCTGAACATATCCCTCGGACTTTCAAAATGTTCGAATGTGTGTGAAATCTTATGGGACTTAACTGCTAAGGTCATCAGTCCCTACGCTTACACACTACTTAAGCTAAATTATCCTAAGGACAAACACACACACCCATGCCCGAGGGAGGACTCGAACCTCGGACTTTCTCAGCTACTAATGCCTAATGACTCTTTCCTTCTGTTACTCGAAGAACATTTTTTATAGCACTGGGGAAAGTAGGCAGCCCTATATGCGGAATGATTAAATTAAAAGTCCAATCTACTAAAACACGTGTTGACTGTTTTCCTTCCTGCCTGCGTTCGATGTGTTTATACGTTTGGGAAACGCCTCACTTAGCTGTGACACGAACCATTGCGTGGAAGTGTCGACTACATTGCGCACATCGTCCGCACGCGATAAGTGCGTGCGGCAGCTGTCATTTGTCTTTGTTTTAGACGCGTGCTGTAGCTGTCATTTGTCTTTGTCGTTTTTAGCGAGAATGTAACGTGTGAGCGACCCAGACGCCTCACTCTTCCCTGGAAACGTCAACAACTCTCGAAAAGTGGTGCCTTACAGCACTAATAATGCTTTCACTAACGCAGGAAATTTTGTTAGGGCGGTAACATTTAATTCGAATCACGCTACAATAATGGCGTGACAAATATTTCATTATTAAATAGGTGCAGAGTTCGAACAGAATTATTTCTGAAGAAAGAAACTACGCTATACGAAATCAGAACAGGAGTAACTAAACCTATGCGAAATAATGTAAATGAATTAGAAAGGAAAGAAGTACCTGCCCAGTTATTAAGGAAACCAAAGAAGTTTAGATCCTAAGTAAAATCGGTCAATGGGACAAAGTTTTTTGTTCACATGCCCTTTGTTCAAAATGAGGCCCAGTCGCAAGATGGTAAAATGAAATGGGCCACTACGCAATTCCACCTGTAGACTGTCGATAGCAGAAATGGTCACAGTGATAGGCGGGAAATACGGGTCTAGTCCCGGCCCGGCAAAAATTTACATGTGCCATTAATAAAATACGCAGCTGAGGTCAGTACGTATTCGCAATTTCCGAATCCATTTCGTAATATTCACAACACCTCTAATCGTCAAAACAATGACTGTAATGTAATATACATACTCTGTATAAACACATACATCAGCTCATTGGATATTTTAGTGTGAGCAAATATAAGGTAACTTATACTCGATATCTTATACCAACCTTGATTTTTATCTCTCTGTCACATTTACGCTTAGGGTCCTTCCCATGCTAAAGTGATTACCGAGTGTCCTTACTGAAAGAACATTAAAGCCCAGTGTTCACTAATTAATGCCTCTTGAACATAGTAAAAAAAAGTTAAAGTTAATGTGGCAAGAGAGTGAGTTAAAGTAAATGATGCTTGCTGAAAACAATTTTTCCATTAAAACTCTTTGTTAATATGTTGTTGCCAGCTTTAAAATTAAAAGTTCTTAAAACTGAGGTTTATAAAGTTTTGCTTACTAAATGATATCATTGCAGTCTGTTGAAAATCAACCAAAGGTGAGCTGTTGTCTTATAACCACATCAAGTTGTGTTCTACTGTAGTAAAAGTTGAAAATTGCAATTGTGGAAAGTTATATACTCTTGCTTGCTAAGCACTTGCTTCTCTTGTGTATTGAAAGTGCATATTAATAGTGTAATAGGATCCACAGGTTATCCTTTATGCTCATGATAAATAACAATTAATAGAAAGACCACTATCTATGAAAACAGTAACTTCTTTTATTTAAAATTCAGTGAGAAATTGTTTGTTAGTGAAATACATTTAACTTTCATTCTAAACAGGAAAGTTTTTAGCTGAGAGAGACTTAACCTATGACCAGTTCATAATTTGGCAGTGAACTACATATACAACTTTTTGTCAGATAGGAAAATGTTTGAAAAGTAATATTGAACCTATGCCTATTTTATGATTTTACAGTGAATATTGATAGTAGTATTATTGAGACCTTTCAGTTTGACCAAGCCTTGAAGGCAAAAGTGTATGTCATTTTCTGTTACCATTCTGCAAATAGCCATGTTCTCTTATAACTGTTAGCACTTTCTTTAACGTGAACGTATGCAGGTGCCAGAGTTCATTGCACTCTCGTGCGACAAACTATAGGCTGCGATTGCCAATTGAAGTTACTTATTTTCAGTTTCTTGAACAAGAATGTTACTCATTCTTACGCCTTATTAGGCTGGCGACCGTTGTTATTATTATTTGGACAAATTATTGTTTGTTTCTGTTTAAATATTTACGTAATTCTGACTTTCACTTCCGATAAGCCACCTCCGTTAGGTACAACACGGTCAACATTACAAAATTCCTGCCGGCCGCTGGTGGCCGAGCGGTTCTGGGCGCTTCAGTCTAGAACCGCGCGACCGCTACGGTCGCAAGTTCGAATCCTGCCTCGGGCATGGATGTGTGTGATGTCCTTAAGTTAGTTAGGTTTAAGTAGTTCTAAGTTCTAGGGGACTGATAACCTGAGATGTTACGTCCCATAGTGCTCAGAGCCATTTGAATCACGAAATTCCTCTCAGAGGGTAACACTGATCTGTTGTTTTATACCATTATTGCTTGAATAAAAATAATTTCATAATATGAACTGCCTCCAACTTTAAGGTTTTGGCATAGCAGACGGTAGTGTTATAAAGTGACCGCACTTTTAACGACAGTTAATTGTAGGTTGCCGATACGACTAATTGCACCCTGTGACTGGCAAAAGGAACAAGCTGTTCCAGAATGCAAGAAGATTTCGAGAAGGAGTGGCTTGCTGTAGACGTCTCGGTAACAATTTTGGAACGTATTTGTGATCGAAAAACTCATTTGTATGAATCGATCGCCCAAAACTTTCTCGGTTGATTCAATAGATCCAAAAGGCAGCCGATAGGTTACGTTGATGCATTGGTGCTAGATTCCCTTCTAGATTCCCATGATGTTTTCTACGTAGCTTCGCCCCGGCGCCAAGCGAACAAAATACGTGCGCACGAAATACTGAAACGCACGTGAGACTTAACTGAAAACTGCCTAGCGAACGAATCTAAATACGTCTTTCTTAACAGGAAGGCATTGTCAATAACGAAAGCAGTACCCTGTGTGTCTCAAGATACTAGTCTATCTCTGCTAATCGTGTTTTGGTTGTAGTAGTTATTCTTACTTCATGTGCTTGCTTACAAGGGAACTTCCCCATCGCACCCCCCTCAGATTTAATTATAAGTTGGCACAGTGGATAGGCCTTGAAAAACAACACAGATCAATCGAGAAAACAGGAAGAAGTTATGTGGAACTATGAAAAAAATTAGTAAAATATACAAACTGAGTAGTCCATGCGAAGATCTGCAACATCAAGAACTCTGGCAGGCAAGGAGTGCCGTGGTCCCGTGGTTAGCAAGAGCAGCAACGGAACGAGAGGTCCTAGGTTCAAGTCTCCCTCGGCTGAAAAATTTAATTTTTTATTTTCAGTTTATGTGACAAACTCTTATGTTTTCTTCACTTTTTTGGGAGTGATTATCACATCCACAAGAAAACCTAAATCGGGCAAGGTAGAAGAATCTTTTCACCCATTCGTCCAGTGCACAAGTTAGGTGGGTCGACAACATATTCCTGTCATGTGACGCACATGCCGTCACCAGTGTCGTATAGAATACATCAGACGTGTTTTCCTGTGGAGGAATCGGTTGACCTATGACCTTGCGATCAAATGTTTTCGGTTCCCATTGGTGAGGCACGTCATTTCGTCTACTAAACGCACGGTTTTACGGTGCGGTCGCAAAACACAGACACTAAACTTATTGCAGTGAACAGAGACGTCAATGAACGAACGGACAGGTCATAACTTTGCGAAAATAAAGAAAGTAAAATTTTCAGTCGAGGGAAGACTTGAACCAAGGACCTCTCGTGCTGTAGCTACTCAGGCTAACCACGGGACCACAGCGCTCCTAAGCTCACACGATCCTTGATGTTGCCTATGTTGCTCATGGACTACTCAGTTTGTATATTTTCCTAACTTTTTTCATAGTTCTACACAACTTCTTCCTGTTTTCTCGATTGGTCTGTGTTCAGTTTTTCAAGGCCTATCCACTGTGCCAACTTATAACTAAATCTGAGGGGGGTGCGATGGGGAGGTTCCCTTGTTAGAAAAACTAGAAAGGGTTTAGATTTTTCCAACACAACATTTGTTTGGTTTTGTTCCACCCAAAAACGAAAAACTTCACTCTTCATTCACCAGATATTTCTGATAAATCATTCTGTATTTACAACGTTTCGATCTTCAGATCATCATTAGGTGTCCTAAGAGCGGACGTTCATGAAAAACATATGCTATTTAACAGATGCACCAAATCCACAATGTTGAAGATACGGAAGTGAAATTTTGTACCATGCTTTACATAAAATTAATCCATTTACTGTTAATTTCTTTGGATTATATATATTTAGTTTTTTTATGGAATTTAAAAAATTTATTTTCAAAAAACTAATATGTGTCTTTTTCTCAGAAAATATTCAAGAGATTTCTACAAAATTTTCTCTATGTAATCTCTTTGCACAGAGTAAGCTTCTCTCATGACGTTTTCTGAATAGAGAATTTAAGATTTTTTAACTGTTTTTCCGTAATTATAATGTAAAATTCAAGCAAAATTGCAAGCACTTTGGTTATATCCCACTTTACACTCAGAATTTCCGAATTTATGCTTGAGACCACATTTATTTGCTTTATAGAAATAGTGTACAAAATTTCATAATGTTAGCTTTCATAGATTCCGAGAAACCTAATTTTTTTGTCATCTCTTCAGAAAGCCCCATATTTGTACTCAGGACGCTCTTTCCGTTCAAGGCTTCTCTCTTGGTTGCTTCTTTTCTGGCTTATTTCCTTTAGCAGGTTTTCGATTGACTTTTAAGTTGCAGAGAGGCTCCGTAAAACTGTTTGTCTATAGATATCTTCAATGAAATTTCCTTTCGGAAACCCCATTTTCTGTAGTACCCTTATCCTCTCTCTCCGTTCCCATAATTAAACACAAGAGCTGCATCATAAATTGCAAGTATGGTAACTGTGGCAGATGAAAACGTAGTTTTAGGGCATAGTTTCCATACGAGTGAATTTAGTTTACTGAGATACGGAACAGAGTCACAGATGAGCTATAAAACTAAAGTGTAAATATCACAGCTTTCTAGATGTATCCGGTGCAAGTCTACTTGAAACAATCCAGGGAATCGTTGTTTGCCGAGCTAGTATTGAAGTGATGCTTAAAAATTTGGGAGTGGCAGGAAGGTAGTGTCACCCATTTAATTACTTTTCAGGTACTTCAGATGCAATTCCATCACTGAAACTTTGGAGATTTATTGTCCGTGAAGTCTACTAATAAATAAAAAATAAATTGAAAATTGGCATTTTCGGTCAATTTCATGATCGTCCCCCCCAAAAAGCTGCTTGCAACAGCCTACAGCAATATTAACACTGTGACGTCCAGTAACATAAAAACGCTTCTGCATCAACTGTTTATTTTAGTTTACTGCTACAGCAGTGTTCCACCATTTCATGCGGAGGAGCTCGAAATCCAACTCCAATCGTCAGTATGAAGAGTGCCTCCGCACGAAGGGGTGCGGCCCCAATCGCCGGGGGTTCGCGTCCCTCCTCAGGCATGGGTGTGTGTGTTGTTCTTAGCATAAGTTAGTTTAAGCTAGATTAAGTAGTGTGTAAGTCTAGGGACCTATCCCCTTAGCAGTTTGGTCCCTTACGAATTACATATACACTGCAGACACTGCACGAAAGAGTGGAATCCTACAACAGCAGTACAGACTTCTTCATATCCGAGACCCCGTGATCCGGAGGTAGCACCGCTAGCCACTTGACCACGAGCTGCGGACACAAGGACTTGAGTGCACTCCGCTTGCCAAAAGCGCTCGGCAGACTCGACGGTCACCCATCCAAGTGGTAGCCAAGCCCGACATCGTTTGACTTCCGTGATCTGATGGGAACCAGTGTTACCACTGCGACAAGGCCGTTGGCGCTCTTCCTTAACTACCGTATCGAAAATGTCTAAATATAGCAGATTGGTTCTTCTTTTGCTATATATCAGAGACTTCCGTTGCCGTGAGATTCCTGAAAAAAAAAAGTTCTTATCTCATTTTAACTTCCTCTGAATGCCATGTCATCTGAAGTCACAAAGACATTAACTGAATTTAGCCATGTAATCTATTATCAAGAAATCGATATTTAACTAACGGACATCATATCTACCGATCAGAGATTGAATTTTACAAAATGCTTCCTACGATCTTTCTCTTACAGGGTACATGAGATGAACAACCACAGGAGGGAATTGTGTGTTGGTATGCAGTTTGGCGAAACGTCTAACGAACTAAGTTGATTCAAATGGTTCAAATGGCTCTGAGCACTATGCGACTTAACATCTTAGGTCATCAGTCCCCTAGAACTACTTAAACCTAACTAACCTAAGGACATCACACACATCCATGCCCGAGGCAGGATTCGAACCTGCGACCGTAGCAGTCACGCGGTTCCGGACTGAAGCGCCTAGAAACGCTCGGCCACCGCGGCCGGCTAAGTTGATTCAAAATTGAGTTTTATTCACAAACACAGGCGCGCTCCACAACTTTAAATTCACTTAATGTGTATAAATTCCTGTCGCTATGGTTCCGTAAAGGCAAATTGTTGGTCATCTCCAGTATTCAGAGAGGGTTGGATAGATTAAGGAAAGCAGCATGGACGCTCAGTTGCCCATATTCAAACCGGCATAACCGATGGCAAAATTCACCATTTTTATATTTATTTATATATTTATATTTGGCTTTGGGCGGCGAAATCTACAAAGTCAACAGTAGGTAAAAAAGTGCAATATTAAGATAAATGCAATTTCTACAGCAGAGTAGTAAAAAGAGATCGATATATAAACATAAGTACTTAATGTAAAGTAGAAACATTAAAAGAGAATGACAGCCAGCAGTAGGCACAATGGAGTTAAGTTAATATCAGTGCAGTTTTCAAAAAAAATGGTTCAAATGGCTCTGAGCACTATGGGACTCAACTGCTGAGGTCAGTAGTCCCCTAGAACTTAGAACTAGTTAAACCTAACTAACCTAAGGACATCACAAACATCCATGCCCGAGGCAGGATTCGAACCTGCGACCGTAGCGGTCCTGCGGTTCCAGACTGCAGCGCCTTTAACCGCACGGCCACTTCGGCCGGCTGCAGTTTTCACAATGGGACAATGATAAGTGTATGAAGTATAAAAATAAGTTACGGTAGTTATATAAAATTAAAAAAAAAAAAAAACACAAAATCAAGACCCAGGTTTCGAATCAGGCCGCCTCCAGAGGAGAATGATATTTGCATCAATTTACAATTGAAAACTGGTCAACGGTGTCGTTTACAATGATAATTTATTAACGCAAAGTAAAAATACAAACAGACGTCCCAGTTTTCGAAGCGAGTTAGTTCCATGGGAGGACAAGATTCGTTCAACTTATAGGTCGAAAGTGCATACCGCCATCTCGAAATTTGTTCGCGAGCAAATAATACCTACATACACTACTGGTCATTAAAATTGCTCCACCAAGAAGACGACGTGCTACAGACGCGAAATTTAACCGACAGGAAGGAGATGCTGTGATATGGAAATGATTAACTTTTCAGAGCATTCACACAAGGTTGGCGCCGGTGGCGACACCTACAACGTGCTGACATGAAGAAAGTTTCCAACCGATTTCCCATACACAAACAACAGTTCACCGACGTTGTCTGGTGAAACGTTGTTGTGATGCTTCGTGTAAGGACTTTGATAAAGGTCGGATTGTAGCCTATCGCGATTGCGGTTTATCGTATCGCGACATTGTTGCTCGCGTTGGTCGAGATCCAATGACTGTTAGCTGAATATGGAATCGGTGGGTTCAGGAAGGGTAATACGGTACGCCGTGCTGGATCCCAACGGCCTCGTGTCACGAGCAGTCGAGATGACAGGCATCTTACCCGCATGGCTGTAACGGATCGTGCAACCACGTCTCGATCCCTGAGTCAACAGATGGGCACGTTTGCAAGACAACACCAATCTGCACGAACAGTTCGACGACGTTTGCAGCAGCATGGACTATCAGCTCGGAGACCATGGCTGCGGTTACCCTTGACGCTGCATCACAGACAGGAGCGCCTGCGATGGTGTACTCATCGACGAACCTGGGTGCACGAATGGCAAAACGTCGTTTTTTCGGATGAATCCAGGTTCTGTTTACAGCATCATGATGGTCGCATCCGTGTTTGGCGACATCGCGGTGAACGCACATTGGAAGCGTGTATTCGTCTTCGCCATACTGGCGTATCACCCGGCGTGATGGTGTGGGGTGTCATTGGTTATACGTCTCGGTCATCTCTTGTTCGCATTGACGGCACTTTGAACAGTGGACGTTACATTTCAGATGTGTTACGACCCGTGGCTCTACCCTTCATTCGATCCCTGCGAAACCCTACATTTCAGCAGGATAATGCACGACCGCATGTTTCAAGTCCTGTGAGGGCCTTTCTGGATACAGAAAATGTTCGACTGCTGCCCTGGCCAGCACATTCTCTACATCTCTCACCAATTGAAAACGTCTGGTCAATAGTAGCCGAGCAACTGGCTCGTCACAATATGCCAGTCACTACTCTTGATGAACTGTGATATCGTGTTGAAGCTGCATGGGCAGCTATACCTGTACACGCCATCCAATCTCTGTTTGACTCAATGCCCAGGCGTATCAGATGTGGTTGTTCTGGGTACTGATTTCTCAGAATCTATGCACCCAAATTGCGTGAAAGTGTAATCACATGTCAGTTCTAGTATAATATATTTGTCCAATGAATACCCGTTTATCATCTGCATTTCTTCTTGGTGCAGCAATTTTAACGGCCAGTAGTGTATTTCCAACAGGTGATGTAAAGCAGTTACATATAGAGCGAGAGGGTAACCCCTTGCAACCAATTTTTTGTACCAGACCGCATCTGCGTCCGACTACTTGGTACATGTCAATACGACGTGGTTCAGATCTGCTACCCGCTTTGTGTCTATATCACAGTGTCCGGAATCGATGCTGTTCAACCACTCTAGGTGAGCGGGGTAACACCCGCGTCGCAGCCTCTTGCAGATGGAGTCACACGACGTCTATTAAGCTTCAGCGAGGTGAACCACAGCCAAGAAGAGATGTTCGCTTGTATGGCCGTCCGGTGGTCGCCCTTGTAGTGCTGGGACACGCGCCATTCACAGTTCCAGTCGTGATAAGCAGTTTACTTAACAGTCGAGTTCAAATCCGTATGAGTCGTTGATGTTGGGCGGAATTGTCCTTCCGTGATTCTCCTCTTAGTGAGACAGTCAACGCTTTCACTATGGGGAATGCCTTGATGTCCTTTTATCCAATGTAAGCAGACGTCAGTGCGCGACGTCTGCATGTCCGTTATGGTCTCCAAGACACCCAAGGCATATCTGTTATTTTGTTTATGAAACTTCGGGTGTCATAGTTTCTGTAAGGCACTTTGGGAGTCCGTGAGGACCAGCAGGCGCCGGTAAGCTTGCTTGCCATAGTAAACAGCCTCCTTCGTAGCCACTAACTCCGCCGTGTAGATAGACGATTCAAGCGGCAGTGTAAACATATGGTACGTGAAAATTCACCATTATCGACAGCTGACTTAGTCGTCAAATCTGGCTTGTGACTCGCAGGAAAAAGGACTCAAAACTTAACCGGGATCACAATCGTGAGGTGAATCGCGAGCAGGTGTGGTGCAAAGTCAGCCCCATCTTAATCTAGCTAAACGAATAACAAGATAATCACTTGTAAGGGTCCCTTACCGCTCTTAACGACTGACTTTAACAATCATGTTGTTGTTGTGGTCTTCAGTCCTGAGACTGGTTTGATGCAGCTCTCCATGCTACCCTGTCCTGGGCAAGTTTCTTCATCTCCCGGTACCTACTGCAACCTACATCCTTCTGAATCTGCTTAGTGTATTCATCTCTTGGTCTCCCTCTACGATTTTTACCCTCCACACTGCCCTCCAATACCAAACTGGTGATTCCCTGATGCCTCAGAACATGTCCTACCAACCGGTCCCTTCGTCTCGTCAAGTTGTGCCACAAACTCCTCTTCTCCCCAATTCTATTCAATACCTCCTCATTAGTTATGTGATCTACCCATCTAATCTTCAGCATTCTTCTGTAGCACCACATTTCGAAAGCTTCTATTCTCTTCTTGTCTAAACTCTTTATCGTCCATGTTTCACTTCCATACATGGCTACACTCCATACAAATACTCTCAGAAACGACTTCCTGACACTTAAATCTATACTCGATGTTAACAAATTTCTCTTCTTCAGAAACGCTTTCCTTGCCATTGCCAGTCTACATTTTATATCTTCTCTACTTCGACCATCATCAATTATTTTGCTCCCCAAATAGCAAAACTCCTTTACTACTTTAAGTGTCTCATTTCCTAATCTAATTCCCTCAGCATCACCCGACTTAATTCGACTACATTCCATTATCCTCGTTTTGCTTTTTTTGATTTTCATCTTATATCCTCCTTTCAATACACTGTTCATTCCGTTCAGCTGCTCTTCCAAGTCCTTTGCTGTCTCTGACAGAATTACAATGTCATCGGCGAACCTCAAAGTTTTTATTTCTTCTCCATGGATATTAATGCCTACTCCAAATTTTTCTTTTGTTTCCTTTACTGCTTGCTCGATATACAGATTGAATAACATCGGGGAGAGGCTACAACCCTGTCTCACTCCCTTCCCAACCACTGCTTCCCTTTCGTGCCCCTCGACTCTTATAACTGCCATCTGGTTTCTGTACAAATTGCAAATAGCCTTTCGCTCCCTGTATTTTACCCCTGCCACCTTCAGAATTTGAGACAGAGTATTTCAGCCAACATTGTCAAAAGCTTTCTCTAAGTCTATAAGTGCTAGAAACGTAGGTTTGCCTTTCCTTAATCTATTTTGTAAGATAAGTCGTAGTGTCAGTATTGCCTCACGTGTTCCAACATTTCTACGGAAAAACAGACATAATGTCTTATGGGATAACAGCAATCAGTGATTTTATAATGTTACTTTAAATCCGTCTTGATTGCAAATTTTTTATTATTCAAACAGAAATAAGGAAACAAATAGATAACAGTGTGTTTCTATTCACAGAGGAGGAAAAGTTTAAACTGAAAGTAATGAATCCACGAATCCCCGAATTACGATCACAAATAAAGCTCCATAAAGTTGAAAAATCGATTCGCCCAATCGTTAATAACACCAGCAGTCCAAGTTATAAATTAAATAAAGAGCTAAATAACAGATTGAAGGCGGCATATACATATCGTCGGACTTTCAACATTAGCAACAGCTACGAATTTGCCGAGCAAATTAAAGACGTACTTATACCTCAGAATGCGTCACTAGCTTCATTGGATGTCACCAATCTGTACACAAACATTCCCGTAAAAGAAACGATTGAGATCATTAAGAACAATCTCCTCACTCATGGTAAATTGGCACTGGGGGAAGTGATTGAACTAGTGGAAATGTTGGAACAAGTCTTGTCGTTCAATTACTTTACTTTCAATGGTAAAATTTATCAACAGAAAGACGGGCTGGCAATGGGGAACAGTTTAGCTGGGACGCTGGCTGACATTTTTGTAAATCACTTAGAAAACAAATTCTTTGATGAAAATCCTAATATCGCTGAGAAAATTGTATATTACAGGAGATATGTGGACGACTCCATTTTATTATACAAAGGAGATAAAAATGATATCGAAAACTTAGCACAAAAAATGAGCTCTCAACACCCGAAAATTAGATTTACCATGGAATTTGAAGAAAACAACCGTATAGATTACTTAGATTTAACACTAATAAAGAAAAATGGGAAGCACGAATTTAGCATATTCAGAAAACCTACGTATACAGATCTAGTTATCAACGAGCGCTCTTGTCACCCACCGCGATACAAATGGGCATATTTTACTTCGATGGTATACAGGCTACTAAGATTGCCACTAAGCCAACACGAAGTAGAAAAGGAGTTAAGTATTTTAAAACAAGTGGCCGTAGCGAACGGATATACGTGTAAGCAGGTGATGAATATTTATAGGAAGATAAAGAAGAGGCAAATGGAACAAACAGAAGGAAGGCAAGTAGCAGTTAAGAGGAAGAACAAGAAAAAATATGTAGCTCTCACTTACAATGGAAGAATTGCGGACAAAATTGAAAGATGCTTTCGTAAATCCGACGTTAAAATAGGGTTCCGAACAAATAACACGTTAAAATTGAAGCTCCGGCATAGAATATGTAATAGTAGGAATAAATTTCAGGATTCAGGTGTATATAAAATCAAATGTAATGACTGCTGTAAACAATATATAGGGCAGACTGGTAGGAGCTTTGAAACCAGATTCAGGGAGCACACCTACTCTCAAAACAAAACAGCTTTTGGGGCGCATATGGCTGCGACAAAGCACTCAGTCACGAATATTGAAAACAACTTAGACATCCTGCATAGAGCTCACAAGGGACGGTTTCTTAACATTTTAGAAGAGATCGAAATATACACCCACAAAAATAAAGATCCGGATTTAATCCTCAACGAACAAAGCGAATTCAATCATAACGCCTATTTTAGCATTTATGACGACCTACTAAGATGACAACTGTTGCGTATGGAGATCCAGGCCGAGGGATGAGAGATGGTGCGCGGTGGAGAAGCCGGAAGACGCGTGCAACGCCTGGCGTCGTTGACGGGGCCCTCCTGTGCGGCCCTCTTGCCCGCGGCGATGGACAGCAGACGACTGAGCGGACCGCGGCACAACACCAAAGTGGCGGGAACCACGGAAGCAGACCGTAGAAGAAAACAAGTTCACACCAGCACCATAGATATATAAATCGCCCTATGCCTTTTAGATCGTATAAAAATGATAATTTTACTGTTTTTTAATCCTGACAAGTACAGATTTTAGCTTTGACATCTACATATTTTAATTAAATATTTTTAATATAAAAAAGATCTACTGAATACAGTATGTGCAAATGGAATGTAACAAATGTACCAGACGCCACCTGTCGGTAATAGTGTTATAATTAATATAAATGACGTGCACTCTGCCAGCCAATTTTATGTGACGTAGCATGTGAAAGTTGCTGAATTGGACGGGTTACTCCTGTAACTTAAATATCAGGTACGTTCTGGTACATTTGATGTTGATCAGATAGGATGAAAAAGATTTGCTTTTGTGAAATAGTAAATTAGTATAATTATTTTTACAGATCTGAAGATGGTTCTGAATGAACCGAAACCGGTCATATGAATAATAAAAAATTTGCAATCAAGACGGATTTAAAGTAACATTTCTACGGAATCCAAACTGATCTTCCCCGAGGTCGGTTTCTACCAGGAATCATAACTCGAAAAACTGAACTATCTCCCATCCAAACTCACAGTCCAACTGCGCACAGGAGCTGCACGTCTTATTCACCTGACTGCAGGATAGCGACTTACTGCCACTGAATAACTCTGTGCCAAATCCGGGCTACCTCGTTTCCGAGCACAGAGTCCGAAAAACTTGGAGGAGCCGAAATGACCAATCGAAAAGATGATTTTTTTCTGTGATTTCAGGAATCTCCTTCAGTCAGAAGACACGAGAGACGACGCCTGTTTTCCCTGCTCAAAATCTTCCTTCGATTCAGCGTCTAAAACTTGAACGAACGCGTGCCTTGCGCTTGGGTCTGAGGAAACCAATCGCAAAGTCGCACGTTAAGAAAGGCCAAGCAAATGAGGTTCCTCCCCCCCCCCCCCCCCCATTCAACTAGACTGATCTCCTTGCATCTTGAAGACGGTACTAGCAAGTGGAATGCCCTCCAACTCACTCGTAAACGGCTTTTGGGTCTTTCGAGGCACACCATTAAAACTGTAATGAGGCTAACGCCAGAGCAGTTTAGCGTTTGCTCATATCTGCTGTACTCAGTGTCCACGTATTGGATGAGTGAGCTGCGTTTTGCATTGTGGTAAAAAAAATGATATATTATCAACGAAGAGCTGATTGACTAATTTTCTTCTTTTACTTTCTTAGGCCAACGATCACAAAAATGTCTAAAAATGGAGTTTCTGGTCCCGATCAGCCAGTGATCATGATAAGACTGTCTGCGTGCATAAGCCACATTCGGTGACGTAGGATTTCGATAGTGTTGTCGACACCATTTGCAGCACATATGAAGACCACTGGTTGGTCGAAACCATGTTCTCCAACTTTCATTATTATTTGTGTTCAATGTAGTCTGTTTGAAACGGAAATGAGGAGCCAAGCTGTGTTGTATACACGGTCAATGAATACATCCACACTGCCAGCCAAGACGTTATCGTCGACGTCCTCAACGGGACGATAAATCCTACTATCTTTCTTTCGTATCTGTTGGATTGATGCTTTCCACGTTTGTTAGGTTTGGTGGCATCAGGACGTCCTCGATACCATCGGTAGGCCCACCTGCTGCTGGGGATTGTTGCGACATTGCGGTGGCCTCTTTGTAAGGCTGTGCAGGCGTGGGAGTAGGCCAGTCAGACTGAAGTCGAAGTGCTGTTGACTGGCGGCGTCCGCGGTGGACCGAGATTGTATCTGTGGCGAGGCTGAGTGGTCATCCGCTACTGGTGTTGGATTTGGGATTAGGTGTGTCCACCAAGGCCAGAGCTGGTCTTGGTGGTGTTGACGAGTAGCCCCTTGCCAGAGATTGCCTTGGCAAGTTGTCACTCGTGTGGCGGCTGTACAATAGCTGGTATCGAGACTGTGTTTTCCGGATAGAATCGAGGTGTGCAGCGTTGGTGCGGCACAGTGCCTACATCATGGTAATGTCGGTAGCATCCTTAGCTGACAACCGTGTCGCAACTCCAGGACACATATTTTCGTTGTTTGTCGCTCGTAATGATGGTTAAATATTTTGTACTCCCTGATAAAATATTAATTTAAAATCTAAAAGAGAAGATAATGAGTCTTAAAATGTCGCTGAGTGATGGGAGAAGGGCGACAGATGAGAAAAATTCGTTTTATTATCAGTTTTGTGAAAGATCTGTTGCGTGTTTACTGTAAAGAACATTCGAGCCGCCACCTAGCTTCGCATTCCTGGGAATGAGGTACTTTGGATAGTGATGTAAATGGGGTGCAGATGCATAGCAATGATCTAAGAACAAGAGGCACTTCTTCTCTTGCAGATGTTTTTGAAACGCAATGACTTTCTTTTCTAAAATTTCATTTAACATGTTTAAAAAAAGACAGACTCATTTTGCAACTAATTATTCACTGTTAAACTCCCACAGTGCTGGAAAAAAAGTTAGTACACGCTTTTAGAGGTTTCCAATTCACTCAATATTTATTATTGCAACAGTGGATATGGGGTATATGACATGATTACCTTTACAGTTCTGAGATATCAGATATCGAACCATGATGAGACACCCATATTAGTGCTTGGTGTAGGCTCCATGGCAACAACGCACGCGATGACTCTGGGATCCAGTCTATAGTGTACAGTTGGCGAATACTGCCCTGGGATACCTTATGCCACGCCTACTCGACCTGTTCACGTAGTTCTCTAAGAATTGTTGGTTGACGAGTCACATGGTCACTTCTCGTCCGATCACATCCCATAAATGCTCGATTGGAGACAAATCCGGAGATTGTGCGGGCGGGGGAATGTTGAGTTTCACAGGCAGTGTTTGGGCGAGCATTATCCTGTTGGAACAACATATCACCTTCCAGTTGTAAGAACGGCAAAATAACGGTCTAACAAGTTTCTTCACATAAGGCCTGAGGTGAGGCCTGTGTCTTGGACGAATGTCTACTACGAGACAGCGCAGAACCTCGTCTACAAATGTGAGATTGTTCACGAGAGCTCTGATACCAGGTGTTGTAGTTGGCGGAAGAGCCAACACCGTGTTACTAGAGGAGGCCGAAATGCACGCGTTTAGCTCACGCAGGCTGGCGTGAGGAGGGAAGGACTATACTGACGTGAAGTCTGGAACATGACAAGGAATTAGAATTCAGAAAGCGGACGTACTTAGTTTGATACTTAACTTTAATCCATTAATGATGAACGTCACTCTTGACGGTACATGATTCACAATATTATCTGTGCAGGATACATAGTAACTGAATATGGCGCCTTGCAAGGTCGTAGCAAATGACGTAGCTGAAGGCTATGCTAAACTGTCGTCTCTGCAAATGAGAGCGCATGCAGGCAGTGAACCTTCGCTAGCAAAGTCGGCTGTACAACTGGGCGAGTGCTAGGAAGTCTCTCTAGATTAGACCTGCCGTGTGGCGGCACTCGGTCTGCAATCACTGATAGTGGCGACACGCGGGTCCGACGCATACTAACTGACCGAGGCCGATTTATAGGCTACCACCTAGCAAGTGTGGTATAAGGCTTCCGCCCGCCGTGGGGAGGACCCCATGCTGACGTATGCGACGAGGTGGGGAGCCTAAAAACAGGCGAGGCTGTGCCACCTGCACCCTGCCATTCGGACCGCGAGGAGCTAGGGTACGCCTGAAAACATACTCGTGCACGCCAACATGCGGTGTATGCGCCCGTAGAGAGACAGGAGTGTCGACCTTCATCGGGCCGGGGCACCCGACGGGCGAAGACGACATATGGTCCGGAGCGAGCAAGAGTTCCATGTCGGAGGACAACTGGTCCCCGGGAGCGATCGGCGGCGCGTGACCCAGGGAGGCGCCCGACGGCTACAGCGACGCGTCCACTGCTGGCGTCGCCGGCGGGAGAACAGGCGGCGGCGGCGGCACGTCGCCATGGGGCAAAATGGAAGGCAGCGTCGGCAACACCTGGGGCTGAGGCGAGCCAGTAGATGGGTCCCCGGGGCGCTGACCGGACGGCACCGTCGCTGAAAGCAGATGGCGAGCGGCAGATCCCGTGCGACGACAGAGGCGCAGCTGATTGAGATGCCGGCGCACCTCACCAGACGCCCCCAAAACCAGATACATAGCGCGTACGAGGCAGCGAAGAATGCGCCCTTCGAGCCAACGCCGTGAACCGCGATAGTGGCGGTAGTAGACAACGTCGCCTGGAGCAAAAGCAGGCTTCTGCCGCTTCACAGGAACCTGATGCGGCGGGTGTAGCAAAGACAGCAAGGTTCGATGATGGCGACCGTGGAGCAACTCAGCCGGCGAGCGACCATCTCGGGGCTGAGAGCGATATGGGGACAAAAAGAGCAACAACGCGTCCTCCCGAGAATGCGACTCTTTCAACTTCAACATCTGGGACTTGAAAGTCCTGACCAATCGTTCAGCGGCACCGTTTGACTGTGGCGAAAACGGCGCGGACGTCAGATGTTGAATACCATTGGCCTTGCAGAATGACTGAAATTCTGCGGACATGAATTGTGGGCCATTGTCGGAAACAATTGTCTGTGGAAGACCTTCAATGCAAAAGATAGCAGATAACGCTTGGATGGTGGCAGATGATGTCGTGGAAGACATCCGGACAACAAAAGGAAAGTTACTGAATGAATCTATCACAACCAACCATCGAGCATTCCAGAATGGCCCGGCAAAATCGATGTGTAAGCGTTGCCAAGGGAAAGTGGCTTTTGGCCATGCAAAGAATTTCCGTGGTGGTGCTGATTGTTGTTCGGCACACACCATGCAAGAAGAGCACATAGTCGTAATCGCAGCATCGATTCTAAACCAAGTACAGTGCTGACGAGCAAGTTGTTTCATTCTCATTATACCCCAATGTCCTAGGTGGAGAAGGAATGTAACGAACGTGGTACCACGACCCTGGACTGATCATTATCAGAACGCAACAGCAAAACACCACGTCGAACAAAAAGTCTCTCCTTGTGAGCAAAAAATCGGCGAGCCAATGGGTCCCCGATCCGTGACTTTGACAAGGGCCATTGCGTAGCAACAAAACGCAGAACTGTAGCAAGGACAGGGTCGGCAGTTGTGGCTGTAGCTACACGACGAAAATCAATCGGAAACAATTCGACCACGTCATCAGTTTTCGAATCAATGAACATGCAAGCAAGTTCGGAGGAATCGAATGCCCTATCCTCAGCAACAGGCAAACGGGACAACGCATCGGCGTTGCCGTGCTTAGCAGTGGACCGATACAAGATATCATAGTGGTACTGCGAGAGGAAGATAGACCAGCGAATGAATTTCTGCGCTGTACGTGGAGGTACAGGCTTGTTCGGATGAAAAAGCGATGTCAGGGGTTTGTGGTCCGTGATTATGGTAAAGGGACGACCATACAAGAAGTCATGAAACATTGTAACACCAAATACGAGAGCCAATGCTTCTTTCTCGGTCTGTGAATAATTTCTTTGCGCCGACGAGAGCAATTTGGACGCAAAGGCAATAGGGCGATCGTGCGAGCCATCTTTGTGCGCAAGCACAGCACCGATCCCGAAATCCGATGCATCTACCATCAATAAAAGGGGCTTCCGGGGATCGAATGGCATAAGGCAAGTATTGGAAAGTAACGCCGATTTCAATCGGCGAATGGGGCGTTCGCATTCCGTCGTCCAGACGAACGTAACACCTTTACGGCGTAAGCGATGAATCGGAGCTGAAATGGAAGAGGCATGCGGCACATATCTGTGATAATAGTTGATTTTTCCCAGCACACTCTGTAGCTGCTTCAAATTCTGCGGCGACGGCAAGTCTTGTGTGGCATGGAGGTGCGTGGGACTGGGATGTATGCCTTGGGCATTGAGTACATGTCCCAGGTATGGCAAGTCACTAGCAAAAAACACACATTTGTCCTTCCGTAAGCGAAGACCATTATGTCGCAAGACCTGAAATAATGTTCTGAGATTGGCTAAATGTTCTTTTTCCATCTTTCTGGAGGCCACAATATCGTCCAGATAGTTTGCTGCAGTAGGGACCGACGCACAAACAGTTTGTAGATATTGCTGAAACAATGCAGGGGCGGATGCACGCCCGAATGGCAGCCGTTTGAATTGATACAAACCAAGATGCGTATTAACCACCAAAACGCGCTGGGATTCTTCGTCCACCGGTATTTGCAAGTACGCATTTGCTAGGTCCAACTTCGAAAAATATTTGCCCGGGCACAGTTTGTCGAAAAGATCTTCCGGGCGGGGTAAAGGAAAAATTGCAATCTCTAGTTGTGGATTCACTGTTGCCTTGAAGTCCACACAAAGTCTCAATTTTCCCAAAGGTTTTGGCAAAATTACTAAGGGTGATCCCCAGAGAGAAGCCTGCACACGTTCAATTACACCTTGTGACTCCATATCGTCTAATGTTCGGTTGTGCGTTTACTTTCAGTTCCAAATGTGCTTTATAGTTCTTAGCGCAACTGAGGCCCAGTGCAAAAATGTCTGTAAATTCTTCACATAGACGAGAAACACTGTCTGAAGGCACAGTCTGGTTCACTGATAGGCCCTGATCTACTATAGACAAGGTAAACAACTGAAATAAATCGAAACCAAACAGGTTCACTGCAGAAGAAGAACGAAGGACGTAAAATGATACAAGTTTTGTTTGTCCTTTGTATGTTGCAAGAAGACTGCACTGTCCTAACACAGGGATCTCTTGACCGCAATAGCTAGTTAACGTAACATTTGCGGCACGTAACGGAGGTGTGCCCAGCAGTTTGTAAGTGTCGTGATTGATCAGTGAAACTGCAGCTCCGGTATCGAGCTGGAATGGTATCACTTTGCCGTTAATGTTCAAGTCTACAAAAAGTTTATTGTCCTGCTGAAGACAAGAGCGACTGTCTCGTGCAACGTGAACTGACACTGGTACAAAATCACTTGCGACTTGACGGGAGTTCCGGCGATGTCGACGCACACGACGAACACAGTCACTGTTAGAGAGAGTGACACTGGGCGGAGTGAAATGAACGACATGAATTTCCATGGGCGAAGTTTCGCGAGCCTGAGTATCCTTGGTTCGATTCCGATTCTGGCGCGAAGCAAAGGGCATGGAATGGTTTGGAGTTTCTGATCTGAGCTTTTTCTGGCGAACACTCTGACCATGTCCTTTTTTATTACAGTAAAAGCAAATAGCTTGACGTGGCGGGCAATACTCACGCGAATGTTTAGTAGCGGACCGCAGGCATGATTTGAGCACTGCATTTGCTTGCGGGCGCGGCACACGTGGCTGAGACCCTGGCGGCAGCGGCGCGGCTGGGCGCGAGGACTGTTTACTGCTCCCGTGCAGCTCGCCTGGCGGGCCGGTTAACCTGAAACACGTCTGGCGAAGTTTCAAATGATTCCTGAGCAAAGTCAAGTGTGTCCTGCCGATCCAATATGTCCATCACTTGTTGAAGGGAGGGATTGACTAGTTTCAAAATCTGTTCCCTTACACGAACATCAGAAACGTTCTGTGCAATAGCATCACGTACCATAGTATCTGAATATGGGAGTCCACATTGACACTCAAAAGCACAGTCCCTAGTAAGGCCTTGCAAGGTTGCAACCCACTCCCGATTAGTCTGACCTGCCGTATGTTTTCTACGAAGGAAGGTATACCGTTTCGCAACTACATTGACAGGTTGTTTGAAATATGCATCTAATACAGACAAAATTTCGTCGTAGAACAGAGTTGCTATGTCGCGTCGGGGAAATTATTTGACTATCACATGGTAGGTTTGCACACCAATGCACGACAAAAGAAAAGGCTGCCGCTCGTTACCTTGAATTCTGTAGGCGACGAGATGGAATCCAAATTGGCGTGATCACTCTGTCCAGCTTTCCAGTGCAGCATCAAAAGGTCGGAAGGGCTGTCCAACTGCGAGTTGTGGCTGCGTTAGCGGTGGAGCGAAAATCACTGACTGAAAAATTTGATGAATTGGCCCGTCGTATTCACGTTATCGAAAATAACAATGACACCAAATCAGAGGATACGTCACCAGTTTCATCTAATCAAACACCCGAATTCCAAAATTTACAGCAGACAGTCAGTGAGATAGATTCGTTCAACAATACATTGCATAGAAAATTGTCTTTACAGCAAGAAGTAACAGAAATGAAAAATTTTCATCCTCTAACACGTCACCGCATATGCCACATTCTGAACATTTGTCACACTTATATAGCCAGTATAACTTAGGTAATTTACAGAGAGTACGTGACTTAGATTCCGAACAGTCACAGACAAACAGATTGTCATACAATCCTGAACCAGTTCAGACCTTCAGAGACGATAATTTTGATTACAAGCACTTTCTATCCGTTAGAAAATTTAAGGTATTTAAAAATGACAGAACACAGATTCACCCTTTGGATTGGGTACAACAATTTAGTTTTGCATTTCCACCAACTTGGCCCGTAACAACATAAACTTGAATTTATTTGCAGTTTTTTAGAAAGCGAACCGGCAACTCGTATGAGACCGATCGCAAGACAATGTTATTCGGTAGAAGAATTTCAGAATGCTTTCCTGTCAGCGTATTGGTCGAAGACGGCACAGCGCGGAATCAAGGATCAGTTAATTAGCTTACCGAATTATGAGAACTCAAATTTTCCCACTGTCATGCAATTTTTTGAACACATGGTACAACAAAACCAATACTTAAGTGAGCCATACAGTGAATCAGCACTTATCCAGTTATGTATTTCTAAATTACCATGATCGTTAAGAGTATCACTTTTAACAGGACAGCAGAAAGAAAATATTTCGGCAATTAGAGATCTGTTACAGCTTTTGGAAGTTCAGCAATCAGATTATACTTTCATAAACAAAAATTTTTCACATCATAACCGAGGCCAACAAACATACATTAATTACGATCAGCCACGCTATTTCAATAGCAAAGGTGATAGACGCTCTAGGAATGACAACCACCAGCATTTTAATAACAGACAAAATTTTAATTATCAGTATCATCAAAATTTTCAGCAACAGCATTTTGGTAAGATTAGAGGCATTTACCTACAACAGCAACAAAACCAGCCGGTTAGCATGCCTAACCAACAATGTAACGTACAAGGTCAAACAAGCTTCAATGTTTCGCCGTCTACACGTATAGCGTCGGCCCCACCAAATAGTAACGCACAGCAACAAGGAAATCACTGCGTACAGAAAACAAATCATTTCAATTCCTATCGTAACGCGCCGTATAGTAATGACTATCATGACAGACGTAAAAGTAATGAGCACAGTTTTCAGCGTAACAGTCGGTCTTATCAGCAGCAAAATCATCCGCAACAACAGATTATCATGAATGAACCAGACAGAACAGTACAAATAGTCGAAATGCCACAGCATCCTCCCGCAAATAACAGCACGTCAGAAAGAATTTGACTAGATACAGTACAGGTTGCATCTTCCAGCAACGCAAGCAATACTTTTGACACACAGAATCATGTTCACGAAAATGTTATTACTTTTGACAACATTCGAGACACTCTTTTACATGAAAAACCAGTTATTCAAAAAACCATTTCCCACCATGTCATTGAAGTAAAGATTGGAACATACACTTTTTCAACAGTAATCGATTCTGGATCACCAATGTCAGTTATAAATGAAGAAACTTTTCAGCGAATGTAACAAAGAGAACACCTATCCTACGTTATCATTAGGCAAAACTAAAGTAAAAGGAGCAGTATATATTAAAGGAGTAGATGTAAAATTACAGACACACTTATCATTTTGCATTGCAGGTCATACGTTCCACTAAAATTTTTGGATTGTTCTCTTATTGACAACAGACGTTATTTTAGGTACGAATTTTCTGGTACAACATGACGCAAATATTGACTTTCAAAATTCCTATTTAATGATGAAAGATGAAAATGTACAACTGGCATTGGAATTTCAGCACGCTTTATCTGCAAATGAACAGGCAATTAATCGAACAGAGGTCGTTTCTACATCACGTCACATAGACTGTCATTCCACATTGTTCACAGATACGTACGTACACAATTATAATACACCAGACGAAGCTGACTATGACGTTATGCAGATGATTTGTGATAAAGTAAAACAAAGCAGTGCAAATACAGACGATGAACGTACTCAGCTACGCAATATTCGTTTACAGCAAGCTCCAGATTTTGACAACATCCCTGGTACTATGTCCGGTTTTATGTATGAATTTCAAGTTAAACAGCATGACACGTTTAAAGCCAAACATTATCCTATTCCGTATATCTACAGAGAACAAGTTAAGAAAGAATTACAAGCTATGCTTGACCAAGAAATTATTGAACCGGCAATTAGTCCGTACATAAACCCGCTCCTTTTTGTAAAGAAAAAGGATGGTTCACTTCGACTCGTGCTTGATTCGCGTCATGTCAACGACATTATTATTAATGAAACAGATCGCCCACAGAGATTAGAAGAACTTTTACAGAAATTTCATGGTACTGCTATTTATTCCAAATTAGATTTAAAATCGGGATTTTGGCAAATTCAGCTCCATCCGAACTGCAGAAAGTACACAGCATTTCTCTGTTTTGGTGACTGTTACCAGTTTTGCAAATTACCGTTCGGTTTAACAATTTCTTCAGGAGCATTTATTCGCGGTTTGAATAGTATACTTCCGACAGAACTGAAAGACAGAATCACAACGTATGTAGACGACATTCTTATTACCGAAGCTAACTGGTCTGAACACAATCTGGTTCTGGAACAACTGTCGCAAACTTTTCGTGCACAAGGACTCACAGGTAATCTTAGCAAATCGCACTTTGGCAAAACTTTCATAAAATTTCTTGGACATGTAATTTCAGCAGAAGGCATTGCCCCTGACCCGGAAAAACTTCAAGCTTTACGTGACATTACTGTTCCAACGACGAAGAAACAACTACGCAGCTTTTTGGGATTAACTAACTTTTTCCGTAAATTTATTCATTACTCTGCTTTAGACACCCCTAGATTATGCCAGTTGACCGGTAAAAACGCTATTTGGTCCTGGGATACCCAAGCGCAGTCTGAATTTGTCAACCTGAAACATGCCTTGTTAAATGCACCACTTTTATCACACCCAGATCCTACCAGAAATTTTTCCATTGCCACCGACAGTTCTAACACCGCTTTATGCGTACACATTTTTCCGGAAATTGAAGAAGACGGTACTACAGTAATTAAAAACATCGCCTTTGCAAGTCGCATTTTGTCACCTGCTGAACGCAATTACTCTGTTACAGAACTTGAAACATTATATGTTGTATGGGCATTTACGAGATTTAGGCATTTTCTTTATGGAAGACACACTACCGTTTACACAGATCATAGAGCTATTCAGTTTTTACTCTCCGCTAAATTTACACACGACAGGTTAAGCAGATGGAAACTTTATTTACAGGAATTTAATTTTACAATTGTTCACATTCCCGGTACACAAAATGTTGTAGCAGACGCACTATCCCGTTCTCTCAGCAACAATCAGCAAGACATCGCAACCAACTTCTGTCAAACAAATTTCAGCGTCATGTATATTCAACAAGTCGCATTTGAAAATTTCATTTCATCGTCATTACGAGACATAGCACAAGAGCAGAGCAAAGACAACGTGTGGAAAGAAATTAAACACCTTTGGCAAAATAGGAATAACATTACCATTAGAAACCATTATACTGTACGCAATAATATTCTGTTTCGCCGCTCTCACCCTGACAGCAAGAACTGGTTATTATATATTCCTGACGAACTTGTTAACAAATTGATTTGGTATACTCATTTAAGTTACGCACATTATGGACCCAGAAAATGTTTTCTTGTACTGAGACGGAACTGTTATGTTGCGAACATGGAGAAACGTATTCGACAGCCGGCCGGGGTGGCCGAGCGGTTCTAGGCGCTGCAGTCTGGAACCGCGCGACCGCTACAGTCGCAGGTTCGAATGCTGCCTCGGGCATGGATGTGTGTGAAGTCCTTAGGTTAGTTAGGTTTAAGTAGTTCTAGGGGACTGATGACCTCAGAAGTTAAGTCCCATAGTGCTCAGAGCCATTTGAACCATTTTTCGTATTCGACGAGTTTCAGCGTCATGTAAAATCTGCCAGAAAGCTAAATCAGACACGACTTCACATATTCCTCCGTTACATCCCATTGTACCCATTAAATTGAGACACATGGTCGCTGTAGACATTTTTGGACCGATTCCCAGAACTAATAGAGGTTTCGCCAACATCTTTGTCGCTGTTGAACTCACTTCGAAATTTGTTACCTTCACTCCGTTACGCAAAGCTACTGCTAAATCTATTTCGAATGCATTTGTAAAACATTTCTTATTCCATGTAGGACATGTATTAAAAGTAATTTCTGACAATGGACCACAATTTCGATCTGCGATATGGACACGTATGTTACGAGTTAGAAACATTTCTTCGATCTATATATCCAAGTATGACGCTTCTTCGAACCCTTGTGAACGACTAATAAAAGAAATTGGTAAACCATGTAGAATATACTGCCGTAAAAGACATATTGATTGGGATACACACATACTCTCATTCCAGGATGTAACTAACTCATTACCAAATGAATCTACTATGCTATCTCCGACTGTTGTATTGATAAATGTTGAACCACCTAACAAAATTAAAGAATTAGTATCTTTTCCTACATCTCGTCGACTACGCCACCATGAAATAATTAACATTGCGCTCAACAACATCAAACGTGCCTCAGAGCGCCGGAAAAGACAGCAAAAGCAGATTTGTAATCGCCGTGACATTCACATTGGACAGAAGATGTTAGTACGCACACACTATTTATCCAACAGAGGAAAAAGTAGGTGCAGTAAATTTGAGCTTCTATACGCAGGTCCATATACAGTGTGTGCGCACTTCATTTCATTTGTTAATGTGTTCAGTTCATGTAAAAATACTAAGGACTTATACAGTGCATGTGCACTTTGTCATTTGTTAATATATTTTGTACTCATTGCGTATACATTTTGTCATTTCTTAATACGTTCTGAACTCAGTGCATGTGTACTCCATTTCATTTCTTAATATGTTCTGCACTTATCAATTATGTATATATTCTCTGACTGTAGACTTAGTAAACTAAATAGATTATAGAAAAATTTGTTGCTCATGGCAAGTCCAATTGACTCACCATCGCTGCCAAATTTTTGCCCCCCCCCCCCTCCCTCCCAGTGGTGGGTTATGTAAGAGGTCCATGATTAAAGAATTTGTTGCTAGCGCACTCGAGCAGATGTAATTTCGATGGATTGCTCACGCGCCGCCTGCGATATGTAAGCTGTAAGAGAATCTCAGACCAGAGAGCACTGTTGTATGCAGTAGGAACTGTGTAGTACTGTAGTAAGAACGAGCAGTCGTGTGTGTGGAGTTGGCTGGGCCGGTAGTGGGAGCGATGGCGGTGCCTGAGTGTTGTACGAGGGCAGTTCAATAAGTAATGCAACACATTTTTTTCTGAAACAGGGGTTGTTTTATTCAGCATTGAAATACACCAGGTTATTCCCCAATCTTTTAGCTACACAACACTATTTTTCAACGTAATCTCCATTCAATGCTACGGCCTTACGCCACCTTGAAATGAGGGCCTGTATGCCTGCACGGTACCATTCCACTGGTCGATGTCGGAGCCAACGTCGTACAGCATCAATAACTTCTTCATCATCCGCGTAGTGCCTCCCACGGATTGCGTCCTTCATTGGGCCAAACATATGGAAATCCGACGGTGCGAGATCGGGGCTGTAGGGTGCATGAGGAAGAACAGTCCACTGAAGTTTTGTGAGCTCCTCTCGGGTGCGAAGACTTGTGTGAGGTCTTGCGTTGTCATGAAGAAGGAGAAGTTCGTTCAGATTTTTGTGCCTACGAACACGCTGAAGTCGTTTCTTCAATTTCTGAAGAGTAGCACAATACACTTCAGAGTTGATCGTTTGACCATGGGGAAGGACATCGAACAGAATAACCCCTTCAGCGTCCCAGAAGACTGTAACCATGACTTTACCGGCTGAGGGTATGGCTTTAAACTTTTTCTTGGTAGGGGAGTGGGCGTGGCGCCACTCCATTGATTGCCGTTTTGTTTCAGGTTCGAAGTGATGAACCCATGTTTCATCGCCTGTAACAATCTTTGACAAGAAATTGTCACCCTCAGCCACATGACGAGCAAGCAATTCCGCACAGATGGTTCTCCTTTGCTCTTTATGGTGTTCGGTTAGACAACGAGGGACCCAGCGGGAACAAACCTTTGAATATCCCAACTGGTGAACAATTGTGACAGCACTACCAACAGAGATGTTAAGTTGAGCACTGAGTTGTTTGATGGTGATCCGTCGATCATCTCGAACGAGTATGTTCGCACGCTCCGCCATTGCAGGAGTCACAGCTGTGCACGGCCGGCCCGCACGCGGGAGATCAGACAGTCTTTCTTGACCTTGCGGCGATGATGACACACGCTTTGCCCAACGACTCACCGTGCTTTTGTCCACTGCCAGATCACCGTAGACATTCTGCAAGCGCCTATGAATATCTGAGATGCCCTGGTTTTCCGCCAAAAGAAACTCGATCACTGCCCGTTGTTTGTAACGCACATCCGTTACAGACGCCATTTTAACAGCTCCGTACAGCGCTGCCACCTGTCGGAAGTCAATGAAACTATACAAGACAAAGCGGGAATGTTTGAAAACATTCCACAAGAAATTTCCGGTTTTTTCAACCAAAATTGGCCGAGAAAAAAATGTGTTGCATTACTTATTGAACTGCCCTCGTAGTATAAGGTAAAAGCAGCCTCGCGCATATGTAGTATTGTTATATCAAGTCCCACGTAAATGTTTTAAAAAATCTCTTAATAATAAAAAGTAATTTTTGACAGTCATTCATCTCAAATTAAAGAATTTACTAATTTCTCCAGTCCATGCTCATCCCGATTATTGTAAAGAAAAATCAGTTGTTTCCTTTAATACATGACAAATCTATCGGCCAGCATTGCACTGGGCTGTGCCAGAAAATTTTCTTATAGGAGCAGATATATACGCGTAATCCGGCGACCTTATTGAGGTAAGAATTTTCAATTTATTCAGTATGATCTATCAGGGCCATGACGCAGTACTGCTGACGTCCAAAATTTACCAGTTTAAATTCACATTCAATCATTGAAAGGTTATAAGTGAGCCACAATTTTATTGAGAGATTGGTCACATTTTTATTATTGGTAGGTTACGGAATTTATCTGTTGGTAGGTTACGCTGAATGTGAATATACACTCCTGGAAATGGAAAAAAGAACACATTGACACCGGTGTGTCAGACCCACCATACTTGCTCCGGACACTGCGAGAGGGCTGTACAAGCTATGATCACACGCACGGCACAGCGGACACACCAGGAACCGCGGTGTTGGCCGTCGAATGGCGCTAGCTGCGCAGCATTTGTGCACCGCCGCCGTCAGTGTCAGCCAGTTTGCCGTGGCATACGGAGCTCCATCGCAGTCTTTAACACTGGTAGCATGCCGCGACAGCGTGGACGTGAACCTTATGTGCAGTTGACGGACTTTGAGCGAGGGCGTATAGTGGGCATGCGGGAGGCCGGGTGGATGTACCGCCGAATTACTCAACGCGTGGGGCGTGAAGTCTCCACAGTACATCGATGTTGTCGCCAGTGGTCGGCGGAAGGTGCACGTGCCCGTCGACCTGGGACCGGACCGCAGCGACGCAAGGATGCACACCAAGACCGTAGGATCCTACGCAGTGCCGTAGGGGACCGCACCGCCACTTCCCAGCAAATTAGGGACACTGTTGCTCCTGGGGAATCGGCGAGGACCATTCGCAACCGTCTCCATGAAGCTGGGCTACGGTCCCGCACACCGTTAGGCCGTCTTCCGCTCACGCCCCAACATCGTGCAGCCCGCCTCCAGTGGTGTCGCGACAGGCGTGAATGGAGGGACGAATGGAGACGTGTCTTCTTCAGCGATGAGAGTCGCTTCTGCCTTGGTGCCAATGATGGTCGTATGCGTGTTTGGCGCCGTGCAGGTGAGCGCCACAATCAGGACTGCATACGACCGAGGCACACAGGGCCAACACCCGGCATCATGGTGTGGGGAGCGATCTCCTACACTGGCCGTACACCACTGGTGATCGTCGAGGGGACACTGAATAGTGCACGGTACATCCAAACCGTCATCGAACCCATCGTTCTACCATTCCTAGACCGGCAAGGGAACTTGCTGTTCCAACAGGACAATGCACGTCCGCATGTATCCCGTGCCACCCAACGTGCTCTAGAAGGTGTAAGTCAACTACCCTGGCCAGCAAGATCTCCGGATCTGTCCCCCATTGAGCATGTTTGGGACTGGATGAAGCGTCGTCTCACGCGGTCTGCACGTCCAGCACGAACGCTGGTCCAACTGAGGCGCCAGGTGGAAATGGCATGGCAAGCCGTTCCACAGGACTACATACAGCATCTCTACGATCGTCTCCATGGGAGAATAGCAGCCTGCATTGCTGTGAAAGGTGGATATACACTGTACTAGTGCCGACATTGTGCATGCTCTGTTGCCTGTGTCTATGTGCCTGTGGTTCTGTCAGTGTGATCATGTAATGTATCTGACCCCAGGAATGTGTCAATAAAGTTTCCCCTTCCTGGGACAATGAATTCACAGTGTTCTTATTTCAATTTCCAGGAGTGTATGTTGTAACACATAATTATATTTTTTACTGCTGGGAGGTATTTTATTTGACTGTGGGGAGGTTACACTCACTGTTGGGAGGTTACAACATTGCTTTCGCCTTTATCTGCAATTTTCTGTAGCATTTCAGATTTGAATATGGCTAACTGTTCATCTGAAACTAGTAATCAATGATGGTCGAAATACTGCGACCTGGCCTATTAATCGATATTATATAAAAATCTTTAACAAATTACTCTAACTATTGGCACAGTTACTGCTAAGAAGCGCAGCGCCTTTTCGTTACTGAAAGAATATGTAGTGTATTATATATGTGGTGTTTGTTCTTTCGGACATGTTCGAAATAACAGAGAAAATTTTGATCCTGCAACCATTATGAATGATGACACTAAGGAAAGAAAGACATTAGCTCCGCTGGGCGGAGTGGCCGTGCTGTTCTAGGCGCTACAGTCTGGAGCCGAGCGACCGCTACGGTCGCAGGTTCGAATCCTGCCTCGGGCATGGATGTGTGTGATGCCCTTAGGTTAGTTAGGTTAAATTAGTTCTAAGATCTAGGCGACTGATGACCTCAGAAGTTAAGTCGCATAGTGCTCAGAGCCGTTTGGACCATTTGAACATTAGCTGCCGGTGGGCACTGATTTAAATCAATAGGAAAAGTTTAAAATTTGTACCGGACTAGGACTGGGACCCATGTCTCCCGCTTACTAGGCACATGTACAGACCACTGCATCGCCCTGACACAGTGATCATTGCAACTGCACAGGCTAACCGAGCACGTCTCCTGTCAGACCCAAATTCTCAACTCATCCGCACACTACTGATGTGGTGTCCATTGCCCATTATTCTCAATACTCACGGCATTTCTCCAATTTCCTTTAGAGTTCGAGGTTGGTGTGCATCCGCACTGAAAGGATCATTAAAAAAATAATAAAATTTCTTTATTCCAAAAACTTAATAATTATACAATTTTGACCCACTACTTGAAGCCCACGCCTACCACAGTAGTACAAGTTTATATGCGGACTAGCTCTGCAGATGACGAGGAAATTGAAGAAATGTATGATGAAATCAATGAAATTATTGAGATAGTGAAGGGAGATGAAAATTTAATAGTCATGGGTGACTGGAATTCGTCAGTAGGAAAAGAGAGAGAAGGAAACGTAGTAGGTGAATATGGATTGGGGCTAAGAAATGAGAGAGGAAGCCGTCTGGTAGAATTTAGGAACCAGGTTTTAAATTGTAAGACATTTCCAGGGGAAGATGTGGGCTCTGACCACAATCTATTGGTTATGAACTGTAGATTAAAACTGAAGAAACTACAAAAAGGTGGTAATTTAAGAAGATGGGACCTGGATAAACTGACTAAAGCAGAGGTTGTACAGAGTTTCAGGGAGAGCATTAGGGAACAATTGACAAGGAGGGGGGAAAGAAATACAGTAGAAGAAGAATGGGTAGCTTTGAGGGATGAAGTAGTGAAGGCAGCAGAGGATCAAGTAGGTAAAAAGACGAGGGCTAGTAGAAATCCTTGGGTAACAGAAAAAATATTGAGTTTAATTGATGAAAGGAGAAAATATAAAAATGCAGTAAATGAAGCAGGCAAAAACGAAAACAACCCTCTCAAAAATGAGAACAACAGGAAGTGCAAAATGGCTAAGCAGGGATGGCTAGAGGACAAATGTAAGGATGTAGAGGCTTATCTCTCTAGGGGTAAGATAGATACTGCCTACAGGAAAATTAAAGAGACCTTTGGAGAAAAGAGAACCACTTGTATGAACATCAAGAGCTCAGATGGAAACCCAGTTCTAAGCAAAGAAGGGAAAGTAGAAAGGTGGAAGGAGTATATAGAGGGTCTATACAAGGGCGATGTACTTGAGGACAATATTATGGAAATGGAAGAGGACGTAGATGAAGATGAAATGGGAGATACGATACTGCGCAAAGAGTTTGACAGAGCACTGAAAGACCTATGTCGAAACAAGGCCCCGGGAGTAGACAACATTCCATTAGAACTACTGACAGCCTTGGGAAAGACAGTCCTGACAAAACTCTACCATCTGGTGAGCAAGATGTATGAGACAGGCGAAATACCCTCAGACTTCAAGAAGAATATAATAATTCCAATCCCAAAGAAAGCGGGTGTTGATAGATGTGAAAATTATCGAACTATCAGTTTAATAAGTCACGGTTGCAAAATACTAACGCAAATACTTTACAGACGAATGGGAAAAGTGGTAGAAGCCGACCTCGGGGAAGATCAGTTTGGATTCCGTAGAAATGTTGGAACACGTGAGACAATACTGACCCTACGACTTATCTTAGAAGCTAGATTAAGGAAAGACAAACCTACGTTTCCAGCATTTGTAGACTTAGAGAAAGCTTTTGACAATGTTGACTGGAATACTCTCTTTCAAATTCTGAAGATGGCAGGGGTAAAATACAGGGAGCGAAAGGCTATTTACAATTTGTACAGAAACCAGATGGCAGTTATAAGAGTCTAGGGACATGAAAGGGAAGCAGTGGTTGGGAAGGGAGTGAGACAGGGTTGTAGCCTCTCCCCAATGTTATTAAATCTCTATATTGAGCAAGCAGTGAAGGAAACGAAAGAAAAATTCGGAGTAGGTATTAAAATCCATGGAGAAGAAATAAAAACTTTGAGGTTCGCCGATGACATTGTAGTTCTGTCAGAGACAGCAAAGGACTTGGAAGAGCAGTTGAACGGAATGGACAGTGTCTTGAAAGGAGGGTATAAGATGAACATCAACAAAAGCAAAACAAGGATAATGGAATGTAGTCGAATTAAGTAGGGTGATGCTGAAGGAATTAGATTAGGAAATGAGACACTTAAAGTAGTAAAGGAGTTTTGCTATTTGGGGATCAAAATAACTGATGATGGTCGAAGTAGAGAGGATATAAAATGTAGATTGGCAATGGCAAGGAAATTGAAGAAGAGAAATTTGTTAACATCGAGTATAGATTTAAGTGTCAGGAAGTCGTTTCTGAAAGTATTTGTATGGAGTGTAGCCATGTATGGAAGTGAAACATGGACGATAAATAGTTTGGGCAAGAAGAGAATAGAAGCTTTCGAAATGTGGTGCTACAGAAGAATGCTTAAGATTAGATGGGTAGATCACATAACTAATGAGGAAGTACTGAATAGGATTGGGGAGAAGAGAAGTTTGTGGCACAACTTGACTAGAAGAAGGTTCAAAAATGGTTCAAATGGCTCTGAGCATTATGGGAGTTAACATCTGTGGTCATCAGTCCCCTAGAACTTAGAACCACTTAAACCTAACTAACCTAAGAGCAACATACACATCCATGCCCGAGGCAGCATTCGAACCTGCGACCTTAGCGGTCACGCGGTTCCAGACTGAAGCGCCTAGAACCGCACGGCCACACCGGACGACGTAGAAGAAGGGATCGGTTGGTAGGACACGTTCTGAGGCATCGAGGGATCACCAATTTAGTATTGGAGGGCAGTGTGGAGGGTAAAAATCGTAGAGGGAGACCAAGAGATGAATACACTAAGCAGATTCAGAAGGATGTAGGTTGCAGTAGGTACTGGGAGATGAAGAAGCTTGCACAGGATAGAGTAGTATGGAGGGCTGCATCAAACCAGTCTCAGGACTGAAGACCACAACAACAACAACCTTATATGATTAGTGGACCGAAAAAGTAGTACAATAGTTACAATTGCAGCTAATCTAAGTCATATTTAAGTAACTAGTTAGTATGTAAGCTTCGGCATAAGTGCAATGGGCAAATTTGTTGAGTTAGTTAATTATATATGAAAACAGGTAACCTAACTATTGACTAGTTACTAATGCCTACAGCGTTACATATGTGTCAGCTGAAAGTATAAACCTACTTATAGAGCCTTGCTCATTGAGCTAAACCCAATGAGCGTGCCCCTGACACTGGGCAGGCCAAGATTTTGATCGCTGCAGGTTCCTAGAAATAGTACCTAAAAACTAAGTCCTACAACTAAACTTATTCTACGTTCGGTGCATTGTCCAGATCGGTGAAGTTGCACCCCACTCCCCCTAAGTCCCGAAGCGCGGCGGATTCCACACTGAGGAAGTCGGCCTTTCCGCGCCCAGGCGGTATGGGAATAGGGTACCAGACTCTACAGGTGTTTAAGTAAATCTCTTATTCTTGCTGGTTCAAGTCTCTCAGACAATCCTTTAAGACTTTTTGCGATACCACGTTAGCCAGTTTGTTCATGGTCTGAAAGGTGTCGTTTTGTCTAAGTAATCTGTATGTGTCATGGTGTGGCAGTTGGTCGCGTAACATTGAAGCTACATCATTCAAAAGGGGGCACTCGTAGACTACATGGTCAGGAGTACCCTCCGGAGCACCACAGTCACACGCGGGTGTAGCCTTTCTCCCAAATCGACATAAGTATGTTGGGTAGGGTCCATGTCCAGTGAGAAAGTGAAATAGTCCCCGGGTTGGTCCGAAATACGCCATTCCCATCCGTTCCCTAATATCTGGAAGAAAATCAAAAGTTCTGCGTCCCGTTTCTTCAACTTCCAACGATTCTTGCCATAATTGATCCCCTCTTAACCTAATCTCAGCCCTGTTGCCTAAAATCTCCTCTGTTTTCTCTATATTCCCCTTCTTTGCCCAATACCAAGCGGCCTGTTCCCGAATTTTGATGTCCAAGGGGCAGAGCCCTATTATGACTAACAGAGTTCCTCCCGGCGTAGTCCCATATGCCCCCCACTGATCTCACTATCATATTTCTCTGGACTCTTCTCACTGTCATGGCAGGCACCACCCTCATGAGTCTGTGCGCCCAGACTCCTGAGCCGTAACCCACTATTGAGGTAAGTATACTATTGTGGTATAGTTTGATGAGATGTGATGGGAGATGAAATCTTTTGTGTCCAATGGAAATGAAGTTATTGAGTACTTGAAGGGCTCTTTGAGTTACAGTGTCAATGTGCCTTCCGAAGGACCACCTTTCATCAATGATGATTCCAAGGTGTCGAGTCACTCGTCGCCGGAGAACTGGTGAGCCCTCAATCCTGACTGTTGGATTACGAATTAGCTGTCCTTTCAGAAAAAGGTATGTGGACTTGCCAGGTGAGATCTTCATCTTTGTGTTTCGGCACCAAAGTTGTAGTATTTCTATTGCTCTTTCTATCTTGGGCTCTATACCTTCCCGGCTACGGCCGCCGACCAGTAGGAGGAGGTCATCTGCGTAGGCTATCACCTCTAGCACTTCATCACTTTGCTGTAATTTGTCTAGTAAGGGTTCCATATGGATGTCCCAGAACAGAGGACCTAGTACGGAGCCCTGGGGACATCCTTTTGTGATAGTTTTTCTCACTCTTGTGCTAGGGGATGATAGCCAGACCTCCCGATCCTCGCAATAGCTCCTCAGACACCCATATAGCGACCCTGGACTCTCCTTCTCCCGTAAACAGGAGAAGAGCGAAGGCCACCACAGGTTGTCGAAGGCGCCACTTATGTCTACCATGATGCCGACAACGTACTTGTAAGGGGTAGAGCCTCAGACCTCGGCCGCCAAGGCGATTGCATCAGATGCCGATCGCCCAGGCCTAAAGCCGAACTGCCTGTTGCTCATCCCACACAGCACTCGGTGTACAGCCAGTCTGTCAGCCCGTAGTCTTTCTAGAATCTTCCCAAGCAGATCGAGCAGGCAGATTGGTCTATAAGATTTTATTTCCGCTGGGCCTTTATCGGGTCCTTTCTTAATTATTACTACATTTGCCCTCTTCCAGATTCGAGGGAACTTTTTCTGCGTGAGACATTCATTGTAGAGGTGAGTTAATGGGGCAACTATCTGGGGGGCCAGGAATTGCACCACCTATGCTACAATGCTGTCCGGCCCGGGAGCTTTCCCTCTCTTCAGGGATTTTATATGGGCAGCCACCTCCTCTTCAGAGAAGGGGTAGACTGCCGTTACATTTTCATATTCACTGTTGTTTTCATCACGCAGCTGTCGTTGTTCATCTGTCTCTCCATCCGCAGTGTCGTCAGGCAACAGGGACTGGAGAAGGACCTCAGCAGTCTCCTGCCAAGACTCCGTCATTCCGCCCCCATGCCTGACGGTCGACAGCTCCATGGAAGAGCGGATTTTCTCTCGGACTAACTTGTAGGGTACACCCCACGGGTCCAAGGCCAGTTGATTTAAGACAAAGTGTTCCCAACTTCTGGATCTCACTTCGCGTTGTTCTCTTTGGAATCTGTCTTTAGCTTCCTGGTACAGCTGCAACCTTTGTCTTTCCAGCCAGACGACACTGCGCTGGTAGTGCCTCCTGAGACTTCTGACAGACCGGCGCATATTCTCCACTTCGGCTGACCATGGCGACGAAGAGGCCGCCATGGCTTTCCTCCTAGTAGGTACAGTAGCTGTCACCGCTCGAGTTATTACACTCACCAGTTCCTTGGCTCTGTTGTCCACGTCAATGTCCTGGTGTCTGTCATCTTCTGGCAGTGCAGGAATGTCGCACTCCCTTGCAAGTCGTTCCCGGTCGGCTCTTTTATAGTTAAATTGCACCTCCCACCCCATGGCCCAGCGGCTCTCCTCGTCTCCTAAAGTAAATGTGATGAGATTGTGATCGCTAGTGGTGGCGTTCACTTCTACCCTCCATTGCTGAATAAGATTTGCTGCATTAGGCGTGACCAGGGTCACATCGATATTTGTTCCTTGGCCACCTCCCGCCACGTAGGTCGGAGGGTTGCTGGGCTTGTTAGCCACCACTAGTTGCAAGGCCATGATGACCTCTTCTTCCTTCTCTCAATTTGGGTCCCTGGTGCCTCTGTATCATAGGTGGGATTTAGCATTTATGTCAGCAGTTATAATCACTTTCCGTCCCCACAACGCCGTGATCACTGTGGTAAGGTGTGCCAGGAGTCTCTCAATATCGTCCCCATACTGAAAGTACATGTCAATGATGACGATTGCTCCCATTGGAGACTGTAGCTCTACGACGTTGCAGTGGCTGGTTGTGAATTGTGATAGTACTGTAGCCTTTAGGAGTCTGTTGGTTATTATGATTGCCGATCTTGGGTGCTCTCCTCTGCTTACGATTTGCCAGGTCGCAGCCGCGAAAGCTATTTTTCCAGTTTGGGAGTACGGCTCCTGCAGACAGAGCACATCTAGTCTCCTCTCCTCCACTTCCTTGCGTAGCTCCTGCATCACTAGTCTGCTGTTGTGGGTGTTGAGTTGGCCAATGGTAATTTTCGTCATATCATCATTTATGGAAAATACGTATGGATTCTGTCATTTGGCCATGTCTTGCTCCAGTCGAATGAAATGCGTCCATTTGCCAGAACTGCTTGTTCATAAATGTCATCAAGGTCGAATATTTCCCCTCGTCTTTCAAAGACTTTCTTAAGTAAGTCCCGCAGGGCTCCGAAGTCGGTGGGGAGATTGACTGACTTGAGCTGTATCCTGTCCACAGCCTCCATTACCGAGAAGGTGACTTTCCTACCATTTTCATGTCCCACCCGGACCAGGTGTCTGAAGGCAGTGGTCAGGGTAGTCGGCTGCTCTAGTCTCGCTAGTTGCATGGTAAATTCGATGTTGGGATAGAGTCTGACTGGGTCAACTGGTGGCAATCTGTCAACAGGATCCGATGTGGTAGGTGTTTCGCTAGAACTCGTTTTTATATTTTCCTGAACGGGTTTCTTCGGAGTTCTGTCCTCTTCTGTTTTTGAGATTGCCACAGCCTCTGTTACAGGATGCCGTTGCCGTTGATCTTTAGTCGGCCTCATCTCCCGGCTTGGGGAGGAGGGAGTCGTAGCTGTAAGAGGGAGCTCCGTTTGAGTCCCTCTGTCCATTGTGGGAAAGTCGGTTTGAGTGCTCGTGTTAGTAGTTTCCATAGTGGCGCCCGTAAGCTACCTCAAGAATAGCTTGCCCTCATGGCATCCCTCCTCCTTTTGCTCGGGGATTTTCTCTTAGGCATACTGTTGGCCTTAGCACAATCAGCCATAATCTATCCTTGAGATTAGTCTCTGTTCTAGTAACCTGTAAGTGGGGCAGTTGCGTCCGGTGGCTCCGCAGAACGTGGTCGAGATCTCCACAATTGTGGCAACGTGGTACCACACGATAATCTCTAGTATTGACCGTTTGGAAGCCAATGTATAATTTGCCCATTGCTGTTACTCTCTTCCACATGTGAGCGGAGACCTCGGCAACGTGATGGACCACATCACGGTCCCGAGTCCCCGTCTTGAATCTCAATCTAAAGCTTTCTTTGAATTCGTCATCTTTTAAATCCTCGAAATTCTGAGCCTTAATGGTATCGTATAGTTCCTCGTTAGTCATGACCGTTGGGACGTCATATAAGATGACTAGAGGGTTTCTTTTTCTTGGTGGCTCGCATTTGACCACCGAGTTTAGTTTGACGTTGTTTAGTAGTTTTTCTTTGTCCTCTTCTGAGGCAACCTCAACAATTACTGAGTTTTTGCTAGGTTTTACTTTATTTATTTTGATTTTGTCTTTAGCGGGATTAATAGTAGTTGTAAGCAATTCCTGTATCTTTTTAACACTGGTATCTTGGCCAGGCAGGGTCCTTAAATAGACCGTTGTGTCTGACCGTTTAATGACTCGAGCAATGGTATCTTTTGTTGTTAGCGGTTTGGGTGGCGCTTGTGCGACCACTCCCGCCCAGGTCTTGATCGGTTGCTTTCTGAGTCTCTCATTTTCCTTTTCAAGTTCTTCTACGCAGCCCTCGAGCTTGGCATTGGCGATGGCCCATGCCGCCAGCTCATTCTTGATGGTTGTTAAAGCCGCCTGACTAATCTTGCCATTTTTGATATTTTGCTCCAAGAGCAACGTGATTCTCGTGTGTCTTTGCAGAACGTTTTCATCAGTTGCCCGTCCCAGATCGTTCTGAGGAGCGGGTTC
This sequence comes from Schistocerca serialis cubense, assembly GCF_023864345.2. Taxonomy (NCBI): domain Eukaryota; kingdom Metazoa; phylum Arthropoda; class Insecta; order Orthoptera; family Acrididae; genus Schistocerca; species Schistocerca serialis. Next base: position 1,034,377,677 of record NC_064638.1, read on the forward strand.
AGGCATCGAAGAAGCCCGTGAAGGCGCACTCGTATCACTCGTTTCTGGTGTCGCCATTTTTGTACGAGTGATATAAAAAGGTGGGAGCCCGTCTCTTGCCCCGGACCGGCTCCTCTGGCATGGGGGGGGGGGGGGGGGGGGCTTCTGCAGCTCGCCCACCGACCTCGTCCCTAGGTCAAGGGCACTTCCGAGCTGCCGGGTTCAACGCACCGTCGCCAGTGCACTGGTCCCCCTCGGTGACTCCGTCATCGACGATTTCACGCGACGCTCCTCGGCAACTGCACCCCGCGCTCCGGAGAGGCGGATGAACCTCTCGCCCTTCGCCGCCTGCTTGCCCGAGTTTCCACCTCTCGGCCAAGGACCCACTCCTACTCAGGTGGCGGGCCGGTCCCCCAGACGTTCGGCGGTCTGGACCCATCTAACCTGGCCCTGGCGATGTCACCACCTCCTGGGTTTGGCAGAACACGCCCCAGTTACCCAGGGGCGCGGCGAAGCACCCTTGCCGACTCGCGCCGCGATCCCACGCCGACAAACGAGATCGCCGGCATGCAGAGCACCTGCTGGTCTGTGCCCTGCGAACAGAAAGGGACTGGTGTTCGGTCCCACGACACTCCGGAGAGGCGTATGAACCTCTCGCCCTTCGCTTTCGCATCGGGTTGGGTCGCAGCTCTCCCTTTTGTCGCAAGGCAGAATGCCGAGCTAAACATCTGGCACCACGGGAAGGCGGAAAGAGCCACTTGAGAAGGAGAGGCTATGAGAGACGCATCACTTCCCCGAGTGAGGACTGCCGCTGCACGCCCGACTAGAAGCGATACGCCCCAGTGCGAGCGTCCGTGCCTTACGGCGCGCCGGCAACGGACAGGGCCGCGCCGTCAAGCGACCGACCTCACGCCAGAAAGGATCATTGGCTGTCCTCAACTGACTTATGTATATTATCAACTTATGCACACACTACTGATGTAGCAACCCTTGTCCATTATCCACATTACTCGCGGCACATTGCATGTGCTAGTGTATCCCGTGCAGTCGCGATGACCACTGTGAGGGGATGGCGCAGTGGTCAGCGCATCTGCCTAATCAGTAGGAGACCCAGGTTCCAATTCCGCTCTGGCTTGTGTCTTGAGAATATATTGTGTTTCAGATCAGTGATCGACGGTTTACTTTACAAATTGAATTTGTATGAAAATGTGCCCACTCATTCTCAGTAGCTCTGCGTAGTTTACAGTTGTTAAGTCGCTGCGTGAAGCTAACTCCAATATTTGCTCTTCGGAAATCCTACTTTTAATTCACTTACCAGTGGCGCCCGTAGCGGCGGAGCACTTTATTGCACAGATCCACAATGCTAAATCTAGGGCGCAGTTATGACTTTTGTTCAAGTGCACAGATCCACAATGCTAAATCTAGGGCCGCAGTTATGACTTTTGTTCAAGTAACTTAATTTTTCAAGGGGATTTTTATTTTGACCCGTTACTGCAGTGGTTCATCCGAGCATGACTGTATGAAATAACTTAAATTTTTATTGAACCCTTAGACTCGTGTTTAGAACCAAGCGTAAAAACATTAAAATAAATCGGTTCCTTATTTTAAGATCGAGAGCCAGCCAGATAGGTTCTCTAATTTTGCACAAGTGTTATTTCGTTAGAGAAGGTTCAGGAGATGGGACTACGAGTACGAACTACATGAGAGACGATGGATCGCTTCTCCCATCTCACTGAACCTGCTGCAACGCTTGGCGTATTTGGAGACCTACACGAGACCAGATGTCCCAACCTAGGAATTACAATTACGAACTGCATAAATTGGAACGATCACATAGATAATGTAGTGGGGAATACGAACCGCCAGCCGGTGTGGCCGAGCGGTTCTAGGCGCTAGTCTGAACCGCGCGACCGCTACGGTCGCAGGTTCGAATCCTGCATCGGGCATGGATGTGTGTCATGTCCTTAGGTTAGTTAGGTTTAAGTAGTTCTAAGTTCTAGGGGACTGATGACCTCAGCAGTTAAGTCCCATAGTGCTCAGAGCCATTTGAACCAAGACGAACCAAAGGCTTGCGTTTTACTGGCTAAACACCCAGAAGATGCAACAGGTCTACTGAAGAGGCAGCCTACACTACGCTTGCCCGTCCTTTGCTAGCACACTGTTGTGCGGTATGGGATTCCTTACTAGATGGGATTCACGGAGAACATCGAAAAAATCCAATGAAGGGCAGCTCGTTCTGTATTAGCGCGAAATAGGGGAAAGAATGTCACGGATATGTTGCGGAAGGTGGTGTGACATTAAAACAAACGCTTTCTTCTTTGCGGCGAAATCTCTCGACCAACTTTTTCCTCTCAATGCAAAAATATTTCTTTGCTGCTAACCTACATAAGGACAATTTACCATCGTAATAAAATAAATCAGAGCTTGTACGAAAAGATTTAATTGTTCACTTTCCCCGAAACTATTAGGGTTTGAACTGGTAGAGAACTTGTCTGAGGGTGGTTGAAAGAATCACTTAAGTATGATCTGCAGAGTAGCCTTGTAGATATAGATGCTAACGGACATCTGGTGATCGACTATACTTACTTCGAGAGGGCATGGACGGCACAACCATTACCTTTACGTGTTCTGTGCTGGCTGAGAGCGTATTGGCTTGCTCACATTGACGAGGCGACACGACAGTTTGCTGTTGTCAATCTGTTGGTCCTGTAACCGACCAGGAAGAGGCTTTATATTGCATCTTTCCTGTAGTATTCTCTTGTACAAGTTACTCACAACCACAATTTGCCCCAGTAACTGAGTGGTCAGCACGTCCGACTGCCATCCAGTGGGCTCAGGTTCAGTTCCCGGCCAAGTCGCAGATTTACTCCTCTCGGGGACAGCGTCATTTGATCATCATCGACACGCAAGCTGCCCACTGTGGCGTCAACTGAAAACACTTGCGCCTCGGCCAAACTTCCCCAGATGGGGAGGAGGAGGAGACTCCCGGCCATCAATGCCATACGATTATTTCATTTCACTACCACATTGTTTATCAGGTGTGAAACGAAACCACCGCCGCGAAAATTAATTACGTCAAGTGAACGTGGATTCAACTTTTCTGAGGGAAACATTTGTTCTGCCGGTCTGCCGCCGTTCATAATTTAGGACTGCAACACGTGTGTTCAGTAATCCTCTACTCGCCCCCTGTTGTCCACGGCTACGCCTTCCGTCAGCCGGTTAGGCAGCCCGCGTATCAGTTGAGCTCAGCGAGGTCGCAGACACAGGGAAAACCGGCCTATGGGATTCCCCTCAGCTCTACCTAAGGCTACTTTACACGTCGCTGGTTCCAGGAACGATGATTCGGATGTTACGGTTATAATGTAGCAGTATCACGCGCACGGCACTGCCCAGCGGTCCCTCTGGCTACAGCGCCTGCTATTTACTACTTCTAACATGTTAACCAGCCCTTCTGTGATCAAAATAATCCACACACACATATATATATATGTGTGTGTGTGTGTGTGTGTGTGCGTGTGTGGTGAGACGTTTGAAAAGTCCGCGCAAAAATAACACTATTTACGTGTTTGGGGTAAACCTTTTTTATTTTTCGACATTGTCTCCTTTTAGACTTAAACACTTCGTCCAACGCTGTTCTAATTTGTTGATCCCTTCCGAATAATGGGAATTGTCCAAGTCTGCACAATAGCTATTAGTTGCTGAAATCACCTCGTTTGAATAAAATCTTTGTCCCACCAGCCATTTCTTCAAATTGAGGAACAAATAGTAGTCCGAGGGAACCAAGTCTGGAGAATAGGGGGGATGTGAAACGAGTTGGAATCATATTTCCATTAATTTTGTAAGCACAACCGCTGAGGTGTGTGCTGGTGCATTGTCGTGATGGAAAAGGACTTTTTTGGGTCCAATCGCCGGTGTTTTTCTTGCAGCTCGGTTTTCAAACGATCCAGTAACGATGAATAATATGCACCTGTGATAGTTTTGCCCTTTTCCAGATAGTCTATGAGGGTTATCCCTTGCGAATCCCAAAGACAGTTGCCATAACCTTTCCGGCCGAAGGACTGGTCTTCGCCTTTTTTGGTGCGGATTCTCCCTTGCTAACCCATTGTTTAGATTGTTGTTTGGTCTCAGGAGTATAGCAATGTAGCCATGTTTCATCTACAGTGACGAAACGACGCTTAAAGTCCTGCAGATTCTTCCTGAACAGCTGCAAACCATCCTTGCAACACTTCACACGATTCCGCTTTTGGTCAAGAGTGAGCAATCGCGGAACCCATCTTGCGGATAGTTTTCTCATATCGAAATGTTTATGCAAAATATTATGTACCCGTTCATTCGAGATGCCCACAGCACTAGCAATCTCACGCACCTTAACTCTTCTGTCATCCATCACCATAGCATGGATTTTACCAGTGATTTCTGGAGTCGTAACCTCCACAGGGCGTCCAGAAGGTTCAGCATCACTTGTGCCCATATGGCCAGTCCGAAAATTTTGAAACCACTTATAAACTGTTCTAATCGAAGGTGCAGAGTCACTGTAATGTTTATCAAGCTTCTCTTTAGTCTCCTGAGGCGTTTTGCCTTTCATAAAGTAGTGTTTCATCACCACATGAAATTCTTATTCGTCAATTGTTTGACAATCACTTGACTTCCTTGGTTCACACGAATGCCAAACACAAAGAAATAGACCAATATGGCTGAAACTTGGTGTGCATTCTTTATAAAGATGTTACTAACTAAACACGTCCTTGATACGTGCCAGTGGTGCCATCTCTCGGACATTGCACGGACTTTTCAAACGCCCCTCGTATATGTATGTGTGTGTGTGTGTGTGTGTGTGTGTGTGTGTGTGTGTGTGTGTGTGTGTTAACAACAGTGTCCTAGCTACATGGTTGAAGACGTTTAAAATAACATTGCCCGGACAGTCTCGTAATTTTCCGAGTCTCCTTGGTCAATGACTAATGAATGGCCTATTTCGACAACAATTCGTGGAGCGGCTTCAAGGGAAAAGAACGCGGCTGTAGTTAATAAAGCAAAAAGGAGTGTGACGACAATGCGCAGATGGACTATGCTAAACAAACCTATGACGTTCTTGCATTTCATGTAAACATGTGATTCTAATGCTTCAGTTGAGTTGTCAGTTGTATTGAAGCGATTGTAATGTACTGTGTCCACGACGTGATAGCAAAAGTGAGTAACACAGAAAATGGCATGCATGCTAAATTTGATAAATTTGTGTTCTCAATTCTACAATTCAAACGAACAGATAACAATAATTGTTTTGCTCATGATGAGTACTATGAATGCATGAAACTAGCAAAACAATCTAAGGAAACGCTGGAAACCTTTGAGTGGAGAGAACAATAAAAATATAGAAGTGTTCTGAAATACAGTGTCATAACAATCAATGGAAGAGAGAAACATGCAAAACAAATAGAAGTAAATACAGGTAAGGTACTTCATTATGTAATAAATCACGAATTATGTGGCATTCTTCACGCAACACATTCTTCAATAGATCATCGCGGAAGAAATAGAATGGCATCCGAACTAAAGAAAGAATATTGTAACATCGCCAAGGAAATCTCATGATATTTGTGTGCAGTGCTAAAAAAATCAAGTAATTTGGGAAAAAAAGGGGACAGTATGCAAACCTACTCTGCATCCATCTTTTAATTCCAGTGCGCAGATCAATCTGACTAATATGCAATTGCAAAGGTACAATGACTTCCCATTTATAATGGTTTATCAAGATTATCTGACAAAATTCATTAGTTCGAAACCATTTAAAAGTAGGTGCGCAGAAGAAGTAGGCATTAACTCGCTTGATATTTATACAACTTTCAGAACTCCTGCATTCCGATAAAGGACGAGAGTCTCTAAACTCTATTTTTACGGAAATATTCATTATGTGGTATGAGATTAAAATCGTCCGTGGTAAACCAAGACACAGCCAGAGCCAGGGTTCGATGGAGAGACCGAACTGGGGCACTGAAGAAATGTTAGATGCATGGATGGAACAAAATCAGACTCCAAAATGGCCTATGAAATTGCAGTTCATTCAGTTTCAGAAAAAATCGTTGTCTCCGTTCAAGTAAGGATTTTTCATAACATAGGCCTATATTTCATAAATATCCCAAACAAATGTTGTTTGTAATCTTTATAGTGTTTTTGTGCAAGGTAAAACCTTCACTGTTGATTTGTGGGAATTGGGTGATCGCCATATGAAGCTATATTTGGATGTTCTGCTAGAGTAGTGTTGTTATGGGATGGAATTCCTCACGACGAAATTAGCGGTGTACTTAGAGAACAGAATATTGAATCTTTATTTGATAATCATGGAGAGGAGAACTAGCAAGCAGAAAACGAGGATTAAGCAGACGTAAATGATACACAGACTGTGAGTACAAATGCTGTTGACGATCAATTTTTTATTCGTCTTTTATTTTACTTACGTTACAATATATGCTGAAAAATGTTGCACTGACATTTAAACTTCGCGGTGCTAATTTTTTAAAGTTGACTGTTTCAGAGTCTTCGAATGCTGCAAGTGGCTCAGTTGAGTTTGACAGATCTCTCATTTATGAGAGCACAGAGAAAGTTACTGTGAAACGCAAAAAGTCCAGAGAATGTTTGCAGAAACAAGCAGCTAAAATTTTGAGGCTGTCATCAAGCAAATTTCCACCGATTAGCAAACGAACAGCTGTACGTGGTCCTTCACTAGATGTAGACCATGCTCGACGGTCTCCTCGAAATCTACCGACTGGTGTCACGGAAGATGAGAAAAACATGTGTAACCCCTGTAAGTGTAAGTTTCATTATAATTTAAAACGCATAATGTATTTAAGGAATATAACATAATAGCACTGCCTTAATGTACTATGAAGTAAGTTTGAAAATAGCATACCACTTTAGATTTACAATCAGTATATTCTACGATATGCTTGTACGAGTATAGATAGGCTATACTCCGTGTAATTATTCAGGACTTCTATAAAACTCTACCGTATTTAATGTTACTTTATTCTTATTGGTACTCCTTCAGGTATATTAAGATATAAACATACCACATCAGAAATTAACCCCTGCATTTGAAAAAAGTTTTTGGAGCTGGACGAAACTCTGGAGTCGGAGAAAGAGAGAGAAATAAGTGTAAGAGAAGCAGCTTCAGCTAATAGTATATCAGGATTACAGAATTATGGGAGATGTCACTGTAAAAATAAGTGTACGAACAGGAAGTGTAAATATCGTGCACTGAAAATTTTATGTGATTCAGAGTCATGGATGTTTGTGTTGTGAAAACAAATGAGAGGAAGTGTCATGGAAGTTTGCATTAAAAAAATTCTATATACTCAAAAAAAAGTGTCGTGGTTGAAAGTTGTTGAAATAAGTTCTGTATTTTCACCTAACATTCCAGTTGTTCTTTATCAACACAGCCCAATAGCAATTGGCAATTAGCGTCATTGTCCAGCCGTGTGTAACGAAATTTCAGTTTTACGTGAAGTATACAAAAATTCTCTAATTAACGTTACTGCACAGACGAGTAGAGGAGTAATGGGATATGACGTTACTGCGTGGGACATGATGTTATTTCCTATTTTACTTCATTGTCCGTGACATATGTAAATGTCCTTGTGGATAATGTCGGAAGATCCATGAGGCAGGCCTGGGATGATGTTATCGTAGCGCCGTATAAAAGAAGCAGAATGTAGGAAGACATGCACGGAATCGACAACTGGTCCAGAGACTGGAAATTAGCTCTCTGAGGAGAAGGGAATTCCAAGATGCTACTCCAGGCTGGTGTAAAATGTATGTGCGCAACGGAAAATAATAAACGCTAAAATGAATATTTGGCCCTGTCTGACTACCCCCTGAACCAGATCTTAGGATCTCTTAATTCTATAAATTACAGTCTAAACATAAACGAATGATGAAGGCAACTAATCCTACTAAATGATAAACGTTGTTCCTGCTTATATATTTATTGTAGATTAAAAAAAACCTTTATACTACAAAGTTTACATTTCCTAAGTAAAATTACTGATGATCAGTTGCCCAATTCTGCCTCTTATTATGAGTGCTCGGTCTAATGTCAGTAACGCGAAATGACTGACATATACGTACCGAACACTAGAACACACTACTTCCAAAGATGATCTACGGTGGTGTGGAGCCTTAGTGGAAATAAACTAGCGTGATCACAACTGTTTAGCTTTTATAGCCCTAATAAGCCGAAGCAATTTGCTGTATCACCGTATGTTCTGCGTCCGGTGCGTCGAAGTGATGGTTCTCGTACTCGTCTGCGACGATGGAAGGACTCCAGCCACAAATAAACTCTTTCAAACACTAGGACGGCAAAAGGCGGTCCTCTGACTCATATACTCTAATACTGTCTTCTCCTCTCTCTGTTCTACAGACGAGAAACGCGAACTCCTAGCCACAAGGACGGAGTTCAGATAACGTCTCAACGTAAGTATAGGCAAAGTAAGTGCTCTCAATTATGAACGCTGCGTACTCAACGACGACTTCCAACCCGGAGGTGAAGTCCAGAATCGTATAGGTTCGCAACAGTACAGTTCCTAAGTGTTCTAACTATGAACTCTAGTGAGAGTAAAGACAGCAAGTCCGTCTGTTCCAACAAAAGCTGATATCGAGCGACCGTCACACACGGGCGCTCACAACGGAAGACCTCTTCTCTCCACTGCTGGCCTCCCAGCAACGCTCAGCTCCCCACCATCGTAATTACGAAAACGATTCACATTCCCGAAACCACGGAATATTCTCCCTCTCTACAGATTCTTCCGAACGCCGTCCAACCATATTTTAGTCTTTTGTCGTCCAGCGTGGAAAGTTTGCGAGGAAAAACCTATAATCGTACAATGGTACGCTTCTGAGTAAAAATCCTTGTAAATTACCCAGCCTGCGTGGTTTCCAAGGTGCCGCTTATCCGTTCCTCTAACCTGCGTCCAAGATTTTCGTAGTTTCCGAAGTATAATCCTTCTGGTTCGGCTACAATAGCGGCCTGCCGCGACTCTATTGTGCTCCAGCGCTTAGGTGCTACGACGTCCGTCTTGCTGCTTCCTGTGTTCAGGACCAACACACCTGTGTGGGCCTTGAACCCAGGGCTTGAGTTCCGCCAGCCCTTTCATTTCCACTGGCGTTCCAACCTCTACTAGTATAATCAATAATTCATTACGCCGTTTTTATAATACAGACACTCCGTCACCTTTCATGCAATAAGCGTTAACAATTATTTATTTACACATTGGACGTTACAGCCGGCCGGGTTGGCCGAGCGGTTCTAGGCGCTACAGTCTGGAACCGTGCGACCGCTACGGTCGCAGGTTCGAATCCTGCCTTGGGCATGGATGTGTGTGATACCATTAGGTTAGTTAGGTTTAAGTAGTTCTAAGTTCTAGGGGATTGATGACCTCAGAAGTTAAGTCCCACAGTGCTCAGAGCCGTTTGAATTTTTGTACGTGACAATGTCAGTTTCCTTTAAACATTTATATATACGATGTACAACCTATCAAATGATATCTAATTGTGGTTGTAGTTCACGGCAAAGTATGTGGATGAGTGCTTGTAAGATGTGAAATTATAGTCACCTTACAGAGTGTCTTCATCATGTGCATTGCCTGAACTAAAATTAATTATAATTTCCGGTCTCGCTCTTGACAGCGTAAGGTAATCGAATTAGTCCCTACTTGCAAGGGGTCCTGAATTGGGCACTTAGAGACTGAGGACGTGGACAGAGGTAACAACACACAAAGAAAACGTTTTTCATTAAAATGTTAATAGAATGCTTGACGATAAAAACTGAAGCACCCGGAAGACATGTTCGGATGTCGATGTAACTTCGTACACGTATCGTCGACGAGTATGTAAAGGATCAGAGTTGCAGTTGTCTGTAACGGGCAGAATGATCGCAGAGTGCATTAGTGTTCGTGTCTAGTGTTGTTACCAGGCTTCGTACGGTATATCAGGGCCGTAAACAGCGTCAGTTGAGTCATCATCGTGAAGGACACGGAGATGCTGTGTAATCGTAAGAGACAGCGTTACAAGCGCCTGAAAGAGTTTCTAAGTGGCCTCGTGAGGGTCTCCGTTTGGCCGGCTGGCTGAAACGTGCAAAATCTAGATTTGTGGGGCATTCGGATGCAACAGTGACCCGATATCGAACTGCATGGGAACATAAGGCCAGGAATGCTCGTCCTCAGTGTCTGGTCGACCGTGTCTCACCACCACAAGGGGGGATCATAGCACTGTGCACCAGACACATAATAACCTCCAGAATGAGATTTTCACTCTGCAGCAGAGTGTGCACTGATGTGAAACTTCCTGGCAGATTAAAACTGTGTGCCGGACCGAGACTCGAACTCGGACCCTTTGCCTTTCGCGGGCAAGTGCCCTAGCAACTGAGCTACCATAGCAGGACTCACGCCCCGTCCCCACAGCTTTACTGCTGCCAGTACCTCGTCTCCTACCTTCTAAACTTTACAAAAGCTCTCCTGCTTACTTCTGCCAGTACCTCGTATCCTACCATCCAAACTTTACAGAAGCTCTCCTGCTTACTTCTGCCAGTACCTCGTATCCTACCATCCAAACTTTACAGAAGCTCTCCTGCTTACTTCTGCCAGTACCTCGTATCCTACCATCCAAACTTTACAGAAGCTCTCCCGCGCAGGAGAGCTTCTGTAAAGTTTGGAAGGTAGGAGACGAGGTACGGGCAGAAGTAAGCAGGAGAGCTTCTGTAAAGTTTGGGAGGTAGGAGACGAGGTACTGGCAGAAGTAAAGCTGTGGGGACGGGGCGTGAGTCGTGCTAGGGTAGCTCAGTTGCTAGGGCACTTGCCCGCGAAAGGCAAAGGTCTCGAGTTCGAGTCTCGGTCCGGCACACAGTTTTAATCTGCCAGGAAGTTTCACATGATAACCTCTTCACATCTGCGCCTGCCACCCGACAACAAGTAATGAGCTGTCTGCAACATTCTGTATCATCCCGCACAATTGGTCGGAGACTAGCTGCAGCCGGACCATAGAATTACCGTCACAAGCGTATGCTGCAGTTAACACGCCTGCTTTAGGTGTGGTGCCGTCGCTGGGAAGCTTGGACTGCTGACGGATTGCTGTGCATTGCGTTCAGTGATGAATCGCTGCTCTGCACTGCTCCAGATGACCACTGGAGGCGAGTGTGGCGGCGACCTCCAACGTCGGAGCGGCACAACGGTGCTACTCCTGATGCCGTGATGTGGGGGTCAGTTAGGTATGACTTCAGGTCAGGCTGGTAGTGACTGAGGGAACTCTGACGGCTCAACGTCGCGTCACGGACATCCTGCGTCCTGGTGTGTTACCTCTCAAGCAGCAGTACCGTCATGCCATTTTTCAACAGGACAATGCTCGTCCACGCCTGACTGTCTCTATGAAACTATTTGTGTGAAGCTGAGGTACTCCCGAGAGCAGCAAACCCTCAGGCCTGTCTGTCGTAGAATAACCAGGATATCAAGGTCCTCTTACAACAGTTGTGGGCCAGGTTGCCAGAGGATTCAAATGCTTTATGACATCTTTCCCAACTAAATCATTGCATTTTGAAGAGAAACAAGCATTGCTAATTAAAAAAAAAACTGAAGACGCAGTGTCTACAGAGAGGCAGACAACGTGCCGCTACCTAGAAGCATGCTGTTCGAAACAGTTTACCACGCTGCTTTAAAAATGTGGCTCTTTATCGTGGACGCCACTGCGCAATTCTTTCCACGGTAATGAGCGGAAAAACTACAACGATACTAGGCGGCAAGTGGTTTAGTCATTGACGCTATCACAACCTTATTATCTATGCTAACTGGTTCGAAAAGTTCAAGTCTGTTACTAGGTGGTCAGAGACGTTGCCTTCTCGAGCAGGTTCTCTGTCTGCACGAAGTAATTTTCAGACAAACGATTCAGAAAATTCTAACATGAATCCCTGTCTTCCGCAAACAAATGAAACGTATTGCTCATAAATAAGCGTAACCATTTATTATTGTTCAATCACGCAGTTGGCGATCATCCACTGGAATCCACAACCTTTAAATTTCTAGAAGTATGCACCAGAGCCACAGCAAATGGAGCGACCACATAAAACTACACTGACGGGAGAAAAATCCCAACACTACGGACTTGTGCGACATAAACGACAGTGGGAAGGCATGTTTGTATATTTGGAAGATGACTGTAACCCTCCGTTCATATTTCTCTATTCATTTGTCTGTCTTTATTCTTTGATTATCATGGCAGGCTCAAAGGGTGGTTACTTCTACTCTGTTTAAATTATATTTGCTTCGGTCTGCTTTCGTAAAGAATCGTAGGCACGCGTCTCTGTTAGTGACGGAACTTTCTTCGACTATTTATTATGCCCATAAGAGTAAAGAAATTTGGCCCACCTGCATATTACTTCAGTCTACACTCGACTGAAGGTGTTCCTTAGTACCATTACGTACCCGCGGGTACTATTACAACACGCAACGGATAACGCAAAAATACGAAACTGAAGGCGCTCAGAGAATGTTACGTGCTTTTCTTTAGCTAGAATTTTGCCATGGTTTTGAATTAGGAATTCGTGAATCTACGATCTCACCTCTTTCATATTCACTGTATTATTCAAATGCTTACAGAAAAGGGAATCTCTTTCAGGCAATGGCCTTTAAATGACGTCGGCAAGAGGGACTTGCTATCATTTTAACAAGGAAGTTTATTCCATCAGTAAACACAGTTAAACAATTGACAAAGAAGTTGAATCTCATAGTCTTTGGAGACTCATAATATTTCTACACATTTTTCACACAAAACTAACTGATAATATACTGACCTGTTGGCTTTACATAGCACGGACCTGAGCGGAAAAGGGAGGTATCTTATGGAAAGCATTTGGTCACCATTCGCATTCCGCAGCAAACTATCACACGCAATGTCGAGAGATGAGCAGAACGGCAAACTCTGCGAAAACTACGTAATACAATACCTTTCGCGGTTCAGGCAGTGAGCAGCGTTCTGTGCCGGCAACTTACATGCGTGAAGCGTCTCTAAAAAAGTTAGTGGGTTGAGCGGCTTGTAAACGAAAATGGTTTCAGACGAGTACTAAAAAACAGTACCTATCATTTCCAACAAATCGAAATCCAACGGACCCCAGAAAAAGTTCCCACGCACATCGCTTTTAAGCTGGCTAAATTTCATAACGTCTGCCGTGTAGCGGCAAAAATTTATGGATTGGAACTACTTTAAGAGGGTACTCAGGCCCAATTTCGAAGTATCTACAGTTATGTGAGGCACAAATACACGCGCTACAACGCTCTCAAACGATGTCATTCTGTTGAAAGAAATGCATTCAAAAAATCGCTAAAATGTACTTTAACATCGTCACACGATAAATATAATAAGAATCCAATACTATAAGAACTGAAGAAGCTATTGAATCTTAGAAGGGCGCAAGTTACACTACTGGCCATTAAAATTGCTGCACCAAGAAGAAATGCAGATGATAAACGGGTATTCATTGGATATATATATTATACTAGAACTGACATGTGATTACATTTTCACGCAATTTGGGTGCATAGATCCTGAGAAATCAGTACCCAGAACAACCACCTGTGGCCGTAATAACTGCCTTGATACGCCTGGGCATTGAGTCAAACGGAGCTTGGATGGCGTGTACAGGTACAGCTGCAAATGCACGATACCACAGTTCATCAAGAGTAGTGACTGGCGTATTGTGACGAGCCAGTTGCTCGGCCGCCATTGACCAGACGTTTTCAATTCGTGAGCGATCTGAAGAATGTGCTGGCCAGGGCAGTAATCGAACATTTTCTGTACGCAGAATGGCCCGTAGAGGACTTGCAACATACGGTCGTGCATTATCCTGCTGAAATGTAGGGTTTCGCAGGGATCGAATGAAGGGTAGAGCCACGGGTCGTAACACATACGAAATGTAACATCCACTGTTCAAAGTGCCGTCAGTGCGAACAAGAGGTGACCAAGACGTGTAACCAACGGCACCCCATACCATCACGCCGGGTGATACGCCAGTATGGCGAAGACGAATACCCGCTTCCAATGTGCGTTCAACGCGATGTCGCCAAACACGGATGCGACCATCATGATGCTGTAAACAGAACGTGGATTCATCCGAAAAAATGACGTTTTTCAGTTGGTGCACCCAGGTTCGTCGTTGAGTACACCATCGCAGGCGCTCCTGTCTGTGATGCAGCGTCAAGGGTAACCGCAGCCATGGTCTCCGAGCTGATAGTCTACGCTACTACAAACGTCGTCGAACTATCGTGCAGATGGTTGTTGTCTTGCAAACGTCCCCATCTGTTGACTCAGTGATCGAGACGTGGCTGCCGTTACAGCCATGCGGATAAGGTGTCTGTCATCTCGACTGCTAGTGATACGAGGCCGTTGGGATCCAGCATGGCGTTCCGTATTACCCCCCTGAACCCACTGATTCCATATTCTGCTAACAGTCATTGGATCTCGACCAACGTGAGCAGCAGTGTCGGGATACGACAAACCGCAATCGCGATAGGTTACAATCCGACCTTTATCAAAGTCGGAAACGTGATGGTACGCATTTCTCCTCCTTACACAAGGCATCACAGCAACGTTTCACCAGGCAACGCCGGTCAACTGCTGTTTGTGTACGAGAAATCCGTTGGAAACTTTCCTCATGTCAGCACGTTGTAGGAGTCGCCACCGGCGCCAACCTTGTGTGAATGCTCTGAAAAGCTTATCATTTGCATATGATAGCATCTTCTGCATCTACATCTACGTATACATGATTACTCTGCAATTCAAATTTAAGTGCTTGGCAGAGGGTTCATCGAACCACAATCATACTATCTCTCTACCATTCCACTCTCGAACAGCGCGCGGGAAAAACGAACACCTAAACCTTTCTGTTCGAGCTCTGATTTCTCTTATTTTATTTTGATGATCATTCCTACCTATGTAGTTTGGGCTCAACAAAATATTTTCACATTCAGAAGAGAAAGTTGGTGACTGAAATTTCGTAAATAGATCTCGCCGCGACGAAAAACGTCTTTGCTTTAATGACTTCCATCTCAACTGGCGTATCATATCTGCCACACTCTCTCACCTATTACGTGATAATACAAAACGAGCTGCCCTTTTTTTCACCCTTTCGATGTCCTCCGTCAATCCCACCTGGTAAGGATCCCACACCGCGCAGCAATATTCTAACAGAGGACGAACGAGTGTAGTGTAAGCTGTCTCTTTAGTGGACTTGTTGCATCTTCTAAGTGTCCTGCCAATGAAACACAACCTTTGGCTCGCCTTCCCCACAATATTATCTATGTGGTCTTTCAACTGAAGTTGTTCGTAATTTTTACACCCAGGTACTTAGTTGAATTGTACTATTTGTACTATTTATCGAGTAATCGAATTCCAACGGATTTCTTTTGGAACTCATGTGGATCACCTCACACTTTTCGTTATTTAGCGTCAACTGCCACCTGCCACACCATACAGCAATCTTTTCTAAATAGCTTTGCAACTGATACTGGTCTTCGGATGACCTTACTAGACGGTAAATTACAGCATCATCTGCGAACAACCTAAGAGAACCGCTCAGATTGTCACGCAGGTCATTTACATAGATCAGGAACAGCAGAGGTCCCAGGACGCTTCCCTGGGGAACACCTGATATCACTTCAGTTTTACTCGATGATTTGCCGTCTATTACTACGAACTGCGACCTTCCTGACAGGAAATCACGAATCCAGTCGCACAACTGAGATGGTACCCCATAGGCCCGCATCTTCATTAGAAGTCGCTTGTGAGGAACGGTGTCAAAAGCTTTCCGGAAATCTAGAAATACGGGATCAACTTGAGATCCCCTGTCGATAGCGGCCATTACTTTGTGCGAATAAGAACGATTTTTTTCTGAAACCATGCTGATTACGTATCAATAGATCGTTGCCTTTGAGGTGATTCATAATGATTGAATACAATATATGCTCCAAAACCCTACTGCAAATCGACGTCAATGATATAGGTCTGTAGTTCGATGGATTACTCCTACTACCCTTCTTTAACACTGGTGCGACCTGCGCAATTTTCCAATCTGCAGGTACAGATCTATCGGTGAGCGAGCGCTTGTATATGATTGCTAAGTAGGGAGCTATTGCATCAGCGTAATCTGAAAGGAACCAAATCGGTATACAATCTGGACCTGACGACTTGCCCGTATCATGCGATTTGAGTTGCTTCGCAACCTCTAAGATATCTACTTCTAACAAACTCATGTTAGCAGCTGTTTGTGTTTCAAATTCTGGAATATTCCATTCGTCTTCCCTGGTGAAGGAATTTCGGAAAACTGTGTTCAATAACTCCGCTTTAGCGGCACAGTCGTTGGTAACAGTACCACTGGCACTGCGCAGCGAAGGTATTGACTGCGTCTTGCTGCTTGAGTACTTTACATACGACCAGAATTTCTTCGGATTTTCTACCAAATTTCGAGACAATATTTCGTTGTGGAACCTATTAAAGGCATCTCTCATTGAAGTCCGTGCCAAATATCGCGCGTCTGTAAATTTTAGCCATTCTTCGGGATTTCGCGTTCATCTGAAATTCGCATGCTTTTCCCGTTGCCTCTGCAACAGCGTTCGGACCTGTTTTGTGTACCATGGGGGGTCAGTTCCATCTCCTACCAGTTTATAAGGTATGAATCTCTCAATTGCTGTTGCTACTATATCTTTGAATTTGAGCCACATCTCGTCTACATGAACCATGGACCTTGCCGTTGGTGGGGAGGCTTGCGTGCCTCAGCGATACAGATGGTGCAACCACAACGGAGGGGTATCTGTTGAGAGGCCAGACAAACGTGTGGTTCCTGAAGAGGGGCAGCAGCCTTTTCAGTAGTTGCAGGGGCAACAGTCTGGATGATTGACTGACCTGACCTTGCAACATTAACCAAAACGGCCTTGCTGTGCTGGTACTGCGAAAGGCTGAAAGCAAGGGGAAACTACGGCCGTAATTTTTCCCGAGGGCATGCAGCTTTACTGTATGGATAAATGATGATTGCATCCTCTTGGGTAAAATATTCCGGAGGTAAAATAGTCCCCCATTCGGATCTCCGGGCGGGGACTACTCAAGAGGACGTCGTTATCAGGAAAAAGAAAACTGGCGTTCTACGGATCGGAGCGTGGAATGTCAGATCCCTTAATAGGGCAGGTAGGTTAGAAACTTTAAAAAGGGAAATGGATAGGTTAAAGTTAGATATAGTGGGAATTAGTGAAGTTCGGTGGCAGGAGGAACAAGACTTTTGGTCGGGTGAATACAGGGTTATAAACACAAAATCGAATAGGGGTAATGCAGGAGTAGGTTTAATAATGAACAAAAATATAGGAGTGCGGGTAAGCTACTAGAAACAGCATAGTGAACGCATTATTGCGGCCATGATAGACACGAAGCCCATGCCTACTACAGTAGTACAAGTTTATATGCCAACTAGCTCTGCAGATGATGAAGAAATTGAAGAAATATATGATGAGATAAAAGAAATTATTCAAGTAGTGAAGGGAGAAGAAAATTTAATAGTCATGGGTGACTGGAATTCGAGAGTAGGAAAAGGGAGAAGAGGAAACATAGTAGGTGAATATGGATTGGGGGAAAGAAATGAAAGAGGAAGCCGCCTGGTAGAGTTTTGCACAGAGCATAACTTAATCACAGCTAACACTTGGTTCAAGAATCATGAAAGAAGGTTGTATACATGGAAGAATCCTGGAGATACTAGAAGGTATCAGATAGATTATATAATGGTAAGACAGAGATTTAGGAACCAGGTTTTAAATTGTAAGACATTTTCAGGGGCAGATGTGGACTCTGGGCACAATCTATTGGTTATGAACTGTAGATTAAAACTGAAGAAGCTGCAAAAAGGTGGGAATTTAAGACGGTGGGACCTGGATAAACTGAAAGAACCAGAGGTTGTACAGAGTTTCAGGGAGAGCATAAGGGAACAATTGACAGGAATGGGGGAAAGAAGTACAGTAGAAGGAGAATGGGTAGCTCTGAGGGATGAAGTAGTGAAGGCAGCAGAGGATCAAGTAGGTAAAAAGACGAGGGCTAGAAGAACTCCTTGGGTAACAGAAGAAATATTGAATTTAATTGATGAAAGGAGAAAATATAAAAATGCAGTAAACGAAGCAGGCAAAAAGGAATACAGACATCTCAAAAATGAGATCGACAGGAAGTGCAAAATGGCTAAGCAGGGATGGCTAGAGGACAAATGTAAGGATGTAGAGGCTTATCTCACTAGGGGTAAGATAGATACTGCCTACAGGAAAATTAAAGAGACCTTTGGAGAAAAGAGAGCCACTTGTATGAATATCGAGACCTCAGATGGAAACCCAGTTCTAAGCAAAGATGGGAAAGCAGAAGGTCGAAGGAGTATATAGAGGGTCTATACAAGGGCGATGTACTTGAGGACAATATTATGGAAATGGAAGAGGACGTAGATGAAGATGAAATAGGAGATACGATACTGCGTGAAGAGTTTGACAGAGCACTGAAAGACCTGAGTCGAAACAAGGCCCCGGGAGTAGACAACATTCCATTAGAACTACTGACAGCCTTGGGAGAGCCAGTCCTGACAAAACTCTACCATCTGGTGAGCAAGATGTATAAGACAGGCGAAATACCCTCAGACTTCAAGAAGAATATAATAATTCCAATCCCAAAGAAAGCAGGTGTTGACAGATGTGAAAATTACCGAACTATCAGTTTAATAAGTCACAGCTGCAAAATACTAACGCGAATTCTTTGCAGACGAATGGAAAAAGTGGTAGAAGCCGACCTCGGGGAAGATCAGTTTGGATTCCGTAGAAATATTGGAACACATGAGGCAATACTGACCTTACGACTTATCTTAGAAGAAAGATTAAGGAAAGGCAAACCTACGTTTCTGGCATTTGTAGACTTAGAGAAAGCTTTTGACAATGTTGACTGGTATACTCTCTTTCAAATTCTAAAGGTGGCAGGGGTAAAATACAGGGAGCGAAAGGCTATTTACAATTTGTACAGAAACCAGATGGCAGTTATAAGAGTGGTGGGGCATGAAAGGGAAGCAGTGGTTCGGAAGGGAGTGAGACAGGGTTGTAGCCTCTCCCCGATGTTATTCAATCTGTATATTGAGCAAGCAGTAAAGGAAACAAAAGAAAAATTCGGAGTAGGTATTACAATCCATGGAGAAGAAATAAAAACTTTGAGGTTCGCCGATGACATTGTAATTCTATCAGAGACAGCAAAGGACTTGGAAGAGCAGTTGAACGGAATGGACAGAGTCTTGAAAGGAGGATATAAGATGAACATCAACAAATGCAAGACGAGGATAATGGAATGTACTCGAATTAAGTCGGGTGATGCTGAGGGAATTAGATTAGGAAATGAGACACTTAAAGTAGTAAAGGAGTTTTGCTATTTGGGGATCAAAATAACTGATGATGGTCGAAGTAGAGCAGGTATAAAACGTAGACTGGCAATGGCAAGGAAAGCGTTTCTGAAGAAGAGAAATTTGTTAACATCGAGTATAGATTTAAGTGTCAGGAAGTCGTTTCTGAAAGTATTTGTATGGAGTGTAGCCGTGTATGGAAGTGAAACATGGACGATAAATAGTTTGGACAAGAAGAGAATAGAAGCTTTCGAAATGTGGTGCTACAGAAGAATGCTGAAGATTAGATGGGTAGATCACATAACTAATGATGAAGTATTGAATAGAATTGGGGAGAAGAGGAGTATGTGGCACAACTTGACAAAAAGAAGGGACCGGTTAGTAGGACATGTTCTGAGGCATCAAGGGATCACAAATTTAGCATTGGAGGGCAGCGTAGAGGGTAAAAATCGTAGAGGGAGACCAAGAGATGAATACATTAAGCAGATTCAGAAGGATGTGGGTTGCAGTAAGTACTGGGAGATGAAGAAGCTTGCACAGGATAGGGTAGCATGGAGAGCTGCATCAAACCAGTCTCAGGACTAAAGACCACAACAACAACAACTCGTCTACATTTGCATAGTCAGTTCGGAAGGAATGGAGATTGTCTCTTAGGAAGGCTTCTAGTGACACTTTATCCGCTTTTTTAAATAAAATTATTTTGCGTTTGTTTCTGGTGGATTTGGAAGAAACGGTATTGAGCCTAGCTATAACGACCTTGTGATCACTAATCCCTGTATCAGTTATGATGCTCTCTATTAGCTCTGGATTGTTTGTGGCTAAGACGTCAAGTGTGTTTTCGCAGCCATTTACAATTCGCGTGGTTTCGTGGACTAACTGCTCGAAATAATTATCGGAGAAAGCATTTAGGACAATGTCGGAAGATGTTTTCTGCCTACCATCGGTTTTGAACAAGTATTTTTGCCAACATATCGAGGGAAGGTTGAAGTCCCCACCAACTATAACCGTATGAGTGGGGTATTTATTTGTTACGAGACTCAAATTTTCTCTGAACTGTTCAGCAACTATATCATCGGAGTCTGGGGGTCGGTAGAAGGAGTCAATTATTAACTTAGTTCGGCTGTTAAGTATAGCCTCCACCCATACCAATTCGCACGGAGTATCTACTTCGACTTCACTACAAGATAAACCACTACTGACAAACACAAACACTTCACTACCACTTCTGCCTAATCTATCTTTTCTGAACACCGTCTGAGACTTTGTAAAAATTTCCGCAGAACTTATTTCAGGCTTTAGCCAGCTTTCTGTGCCTATAACGATTTCAGCTTCTGTGCTTTCTATTAGCGCTTGAAGCTCAGGGACTTTCCCAGCACAACTACAACAATTTACAACTACAATTCCGACTGTTCCTTGATCCAAGCATGTCCTATATTTGCCATGCACCCTTTGAGATTGCAGCCCACCCCGTACTTTCCCGAGGCCTTCTAACCTAAAAAACCGCCCAGTCCACGCCACACAGCCTCCGCTACCCATGTAGCCGCCAGCTGAGTTTAGTGAACTCCTGACCTATTCAGCGGAACCCGAAACCCCACCACCCTATGGCGCAAGTCAAGGAATCTGCAGCCAACACTGTCGCAAAACCGTCTGAGCCTCCGATTCAGACCCTCCACCCGGCTCTGCACCAAAGGTCTGCAGTCGGTTCTGTCAACGATGCTGCAGATGGTGAACTCTGCCTTCATCTCGTAAGCAAGACCGGCAGCCTTCACCAAATCAGATAGCCGCTGGAATCCAGAGAGAATTTCCTCAGATCCAAAGCGACACACGTCATTAGTTGATTGGCGACTCCATAGTGTCCTGTGCACTACGACCAGATAATGGGTATACTTGAAAGGAGAGACAGCATTGGTCGTATATTTTTGTTTATTATCGCAAAATCGATTTTCTGTCACTTAGTGACCATCTTCAGTGCTGTAATATATAACTTAAATTAGTAAGCACTGGTGTCAATAAGCTTACGGCGATCACAAGGCTTTCTGATCAGCCTCCGGGGACGTCTTTCGCTGCCTGCCGCGCCTTGCAACGACCTCCCAATCAACCACAGGCGAGGGCTCAGCCCCACTGCGGGCAGCAACCGGGTCACCCACAGCGGCAGACCGATCTGGGGACAGACGGGACGAGGTTGACATCCCCGTGATACCCAAGTCCAGCTTCCCACAGTGCTGCCCATTGGCAACAGCCTCAAGCTGCACGACCGAAGTCAGCGCCGCCTGCAGCTGTGAGCGAAGAGAATCTTCTTCCTGTCGGTTAAATTTCGCGTCTGTAGCATGTCATCTTCATGGTGTGGCAATTTTAATGGCCAGTATCGTACAACTTGGAAGCCATGTGGCCTTGCCTAGCTGCCACATGGCTAATTCCCTATTCTAATCAGAAAAATCATGACCTCTGTTCTGATAACTCTAACAATAATGTGTAAAAAACAAATAAGTAAATTTATTTACGAAATAAAACATTAAAGTGCCTCTGTCCAACATTTGACACACCCGTTATGGTCGCTTACCCTTCGTCTTGCGAACTCAACGACTAACAGTCACGCGGGGTCCTCTGCTCGCATAACTGCTAGCTTTTGAACATCTTTGACCTAGCCTCCCTGTTCCTGCTTTTTGTCTACCCTCGACAGAATTTAAGTTGGTCGAACATTCAGTAACCCACTACATCTCTTTTGTTCATCTGCTACTTCTTCATAACGTTCATAATTGACCATATACGTTAAGAAAGTGTAGAAATGGGAAAAGTACACAGGACGCGCACAATATAAAAATAAAAATAAACACATTTGACCTATAATTGTTCCCCTGCATGTGGCAGTGGGATAGAAACCATAGCATGGTTCATTGAGCACACAAACCAATGAATTTATAATAGTATTCAGGTACCAGTAAAACATACATAGCGTGAGCAAGTATGGAAGCGCTGTTCTTTTAATTATGGAATGGCATCGATTGTGACGTTCCATGGCGTCTATTCAAATTTCGGTCCAGTCGCATAGGTTTTTTCATCGTTGATCGCAATCATATTACTATTTACTTGGTAGTCTTGCTAAACAGAGAGAACTTGTGGTCTGGTGTTAGGTAGTCACACATCTCTGTTTTGTTAAAAATCTTACCAAAATCGTACGTTAACTCAGGCAGCTGATCCATTAGCATAGTCATTTTAATGCTGGCTTATTCTAATTTATATAGTACAGCCATGGGATTTTTGTATTCCTTTGAAATGGTTTCCCATGCCTCCTTGACAGTTTTTTCCAATATGGTTCTTGCTGTCACATTGTCATTCCCATTTAGGAGAAATGCTGTTTTTGCTTTAGTGCTATATCTCACAGAGATGAAATTGGAGAATTTACCACGTAAATAATTGTTAAGATTGTCACAAATTTCCTTCTGTAACATTACAGGCCTGCCCTTCTCTAATTGTTCTCGACAGCCCGCTTGATCATATACGAGGGGCGTTCAGAAAGTAAGCTCCGATCGGTCGCGAAATGGAAACGACTATGAAAATCCGATAAAGCTTTGCACAGATGTGTTGGGTAGTGTCTCTAGTATAACCCCAGTTAGCATCACGTCGCTCTTCGCATTTCTGAGCTCGCATTGAGTGCGTAAAGATGTCTAGAAAATAGTGTCTGCCGCCAAGTACGAGGGCCTGGTGAGAAATTTCGCCTGAAGCTATGCAGCTAACATTACATAACTGTCGTGCTGTTTCTTCTTCAAGACAATTCTCAGCCGCATTCTGCAGGGGCAATGAAGATGCTCCTGCATCGTTTTCAAATGGAAATGTGAGATTACCCACAATACAGTCCGCAATTGTCTCCCCCTGAGTTTCATCTCTGGTCACATGAACCGCTGTCTTTGAAGACAACATTTTGACACAGACAACGAGGTGTAGGCCAGCGTGGAGAATTGGCATAAAGCACTGGCGGCTGCCTTCTATGATGAGGCTATCGAAAAGTTGGTACAACGCTATGACAAAAGTCTAAGTCAGAACGGCGACTACGTAGAGAAGTAGCTGAAAGGTGTAGCTAATTGTTACAAGTAAAACATTTCTGATGTTCATTGTGGTTTCAATTTGGCAATCAATCGGAGCTTACTTTCTGAACAGGCCTCGTATTTTAATCTCCATAACGTTGTCCCAAAACGATTGTGGAATGGGTATAGGAACATTTGTATTTTCTTCTCAAAGAAACATGCCATTATCGGTGGAATTTATGTTACCTACTGTCCACGTTCTTTATTCCTAACCATAAATCTAGGCGTTCGTCATTTGCTCTAATTTTCTTCTCTAATAGCTGAGGGGTGTTCAGCGGATTGGAGGTGAGACATGTTGACACTTTATACTACTTCAGAATACTTATCAGGTGAGGTTGTCAAGGACTGTTATATACTCTACATGTTCTAAGACGTTGGCAATTCTGATCAAATGATCATGATGTCATATCTGGTAATACCTCTTAAATTGAGTTGTACACTGCTAAAATAATCGTTAGATAGTGTATGTATAGCGAAATGCATGAAAAAGGAATCATTTACTGAAACATTTCATTATTTCTTAATGTGTACTTTAAGAAATTTAGAACCCTATTTTTCCTCCTAAAGTAAATGTTTCAGGGTAGATAGTAACAGTAAACATACAAAACACAATCAAGTTGCTTATCATGATATGCAAGTACGATCACAAATTTCTGGTCACCAACGAAAAATTCGATCTTTCGCCCAGGACAAAATAGTCTGTATGATTTATCAGAGTGCATAATATTCCGAGTAGAAAAAACACTTGGCATTACTGTCGTAGATTAACTGCTTTACAACATTAAAAAATATACATGACCAACACACAGGCACTATTGACAATCAAAATACATAAAGATTTTTTCTGTAACATCACAAAACACACTTGGCGCTAAAAGTGAGCTAACTTACAGTTCAAAGTGCTCTTGTCAACGAGAATAGTTTGAATTTGTTGTCTGCTGCTGATATTTCTAGGTCTAAATTGCCTGTTTTACTTGTCAAAAACTTTTCTTAGTTCAGCTAAAACTGATACCAAAGATCTCCACACACTATAGCGACCCTCTATGCTACGGACTAAAATTTATCTTTCAGTGCAAAACGTATGTCTTCTTCTGCCGAGGTACATCTAAATTGTCCATATTATTAGTCAGAAAAACACGTTTAAGTTCGGCTCAAAAACGATATCAAAGACATTCATTTATTATTCCAGTTGTATGTAACCGCTCCATGTCGCATCAAAAAATTGTAACAAATTGCTCCATACATCACTATATTACAGAATAATTGTAACAAAGTATTCAGAAATTCACATCCAATTGCTTGGTATAGGATTCACAAATTATTTCACGGCCATTCGATTTTCCAGTAGGAACTGGGAATAAATTAACACCTAAAACTTCCCGTGTTAATTCTTCTCTTATACTGTTATGAGGGACCAGGAGGGACCAGAACATTTTCACAATGCACTTAAAGTCTAATTGTAAGCTGTAAACACCTTTGTATGCTGACGCCAAAGAGCACATAATAATAACAGTATTTTGCCGTTCGTTATTCCATTAACCTAATGAAAACTAGGCAAATCACAGCAACAAAGCGCATAGTGCTGATGAGGAATTTTATGGCTGATATTGATCCCACCAGTATCTAACAGTGATGGATCTCTTCGTCTATTTTTATTGCAATATGTTACATTTATTTCCGGTTAGGGTCAGGTACACATCCCTGTCTGTCTGCCAGAATTTCCCTAGGTTTCTAATGTAGACAGTAACAACCCTATAGCCTCCTTTGACCCGAACATCTGTCGCTTTGGTGCCCTTATGTTTTATAACGATGTATAGGAAACACAAGCGTGGATTATATCTGTGTACTTACTCTAATAAGTATGAGAAAACCCGTCTCAGTTCAGCTAAGACAAATATCAGAGCATCTATATGTACACACATAAAAAAAAAATTTTTCATCACCCCAGTTCCCAGAACTCCTGAAGATAGACTGTGGATATTGTATCACACACACAGTCCCTTTGACTGTCACTAATTCCACCCAAAGATATAAACAACCATGCATGAGCAGCGCCTATTAGACAGAGGGGTCCGACAGCCGAGCAGTTCCAGTCATTCCTCTAGGAAGGAGGTATACGGCTCTTGTTGTCTGTAGTTCAACAATGCCTAGACGGTCAATACCGCGGTTCGATCGATTTTGCATTGTTACTTTGTGCCAGGAAGGGCTCTCAACAAGGGAAGTGTCCAGGCGTCTCGGAGTGAACCAAAGCGACGTTGTTCGGACATGGAGGAGATACAGGGAGACAGGAACTGTCGATGACATGCCTCGCTCAGGCCGCCAATGGGCTACTACTGCAGTGGATGACAGCTACCTACGGATTATGGCTCGGATGAAACCTGACAGCAACGCCACCATGTTGAATAATGCTTTTCGTGCAGCCACAGGCTGTCGTGTTACCACTCAAACTGTGCGCAATTGGCTGCATGATGCCCAATTTCATTCCTGACGTCCATGGCGAGGTCCATCTTCGCAACCACGACACCATCCAGCCCGGTATAGATTGGCCCAACAGCATACCGAATGGACCACTCAGGATTGGCATCATGTTCTCTTCACTGATGAGTGTCGCATATGCCTTCAACCAGACAATCATCGGAGACGTGTTTGGAGGCAACCCAGTCAGGCTGAACGCCTTAGACACACTGTCCAGCGAGTGCAGCAAGATAGAGGTTCTCTGCTGTTTTGGGATGGCATAATGTGGGGAAGACATACGCCGCTGGTGGTCATGGAAGGAGCCGTAAAGGCTGTCTGAAACGTGAATGCCATCCTCCGACCGATAGTGCAACCATATCGGCAGTTATTGGCAAGGCATTCGTCTTCATGGACGAAAATTCGCACCCCCATCGTGCACATCTTGTAAATGACTTCCTTCAGGATAACGACTAGAGTGGCCAGCATGTTCTCCAGACATGAACCCTATCGAACATGCCTGGGATAGCTTGTAAAGGGCTGTTTGCGGATGACGTGACCCACTAACCACTCTGAGAGACCTACGCCGACAGTCTGGGACAATGTGGACCAAGAGTGCTTTGATGAACTTGTGGATAGTATGCCACGCCGAATACAGGCATGTATCAATGCAAGAGGAAATGTTACTGGGTATTAGAGGTACCAGTGCGTACAGCAATGTGGACCACCACCTCTGAAGGTCTTGCTGTATGGTGGTACAACGTGAAATGTGTGGTTTTCATGACCAATAAAAAGGGCGGAAATAATATTTATGTTAATGTCTATTTCAATTTTCTGTACAGGTTCCGGAACTCTCGGAACCGAGGTGATGCAAAACTTTTTTTGATGTCTGTATTATAGTCACTGCATGATAGAATATAAAATGTATCTTTCTGTAATGAACGTCTGTCATCTTGTGTTGATAATGCTACGTCTGTATTATTTATGAAAATCTCCTCTTATTGTCATTTCGACAAAAACCCGAGCGTTTTATGTGATACATAGGTACTGCACATTAAGCATGTCGAAATTCTCAAAATTCTGAGAAAATTATACATGACAGTGGTCGAAGCCGTTTCATCAAGTAATCCTATTTTATTTCTGTTGTCATTAGCTTAGATACGTGCATGTACACAATAACAAGGCAATCGAGGTTAATAGTAGAGGCCCTATTTACAGCTGTGGACAATAGAAGGCGACCAACAGAAAGTGGACTACATGATGATTTTTGGTATGTAGTAAATCAAAGTAAAAATACTTGTATTAAATACCTAAATTATTTTATGTGAGCTCTGTTTCTCTTAAAGTATCTTTGCGATATGCTGTCAGCTCGACAGAAAATGTTGTAGTAAATACTTCCTGTCTGCGGATGTGATACTAAGCAATGCACAATTATTATTAATTAAACGACGGAAATTACTATACAGCCAACAACTGACAAGAGGATGTACTCTTAATGTGATGGATGAAATCTGTGATACGCTTCTAACCACATTTGGTATTTATCTTCTAGGTAAATTACGGGTTATCATAATTTCACATTTTAGTCAACTGCCATTCAGTGTGCTGCACTAAGTGTGGAATTGTTTTAAGTGGCAACTCTGCAGCTCATGACTGGTTACAAAGATGGTGCTCCGTAAATCGAATCGTTTAATACGTATTGAATGTTAGGTGTATTGAGAAAAGATGAATTTTAAGAGAAATAAGATGGCAGCGACTGAAGCCGAAACCTCCCTGGTTGAGTGCTGTGCCTGGCAGCAGAGTCATCGGCAAGGCTCATCTGCAGGACTCACGAGCATGGTTAACACATATGCAGGCCGCGAGATCGATCAGCAGAGTGGTGAGTGGCGGAGGCCTGCTCACCGACATGACATCGTGACGCTGCAGCTGGAGTTAAAGTGGGCACTGCCAGACCGTATAAGGCCATACCATCTAGCATAGCAGCATGCAGAGGCAGTCCTGATGTTCAATGTGACAGGCAGCAAGCTTATTGCAGCGCCATAATTATTTACAAACAACAACCCAACACTCTCTACATGTAACAGCTTCATTTATACTTGCTTACAAGTTCAATCGCAACCATCAAAATTGTGATAAATAATGATGATAAGGAAACTATGACAAAGTGCTCCTGTCCACAAGCCTAGAGTGGAATGGGTTGCACTGCCTGCCTAAATATTATTATTATTATTATTATTGTTATTAGTATAGGTTCTGTAGCTGCATTCCCACAGGGCACTCAGATCTGTTGATCGATAGGGCCAGTCCACCCTCTTCCCCCCCCCCCCCCTTTTCCTTTATGACAAGTGCGTACATCACCTGCAACAAGCCAGGGTGGGCGCATATCTAATGTGGGCAGGATGTTGGCCAGTGGGGTGCAGTCAGCATTTCCTCATTCGCAGATACGTGTGCTCTATGTGCAGCCAGCATGCATGCATAGTCTGCAAGGTGCCAATGTTTTATAATAAAAACGTTTTAATAACGCTCTTCTTACTACTACTGGCAGTACAGAACTCTACTGAGTCTCTTCTGGAAGTCAAATTATGCGTGTTATTTCGTTATGTGACACAGCATTTCTAATGTCGTCTAATTTTTGTAAATAAATGGATGTGATCATTCTTGTCCATTGTGAAGAAATGTAAGCATTAACCTTTATGTATACAGAGCTCACCATCTCGACTGACAACGCACAAATGCCACCATCTTGGCACGTGCTGTCATTACACCCCAGAGAATGGCAGGTGGACTAGTTCTATCATATTGGACCCTGTCTCAATTAGGGGCATCTACCTCAGGGCACAATTATCTCCTTTGCATGTCCACTCTCCTAAGGTGCAGTTATGATTAATTGGGAGTGAGGGAGTACCCCAGGACTCAGTTATTAGCCCTACTGTATCGCTTCTGGTTCGTAGTGGGAGAGGGCTCACAAATTTTTCTTTTGTGTTCGTATTCGCTAACCAATAGGACACCTGCCCAAGTGGCCTAGAAGTGTGGGGGGAGTGAGGGTTGCAAATCGTTCTTTTGTCCTTTTATTACTCAACCAATAGGACAGGTTCCCAAGTGGCCTAAAACAGGGGGCAGAGAAGGGTCTAATAATTCTTTTGTATTTGTATTCCCAACCAACAGTATAATTGGCTTAGAGTTATGTGGGGAGGCGTCCATGAATCATTCAATTCTTCTGGGTGGCAGGTGGGAGGAGGGGGGGGGAGATCTGGCAACAATGCAGACTGTCCTCGGACTCTCATATCTTCCATACTGATGCATATTGTATAACAAACGAGTAAGCAAGCAATCTTAGAGCAACAGAGAGGTCTGAAACTGCAGCCACGTGACGATGGAATATATGTACTAGAACTGTTGTTGCTAAGACTATACACTGAAGAGCCTAACAAGCTGATACACCTGCCTAATATTGTGTAGGACCTCGCGAGCACCCAGAAGTGCCGCAACACAACGTGGCATGGACTCGATTAATCTCTGAAGTAGCGCTGGAGGGAATTGACGCCATGAATCCTGCAGGGCTGTCCATGAATGAGTAAGAGTAGGAGGGGGTGTTGATCTCTTCTGAACAGCACGTTGCAACACATCCCAGATATACTCAATAATGTTCATGTCTGGGAAGTTTGGTGGCCAATGGAAGTGTTTAAGCTTATAAGAGTGTTCCTGGATCCACTCTGTAGCAATTCTAGTTGTGTGTGGTGTTCTCTGCCTCGTGACGGCTGGATGTTGTGTGATGTCCTTAGGTTAGTTAGGTTTAAGTAGTTCTAAGTTCTAGGGGACTGATGACCATAGATGTTAAGTCCCATAGTGCTCAGAGCCATTTGTGTGTGGTTTCGCATTGTCCTGATGGAATTGCCCAGGTCCGTCGGAATACACAATGCACATGAATAGATCCAGGTGACCTGACAGGATGCTCACGTCTGTGTCACCTTTCAGTAGTATATAGACGTGTCAGGAGCCCCATATCACTCCAACTGCACACACCCTTCACCATTCCAGAGACTCCACCAGCCTGAGCAGTCCCCTGCTGACATGCAGAGTCCATAGATCCATGAGCGTATACGTCCATCCGCTCGGTACAATTTGAAACTAGACTCTTCGGAACAGGCAACATGTTTCCAGTCATCACCAATCCAATGTTGGTGTTGACGGGCCCAGGCGAGGCGTAAAGCTTTGTGTCGTGCTGTCAGCAAGGGTACACGAGTGGACCTTCTGCTCCGGAAGCCGATATCGATGATGTTTTGTTAAATAGTTCGCACGCTGACACTTGTTGATGGCCCAGCATTGAATCTGCAGCAATTTGCGGAAGGTTTGCACTTCTGCCACGTTGAACGATTGTCTTCAGTCGTCGTTGGTCCCGTTCTTACAGGATCTTTTTCCGGCCGTAGCTATTTTGATGTTTTTTGATGTTTTACTAGATTCCTGGTATTCACGGTACACTCGTGAAACGGACATTAGGGAAAATCCCCACTTCATCGCTACCTCGGAGATGCTGTGTCCCATTGCCCGTTTGGCGACTGTGACACCACGTTCAGACTAACTTAAATCTTGATAACCTGTCATTGTAAAAGCAATAACCTATCTAATAACTGCACCAGACACTTGTTGTCTTTGATATGTGGTACTTACTGGAATTAAGAAAAACGTGGAAGGGAGGAACCACCAATATAACTTTCTTTTTACTCAACCTGTTTATGTAACAATATATGAAATGTGTTTTACAGATAATCGATGTATTTCAGCATAAAATTTTCTTTAACAAATGAACAAATTTGAAAAATTCTTTTGACCTTAAACCTCAAGTTCTTTGCAAAAGAAATCTGAAGTGCTGTATTGCAAAACAGCAAACAATATGACAATGATTACAAGACGGCCGGACCCGCAGCTCACCCGTTATCGGGTGAAACAGCGGTGTTTACTACCGCGCTGGACACAGTCTGTCTTATTAAATGCCCCTCTGCAACACATGAAAACTATACAGGGTGGTCCATTGATAGTGACCGGGCCAAATATCTCACGAATAAGCATCAAACGGTAAAAATACAAAGAACGAAACTCGTCTAGCTTGAAGGGAGAAACCAAATGGCGCTATGGTTGGCCAGCTAGATGGTGCTGCCAAAGGTCAAACGGATGTCAACTGCGTTTTTTTGAGTAGGAACCCCCGTTTTTTATTACATATTCGTGTAGTACGTAAAGAAATATGAATGTTTTAGTTGAACCACTTTTTCGCTTTGTGACAGACGGCGCTGTAATAGTCACAAACGTATAAGTACGTGGTATCACGTAACATTCCGCCAGTGCGGACGGTATTTGCTTCGTGATACATTACCCGTGTTAAAATGGACCGTTTACCAATTGTGGAAAAAGGTCGACATCGTGTTGATGAACCGCTATTGTGATCAAAATGCCCAACGGGCGTGTGCTATGTATGCTGCTCTGTATCCCGCACGACATCATCCAAGTGTCCGGACGGTTCGCCAGATAGTTCCGTTATTTAAGGAAACAGGAAGTGTTCAGCCACATGTGAAACGTCAACCACGACCTGCAACAAATGATGATGCCCTAGTAGGTGTCTTAGCTGCTGTTGCGGCTAATCCTCACATCAGTAGCAGACAAATTGCGCGAAAATCGGGAATCTCAAAAGCGTCGGTGTTGAGAATGCTACATCAACATCGATTGCACCCGTACCATATTTCTATGCACCAGGAATAGCATGGCGACGAATTTGAACGTCGTGTGCAGTTCTGCCACTGGGCACAAGAGAAATTATGGGACGATGACTGATTTTTTGCACGGATTCTATTTAGCGACGAAGCGTCATTCAGCAACAGCGGTAACGTAAACCGGCATAATATGCAGTATTGGGCAACGGAACATCCACGATGGCTGCGACAAGTGGAACATCAGTGACGTTGGTGGGTTAATGTATGGTGCGGCGTTATGGAAGGAAGGATAATTGGCCCCCATTTTATCGATGGCAATCTAAATGGTGCAATGTATGCTGACTTCCTATGTAATGTTCTACCGATGTTACTACAAGATGTGTCACTGCATGACGGAATGGCGATGTACTTCCAATATGATGGACGTCCGGCACATAGCTCGCGTGCAGTTGAAGCGGTATTGGATAGCATGTTTCATGACAGGTGGATTGGTCGTCGAAGCACCATACATACTATGGCCCACACTTCGCCGGATCTGACGTCCCCGGATTTCTATCTGTGGGGAAAGTTGAAGGATATTTGCTATCGTGATCCACCGACAACGCCTGACAACATGGGTCAGCGCATTGTCAATGCATGTGCGAACATTACGGAAGGCAAACTACTCGCTTTTGAGAGGAATGTCGTTACACGTATTGCCGAATGCACTGATGATGACGGACATCATTTTGAGCATTTATTGCATTAATGTGGTATTTACAGGTAATCACGCTGCAACAGCATGCGTTCTCAGAAATGATAAGTTCACAAAGGCACATGTATCACATTGGAACAACCGAAATAAAATGTTCAAACGCACCTACGTCCTGTATTTTAATTTAAAAAACCTACCTGTTACCAACTGTTCGTCCAAAATTGTGAGCCATATGTTTGTGACTATTACAGCGCCATCTATCACAAAGCGAAAAACGTGGTCCAAATAAAACATTCATATTTCTTTACGTACTACACGAATATGTAATAAAAATGTGGTTTCCTATTTAAGAAAACGCAGCTGACATCCGTTTGACCTATGGCAGCGCCATCTAGCTGGCCAACCATAGCGCCATCTGGTTTCCCCCTTCAAGCTAGACAAGTTTCGTTATTTGTAGTTTTTTCGTTTGACGCTTATTTCGTGAGATATTTGATCCTGTATATAGAGATTACAGACGTTGATGAACATATTTATGAATGCATATAGAGAGATTAGGGCATTTAATGATTTATTTTGGGGAGCAAAATAACTGATGATGGTCGAAGTAGAGAGGATGTAAAATGTAGACTGGCAATGGCAAGGAAAGCGTTTCTGAAGAAGAAAAATTTGTTAACACCGGGTATAGATTTAAGTGTCAGGAAGTCGTTTCTGAAAGTATTTGTATGGGGTGCAGCCATGTATGGAAGTGAAACATGGACGATAAATTGTTTAGACAGGAAGAGAATAGATGCTTTCGAAATGTGGTGCTACAGAAGAATGCTGAAGATTAGATGGGTAGATCACATAACTAATGAGGAGGTATTGAATAGAATTGGAGAGAAGAGAAGTTTGTGGCAGAACTTGGCTAGAAGAAGGGATCGGTTGGTAGGGCATATTCTGAGGCATCAAGGTATCACCAGTTTAGTATTGGAGGGCAGCGTGGAGGGTAAAAATCGTAGAGGGAGACCAAGAGATGAATACACTAAACAGATTCGGAAGGATGTAGGTTGCAGTAGGTACTGGGAGATGAAGGATCTTGCACTGGTTAGAGTAGCATGGGGAGCTTCATCAAACCAGTCTCTGGATTGAAGACCACAACAACAATGATTTATTTAAGCATGGATAGTTACTTGCTTTTTGTGCCGGAAACAGAACAAGTTATGAATATTTGTGGTGGTGGAGGCCATTTTTAATTCTAGCTTTACATTTATGAATGCTACTGTTTCGAGTTTCTATCTGGCTGTCAATAAGGAACTTCACAAGGGAGTGATCATAGTGTTAGTTTATCTGTTTGCTCCAGCAGTTCTCTGCAGAATCTGCGGTGATACATGTCGCGTATAATCACACTACCTGTCTTTGGCAAATGAATTTTATTCCATTAAAGTATATTCCCTCATCAAGGAACGAAGTAATGCAAAGTAAACTAAACCGGGTAACTCGTAGGCGGTGAATACTAAGTGGATTATATTCTGCAACAAGCGGCAACGGAAGAGCGACGCAGGAGGAGGACGTGAGACTGTTGACCTTCCAGATACCTGTGGCAGCTGATGAGTTTACCATTCTGTAGGCCGAGCCTGATTGCCTGGTAATGGTGTTTTTCCCGCTCCCAGAACTAATGCAACGGAGCGGTAGTCCCTTAGCAACAGTTGCCAACCACTAGAAAGGTATTATTTTTGTAAACGTCAGTGTCTGCTGCATCTCTATCAACTGTGTTTGTAAATGTAGGGACATATATAAATTTAGATTGTCGAGAAGAGAAATTTATCCACCACACAAGTATAAAGACGGTAAATCCGCTTCCTAAGCATTGAAACCATGTGGTCCTCCGATGACGATCACAAGAAAACAAATATAATTTGATTAGCATTATCTGTTTACTATGTGCTGTTTCACAGCAGTTTGTTCAACAAAGGAATGGCACGTGTAGTAACAGGGTATTGTGTTTGCAAGGAATCATCACTTTCAGTTTGCTTGTGCACCAGCCTGATTGTAGTAGTTCATCTGCCTACATCTATACCCGACAAGTCACCTTAAGCTCTGTGGTGGAGGGTACTTTTGGTAACATAATTTCCGTCTACCCTTTCCCTGCGTATTTCGCGAATGATATGCGAGAAGAACAGCCCTGGGTAAGCCATCGTATTAGCTTTAATTTCCCTTTATCGTGTAGGTTATTTAGTAAGGTGTACGTAGGAGGAAGCAATGTGTTGCACAACTCTTCCGCGTACGAGTATCCTCAAAATTTTACCAGGCACCTCTCCGTGACGCAGAACGCTTCTCTGGACGTATCTCCCTAAGGAGCTTTATGGATAAGTATTGCGGCGACGCTAAGCCGAGTGACACACTGGACCCGCATTCCGGAGGACGCCGCTTCAGAATACCGTCCGACCAACCAGATTTAGGTTTTCTACAGATTACGAAGGCAACTGCATTTGAAAAGGACGCGGCCGATATACTCCCACATCACTCTTCCTCCTTTTTTTTTTTTTTTAAGTCACCAGTTGTAATATCCACGACACTATGTTCTAGCCACAAGATGTTAAAATGAACTAGCTGTTCAAGTTTCAACAAATATTATCGATACTAAGTATAAAAAAGACTGTATCGTGTAAAAATGACGATAATTATTTCATTATTTCTGTAATAATTTAATTTCTGTGTGAATTAAAACTATTATCAGAGAACTACACTCATAGACAACGACAATTACAATTTTTTTTTGTTATCTGTGATAATTGTGGTTCAGTTGTTCTTCCTGTGCTAAGCGATGAACTGTTCGGACGTGAGACGCGTGAGGTCTGTAAAGAGAAAACCTGTAACTATATTGTTAATTATTATTTGAAAAATAGAGTCGCTATTGTCTAGACGCGGATTTGTATTTATTTCAATTGTAATCCAATCTAATTAACGTTTTTAAGTGTTAATTTTCAGCTCCGCAATTAGATGCGCAGCCATTAGCGCTAGTAACTTACAGCGGAGTTTACTAGTAGCTAGTACAAAAAATATGAAACATATTTCATTGAGAATAATTTTAAATGCTAAAGAATAGAGAACAAAAGGCTTAAAGACTTTTATCTGAATATATTAACTTGATATAAAAGGAATCGAGAATAACAATATGCAAATTGACTATCGTCTGTCTGCCGCCATCTTAGTAAAAATGTCTCCACGGCAGTTTTGAATCGAGAATTTTAACAAACATAAATGTTGTTTTGGGAGGGGGGAGGAGGCGGCGGCGGGGGTGTCTGGTATCGCTGTCTTTGTTTGACCCCATTAAAACAAAATCCCTACCTGTTTATTCAGTAGTTATTTGGCCTGCATATTAACCTATGGCCGGTACTCAAGGAAATTTTGAAATTATACTTTCCGAAAAAGAATATTACTTTAATAAAAATGGAACATAAAAGAAAAGAGAGAAAGGCTGAAGACAGAATATATTTCACTTACACTGATACGATAGCTTCAAATAAGGTTTCAATTAAAATGGCATTAAAACGCAGGCAATTTTTAAAATAAACGTTATTTGATTTGAATAGAAGAATACGTTGACCAAAGGAAAATAGTGAGTCACGTAAAATTAAATCATATTTTCATGGCATCCCTGGGCAGAGAGTTGGCAGATCTTTGTTATCTTCATTCGTGCGGTAACATACGAAAAGATAAATCTCGTAAAGTTCAAATTTTGAAAGGGAAATTAAGGTTTACTGTCACATTAAAAGACGGTATAGTATATGATATGGAAATGAAGCCTATAAAGGGCATATGTAAGCAAATTGAAGACAGGTCAATTTTAATTCACATCGCTATAGACACATTCCAGCATAGCAATACGAAACTGTGACCGAGTGTGACGGACTAGTTGTCACTACGTATAGAGAACTAATGTCCCATATACGTGGGAAAATCTTACTAAATTTATAACGAATCAAATTTTATCGTGGAAGTAGGTAGCGTGCTAAAAATATGTGTATCTTTGGACTAAATATGTTAGAGTCGATGGAATTATTACTCCCTCAGAGTCCTTGTTACTATCCACTTCTTCTTCCGTCACTATAAACGTAAGATCGCAATTTTTGTATCTCTGAGTTAATTATGCATAATAATGTTAATATCGGGTTACGATAAGTAAATCTTATTAAACACGTGTCTTCACCGTCACTAATTATCTACAGAGATTTATTTTATGTTTCAGCAGCTTCATTCCGCTGGAAAGCGAAAGTTTGGTGATGCGACGATTACACGCCATCAGTGCGCCGTCATGTGCATATTTGCATCCTTTCTATTAGAACCCGCAGACTAAATTATTTTATATATGAAGTCCGGTTATTCTCCCTGTAAAGTGCGACATATGCATATTAACACGGCCCGCCTTCGCCCAACTTATCGCTATCTCACAGCGACTCTTGCGCTTTGTTTCATCATAAAAAGAAATTGAACACGTAAGAAAGGGCAGATTCAGATTCAATGTGGAGTTTTGTTTGAATCCCATCCTAATTGCAAACTGAACGTGATCATATTTCTCCCGCTGTAGCCTATGTGATGCTTCCCACCTCCGAACAATTAGCATTCTGAGGTAAAATGCAGTTTAGCAATCCATCTTTATTCTGATCTTTTTACGGAATAAATCACAAATCTTACGAGGACTTACCAGGGACCAGTAGAAGTGTAAGGTCGAGTATTGATTGTCTGACAATGTTTGTATTTTGAGTTAGTCTTCGTTTCCTTCGCGAGATAATCACACTTCACTTTTACCCTTCGTCTATACATTGGTGCCAACGATGGCACCAACACTGGCCAGTATTTATGGGCAGTGCCCACACACTGGAGCCAACATTCAGCCAGGTTCGTATAGAGCCAACGTGAACATGTCCGACGTACAAATCGCTGTCGTTGCATTCGCGGTTTTGAGCGTGATTAACATTGCTCCACTGTTGCTGAGACATTTCGAAAAACTCAACT
Organism: Schistocerca serialis cubense; assembly: GCF_023864345.2. NCBI lineage: Eukaryota > Metazoa > Arthropoda > Insecta > Orthoptera > Acrididae > Schistocerca > Schistocerca serialis. Next base: position 1,034,415,009 of record NC_064638.1, read on the forward strand.
TGGAAAAAAACGAAGACAACGAACGAAAAAACGACCTTGTTTTCCAAACTGCAAAAGCAGAAGACGAACAACGTTGGCGACAATGTGGGGTCGGCGTATCGATATTGGCTCAATATCTTTTGATGTCTGGTCGAAAGCCGACAAGTAGCTATTTCATCGACCCACGGGCGAACACTGATAGCACGAGCGTTAGCCCTAATGTGTGTACCTGGTCTTATACTTTTCGAAATGAAAATAAATAAATGACAAAATTTCTCGAGTGCTCAAAAGAAACGAATCGTTCTGGAATCAAGGGGTATATGGACAGAATTAAGAAAAATGCTTGCTATGGAGAGCTGTTGAACGTGTACCAGGCATGCTATTCCGATGGAAATTTGGAAGACGTAAAGAAGAAATCAGTACTTTGCGAACCGATTTTAAGACAAACTACAAGAAAATCGAGGATAATCACTCTGGAGCCGTACTCTTGGACATATATGTGCCGAACTGCTGGACATTACGGGCACTAAGCTTCCTAACTGCAAGAAGTTACATGGCTCCATCAGTTGCGTCGAAACAGGTAAGCATCATTAAAACAATATTGTACTGTGAAAAAATATTTTTTTATTTTATTGCAAATAATTGTATTACAATATTTTGTGTAAGTATGAGTATTAGTTATTTATCACAAAATTACATTATCTTTCAAGTGAACTTCCCCTCACTAGCAAAATACCTCTTTCTCTTATATCCTTTGTTGCACTGCTCAAGTACAGAAATAGTCTTATTTCCAAATGCAAAGGTTCTGCACTCACTCGATTTGCATGTCTTGTGAGACTGCCTGCTACATTCTCTTCGGTGTCTATCACTCCGTTCAGATAACTCCTTGGGTTTTCCTGCGTAATGTAGTTTAGAGATGACAACACGTTATGGTAGTAAGATTCAATTTTTCTGGCTCCTGCGTAATGTCTTTTTGAAATATCCTAAATCTAGGTAGGATATCAACAGCATTTTCTATAATTCTGTGTGCTCTTGTAAGTCTTTAACAGGAAGCATGTTTCGTGTTGTGCAGTACCTTCATGCTATCGGGCTTCTGAAAGCTCTTTTTTAACGCGAATGCATCGTCTGTCACAAATACAAATGGAAACTTTTCTTCATTTATTGGGAGGAATATGCAAGTTTACGTAGTCAAACGCTTACCAAAATTTTAAGCGACGAATGACACTGAAACGTCCCCTTTGAAAAATTATACATGACTGTGCTTAAACTGACACACAATATTTTTTTAGCGCAACGCAATCTGACTTTCAGTAATCCCTACAAGAGAATGGCCCTGACTAACATTAACCTATACCTTTCACAAATCACTTACCTCACAAAAATCTTCGTTACTCGAACTACTGCAATACAGCGAGCGCCACTACTGCCAGCTAAATAAAAGATTCAAACTACGGAAGGCACTAACTACTGATAGGAATAGTTAGCAAATGAAAGATTTTAATAGAGAACAAACAATGTATTTACCTTAATGGTCATAATATATATAGCAGTTCATGACATCCAGTCTTTCAAATTTCAAAACTCCGCCATCTCTCTCCCCACATCTACCACTGCTGGCGGCTCACCTCCAACTGCCACGCTACGCGCTGTTAACATCCAGCTGCCCAACTCTACAATGGCAGACAACAATGCAAACTAGCCATAGACTGCACACAGCACAGCCAATGATTTTCATCCAGAGCGCTACGTGGCGTTACCAAGAAGAAAATCTAAACAGCCTACTTACAACACCACCATCAAACGTTCTACAATTGACTTTAATTAAATAGCCCTTGTAACTGCGCTAAATAGATGCCGAATTCCTAGGTTTTAAAAATTCCACCTGATGCCAAAATCACGAGCTACATTTTCACTTCCTCTTCTGATTTGATACATGAAATTAAATTATTGCTTGCTATTGCAACATTTATTAAGAAATTCATTTATTGTTTCTTTGTATATGTATCTGAATTTAATGAAGATAACAGTTTGACGGAAATTGTCACCACTACCGATCATCCGTCACCAACCACCCATCAGGAGCAGCATTACCATGACCGCTAGCATCACGAACAGCTGCATCGCTATTACCAGAAGAGTAACACCATCAGTACCACAGCATCAAGAGTAGCATCAACCTCACCCTTAAGAACAAATCACGAGCATCCAAGTCATTATTGGCAGTTCAATAAAGAGGCAGTAAAACAGATGATTAGGTACTCCACAAGGCCTACGAGTTCATGGCAAAACAAGAAACGGAAAGGGACCAATAAGTAAAGTGTGAAGTTTAAAACTATAATCCACGAGTTCCGAGCGGAGCCTGTATATGCAAAAGCGTTTAACGTACGTATTACTGGCAAGCAAAAATGACAGTTTGTTGAGAATTTGTGTTTCCCCAGCCCTGGGCCACCGCAAGACATCACATATATTGCAACCTTGTACTGCACCGAGCGGGGTGGCGCAGTGGTTACCACACTGGAGTTGCATTCGGGAGGACGACGGTTCAAACCCGTCTCCAGCCATCTTGATTTAGGTTTTCCGTGATTTCCCTAAATCGTTCCAGGCCAATGCTGGGATGGTTCCTTTGAAAGGGCACGGCCAATTTCCTTCCCAATCCTTCCCTAATCCGAGCTTGTGCTCCGTCTCTAATGACCTCGTTGTCGACGGGACGTTAAACGCTAGTTTCTTCCTCCTCCTTGTACTACAAAAACTTTGCAGCTTGACAATGCGGCACACTGAAAAAGATTTGAGTGCCCTCAAAGTTGTGTCCATAGCACAACTAGCCGACAGCACTACCAATACTGCAGTTCGTGTTTCATGATCCTGACGTTTAGAAATAAGTTCGATACAAGTCACAGTAACCTGTGTTTCCTTTGTCTTAGTATGACCTAGAAGTGTCTTTTTCTTATTTACCAACTTATTTTCTGTATTTGAAGTCCATAACTGTTTGGCTGTGTGCAGTTTGTTGGACGTTACATAATGTGATTTACTTGTTAACATGGGAAGTGTCCTAAAACTGCACTACTTCCACTACTGAGTTATCCCCAAATTTACGTACTGGCTGTGGAATTTTTTGTATGACAATTTGTAAATTTTCAAACAGTACTCGATGCTTTATAGTTCATAAATAGCCAGAATTTCTATCTTAGAATATATGCCGGCACAGTTGAATATGCATTCTGGCACATACCTGCAGGAATACATTTCTTTATGTAAGAGAAAACAAAAACTGTGTAAGTTAGGAATATTTTTTACGGATATCAGCTAAATAATCACAAAGTGTTTTGCACACAATACATTCAGATTATGAAGTGGGCTTTCACATCCAATTTTCATATAATTACTTGCGTCCTTCACTGTTGAAGAATAGGATAAATTTTTCAAAAAATTAATTTCTCTTTGTGCCACACTAGTATGTGCTTTCATTCCAGAAAAACTTCTGCATGTACAGTCTCACATCTAGCAAAAACTGTTCGGTGAGTGTACGGTTCTCTACGTTACGTGCATATTTATGTATCAAAAAGTACTTTATACATGTTTTATTATTTCGTGAACACAGTCAATAGCGCAACATGACGATGCGGGAATTTCGTCGTAAGTGATACAAAACTACACCATTTCTACCTTAGAGAATTTTTTACATTGTTTTCATTTGTTACTAGGTACATTTACATTCAAATAAGTTGTTTCTCACTTAGTCTGTGGCTGCATGCACCTCAAAATTTTCGTCGCAAGGAGGAGAACAGCAGACAAATAATGTAAACAACAGCGAACATAATCTAAACGTGGACAGCTGTCTGCAGACGAAATTGGTTCGAAACAGGTAACGGCACTACTTGCATAAATAAACGTTTTTGTTAGCAGTAGCTGATAGCTGCTTTCTTCTGTGTGTGCGAGGATCAACTTGTGTTTAGAACGCTTTGCTTTTAGACCAACTTCAGATTTATTTAGCAGTGTGGGATGTGCTAACTCTGGTACCCAATCAGTAGGTTTGATTGTGAAGAGGATACTGTGTATTACTGATTTCCAGAAAATGTAATTGACACTAATACCTCAGATTCAATTTTTCAAGTAGTCTTTTATTACAAAACAATTTTGAGACGTATAAGCAGTTTTAATCATTGTATTTAACACTGCAGGGTGTCAATGGAGGATTCAGTATGGCATTGCTTTCTTCATTAAATTAAAAACGTAGTATTGGCTTGTTGAATAACACAGAAGTGTGGAAAATTGACTCTACTTCGAAATGAACGTCATACATACGCAATGACTTGTAAGAAGTCTGTGGATACATGTCAGTCTCACCACATTCTGACAAAACATAAAAAGTGTTTTACATTTATTATGTGATTGTATCTTTGCAGTGCAAATATATTGCTTCACAATTTTGTTAAACGTGTTTGCCAATACTACAGCACTAAACTTAAAGCATTCGAATTACCTGTCTGTCGCTATCAGTCTGAATGTTATTCCTAATGTCTCTCGAATGCATTTACGTGTCTCATTAACGTATTTTGGTTCTCTATTTTAAGTGTGGCATCATTTATAATTTGTTGTACAATGCAGGTCTCATCCTAAAACAGTTTCTGAAATCTTTCGGGTGTGTAGTAAATTAACATGAGACGAGTCGTTCCTCTTTCCTAGTCATTCTCGGACCCATTTCCTTTTTTTTTTTCTTTTTTTTTTGTTTGCTTTCCGTTTCTTCTTGCCAACTGGAGCTACAGTAATGTAATTGCGACACACGCTTTCTTTTCGGCATTCGACATCATAACGCTGTGAAACTGGCTTGCCAGCTTACAATTTTGATAACATTATTGTTGATGTATCTGTTTACGCAGCGGAGTTCGCTAGCGCACTCTTGTGCGCAGGCTCTGGTCTCGGAGGTAAGCCAGTTCGCAATCAGGTAGACCAGTCCGCTGGTTAGCGCTATTATTGGCTAACGCTTCTGACGTCACGAGGAATACTGTTCTGCCATGTAAGTTCCCAGCAGCATCGTGAATTATGTGTTGTTAAGTGCGCGCGCACATTATTAGGCATGCTTAAATGTAAATGAAGTGCATAAGAAACAAGCACTTGCATGTTATGATAGTAACCACCTTCACTCAGGCAGAAATAAACCACTCTGTAATGTATTTCGAGAAACTTTGAGGTTATTGTAGAAGTGGACTTTTGCATGATACCGTCACAGCTACACCTCACCCACGAAAACTGGCAATATCAGTTGAAACTTTTTTATTTTATTGAACCAGTCAGATAAAGGAGATGTGAGTCCACCTTTGGGGATTACGGATATACAGTCATTTCGGTAGTACCATCTGAATCCTGAAGAAGTTTCTCTGAGACAGAACCCAAGTTGCTGTTAATATGCTCGCATTTAAATGCTATGTAATCCGCAAGATATTTCAGTGCATCTTCGGATTAGCTGTTCCCTCTCTAGGAAACCGTAACAGATCTTTTCTTTGTTGTTGAAATTAGTGCAGTCCAAATCAGCTGTCATATTTCCAGTTGTATTAATACAGAACTCGCTTGTGTTGGACATATGAAGTGTTACTCACTATATTCAGCTGGAGAACCACGTGGCGGCACCTCGCGAATACTCTCCATGATGGATGTTTTTGACTACAAGAGGATGTCTTCTATGTTTCGAGTCAGTATCAGAAGCCGCATTCTATTTTTCACTTCGTAAGGTGTTCTGTTGTTTAAAAGGCGCCCAGACCACAATTCTTGGAAAAATGTTCTTCGAACTGCCTTGGTTTCTATGATGTTGCAGTGCTTGTGTTGTTAAAAAATACGACCCAATGTTCCTTCGGACTTGCACAGGCACTGTGGCGACTACAGCCTTCGTGAAATACATAAATGTATTCGCAATTGCGAATGCGGACAACTGTTGTTGTTGTTGTGGTCTTCAGTCCTGAGACTGGTTTGATGCAGCTCTCCATGCTACTCTATCCTGTGCAAGCTTCTTCATCTCCCAGTACCTACTGCAACCTACATCCTTCTGAATCTGCTTAGTGTATTCATCTCTTGGTCTGCCTCTACGATTTTTACCCTCCACGCTGCCCTCCAATACCAAATTGGTGATCCCTTGATGCCTCAGAATATGTCCTACCAACCGATCCCTTCTTCTAGTCAAGTTGTGCAACAAACTCCTCTTCTCTCCAATCCTATTCAATACTACCTCATTAGTTATGAGGTCGACCCATCTAATCTTCAGCATTCTTCTGTAGCACCACATTTCGAAAGCTTCTATTCTCTTCTTGTTCAAACTATTTATCGTCCATGTTTCACTTCCATATATGGCTACACTCCATACAAATACTTTCAGAAACGACTTCCTGACATTTAAATTTATACTCGATGTTAACAAATTTCTCTTCTTCAGAAAAGCTTTCCTTGCCATTGACAGTCTACATTTTATATCCTCTCTGCTTCGACCATCATCAGTTATTTTGCTCCCCAAATAGCAAAGCTCCTTTACTACTTTAAGTGTCTCATTTCCTAATCTAATTCCCTCAGCATCACCCGACTTAATTCGACTACATTCCATTATCCTCGTTTTGCTTTTGTTGATGTTCATCTTAAATCCTTCTTTCAAGACATTATCCATTCCGTTCAACTACTCTTCCAAGTCCTTTGCTGTCTCTGACAGAATTACAATATCATCGGCGAACCTCAAAGTTTTTATTTCTTCTCCATGGATTTTAATACCTACTCCGAATTTTTCTTTTGTTTCCTTTACTGCTTGCTCAATATACAGATTGAACAACATCGGGGAGAGGCTACAACCCTGTCTCACTCCCTTCCCAACCACTGCTTCACTTTCATGCCCCTTGAGTCTTACAACTGCCATCTGGTTTCTGTACAAATTGTAAATAGCCTTTGGCTCCCTGCTGCAGTCTGGAACCGCAAGACCGCTACGGTCGCAGGTTCGAATCCTGCCTCTGGCATGGATGTGTGTGATGTCCTTAGGTTAGTTAGGTTTAACTAGTTCTAAGTTCTAGGGGTCTAATGACCTCAGCAGTTGAGTCCCATAGTGCTCAGAGCCATTTGAACCTTTGGCTCCCTGTATTTTAGTCCTGCCACCTTCAGAATTTGAAAGAGTGTGTTCCAGTCAACATTGTCAAAAGCTTTCTCTAAGTCTACAAATGCTAGAAACGTAGGTTTGCCTTTTCTTAATTTAGCTTCTAAAATAAGTCGTAGGGTCAGTGTTGCCTCACGTGTTCCCAACTAGCGACCAGAACCAAAACTGTTACTGTCTGTAGTTACTAAAGGCCCTACCCATACCAATTTATTGGGACCGATTTATCGACCGTCCGATAAATTGGGTGTGAAGAGGGGCAATTTTTATTGTCGGGTGGTCGGTTGGGTCCGACCATCCTACAGCCACCCCTACCCCCTCTTCCTCGCCATTTTACCTAATAAATTGTGCCGTGTAGAGCTCATAACATGTATGATCTCATCCCCTTCCCCCACCTCCTCCTTTTCCTTGAAAGGATACGGATCCTGTACACCTCCCGTAAACTCGATCCTCCTCACCCGCTCGTCTCCCCAATCCTCTCCCATCCCCGCCCGCTGCCGCGCCTGTATTCCCACGTCCCGCCCGGTCTCCATCTCTCCACCCTCCTTACTCTCTCCCAAGGTGGCTTCCGCCAGCTCCCCCTCCCTGATGATGTCCTCCTCCCCTCCATCTACCCCTCCTATCAACTTTGACCCTGCCCCACCACCCACTTCCGGTGTCCTTTCCTTTAGGCACCCTCCCTCCCTCCCTTCTCTTCCCTTCCCTCCCCTTCTCTTTCCTTTTCCCCCGTCCCCTCCCTCCACCACTCTTCCCCCCCCGGGCTTCCCCTCCCCCTTCCTCCCTCCCCCCTTTCTCCAGTGCCCGTGGCATCTCCGCTCTCTCCTCTCCCTCTCCCACTCCCCTTCCTCCTCCTCCTCTCTTGGCAGGCCCCCAGACTCGCACACGCATGGTGAACATTCGCCATTCGCGCGCCGGAGATCATCGCCGTCAGTGTCTAGTGTGTGTGCTTCGTTTTGTGTTTCGTGCAGTTACAACTCCACTGTTCACATGTGCCGTCGCAGCTCTCCGTGTTTTGTGCGCCGTGTCAACAAGTGTTAGTGTTTTTTCGTCCAACGTGAACGGCTTCTTGTTTTTTTGTTTTTTTGTAACTACTTTCTTTGCCCGCCATTTTTTGTATTTTCTGTGTCACCTATCTCATATTATTGTACCCCATACGGCTGAAGAGCGGCGTATTAAGCTGCTGCCAGCCCGCCTTGTATGAGGTGCTGAAAATTACAATAAAGGAAAAAAAAAAAAAAAAAGCTCATAACATGGAGGTAAGAATAGAGGGAGACGCCGTGACGTCACAGCTGTGAAGCTATGTGTAGCCGAGGGTAGCCATCTCAATCCGACCAAAACATTGCTGCTGTAAGCTTGTGTGCATAGGCTTGTCGCTCGCTTTTGGAAGGATTTTGCGCTATTATGGTGACTTGTGTGGTGTTCGGATGTACGAATCGTTCTGATTGTGATGCGAAATCGGAGGGAATAACATTTCATGTGTAAGTTGTCTCGTTAAGTATGATTTTACAACTTCATTGTGAATGAACGTGTGCTACATCGGTACTTGTACTATAGCGTGTTTTTCTCCTGTATGATTTTAGATTTACTAAAAATGAAAGTCGGAAAGCTCTGTGGGAGAATGCCGTGAGGAGGAAGAATTGGCGTGCGTCTAAATGGAGCACTATATGTTCTCAGCATTTCCGAGAAGAGGACATAGACCGAACTTCCCTTTCAACAGTAAGGCTCCGAGAAAATGCTGTACCATCAGTTTTCCCTACACACCCAAAACATTTGCAAAAGGTATGTTAACTCAAAGAATTAAATTCTTAGTTTTCAAGTTCACGTTTCAGTATAATACGTACGTATCGTCGATAAGCGAAGTGTTGAGTAACTCACTTTGTCTTCATCATGTACCAAATTAAAAGCTAACACTACATTAACTGGCGTTAAGTACAGGCCTAAACAGGACACTGTGTAGATTTGCCATTCTATGTGCCGTATTTCAGTAAATATTGGTGGTAATGAACAGTGTTTCCCAGTAGTGTAACGCAACTGAAATGCCCCAGTACGTATTACAAACAAGATGTATTTATGGGGCTTTGGAGGAAGGGTATAGCTAACTTAGTTTTCAGTTTCTATTACTTAGTTTGTGATACACGTTTATTACTGAATTAACAAAATTGTATCGTTTACATTGAAGGCTAGCCATTCGTAATATTACATTAAAAACTATTTTTAATCAGAAGAAACGCGGAATTTCGCCTTTACGAGATTTTATTTTAAACAAAAACTTTGAAACAACCAATCTGATGACGTTACATGCGTATATGGTGCAATTAGCGACTGTAATACACGCAGCGCTATAGCACACTGGCAATGTTTTGGTCAGAGTGTCATGGCAGCGAGCCACGCCCTGTGGCTTCAAAACGTAGTACGGCTGGGATACGTAGCGCCATCTCCCCTTATTCTTACCTCCATGGCTCATAAAGTATAATATATATCTGTGGAATGAGCATAACCTACTGCGCATATTCACATCAAACCGGACTAGGACGTGATTTTTGGACGACAATGCTTGACCACATTTTGCGATAATAGCGGAAGTTTAATATTACACGTATTCGTTTTTTCTTACATACGTTTCTGCACGTTTGAGTATGAATAAATGTTACGGTACAGTATTGCTGTCGCCACGGATTTGAAGAGAAGTATGTGAAAGAACCAGTTACTTTTCATAAGTATGTACAACATACGTATAATTATATACCGGGTGATCAAAAAGTCAGTATAAATTTGAAAACTAAATAAACAACGGAATAATGTAGATAGAGAGGTAAAAATCGACACACATGCTTGGAATGACATGGGGTTTTATTAGAACAAAAAAGAAATTGCTAGACGCGTGATGGGTAGATCACATAAGTAATGAGGAGGTATTGAATAGGGTTGGGGAGGAGTATGTGACACAACTTGACTAGAAGGAGGAATCGGTACTCGTGGACACAACTGATCTGTAGAACAATTTGGAATCATAACTTTTCGGCTTTCTCGGAAGCTTCACCGAGAGTGCATGTGGGTAAACCGCTCTGGGCGTGCCAGGCGGTGGCTGACCTCGGTTGCTGGCCACGCAGATTTGGGACCACTCTGCGTGGAGTTTTTGCGCAGCCACGAGAGCGCGCTGCCGTCTGCGAGGCAGCGCTGGCGGAGTGCCTTCAGTTGCGCTGCGGCCGTCGGTGGAGATGGAGGTCCTGCTGAAAGCGCTGCTGCCGCCGCTGTTGGTCGCCGCGCTGGTACACGCCGATGTCTGTAAGTTTTGTCGTCTGCGCCGGCACAAGGTCTCCTTTCGTGCTGTGTTACTGCAGCGACTAGTGCAAAAGTGATAACGTTTCTTGACGAGAGGTGGTGCTGCTGTGCCGAAAACTGCGAGCAAGTCCGCGGAAGACATTGTAGATCCAGTCTGTTTACCTTCCAGTCTCGTCGATCCACATTGTAGTTGGCTAGCTCCATATCAGTATCTTCGTCCAACACAACATCCCTACGAATACTGATGAACAAAGTTTACTTACTGTAGAGAAAAACACTGACTTTTTAACTTTGATGTTTACAATGCGCAAGAAATCAGCTATCAATCGAAATGCCTGTAGCCACTGCTCCCGTCCAAGGGAAAATATCAAACTAAATCTTTACAGTACAAGCACAATGAAGTGACGAGGTTTTACGATTTTGGCCGCTGAACGGAATGCCAGTTCTACCAGAGATCTGAAGATTAATTCTCGACGACTTGTCTTCTCTCTCTTTTTTTTTTTTTTTTTTTTTTTCAGATGGTTAATGCAGCTTTTCTCTCCGTTTAGGTGCATGCGTGAGCACGTTAGTGTGTTCTTTGGTGAAACTAGGAGAAATCGATTAAATGGTACATCATATTGTTAAATACAACTTTTTTTATTTGGATTGGGTTTATTCAATCACCTGCCAGCAGCTTCATACAAATATATCATGTATGCGGAAAAATCACAATATAAATAGTCTGAACAATGATTTTAAATTATTTTGCAATTTCTATGTTTATTCAACACTCATAGCTAAGGTATCTTGACATCAATTGAGGAGCGCCAGAACAAAACCCGTTATATCCACTTTTGCTGTATTCGCGTGTTTGAGCTGTAGGGGGGAGATACAGGAGTAAATAATACATGCTGCCAAAAAATAATTTTCAGCACAACGCGACATCAAGTGTTTTATGGTGTTTTTCTTCTTTTTATATCTTGTGGCCATTAAGAGATCACTGTTTGTTACTTTCTGAATTAACAGCAAATGCGGATTTATCGGTTTTTGTTCCGGCGCTCCTCAAGTCTATACAACATGGAGTATAAAAAAGAAACTTAACAGAGTGTGGGGAGCATACACCTGAAAATTAGAGTATTTATGCGACCACAGATACAACACCCATGATTGCCACCTGTCCCGGTTTCATAGGAACCGCTCCTACTTTTCTTTAATTGCCCCGTGCCCCTGCGTTATGACGGGAAACCTCGAGGGCTCTACTTTTTTCGTTTGCTTCTGCAGTTTTATTTTTTTTATATCATATTATATAATATTTAATTCCATATTCTTAAGTTTATCATCTTATTCCTATCACCCAAAGCCAATATGTGTAAAATACAAGAGATGGAAGTAAAGCAATGGGTATAAAGTAAATTGTTTCCCCGATGTTTCTTACTTAAAATGTTAGGTAGATTAAGTAGAAATACAAATATCAGTAACAACGAATACTGGTGACAGTTATGACACAACGAAACCCGAAAAAACTGAAAAGAAAATGTTCATTTCGCAATGAAAGGTTAAAGGATAAACATTTCAAAAGTTGATAAGCTAAAGTTGATCATGAAGGGATGGAAAGTGTACAGAGTGTCCTATCTTTTCGATAAAAACTTAGGGCATTGGGGTCGTGAGAAAGCATTTGTTTTGTCAAGAGAGGAACTTAAATTTTCTAGTGCATCAACTTCCAAAAGAAATCGATTGCAAATTTTTTTAGTGTAAAACGACCTTCTATAGACAGTGAAGTTTCAGCTGCCGAACTTTTAAATATTTTAAGTTTCAAGTATGGTATTCGAAGTTTAGTTTTGGGATGAGAATAAAAACTGGCGAACGTTAGTAAGAACTGCACATTTAACATGATAAGTGATACCTTTTGTTTAAAGTGTCCCGACATTTTACTTGCCAAAGGTGACAACCCTAAGAACACTAAATTCCATATACACGCGTTTCAGTGTCGCATAAAACAAAAATGGATTAGTATGTTTTAGGAACTTCATGACATAATAAAACAGAAAATTTCAGAAGATTTTGCAGTAATCCGTTTCGCTGTGGTTCGAATAAACTAAAGGGAAACAGCAAGTAATGGCATCGCCTACTTTCTTCCGAAAGTAGCAGAAAGATTGTCTGATACCTACGCGATACAAGTGGAGAGGATTTCAGCTGTGGTTGGTACTCATTCGTATCAAGACAGCTGTCGGCATCTTGCTCGCTCGAAATTTTCGAAACCAGGAGGGGTGTTTCTAATTACTGGTTGGAGCGCAGCTTAATACTGACCTTTATAACAGACTGAAAGCCCCCAGGCCTCTGCCCATTCTTCCACGGCCAGCTTCCGCCTGCAGAAGTTAAAGAAGCTTCATATTTGAAAACAGAAGGAGTCGTGCAGTGTTGCCAGCCAAAAATATGCTATTTCCGCTACAAGCATACTCAAATTCCGCCGCAATGTCAAATATAATTTATAATATAGCCTGCACACGCATTACTGGCGATATATAGGCTAAATAAAGAGCTTAAACTATAAACAAACCTAGTTAGGCCATCTGAAGGTCAGCTACACCAAAGACGACAGTGATGGAACTTGAAGACTGTCGGTCATTCACAAGGTCGCTGTTAATATAACACTTATAGTTTGATGCAACAGCATCTACTCTTTTTAAGGGATTTGAACTTGCGAAGGTATATGGAATTCATTCGCAATCGGGTTTATTAGCTTTATGTTTGAAATGTATCAATGTTTCTTACCATGGCAGTCAAACTTGTGAGCCTGTAAGTACAGCAATATTTTGGTCACCTTGTTATCATTGACTTCAATGCTAGCCCATTCTGGGCTATCTTGCTGAACACATTAGTGTTATAAAAAGCTAAATTGTTAAACATCTCACTTTTTGAGGATAGGTGCTTTGATATAGTTGACTGTCGGATCCTCTACTCTCTGGATACAGATCCTGTACAGAGCCTTTCAGTGACTGATATATCGCATTTAAATGATTAATTAGTGACAGTACGTGGTTAAAAAAAATAGAGCTAAGCCTTTCCCGTAGGGATTTTGAAGTTCAGAAAAGAACGTTCAATTGCTGCAGTAAATGATTAACACAGTTCGAAAGATTAGATTAGATTAATACTAGTTCCATGGATCATGAATACGATATTTCGTAATGATGTGGAACGGGTCAAATTTTCCAATACATGACATAATTAAGTTAATTTAACAACATAATTAAGTTAATATAACAACTTTTTTATTTTTAAAATTTTTTTTATAATTGTTTGTTTTTTTTCTTTTTTTCTTAATTTATATTTAAAACTTCCTCTATGGAGTAGAAGGAGTTGTCATTCAGAAATTCTTTTAATTTCTTCTTAAATACTTTTTGGTTATCTGTCATACTTTTGATACTATTTGGTAAGTGACCAAAGACTTTAGTGGCAGTATAATTCACCCCTTTCTGTGCCAAAGTTAGATTTAATCTTGAATAGTGAAGATCATCCTTTCTCCTAGTATTGTAGTTATGCACACTGCTATTACTTTTGAATTGGCTTTGGTTGTTAGTAACAAATTTCATAAGAGAGTATATATACTGAGAAGCTGCTGTGAATATCCCTAGATCCTTAAATAAATGTCTGCAGGATGATCTTGTGTGGACTCCAGCTATTATTCTGATTACACGCTTTTGTGCAATAAATACTTTATTCCTCAGTGATGAATTACCCCAAAATATGATGCCATATGCAAGCAATGAGTGAAAATAGGCGTAGTAAGCTAATTTACTAAGATGTTTATCACATGTGGCAACCGTCTTGTTTTACTGGTACTTAATATTTTTAAGAGTATGTGAACTTCTGAAATCCCACTAACACACTCTTGGCGTCTGGAAGAGAGAGAGAAATAGCTACAAACATTCTGTATCACTGCTTCCACATAGCTAGAGATTTCTTGTTAAATAGCTACGGCAACTAAATGCGCTGAATGGCGAAAACAACTGGTCAAATGGAACAGGTCTCGAATGATTCACTTTTATCTAATATAACGTTGGCATTATCAGTGCAAAACCCAACAATATTGTCATCGGATAACTCAAATGTCCCTCTACAATTTTTGAAAATTTTGTACCGACCCCTAGCGTTACCTTCGAGTGCACATATGGGAATTAAACCAAGCAGTTGTGTTTCAACTTCATAATTGTCTATATATCTTGTCAGTAAAACATTTACCTCATACTGATGATATCTGAAATGTCACCTATAAGGATGGGAAATGCGTTGTTTCTCAGATCTTAACTCATCCTTAATATTTTCTTAGGGTACGTCTTAACAAATTTTGTGCACTTTGTGGGACTCTTACCGTTTTTGCAATTGTTGAATAGTTAAAATTGAGTTTGGCTATCTCTAAAACACATTGCAATGAATTGCAACTGAAATTAAGAGCCGCAGCCAACGACATTATTTTTGTATCGGCACTGTAGTTCTTTTTGTACTTTCTCTAATTTAAATGTCTGAAAACAAACGAAACAGAATACAGTGAGCCCCTGCTACACCGACGTAAATAATATTAATGTGTCCTGTATTCATTTGTATATTCTTATATTGCAATTCGTCACTCTAGCTGTAAAGTCCAGATTCGTAAAATACAACTATAATAGCAGTAATATCCACTGCCATTGTGTAACTCGTACGAATTTAAAAGAAAAAGTTTTCCTTCGTGAGAAGTACTTCTTATACGGAGGAGAAGATAAAAGTGTCTAACGGCCCGTCTACAACGAGGTCATTAGAGACGGAGGATAGAGAAGGAAAGCGGTCGTGTCCTTTAGAAGGAACCATCCCGGCATTTGGCTTAACCGATTTAGGAAAATCACGGAAAACCTAAATCAGGATGGACAAAGGTGGGTTTCACGTTCGTCTTGTCTCTCTGGCTTCCTATGTGGTTTTTCGTCAATTCGCGTAGCTCCTAGCACTGTAATACACACTTTACGTTTAGTTTTCATGTTTTCATCACTAACTGGCCCTAACCACTTTTAAAAATGTCTTCAATTAACCACTTTGCAGAGAATAATTGTTTTTTCGATTTTTGCTCTTCTCGTCCAAGTTCACGCCAGTATTCCCTTTCATTCTTTAGTGTTGAACAGCCAACTTTAGAGCACTCATATGTAGTAGCCTTATACGTTTAACGTTACTGTATCGAAATTACACACATCCGATTCACACGACTTGTTGTAATGAACTGAATAATAATATATCGTTATCGCCTCGTGGGTGCATTGGCGCTTTGACTTACAGTTCCGATTATTATTGTAGGCGGCGTCCTTCGGTGTATGTGTTATCTTAAATGTTATCGTCTCAGATGTCATGAAATCATTCATATCCGAAACAATATGAAAGCGTGCAGATTAAACTGTATGTTTACAGTACACATTAAATTTGTATTAGTCTGTAATTTACAAACTTTTTAAAATTAACGTAATAATGAATTAAATATTTTTTGAAGTTTGGAATGGAAATTTGCGGTGGGTTTTACATTCACCGAAAGGAAGTTAAATTACGCTGTATTTTTATTATTTTAGAATTCTACTGCAAAAAACTCCGCTACAAGTAGTGGGAATTGCGCTACGGTTGGCAACATGAGCCAGTATTAAGCAAGAAACAATAACAATAGATGTCAAGCGCGGCAATGGAGTGTTTGACCCTGAGCTCTATATCGATTCACAATGGACTCAACCGGAACGGGTGGGAGCGTCACCCTCAAATAGAGAGGGTATATACGCCACACGCTACTCGAACACAACACTATGTCCGGCATACTACTGATAGAGGAGCATCGTTATTGACATGACCCCTTATGCCCCTTCGAGTCTGTATCTAAAATTGTATTTTGCTGTATCCCACCTTTGTTCCGAGTTAATCCATACTAAAACTAAAAACGTATTTGCTTACTTGGCCTTCATTGAACCTTGCCATATCCATGAGTAATGTATCATTTTATATGTAAAATTTGCCGCTCTTTTCAAATCTCAAATCAAATATTAGGGTTTCCATTTTAAAAAAATCTCTTTCGTCTCCATTTTACCTTGAAAACCACGTACAAAGTCACGGCCATTACTATCAGTGCGCGACTCTCCTTGCCACTTACAACTTTTAGATAAAACATTTTGCTGCTATCTCGTCTCTATCTCAAGTAATTCCCCATCACAGATCAAAATCGTCCACCCTATATACAGGGTGAAAGGTATTTAAACCGACTAACTCTGGGACGTTGTAGGGGACATCAAAACAAATATTTTCCCCTAATGTCATTTTTTCCTAAGAGGATTATTTAAACCGGTGGAGGCCGTATTACGCTCTTCAGTTGTAGGCAACTGCTGCCCACCAGTGTAATGGTAGTGCATTGTCTCTGTTTACTAATGGAGCGATACACCTGAAGTGAGTACACTGATATGGTTGGTGCGTACTACGTAGCGCACCACAACGGACGTGCTGCACAGCGCGTTTATCAACAACAATGTCCTAATCGCCGTATCCCGCATCATACGACCTTTGCTGCAGTGTACCAACGTCTGCGTGAGACCGGGTCATTTAGCAGATTACCTGGACAGGGAGACGGTAAGAACGCTGCGATTTGAGGAAGCTGTCTTGCAGCATGTGGAGCGGGATCCTTCAATCAGCACTCGTGCAATTGCATGTAACATGGGGACGAATCAGACGAATGTAAGAACAGTCCTTCGAGAGCAACTGTTACGTCCATTTTATTTACAGCGTGTCCACAACCTGGAACCAGTTGATTATCCACCCAGAGCACAGTTTTCGTAGTGGTACCTGGAACAGTGTGAAATGCATCCTACATTTCCATCCTCTGCGTTGTTTACCGATGAAGCAACGTTCAGGCGTGATGGAGTCTTCAACATGCACAATTCTCATATTTGGAGTGAGGATAACCCACATGCCACAGTTACTGGCGCTCATCAAGTGCGGTTCTTCGTTAATGTGTGGGTCGGTGTTGTTGGGGACTGTTAAATTGGGCCGTATCTGCTGCCTAGGCCATTAAATGGCAGGCACTGTTATAATTTTCTCGCCAGAGCATTGCCAGAATTGGTGGAAGACGTCCCGCTCCCTACAAGACAACGCATGTGGCTCCAACATGACGGGGCGCCAGCACATTTCAGTCGCCGTGTGCGTCGATTCCTGGACCGACGGTTTCCAGAAACGTGGACTGTCAGACGTGGTCCTGTTCCATGCCCTGCTCGATACCCAGATATACCCCATCTGGACTCTTTTGTGTGGGGAGAGATGCGCAACCTTGTTTAAGCAAGTCCTGTTGCATCAGAAGACGATCTGGTTGCCCGGATAGTAGCAGCAGCACGAACAATTCAGGAAACTCCTGGGGCTTTTGCCCGTATCAGACAGAACATGATCCGACGGTGTAGCTTTTGTTTACGTGCCAATGGAGGAATTTTTGGAAGTCTACTGCAATTGAAATTGGGTTGTGTTAATTTGTTGTCTCTTGGTCACAAAAAAAAAATGGAAAAGTGTTTGTTGGTTTAATTAATTTGCCACCAGAGAAATCTTCCTCTACCGGTTTAAATACTCCTCATAGGAAAAATGACATTAGGGAAAAGTATTTGTTTTGATGTCCCCTACAACCTCCCAGAGTTTGTCGGTTTAAATACTTTTCACCCTGTACTTGTTCTGGATATAGTTTGGGTGACCTTTCTTAGCTGCCTCACGCGGGACTAGGATTTTAATGACCCATGGTAGATATCTCTGTGGATAAATCGTAATCCAGAGTCGACCCACAATGTCTGAAATGTTTTGGTGCACTTGCCGAATGAATTTGAGGTCTACATCGCGCTATATGAATCACACCTGAGCAGTAGCAAGCCAGCCAGACAGCCGAGTTGCTCGTCCCAGCCATATGAGTTCCTCGTGTGTCGCAAATGCCAAAAGGTGACTGTTTGTGTCCTTGGCGTGATAAACACCCGTCCGGCAGACGGAAAGGCGCTGACTTTACCGCTTTGAGGGTCAGAGTGCTAGCGTGTTGATGCCAGCGGGAACCCCACGACCAGATGCTGCAGAGCACTCGCTTTCACCACTGCTCCGCGTGGTGTTTGCGCTCTTTCTCGGATACTTTCTATCTCCGCAACAGTTACACACACCACACGATCGCAGACGTCAAAACTGTTATCCGGCTGAACATTCCGCTCTGAAAATATTTTCGCTCGTCCGCTGCTTGAATATGTAGGTGCGAGGTGATGACTCCTTTCTTTTGACATAGCGCTGTAGAAAGCTGAAACAGCGACAAAAGTTTCGATAATCTGTACAGTAACATAAAAGACTGACAAGTAGCAAATGAGGCTATAGATCTAAACTAAAAGCATTTATCCTAGTCAATTCTTGCCATTCCAGGGGTTAATTTTTTTTTAGGCATTGGTAGCCTGAGAAAAAGAAATAAAAATACTAGTTTTATTAACTGCAGTTGCATGCGCAGGACTGAAAAAATATGTTCATTAATGTTAACATTAATCACATATATATAGCCCGTAAACTGATTCGTTCCGTATCATTTCGATAACAGAATGGTTCAAGTGATCTATGGGACATGTAACTAACAGGTGAGATCATACTAAGAGTATCTTTTGTGTCCTGTTTGTTTAAATTAAATTTGAGATAAGTGTCTGGCTCTTAATGTCCCGCTGTCGACAGTTATTTTAACCCAATACAGGATTTCATTCAGTTGCACCTTGCTAGATATGCTATGCTTCCTTAGATGCTGGCAGAGTTTAATGGTAGAGCTGTTCGCCGGTACAAACTTGGGAAGCGTACACGAGTTCCTACAACAAGTACGAGGTAGCTACCGACATTTCTTGACAGTAGTCCTGTAGTCCCTTTTTGTAGCAAAATAATACACGTTGTCATCTGTGAAATCTAGTTTTCACTACAATAGAGGTTCCCATGCACCTCCATTAATGGCTCTGAGCACTATGGGACTTAACATCGGAGGTCATCAGTCCCCTAGAACTTAGAACTACTTAAACTTAACTAACCCAAGGACATCACACACATCCATGTCCGAGGCGGGATTCGAAGCTGCGGCCGTAGCAGTATTGCGGTTGCGCAGTGAAGCGCCTAGAACCGCTCAGCCACCGCGGCCGGCTGCACCTCCCTTACACGTTGCCGCAAAACCCATACTTCTTATACTTTTGTACTTCGTAAGTCCTTCTGCTGAAGCGTTTTATTTTCCACGCCAGAATCACACCACCATTACTTAACAAAAATGGTTCAAATGGCTCTAAGCACTATGGAACTTAATATCTGAGGTCATCAGTTCCCTAGACTTAGAACTACTTAAACCTAACTTAATCTAAGGACATCACACACATCTATGCCCGAGGCAGGATTCTAACCTGCGACCGTAGCAGCAGCGCGGTTTCGGACTGAAGCGCCTAGAATCACTCGGCCACAGCGCCCGATCATTACTTAACGTGTCGATTCTCTATGGGCTGTTGGTTGTTCACTTGACAATTTTGCATATGTGATTCACCTATACAAGGAGGCCATCGGATGAGAGCCGAAATTAGTTCCTTAAACTACTGAGCCAAAAGATTCCACAGACTGTATTGGAACGACAGCAGTACGTATTTAACTGCAACCAAAGTGTGCGCCACTCGGTTGGAACACACACAATATAAAAAACCGTAAAAGGAGCAGTCAATGCTCGAATTAAGTCATGGTTTAAGGAAGTATTTCAACCATTCCACTATCAATACGATCGCACAGTTCCTTGGCCCACAAAGGACATGATATTGCCATGAGATTCTTTTCATTCCACATAGAACTATGCCGGCTCATTTACCTTCAACTATTTCACAGCCTGTCATCATCATCAGTTATCTGCTACAGTAGCAGGTCCTTTGCCTCTCCATTTTCCGCGATCCATTGGTTCCTTCTTAAGGCTGCTGTATGTTGTACCGTCCATCATCCAGTATCCGGAATCTCTTCCTTCCTCGCTTCCTTTTCCCATCTACACAACCTTCTAAAACTGTTTTTATCAGTCACTCATTCTTTCTTATTATATGCCCAATCCGATTTCTTTTTCTTCTCTTTATTACATCTAGTAACTGTCTTTTCTCTCCCACTCTTCTCAGTACCTCTTCATTTTTTACTCTGTCCATCCAACATATTCTTTCCATCCTCCGCCATGTCCAGATCTCAAAAGCCTCCTGCCTTTCTCTGTCTTTCTTCCTCATAGTCCGTTTCAGCGCCATATAGAAGAACACTCGGTACAAGACATTTTATGAGTCTCTTCCTGAGTTCTCTGTCCAGACAGCTGCAGAAAATTCTCCTTTATTATAAAACGCCTCTTTTGCCATTGCTATCCTTGTTTTAATTTCTGGCCGGCCGGAGTGGCCGAGCGGTTCTAGGTGCTACAGTCAGGAACCGCGCGACCGCTACGGTCGCAGGTTCGAATCCTGCCTCGGGCATGGATGTGTGTGATGTCCTTAGGTTAGTTAGGTTTAAGTAGTTCTAAGTTCTAGAGGACTGATGACCACAGAAGTTAAATCCCATAGTGCTCAGAGCCATTTTTTTAATTTATGTGGTGCACTTCCAGTCAGTGTCTATCCTGCTTCCAAGATACTCAAAATTTTGCACCTGTTCTAGTATTTCTCCATTTGGCATTTTTATTTCCTTATTTCCTCCTAGTGCCAATACTTTTGTTTTATTTGTGTTAATTTTCATTCCATATTTTTTCCGTTAGCTTCAATGATGTCCACCAAATCCTGTAATTCTTTTTCCCCTGTGGCTAGAAGGACCATGTCATCAGCAAACTTCAAACACCCTACTCTTCTTCCTCCAATTTCTACGCCTTTGTCATCTAATGAACATTGGTCAATCATGTTTTCCAAGTAGAGGTTGAAAAGAGTAGGTGATAGACAGCATCCTTGTCTTACTCCTTTTCCTAATCCTATCCAGTTTGTACTTTCTCCTCTCACTTTAATTGAAACTTTTTGATTAAGATATAATGAGTTTATAAGTCTTCTGATTTTCCAGTCCACTCTCTTCTCCCTCATTATAGTCGCCAGCTTGTCCCAAATCACATTATCAAATGCCTTTTCTAGATCGATGAAGCACATCTTCCTTTTTCAATAAACCTTTGTCCCAAGATTCGTAGGAGCCCTATTGCATCTCTGGTGCCCGTATTCCGTCTAAAGCCAAACTGCTCCTCGCCAAGATTCTTCTCCATTACTTTTTCAAGTCTTTTATTAATTATTCTTAACATCATTTTGGCTCCAGAATGAGATTTTCACTCTGCAGCGGAGTGTGCGCTGATATGAAACTTCCCGGCAGATTAAAACTGTGTGCCCGACCGAGACTTGAACTCGGTACCTTTGCCTTTCGCGGGCAAGTGCTCTACCAACTGAGCTACCGAAGCACGACTCACGCCCGGTACTCACAGCTTTACTTCTGCCAGTATCTCGTCTCCTACCTTCCAAACTTTACAGAAGCTCTCCTGCGAAACTTGCAGAACTAGCACTCCTGAAAGAAAGGATATAGCGGAGACATGGCTTAGCCACAGCCTGGGGGATGTTTCCAGAATGAGATTTTCACTGTGCAGCGGAGAGTGCGCTGATATGAAACTTCCTGGCAGATTAAAACTGTGTGCCCGACCGAAACTCGAACTCGGGACCTTTGCCTTTCGCGGGCGAGTACTCTACCAACTGAGCTACCGAAGCACGACTCACGCCCGGTACTCACAGCTTCATTTCTGCCAGTATCTCGTCTCCTACCTCCTATTTCATCATTTTGGCTGCATGTGAAATGAGGCTGATTGTCCTGTGCTCGCTGCATTTCTTGGTTCCTTGTTTTGTCGGTAATGGAATCATTACTGTTGTCAGAAAGTCCTCAGGCCATTCACCACTGTCATATATTTTATTACATAATCTCAATATTTCTCTTATCCCATCTTGGTTCAAGCATTTTAATATTTCTCCCGGTATGGTATCTGTACATACCGCTTTGCCTTTTTTCATTGCAGCTAAGGCAGAGTTTACTTCTTCCATTATAATGGTTGGTCCTTTCTCGTCATCACTTACACTGCTGTGTGATTCAAGTTCCAGAATTTCTGGTTTGCTATTTGTGTCATATAGCTCTTTTCCTAGCCTGCTCTGTTTCTCTTCGCAGTTCATTATTTAACCTTCGGTATATCTTTATTGCATCTTCAGTGCTCTTGTTTTTCAATTTTCTTCTCTCCTCCTTCTTGGAAATCATTTCTTGTGTGACACATGGTGGCCGAGCGGTTCTGGCGCTACAGTCTGGAACCGCGCGACCGCTACGGTCGCAGGTTCGAATCCTGCCTCGGGCATGGATGTGTGTGTTGTCCTTAGGTTAGTTAGGTTTAAGTAGTTCTAAGTTCTAGGGGACTTATGACCTCAGCAGTTGAGTCCCATAGTGCTCAGAGCCATTTTTGTGACACATGGTTTTTTTGACCTTTTCCCTGTTACATATCCTATATTTTGCTGTCCTGCTTTAATGATTCCTTCTTTCAGCATATTCCAGTACTCGTTGGCATTATCAGGTGGTTCTTTGTCTCGTAATGCGTTTAGAAACTCCCGAGACACCATTTCTGTAATTTGTTCTTTGATGGATCTTATCTTCTCTAGATCCCACTTCTTCACCATGGTCGCCTTCTTCAGTTTTTCTATTTCTGCCATAAGTAAGTTGTGGTCACTATTAATATCTGCACCTGGTAATGTGCGCACCTTCTTGATTCCATTCCTGTATCTTTCTTCTACCAGTATAAAATCGATTTGGTTTCTGTATTTATCCCCTGGTGATTTCCAAGTGTAGAGCCTTCTCTTTTGGTTCTTGAACAATGTGTTTGCCGCTGTCAGCTGCCTTTCCCTGCAGAAGTCAATTTGCCATTCACCTCTATCATTTCTCTTTCCAAGACCATGACTGCCTTCTATGTTTCCCTCTTTCCCTTTTCCCACAATGGCGTTCCAGTCTCCCATTACTGTTTTGCAGCATTTTTTATTTTCGTCCATTATTCTCTCTATTACATTGTACGTTTCCTCTACAAATTGGTCATCATGTTCTGAAGTTGGCATATGCACCTGGACAATCAGTAAATCTTTTTGTGCTCCTTTCAGCCTTACATCAATAACCCAGTCATTTGCATAGTCTACGTATTCGACACATTTAGCCAATTCCTTTGCCATAATCATTCCTTCTCCTCCTGAGTAGTACAACACTTATCCATCTGACTGCAACTCTCCATGTCCATTCCATCTTACCTCAGCAACTCCCACGAGGTCCATGTAATTCTTTTCCATCTCGCTTTTAAGGTTTTCTAGTTTTCCTGCTTGTAGCAGAGTTCTAACATTCCAGGTACGATTTCTCGTTTTGATTTTTTGCCTCCTTTCAAGTTGCGCCCCCCCCCCCCCCCTCCAGGATGGGGACTATTTTACCTCCGGACACTGTTTTAACATGAGAGAAAGCCATTTTTGTGCATAAAATGGAGATGATGCAGGGAAGATAATCTGCGGCGGTATTCCGTCGCCTTCCGCAGTTCTGGAGGCCGCCCCTAACATGGGATACAGACGTCTTTTACAGCCGCCCGCTCCGGATCAGACGGTGCATGAGAAGTATAGGTTGGAAAATGAAAGACCCCTAGCCCTCGAAACCTAATAGGGTCGTAAAAGAACAAGAGCTGACCGAGGGTGGCCAGATAGGAAAGGTAAAAGTGAGGAGCCTGGCATAAGTAAGTGGAAGCAATGCCAGGACTCAGCTCGGGGCCCCGTGGTCGCCAGCCACATAATCACTAGGTGTGACTCCCTGGGGAGTAGGAGCCTGTAGGAACCTATATCACTTAGTAAACGCACATAGCTGAGACGTTTATTTTTTGTGCTATTGACAATTTAACCCTTTTCCAATCTTCCTCAATATTTCATACGGGATTTTAAATGTTTATCTGTAGGTTCACCTCTCAGAGGCGTTCATTCTTTGTGGCCTCGTTTAATGTACATGATGATGCTTCGGAAACACGGAACTGAGTTTCGTAAACGCTGCATTCCCTTGTAAGGGGAGGTTCTGGTCAAGAGGCACGAAAATTGGGTGAAGTATAGAAGATTCTATTTCATACAAGGATTCTTTTTAATGAAATAAGTGTTTTACCAATTTATTATAATTACATTCGTGTATGAAAAGAGTTTATCTTACAACAAACTAGAAACGGTGACTTCAACCCTTGTCGCTCCTTGTGGAGCCTCCTGGTTTGCGCGAAGCGTTGTACAGAGTCCTGGCTATTTCTGAAACCGTTAAAAACAGAAAATTCTTAAATTAGAATGAATTTGGGGAGCCGTGATGATAAAAATACCTCGAACAAAAATAATGGTCGCTATTTGAAAAACCTGTCAAATTCATGGCATGTTTTTCTAACAAGGGAACCTCCCCATCGCACCCCCCTCAGATTTAGTTATAAGTTGGCACAGTGGATAGGCCTTGAAAAGCTGAACACAGATCAATCGAGAAAACAGGAAGAAGTTGTGTGGAACTATAAAAAAATAAGCAAAATATACAAACTGTGTAGTCCATGGAGAAAATAGGCAACATCAAGGAAAATTTGAGCACTGTAGCGTTGTGGTCCCGTGGTTAGCGTGAGCAGCTACGAATTGAGAGGTCCTTGGTTCAAATCTTCCCTTGCGTGAAAATTTTAATTTTTTATATAATCAACTTCGCTCTCCAAAATTCCAGGACATGTTCAGATTTGCTTGGACATATGCAGGATTTGACGGTCTACACACGCAAAAATTTGAAAACGTTAAAAACATATGTTTTGACAGAGCACAGGGAAAACTGTGCGACTGTGAAACTGTTGCATTCATTTGTTGCAGTTTATGTGACAAACTCTTATGTTTTCATCACTTTTTTGGGAGTGATTATCACGTCCACAAGAACCTAAATCGGGCAAAGTAGAAGAATCTTTTTACCCATTCGCCAAGTGTACAAGTTAGGTGGGTCGACAACATATTCCTGTCATGTGACGCACATGCCGTCACCAGTGTCGTATAGAATATATCAGATGTTTTTTCCTGTGGAGGAATCGGTTGACCTATGAACTTGCGATCAAATGTTTTCGGTTCCCATTGGAGAGGCACGCCCTTTCGTCTACTAATCACACGGTTTTGGGGTGCGGTCGCAAAACACAGACACTAACCTTATTACAGTGACGTCAATGAACGAACGGACAGATCATAACTTTGCGAAAATAGAGAAAGCAAACCTTTCACTCGAGGGAAGACTTGAACCAAGGGCCTCTCGTTCCGCAGCTGCTCACGCTAACCATGGGACCACGGCGCTCCTGAGCTCACATTGTCCTTGAAGTTGCCTATCTTGCGCATGGACTACTCAGTTTGTATATTTTGCTTATTTTTTTCATAGTTCCACACAACTTCTTCCTGTTTTCTCGATTGATCTGTGTTCAGTTTCTCAAGGCCTATCCACTGTGCCAACTTATTACTAAATCTGAGGGGGGTGCGATGGGGAGGTTCCCTTGTAAGTTCAAATGTGTAAAAGAATATGTAAAATTAGGATAGCAAAAAGTCCTCCGTCAAGGCCCCCTAAATTTAATTATCTTTCATTAAAAAAAAAAAAAAAAACGAAGGAAATGGTTAATCCGTACAGGCTCTAGAGCGCTTCGCGCGCTGAAAAATGTTTCGATGGAAACGTGTTTGAAGTTTAGAGTAACAAAATAAACGTTATTTCAAAACATACGATTAACCTGTGATCCCAGGACCATAGAAAAATACTTCCTCAGTCATGGTCTGCTTCTGAATTTGGTTCTATATTTTTTCAGTCCGAGTACTTTCAGGAAACTGAGATATTCCTAACTGCGTGGCGGAGACGCATTTCCTGTCAAATAACTCCGTGAAGTTTATGCTGTTCGTCTCTACGACGATTCCTAACAAGTACGCAGTTTTCAGAATAGATGAATAGTCTTCGTTGAACATATCTGTAGCTACATCTGCTGCTATTTCAACAGTCTTTGCCCCAAATGGAGATGTCTCCGTACTAGTTACCAAGCACACGCTTTAAAGCTCTTATTGTAATTTTGCGTATTGGCAACGGATCATCTTTTAAACAAATCTTCATTAGACAGAAATTTGTATACTGGTTGAATATTTTCTTGAACTAATTCATCGAACGCGTGCAGCAAATCTATATTTCAGTCGGCGCACGGTTCCATTCAACACGCTGTAACTTCTAAAATACCTACACAATTAAAAATATTCTTTTACAAGCATAATCATGGATGTAAATTATGTAATAAAAAATCCGTTATTCACTGGTCTTCACAGGAACCTTCCCTTAATTTCATTTAAATTGTACCTGTCTGAGTTAAGGCTGGCCTTTAGGTACATAACTTGGTCAACATTCTCAACTCCAACATAGTTCAGAGATAGTTTGGCCTCAATATTTGCCTTCTGTTTACAACCGCAAATTTGGTTGTACCTGCACTGAGCTGTAAACCATAAGATTTACTAACTATTACAGTTAGTTAATTAGTTAGTTAGTTAGTTACATGTCCCACGGATCATTTTCCACGATAGAGCGTAATGATGTGGAAGGAGTCATTTTACATTCACACCGCAAATTATTATAGTTAGTTAGTTAGTTACATGTTCCAAGGATCATTTTCCACAATAGATCGTAACGATGTGGAACGAGCCATTTATTTGTACAAACGGTTACGTTCTAAACATTTCTAAGGTTTTTTACAAAAGGAAAAAGATACATAGAGATGTGAGTTAGTATTGCCAGCCACAGTAATAGAAATTATTCTTCGGGATAGAAGGCGTTGTCAAGGAGAAACTTTCTCACTTTATCGAATTTTACTTTGCTCTTTGTAAGACTTTTATATCACTAGGTAAGTGAAAAAACTTTTTGTTGCAGCACTGTGCACACCTTTTTGTGCTAAAGACAACCTTAATGAGGAGTAATGAATGTTATTTTCCTTCTGGTATTGTAATTATGTACCTCATTGTTCCTTTCGAACTGTTGTGGATTATTTACAACAAACTTCATGTGAATAAATATATTCCTTAAACAGATGCCTATAAGACGATCGTGAGTTAGCACCACATATTATGCTTACATCACGTTTTTGCGCAATGAAGACTTTGTTTCTAAAAGGCAAGTTATCCAAGAGCTTTATTCCATATGACACTATTGAATGTACCGTCTATGCAACAAAATGAAGGCAGCATGTTTATTACCATACGCGTTTAGCTTCTTTTATTTGGGAAGCATCATCAGTGGCCTGAAATACATGTTTCTTTTTTATACATACAATAAACGTATTGTGTGACAGATACAATATACTGCTGTATTACATTTTGTCGTGTTTTTCTTTTTCTTTTTAGCTTAGAATCAACTTTTGTAGCACAAGTTCCGTATTGTGAATGTATCGTTCGGTGTTACGATTTCCAGCGCTGTTAACACATGCGTGTGATCCTGCCCAGAAATCGGCCAGCTGGAGTATGAAGACTAACAAATACATCTCCAGGACCATATACATGTGTTAACAGCGCTGGAAATCGTAACTAACATCGAAGGATACATTCACAATACGGAACTTGTGCTACAAAAGTTGCTTCTAACCTAAAAAGCAAGAGAAAAACACGACAAACTGTAATATAGCAGCATATTATAACTATCACATAATACGTTTATTGTATGTATAAAAAAGAAACATGAATTTCAGGCCACTGATGATGCTTCCCAAATAGAAGAAGCGAAACGCCTATGGCAATAAGTATACTGCCTTCATTTGGTTGCATAGACGGCACATAGCTCCAGGAATTTAGAGCAACTAAGGGAAAGACGGGAAACAGATAAAAAAATTACTGATTTGTCTCTCCCAGAGATTTGCAATGCTTCTAAGTGCAAACATGTCTGTGTTTAGGAGTTTCAAAATGTGTTGTTTTTCATATTTAAATTCGCATCAATATGAACCCCTAAGAATTTTGAAGTTTCCACTCTGTTTATTATTTCATCATTATATGTTACACTTATCATTGGTGTAGTACTTCTAGATGTGCAGAACTGAATATGTTGTCTTTTTAAAACTGAGGGTGAGACCATTCGCAGAAAGCCAGTCAGTGACACTTTTAAGAACTTTGTTTGCCATTTCTTCTGTCTCTGTACGCATGCTTGGACTGATTACAATACTAGTGTCACCTGCAAAAAGAACTAATTATGCTTCTTGTATATTACACAGAAGATGGTTTACATATATGAGGAACAGTGGTCAATTTAGCTAGGAGAATACTGTGATTCGCACAGTCAAATGCCGTAGAGAGGTCGCAGAAAATACCAACCGGCGCTGTTTTATTATTTAATGCTTGTAAAAATCTGGTGAGTAAACGTTTAAAGGTATTCTCAGTAGAGCAACCATTTTGAAACACAAACTGTGATTTGCTAAGGTAGTATACTATTCTACACTACATCGTCTTCTCAAAAGCTTTGGAGAATGATGTCAGTAGTGGAGCAGCTTGGTAGTTAATGATGTCCCTTGAAACACGTATGTAACGCAGCAGCGATGGCGAGGCATTGTAGCATCTGTGACCAGAGAGTATGCGCTTGACCGCGCGAGTGTTGCGAGCGGTTCTCAGTCAGTAGTAGTCTTTGCGAGTTAGTTGTCGCTATGCAGAGTAGCAGTCAGTCAGTCGTTGCGAGTCTGTAGCTCTGTCTAGTTGAGAGCAGTACTCAGTCTGTAGTCGTCATGCAGAGCGGTCGGTAACACTGGTCAAGATGAGGAATAAGGTATACTGTTAATTAATATAATCATTAGATAATGAAAAATTTTATTTATTGTAATTATTCTCCAACAAGTCTCCCAATAATAATTTTTTTATTTCAAAAGCATTTTCTCAAAAATTTAATTTTTTATTGAACTCAAGATTTCGTTGCACTTCCCATTTCATTCCACTTCTTTTGAAGAAAAATTCCACTAAAATCAAAAAAAAAGAGAATATTATTATTTGCAATGCAGTTCCTCCAAGCGGTGCGCAACAACAAGAGCAGATATGTGACATCCATTTATTCTGAGGTAAGACTTTAATTCTGATTGTTTTACACAGGGCCAAAGACCGATGTTTCGGTTTAATTGAATTTTCTTGTCACTGAATGGACTTTAATTTTTTGAAGGATTTATATTTGAGTCAGATTGCGAATTTTACATTTTGTTGCCATTGTCAGTACATTTCATTGTGGGCAGGTTACGCTTAGAGCAATGTACATTAGCATTCTTAAATAATATTGTCCATAATTTTTCAAAATTATTGTGGGGACGTTACACTTGGCTCCCCATTTCTATTAAGTATTGCTATATTTTCTTTAAAATTACGGTGGGGAGGTTACACTTGGCGACACCCAGTCCAGGATCGTATTTCGTTGAGAGTCTTTTGAACAACAGTCAGATATCTGCTCTTGTTTGCTTAGATATAATTAGGATTTAGCGCAACGCTTTTAATAATATTGTGGCTTTCTCTCTACAGGTCAACGGCAATTTGTTGCTTTGTTGTATTTGTGTGTTGCTTTTGCATTGTGTTGATTTGTTTTGTGAAAAATTTTGACTATTGTAAAAATGCCGCGAAAGACTGTGAATAGTGTATCGCGAAGTATTGTGAATGAAATTACCGACTTAAACAACGTGACCGATAGTAATTGTGATACGCAACGTAATGATGTCAATCCTGCGTTCACTAACAATCAGTGCATTCCAACCACTAATGATGACTTTCACCTTAATGATGAACAAACGAACTCAATTGTCTCATCTGTTAACTTGACGACAATTGATGACGCAGAGCGGTCTATAGTAATGAGCGCTGCCGAGCTTAACACACCCGATTTAGAAAATCTAAGTAATGTACAGACAAATTTGTCTAATGAAAATGAAGAGGATACACAAGGTACGACAGATTTATTTAATTCCGAAACAATGACTGATAGTATACATTTGACTGGCAAACCTTTTTCTACAATACAGAATAACCAAATGGTTACAGTAAACGAGACAATTCCAGATCCACCACTAAACAGCGCAGAGAATATAAACGCTAATTTTGACTTGGTACGAATTATGACAAGTTTGATACAACAGCAAAGTGAGAAAATAAACAACAATTTCAAACAACAATTTAGTGAACAGGATAAAAAATTTAATAAAATTAACGAAAAACTTGACAATAATGACAAAAAACAAGACAAACTTAGTGAACAAATTAGAGACGTTGCCGCGCAGTGCCATGACACTAAGGAACAGTTGCGCGTGGAAATTGAGGCTTGTTCACGAAAAAATAGCGAAGAAATAAAGTCTGTTGCACAAGAATTAAGGGAAATGCAAACAGCCGCAACAGAAACACTCAGAGACGAAATTAGCGGAGTCGCTAAACAATGCTCTGAAAAAGCTACACAATTACGGGACGAGTTTAAAGCAATGACGGTAGAACTTTCGCGCTCAGTGGACGCAAAGATAGACGCGAAATTCAAACAGCAGAACACTCAGATTAACGAGCGCTTTAATCAGCACATACAGAACAGTGATACGCGTTTCCGCAGATTTATACAGGATCAAAACAAAGTAAAACGACAAGTCATGGAAACAATCACTGCACAAAGACAAGAGGACAAACGTAAAATATTCGCGAAAGCGAAGACGTATGTAGACAATAATATTACTACAGTGTCCGACAAAATTAATACCATAGAACAATTGAACGCGGAATTACGGGATGAAATTTCTGATCTTAAAGCAAAAACGGATACACACACAGTAAATATTCAAACAGTGACAGATAGATTCGAACAACTAGATCTAACACAGGATTGCGATGTCATCAAAGCTGATGTTAAAAAACTGAGCGAAACTACGCGCAAGTTGCAAAAACAGATTAATGCGTCTGATTCTAAAACCGATGATCAGGTTAAAATACTGACTGAAAAATGTGATGAATTGGCCAGTCGTATTGATGTTATCGAAAATACTAATGACAATAAATCAGACGATACTGCACCGGTTTCTTTTATCCAAACACCTGAATTTCAAAATTTACAGCTGACAATTAATGAAATCGATTCATCTAACAACACGTTACGTCGGAAGTTATCAAATTTACAACAAGAAGTAACAGAAATGAAAAACACTTCTGTTAATAATACACAACAGACGCCACTTTATGAGCATTTGTCAGACTTACGCAGCGTGTATAATGTGAACAATTTACAGCAACTACGCGACTTAAAATCCGAAAAGCCACGCGACTTAAAATCTGAAAAGCTACGCAACTTGAAATCCGAAATGACACAGACGAACAGATTCACACACAAACCTGAACGTGTTATCAAACTGAGTGACGAGAACGTAGATTTCGA
The DNA here is from genome assembly GCF_023864345.2 of Schistocerca serialis cubense. Classification (NCBI taxonomy): domain Eukaryota; kingdom Metazoa; phylum Arthropoda; class Insecta; order Orthoptera; family Acrididae; genus Schistocerca; species Schistocerca serialis. Next base: position 1,034,446,816 of record NC_064638.1, read on the forward strand.
GCAATTTGCATTTGTAAGCAAATGTAAAGAATTTAATAATGACAGAACACAGATACACGATTTGCACTGTATACGACAATTTATCTTTGTACATTCACCGCTATTATCGGTAATGGAGAAACTAGCTTTGAACCAGATGCGACAATTTATTTTTGTATTTACAACAGCATTGCCTGTAATGAAGAAATTTGAATTAGCACGAATACAACAATTTGCCTTTGAAATTTTACCGCTATTGCCTGTAACACAAAAGCTAAAATTTATTTGCAGTGCGTAAATGACCTCAGGGGATTCATTACGCTTTAATGAATATGTGCCGTAGCGAGCATAGGGCCCCGAGCTGTAGTAGTGCTATTTCATCTTTAGTTTTCTGCACTGCTGCCTTCTCTTCTACTATCCTTTATATCTATCCAAACTGCTCTTTAACTATTGCTCTACGTAGGATTAAGAATATGTAATGAAAACCAGATATGACAAACTTTTACCGAATGTGACAGTTATCAGTAGGCACTCCCGTAATGACAACTACCGCCGTAACTTTATTAACAGATAAAATCGTAATCATCAGTATGTACAAAATTTTCGGCAGTCGCAACCACATTTTTGGTAACAATAGATGTTTTTCACCACAATAGCATGAAAGTCAGCCGCTTAGCATACCTAACCAACAATGCAGTCTACAAGGTCAACCAAACTTTAATGTTTCGCCGTGTGCATGTATAGTCCCAGCTCCAACAAATAGTAACGCATGGCAGCAAAGAAATAACTACGTACAGATAACACACTATTTCAACTCGTATCGCAATGCGCCGTATAGAAATTACTATCATGACAGACGTAAAAAAAAAATGATGAGCACAATTTTCAGCGTACATTTAATAACAGTCAATCTTATGAGCAGCAACAACATCAGCAACAACAAATAATCATGAATGGAACAGACAATAGGTGTCATCCATAGCGTAACACGTCAGTAAGAAATAACAGAACAGTTCATATAGTGGAAATGCCACAGCATCCTCCCGTAAATAACAGGACGAACGATAGAATTTAACCAGATACAGCACAGATTGCATACTACAGTAACGCAAACATTACTTTTGACACGCAGAATTTTGTTCACGAGAATGTTATTTGAAACATGCTTTATTGAATGCTCTACTTTTATCGCACCCAGATCTCACCAGAAATTTTTCCATTGCCACTGACAGCTCTAACACCGCTTTAGGTGTACATATTTTTCAGGAAATTGAAGAAGATGGTTCTACAGTAATTAAAAACATCGCATTTGCAAGTCGCATTTTGTCACCTGGTGACAAAATGCGACTTGCAAATGCGATGTTTTTAATTACTGTAGAACCATCTTCTTCAATTTCCTGAAAAATATGTACACCTAAAGCGGTGTTAGAGCTGTCAGTGGCAATGGAAAAATTTCTGGTGAGATCTGGGTGCGATAAAAGTAGAGCTCCCCACAAAATTTTTAAAAGAAAAAGGACGATACTAATTAGAAATGCTGATGGACTTTGCTCTATGCGTAACCTGCCCACAATGAAATGTACTGACAATGGCAACAAAATGTAAAATTCGCAATCTGACTCAAATATAAATCCTTCAAAAAATTAAAGTCCATTCAGTGACAAGAAAATTCAATTAAACCGAAACATCGGTCTTTGGCCCTGTGTAAAACAATCAGAATTAAAGTCTTACCTCAGAATAAATGGATGTCACATATCTGCTCTTGTTGTTGCGCACCGCTTGGAGGAACTGCATTGCAAATAATAATATTCTCTTTTTTTTTTGATTTTAGTGGAATTTTTCTTCAAAAGAAGTGGAATGAAATGGGAAGTGCAACGAAATCTTGAGTTCAATAAAAAATTAAATTTTTGAGAAAATGCTTTTGAAATAAAAAAATTATTATTGGGAGACTTGTTGGAGAATAATTACAATAAATAAAATTTTTCATTATCTAATGATTATATTAATTAACAGTATACCTTATTCCTCATCTTGACCAGTGTTACCGACCGCTCTGCATGACGACTACAGACTGAGTACTGCTCTCAACTAGACAGAGCTACAGACTCGCAACGACTGACTGACTGCTACTCTGCATAGCGACAACTAACTCGCAAAGACCACTACTGACTGAGAACCGCTCGCAACACTCGCGCGGTCAAGCGCATACTCTCTGGTATCTGAGTGACCACCATCAAACGTTCATTTCTGAGGAAGAGGATGTGGAACATAAATGGAAAAAATTCAGAAACATCGTCCAGTACGCCTTAGATAAGTTCGTACCGACTAAGGTCCAAAGCGAGGGGAAAGATCCACCGTGGTATAACAATCATGTACGAAAGGTACTACGGAAACAAAGAAAGCTTCATCATAGGTTTAAGAGTAGTCGAATCATAGCTGATAAGGAAAAGCTGAACGAAGCGAAAAAGAGCGTAAAGAGAGCAATGAGAGAAGCATTCAACGAATTCGAACATAAAACATTGGCAAACAATCTAAACAAGAACCCTAAAAAGTTTTGGTCATATGTAAAATCGGTAAGCGGATCTAAATCCCCTATTCAGTCACTCGTTGACCACGATGGCACCGAAACAGAGGACGACCGAAGAAAGGCAGAAATACTGAATTCAGTGTTCCGAAACTGTTTCACTGCGGAAAATCGTAACACGGTCCCTGACTTCAGCCGTCGCACGGACGCCAAAATGGAAAATATTGAAATAAACGATATCGGAATTGAAAAACAACTGCTATCACTTAGTAGCGGAAAAGCATCCGGACCAGACGAGATACCCTTAAGATTCTACAGTGATTATGCTAAAGAACTTGCCCCCTTTCTATCAGCAATTTATCGTAGATCGCTGGAAGAACGTAAAGTACCTAGCGACTGGAAGAAAGCGCAGGTCGTTCCCATTTTCAAGAAAGGTCATAAATCAGATGCGAATAATTATAGGCCTATTTCGCTTACGTCAATCTGTTGTAGAATAATGGAACATGTTTTGTGTTCTCGTATTATGACGTTCTTAGATAATACAAATCTCCTTCATCATAACCAACATGGATTCCGCAAACAGAGATCATGTGAAACTCAGCTCGCCCTATTTGCCCAAGAAATTCACAGTGCCGTAGACACTGGCGAGCAGATTGATGCCGTATTCCTGGACTTCAGGAAGGCATTTGATACGGTTCCGCACTTACGTTTACTGAAAAAAATACGAGCCTACGGAATATCGGACCAGGTTTGTGACTGGATTCAGGATTTCCTAGAAGAAAGAACACAACATGTCATTCTTAACGGTTCAAAATCTGCAGATGTAGAGGTAATTTCGGGAGTACCGCAGGGAAGCGTGATAGGACCTTTATTGTTTACAATATACATAAATGACTTAGTTGACAACATCGGTAGCTCCGTGAGGCTATTTGCAGATGACACGGTTGTCTACAAGAAAGTAGCAACATCAGAAGACTCGTACGTACTCCAGGAGGACCTGCAGAGGATTAATGCATGGTGCGACAGCTGGCAGCTTTCCCTAAACGTAGATAAATGTAATATAATGCGCATACATAGGGGCAGAAATCCATTCCAGTACGATTATGCCATAGGTGGTAAATCATTGGAAGCGGTAACGACCGTAAAATACTTAGGAGTTACTATCCGGAGCGATCTGAAGTGGAATGATCACATAAAACAAATAGTGGGAAAAGCAGGCGCCAGGTTGAGATTCATAGGAAGAATTCTAAGAAAATGTGACTCATCGACGAAAGAAGTAGCTTACGAAACGCTTGTTCGTCCGATTCTTGAGTATTGCTCATCAGTATGGGACCCTTACCAGGTTGGATTAATAGAAGAGATAGACATGATCCAGCGAAAAGCAGCGCGATTCGTCATGGGGACATTTAGTCAGCGCGAGAGCGTTACGGAGATGCTGAACAAGCTCCAGTGGCGGACACTTCAAGAAAGGCGTTACGCAATACGGAGAGGTTTATTATCGAAATTACGAGAGAGCACATTCCGGGAAGAGATGGGCAACATATTACTACCGCCCACATATATCTCGCGTAATGATCACAACGAAAAGATCCGAGAAATTAGAGCAAATACGGAGACTTACAAGCAGTCGTTCTTTCCACGCACAATTCGTGAATGGAACAGGGAAGGGGGGATCAGATAGTGGTACAATAAGTACCCTCCGCCACACACCGTAAGGTGGCTCGCGGAGTATAGATGTAGATGTAGATGTAGATGGTCACAGATGCTACAATGCCTCGCCATCGCTGCTGCGTTACATACGTGTTTCATACACCGGGGGGGCAAAAATTTGGCAGCGATGGTGAGTCATTTGGACTTGCCAAGCGCGGCAAAATTTTTCTTTAATTAACAAAATCCTACAACTTACAGAATATTTAAATGTTGTGCACACGCACTAAGTACAAAATATATCAGACAAGGACAAAATGTGAATACTAAACATTGTAGCAAATCAGAAAAAAGTATATACAAACTTTTTGACAGATAAAGTGCACAGGCACTGAAAAAATTCTTTAGCATATGCAGAACAAATAAACAGACTGGCAAGAATAATTAGATGTAGTACATAAAGTAAATGTTGTGCACACGCACTAAGTACAAAATATATCAGACAAAGACAAAATGTGAGTACAAAACATAGTAGCAAATCAGAAAAGTATATACAAATTATTTGACAGATAACAAAGTGCACAGGCACTGAAAAAATTCTTTAGCATATTCAGAACAAATAAACAGACTGGCAAAAAATATTATGTTGACAAGTGTACATGCACTGAAAAATGTCTTTAGCATTTTCACAACAAATAAACATAATGGCAAAAAAAAAATTCATGTCCAAAGTGCACATGCACTGAAAAATGTCTTTAGTATTTTCACAACAAATAAACATAATGGCAAACATCATGTCGACCAGTGACATAAGTGTACTCACACTGGAGTTTAGCGAATCGAAAAATGTATAACCTATGAACATAAATGATGTTACCAAAAAAATTTTTTCTTTATGTGACAAGAATCAGGATAGGAAAGGGAAGGATTGCATCATGGTTGTAGCACTTTAGATTGCACACAGCTGCTCTGAAAGTCCATATCTTTCCACAGTAGTACAACACCAAGTGACACAACTTGAAGTTCTTTTCCCATCAGAATTTATCAGTGTAGCCAAGACACTGAACTGTCGTAGTAATGTTCCATGTTTTCATTTTGGCAGTACATTAGGTACACCAAACAGTGGGACCATAATAATGTCTTCATCGCTCATGGTGGTGGACAGCATGTCGTGTCAACACCACACTCTTACAAGGCACACCAACGTAGAATTAGTGCAAAACCAAATATAGTGCTCCATGATCACTGGGATAAACAGGACAAATGGACATTGCAGTAATTCAGGGTAGTCAGCTTATGAGGTGAAGGACATCAAGTCACATAATATTGACAATTACAGTCTTCATTGATAGTTCGTGGCATTCATAGCCCAGTTATTGAACATTTCTGTACCAAGTATGTAGTATTACAGAAAAATGTTCATTAATTGTTTTACATAGAATCAGTAGCCTTCTTTTCCTGGTTACAAAATATTATGAAATAATCGCATTCTTTTCAGTTACAGAGTATAATTAAGAATCATTAACCTTCTCCTAATTACAGTTAATTAATCATTTGTCATTAATTAATCATTTGTCTAATTACAGTTAATTAATCATTTGTATAATTACAGTTAATTAATCATTTGTCGTTAATTAATCATTTGTCTAATTACAGTTAATTAATTAATCATTTGTAGCCTTAATTAATTACAAAGCATTATTAAACAGTACCATAGTTAATTAATTATGTGTCATTCCAATCTATTAAGAATCATTAGTCTTTTCCTAATTACAAAGCATTATGAAACAATCACATTTATTTCCAATTACAAAGTATGAACATTGAAAACAAGAGTTAATTAATGGCATAATTAATAACAATTTCGTTGATTGACATTAATTATTGGCACTCAGTGGCCATCAAGTATTGAATAGAATAAAACATAGTTCATCATTCAGTATTATTCAGATCATTACAAAGTCATTATTAAAAATCAGTTAATTACAGTCAAATCATTAGTAATCACAGGCATTACACTAAACAGTGGCAGTTATTAGCTAGTGACAAAGCATTATTTTGAATATAGTCTCATTAAGAGGTCATTACTCGAGTGACATGCTATTCAGAGTTGATCAGTATCATTCAGAATTATCATAAACTAGTGACATTATGTGGGACTGGTAATACATTTTTTTGGTAGCAATGCATTGCGTTGGGATCGATAATTAATTGCTGAGGCATAATACTTTTTGCTTTTGACCTATTGCTGCAAATGAGGATAGGTAACGTCATTCGTCATGAGTCAGCTGTAGCAAGATTATGTAACAAGGCAGTACATGTGATCACATTTATAAATGATAAACACAAATGGGTAAAAAATATAAAAATGCAAGTACTAGAACAGGTATAATAAGTAACAGGTTTAGTAAGTGTCATGAAAAACTTCTCCTGGAAAAAATACAAAAACGGATTATTGACCTGAAAGAAGAAACGCACACTATGCTGAAAAGTAGTGAACTTCGAATTAACAAGTAGTGAAATGTGTATAAAATGTGTTCCATAGCTGTCCTTTCCAAAACTTTCCGTCATCCTACTATGCAATGTAACACCTGCTGTCAAAGCAAACCGCAACAAATACTTAAATAACTACGTGGCATAAAGAAAAAAACTTCATTATCCATATCATCATAACTTCACCATTATCATCACCTGTAGAGAAAAACTTCATTATTCATAATACCATTTCCTTCATCATTATTCATCAGTATTCACTATCATCTGCAAAAAATCACTTCATTACTCATTACATAACTATTCCTTATCTCTAGCATATTTCATCACTAAAACTAAGATGTGTAGTTCTCTCTGACAGCCTGCATCAATCACCTTGTATTCTGAAAGAAAAAATTAGTTAAGACTGCTATTCTGTGATGAGTATAGTATATTCTTGTTAATGTTTGTTAATCCTGATCCATTTACTCTTCCTCATAAAGTTGTTGCATCTCCTTTCGTTTATTCCGTAGGTGAAATTCCCATTTATGTTAAATTTATTTCTTAGAATCATCATTCCTTTCTGAAATTGATGAACAAAGATTAATGTCTTGCATTTAAATCCTATACCCACTAAATAATGACTGGTTTATGGTGACACAATTAACCATACAGCATAACATGACAGAAAACGTAATATGTCCAAGACATTGACAGTATTCGGATGCGAAAAAATGTACACAGAATAATACAATGCAGTAGCAAAAAAAATGTGAAACAGTCACGATGTTGAGATGTCATAAGGCAAAAAAAAATGTCAAAGTCGACTGGTGTGTGTTATATCTTAACTATTTCATAGTGCATACAAACAAAACTGGAGTACAGTCATATACACAAAAAAATGGAAAATGTGCACGGTCTGATGTGTAACGACAAGAAAAGCGACCTGCTAACCTTACCTTGCCGGGCACTTGCCAAGAAAAAAAAATACGATAATCATCAATAAGTAGTCACATAAATATAATTGCAGAAATAGTCGTAAATGTGTAAATTCATCTGGAAAAATATGCACGGTCTGATGTGTAACGACAAGAAGAGCGACCTGCTAACCTTACCTTGCCGGGCACTTGCCAAGAAAAAAAATACGATAATCATCAATAATTAGTCAGGTGAATTAATTGCATTAGTAAATGGCATCATAGTGTGTTGAATCATACAGTGGTTTCACTCAATAAACGGTTTAATGTTTGAGATATGGTGATTGCCTTTCGATTTTCTGGTTCTCAAAGTTTCGACGTGTACAACATTGGGGTGAGGGATGCTGCGAATCCGATACGGACCTGCGTATAGAAGTTCAAATTTACTGCACTTACCTTTTAATTTGCTGGATAAATAGTGTGTACGTACTAATATCTTCTGTCCAACGTGAAAGTCGCGGCGTGTACAAACCTGTTTTTGCTGTCTTCTCCGGCGCTCTGCGGCACGTTTGATGTTGTTCAGCGCAATGTCAATTATTTCGTGGTGTCGTAGGCGACGATTTTTGGGGAATTCTATTAATTCTTTAATTTTGTTCGGTGGTTCAACGTTTTTCAGTATAACAGTCGGAGATAGCATAGTGGATTCATTTGGAATGGAATTAATTACATCTTGGAATGAGAGTATGTGTGTATCCCAATCAATATGTCTTTTGTGGCAGTATATTCTGCACAGCTTACCAATTTCCTTCATTAATCTTTCACAAGGGTTCGAAGAAGCGTGGTACTTGGATATATAGATCGGAGAAATGTTTCTAGCTCGTAACATGCGTGTCCATACACTACTACGAAATTGAGATCCATTATCAGAAATTACTTTCATTACATGCCCTACATGAGATAGAAAATGTTTTACAAATGCTTTCGAAATAGTTTTAGCAGTAGCTTTGCGTAACGGAGTGAGAGTAACAAATTTTGAAGTGAGCTCAACAGCGACAAAAATGTAGCAAAAACCTCTGTTAGTTCTCGGAATCGGACCAAAAATATCTACTGCGGCCATGTGTCTTAATTTCACAGGTATAATGGGATATAAAGGAGGAATATGTGAAGTGGTGTCTGATTTAGCTTTCTGGCAAATTTTACAAGACGCTAAAACTCGTCGTATACGTTTTTCCATGTTGGTAAAATAGCAGTTCTGTCTCAGTATAAGAAAACATTTTCGTGCTCCGTAATGTGCGTAACTTAAATGAGTGTACCAAATTAGTTTGTTAACCAGTTCGTCAGGAATGCATAATAACCAAATGTTGCTGTCAGGATGAGAGCGGCGAAACAGAATGTCATTGCGTACAGTGTAGTGGTTCCTAATCGTAACATTTTTCCTATCTTGCCAAAGGTGTTTAATTTCTTTCCACACATTGTCCTTATTTTGTTCTTGTGCTATGTCCTGTAATGACGATGAAATAAAATTTTTAAATGCAACCTGCTGAATGTACATGACACTGAAATTTGCTTTGCAGAAGTTGGATGCTACGTCTTGCTGATTGTTACCGAGAGAACGCGATAGTGCGTCTGCTATAACATTTTGCGTACCGGGAATGTGAACTATTGTAAAATCAAATTCCTGTAAATATAGTTTCCATCTGCTTAACCTGTCGTGAGTGAATTTAGCTGAAAGTAAAAATTGTATCGCTCTATGGTCTGTGTAGACGGTGGTATGTCTGCCGTAAAGAAAGTGCCTAAATCTCGTGAAAGCCCATACAACACATAATGTTTCAAGTTCTGTGACGGAATAATTTCGTTCAGCAGGTGACAAAATGCGACTTGCAAATGCGATGTTTTTAATTACTGTAGAACCATCTTCTTCAATTTCCTGAAAAATATGTACACCTAAAGCGGTGTTAGAGCTGTCAGTGGCAATGGAAAAATTTCTGGTGAGATCTGGGTGCGATAAAAGTAGAGCATTCAATAAAGCATGTTTCAAATAACATTCTCGTGAACAAAATTCTGCGTGTCAAAAGTAATGTTTGCGTTACTGTAGTATGCAATCTGTGCTGTATCTGGTTAAATTCTATCGTTCGTCCTGTTATTTACGGGAGGATGCTGTGGCATATCCACTATATGAACTGTTCTGTTATTTCTTACTGACGTGTTACGCTATGGATGACACCTATTGTCTGTTCCATTCATGATTATTTGTTGTTGCTGATGTTGTTGCTGCTCATAAGATCGACTGTTATTAAATGTACGCTGAAAATTGTGCTCATCATTCTTTTTACGTCTGTCCTAATAATCATTCCTATACGGTGTATTGCGATAGGAATTGAAATGTTGTGTTGTCTGTACGTAGTTATTTTTGCTGCCATGCGTTACTATTTGTTATACCAGGGACTATACGTGCACGCGGCGAAACATTAAAGATTGGTTGACCTTGTAGACTGCATTGTTGGTTAGGTATGCTAAGCGGCTGACTTTCATGCTATTGTGGTGAAAAACATCTATTGTTACCAAAAATGTGGTTGCGACTGCCGAAAATTTTGTACATACTGATGATTACGATTTTATCTGTTAATAAAGTTACGGCGGTAGTTGTCATTACGGGAGTGCCTACTGATAACTGTCACATTCGGTAAAAGTTTGTCATATCTGGTTTTCATTACATATTCTTAATCCTACGTAGAGCAATAGTTAAAGAGCAGTTTTGATAGATATAAAGGATAGTAGAAGAAAAGGCAGCAGTGCAGAAAACTAAAGATGAAACAGCACTACTACAGCTCGGGGCCCTATGCTCGCTACGGCACATATTCATTAAAGCGTAATGAATCCCCTGAGGTCATTTACGCACTGCAAATAAATTTTAGCTTTTGCGTTGCGGGCAATGCCGGTAAAAATCCAAAAGCAAATCGATGTATTCTTGCTAATTCCAGTTTCTGCATAAAACGTAAAGCTGATGAAAATACAAAAATAAATTGTCGCATCTGGTTCAAAGCTAGCTTCTGCATTACAGGCAATAGCGGTGAATGTACAAAGATAAATTGTCGTATACAGTGCAAAGCGTGTGCCTGTACGCTGTCATTATTAAATTCCTTACATTTTCTTACAAATGCAAACTGCTTATTATCAACGTTCTCGTCACTGAATTTGAGAACATGTTCGGGTTTGTGTGTGAATCTGTTCGTCTCTGTCATTTCGGTTTTCAAGTTGCGTAGCTTTTCAGATTTTAATTCGCGTGGCTTTTCGGATTTTAAGTCGCGTAGTTGCTGTAAATTGCTCACATTATACACGCTGCGTGAGTCTGACAAATGTTCATAAAGTGGCGTCTGTTGTGGTATGTTATTAACTGAAATGTTTTTCATCTCTGTTACTTCTTGTTGTAAATTTGATAACTTCCGACGTAACGTGTTGTTAGATGAATCGATTTCATTAATTGTCAGCTGTAAATTTTGAAATTCAGGTGTTTGGATAAAAGAAACCGGTGCAGTATCGTCTGATTTATTGTCATTAGTATTTTCGATAACATCAATACGACTGGCCAATTCATCACATTTTTCAGTCAGTATTTTAACCTGATCATCGGTTTTAGAATCAGACGCATTAATCTGTTTTTGCAACTTGCGCGTAGTTTCGCTCAGTTTTTTAACATCAGCTTTGATGACATCGCAATCCTGTGTTAGATCTAGTTGTTCGAATCTGGGATCGATAATTAATTGCTGAGGCATAATACTTTTTGCATTTGACCTATTGCTGCAAATGAGGATAGGTAACGTCATTCGTCATGAGTCAGCTGTAGCAAGATTATGTAACAAGGCAGTACATGTGATCACATTTATAAATGATAAACACAAATGGGTAAAAAATATAAAAATGCAAGTACTAGAACAGGTATAATAAGTAACAGGTTTAGTAAGTGTCATGAAAAGCTTCTCCTGGAAAAAATACAAAAACGGATTATTGACCTGAAAGAAGAAACGCACACTATGCTGAAAAGTAGTGAACTTCGAATTAACAAGTAGTGAAATGTGTATAAAATGTGTTCCATAGCTGTCCTTTCCAAAACTTTCCGTCATCCTACTATGCAATGTAACACCTGCTGTCAAAGCAAACCGCAACAAATACTTAAATAACTACGTAGCATAAATACATAACTTCAACATTATCCTCATCTGTAAAGAAAAAACTTCATTATTCATTATCCATATTATCATAACTTCACTATTATCATCACCTGTAAAGAAAAACTTCATTATTCATAACATCATATCCTTCATCATTATTCATCAGTATTCATTATCATCTGCAAAAAATCACTTCATTACTCATTACATAACTATTCCTTATCTCTAGCATATTTCATCACTAAAACTAAGATGTGTAGTTCAGTCTGACAGCCTGCATCAATCACCTTGTATTCTGAAAGAAAAAATTAGTTAAGACTGCTATTCTGTGATGAGTATAGTATAGTCTTGTTAATGCTTGTTAATCCTGATCCCTTTACTCTTCCTCATAAAGTTATTGCATCTCCTTTCGTTTATTCCGTAGGTGAAATTCCCATTTATGTTAAATTTATTTCTTAGAATCATCATTCCTTTCTGAAATTGATGAACAAAGATTAATGTCTTGCATTTAAATCCTATACCCACTAAATAATGACTGGTTTATGGTGACACAATTAACCATACAGCATAACATGACAGAAAACGTAATATGTCCAAGACATTGACAGTGTTCGGATGCGAAAAAATGTACACAGAATAATACAATGCAGTAGCAAAAAAAATGTGAAACAGTCACGATGTTGAGATGTCATAAGGCAAAAAAAAAATGTCAAAGTCGACTGGTGTGTGTTATATCTTAACTATTTCATAGTGCATACAAACAAAACTGGAGTACAGTCATATACACAAAAAAAATGGAAAATGTGCACGGTCTGATGTGTAACGACAAGAAAAGCGACCTGCTAACCTTACCTTGCCGGGCACTTGCCAAGAAAAAATACGATAATCATCAATAAGTAGTCACATAAATATAATTGCAGAAATAGTCGTAAATGTGTAAATTCATCTGGAAAAATATGCACGGTCTGATGTGTGACGACAAGAAAAGCGACCTGCTAACCTTACCTTGCCGGGCACTTGCCAAGAAAAAAAAATACGATAATCATCAATAAGTAGTCACATAAATATAATTGCAGAAATAGTCGTAAATGTGTAAATTCATCTGGAAAAATATGCACGGTCTGATGTGTGACGACAAGAAGAGCGACCTGCTAACCTTACCTTGCCGGGCACTTGCCAAGAAAAAAAAAATACGATAATCATCAATAAGTAGTCACATAAATATAATTGCAGAAATAGTCGTAAATGTGTAAATTCATCTGGAAAAATATGCATGGTCTGATGTGTGACGACAAGAAGAGCGACCTGCTAACCTTACCTTGCCGGGCACTTGCCAAGAAAAAAAATACGATAATCATCAATAATTAGTCAGGTGAATTAATTGCATTAGTAAATGGCATCATAGTGTGTTGAATCATACAGTGGTTTCACTCAATAAACGGTTTAATGTTTGAGATATGGTGATTGCCTTTCGATTTTCTGGTTCTCAAAGTTTCGATGTGTACAACATTGGGGTGAGGGATGCTGCGAATCCGATACGGACCTGCGTATAGAAGTTCAAATTTACTGCACTTACCTTTTAATTTGCTGGATAAATAGTGTGTACGTACTAATATCTTCTGTCCAACGTGAAAGTCGCGGCGTGTACAAACCTGTTTTTGCTGTCTTCTCCGGCGCTCTGCGGCACGTTTGATGTTGTTCAGCGCAATGTCAATTATTTCGTGGTGTCGTAGGTGACGATTTTTGGGGAATTCTATTAATTCTTTAATTTTGTTCGGTGGTTCAACGTTTTTCAGTATAACAGTCGGAGATAGCATAGTGGATTCATTTGGAATGGAATTAATTACATCTTGGAATGAGAGTATGTGTGTATCCCAATCAATATGCCTTTTGTGGCAGTATATTCTGCACAGCTTACCAATTTCCTTCATTAATCTTTCACAAGGGTTCGAAGAAGCGTGGTACTTGGATATATAGATCGGAGAAATGTTTCTAGCTCGTAACATGCGTGTCCATACATTACTACGAAATTGAGATCCATTATCAGAAATTACTTTCATTACATGCCCTACATGAAATAGAAAATGTTTTACAAATGCATTTGAAACAGTTTTGGCAGTAGCTTTGCGTAACGGAGTGAAAGTAACAAATTTTGAAGTGAGCTCAACAGCGACAAAAATGTAGCAAAAACCTCTGTTAGTTCTCGGAATCGGACCAAAAATATCTACTGCGGCCATGTGTCTTAATTTCACAGGTATAATGGGATATAAAGGAGGAATATGTGAAGTGGTGTCTGATTTAGCCTTCTGGCAAATTTTACAAGACGCTAAAACTCGTCGTATACGTTTCTCCATGTTGGTAAAATAACAGTTCTGTCTCAGTATAAGAAAACATTTTCGTGCTCCGTAATGTGCGTAACTTAAATGAGTGTACCAAATTAATTTGTTAACCAGTTCGTCAGGAATGCATAATAACCAAATGTTGCTGTCAGGATGAGAGCGGCGAAACAGAATGTCATTGCGTACAGTGTAGTGGTTCCTAATCGTAACATTTTTCCTATCTTGCCAAAGGTGTTTAATTTCTTTCCACACATTGTCCTTATTTTGTTCTTGTGCTATGTCCTGTAATGACGATGAAATAAAATTTTCAAATGCAACCTGCTGAATGTACATGACACTGAAATTTGCTTTGCAGAAGTTGGTTGCTACGTCTTGCTGATTGTTACTGAGAGAACGCGATAGTGCGTCTGCTATAACATTTTGCGTACCGGGAATGTGAACTATTGTAAAATTAAATTCCTGTAAATATAGTTTCCATCTGCTTAACCTGTCGTGAGTGAATTTAGCTGAAAGTAAAAATTGTATCGCTCTATGGTCTGTGTAGACGGTGGTATGTCTGCCGTAAAGAAAGTGCCTAAATCTCGTGAAAGCCCATACAACACATAATGTTTCAAGTTCTGTGACGGAATAATTTCGTTCAGCAGGTGACAAAATGCGACTTGCAAATGCGATGTTTTTAATTACTGTAGAACCATCTTCTTCTATTTCCTGGAAAATGTGTACGCCTAAGGCGGTGTTGGAACTGTCGGTAGCAATGGAAAAATTTCTAGTAAGATCGGGGTGCGATAACAGTGGAGCATTCAACAGAGCATGTTTCAGGTTCATGAATTCAAAATGTGCTTGCTTATCCCAAGACCAAATAGTGTTTTTACCCGTTAATTGGCATAGTCTAGGCGTGTCTAAAGCAGAATGGTGAATAAATTTACGAAAAAAGTTAATTAAGCCCAAAAAACTGCGTAATTGCTTCTTCGTCGTAGGAACAGTAATGTCACGTAGAGCTTGAAGTTTTTCTGGATCAGGTGCAATGCCTTCTGCTGAAATTACGTGTCCAAGAAATTTTATAGAAGTTTTGCCAAAGTGCGATTTACTGAGGTTAACTGTGAGTCCTTGTGCATGAAAAGTTTGTAACAGTTGTTCAAGAATCATATTGTGTTCAGACCAGTTAGCTTCTGCGATAAGAATATCGTCTACATACGTCGTAATTCTGTCTTTAAGTTCTGTCGGAAGTATTGTGTTCAAACCGCGAATAAAAGCTGCAGAAGAAATAGTTAAGCCGAACGGTAGTTTGCAAAATTGATAACAGTCGCCGAAACAGAGAAAAGCTGTATATTTTCTACAATTCGGATGAAGTTGAATTTGCCAAAATCCCGATTTCAAATCTAATGTGGAAAAAATAGCTGTACCGTGAAATTTCTGTAAAAGTTCCTCTAATGTCTGTGGTCGATCTGTTTCATTAATAATAATGTCATTAATGTGACGTGAATCAAGTACAAGGCGAAGTGAGCCATCTTTTTTCTTAACAATATGTAGCGGGTTTATGTACGGACTAACTGCTGGTTCTATAATTCCTTGGTCGAGCATATCCTGCAATTCTTTTTTAACCTGTTCTCTGTGAATGTATGGAATAGGATAATGCTTTGCTTTAAATGTGTCATGCGGTTTGACTTGAAATTCATACATAAAGCCGGACATAGTACCAGGAATGTTGTCAAAAACTGGAGCTTGCTGTAAAAGAATTTTGTGTAATTGCGTTCGTTCGTCGTCTGTAATTGCACTACTCTCTTTAACTTTATCGGAAATCATTTGTATTACGTCGTAGTCCATTTCGTCTGGAGTATTATAGTTGTGTACGTACGTATCCGTTAACAACGTAAAATATTCGCGAAAGCGAAGACGTATGTAGACAATAATATTACTACAGTGTCCGACAAAATTAATACCATAGAACAATTGAACGCGGAATTACGGGATGAAATTTCTGATCTTAAAGCAAAAACGGATACACACACAGTAAATATTCAAACAGTGACAGATAGATTCGAACAACTAGATCTAACACAGGATTGCGATGTCATCAAAGCTGATGTTAAAAAACTGAGCGAAACTACGCGCAAGTTGCAAAAACAGATTAATGCGTCTGATTCTAAAACCGATGATCAGGTTAAAATACTGACTGAAAAATGTGATGAATTGGCCAGTCGTATTGATGTTATCGAAAATACTAATGACAATAAATCAGACGATACTGCACCGGTTTCTTTTATCCAAACACCTGAATTTCAAAATTTACAGCTGACAATTAATGAAATCGATTCATCTAACAACACATTACGTCGGAAGTTATCAAATTTACAACAAGAAGTAACAGAGATGAAAAACATGTCAGTTAATAACATACCACAACAGACGCCACTTTATGAACATGTGTCAGAGTCACGCAGCGTGTATAATGTGAGCAATTTACAGCAACTACGCGACTTAAAATCCGAAAAGCCACGCGACTTAAAATCTGAAAAGCTACGCAACTTGAAATCCGAAATGACACAGACGAACAGATTCACACACAAACCTGAACGTGTTATCAAACTGAGTGACGAGAACGTAGATTTCGAGCAATTTGCATTTGTAAGCAAATGTAAAGAATTTAATAATGACAGAACACAGATACACGATTTGCACTGTATACGACAATTTATTTTTGTACTTTCACCGCTATTATCTGTAATGGAGAAACTAGCTTTGAACCTGAAGCGACAAATTGCTATTGTATTTTCATCAGCATTGCCTGTAATGAGGAAACTAGAATTAACATGGATACAACTATTTGCTTTTGAATTTTTACCGCTATTGCGTGCAACGCAAAAGCTAAAATTTATTTGCAGTGCGTAAATGACCTCAGGGGATTCATTACGCTTTAATGAATATGTGCCGTAGCGAGCATAGGGCCCCGAGCTGTAGTAGTGCTGTTTCATCTTTAGTTTTCTGCACTGCTGCCTTCTCTTCTACTATCCTTTATATCTATCAAAAGTGCTCTTTAACTATTGCTCTACCTAAAATTAAGAAAAATGACAAAGAAAACCGGATATGACAAATATTTTACCGAATGTGACAATTTTCAGTAGGCACTCCCGTAATGGCAACTACCGCCGTAATTTTAATTACAGATAAAATCGTAATCATCAGTATGTATAAAATTTTGAGCAGTCGGAACCATATTTTTGTAACAATAGATGTTTTTCACCACAATAGCATGAAAGTCAGCCGCTTAGCATACCTAACCAACAATGCAGTCTACAAGGTCAACCAAACTTTAATGTTTCGCCGCGTGCATGTATAGTCCCAGCTCCAACGAATGGTAACGCATGGCAGCAAAGAAATAACCACAACAGACAACACACTATTTCAACTCGTATCGCAATACACCGTATAGGAATGATTATTAGGACAGACGTAAAAAGAATGATGAGCACAATTTTCAGCGTACATTTAATAACAGTCGATCTTATGAGCAGCAACAACATCAGCAACAACAAATAATCATGAATGGAACAGACAATAGGTGTCATCCATAGCGTAACACGTCAGTAAGAAATAACAGAACAGTTCATATAGTGGATATGCCACAGCATCCTCCCGTAAATAACAGGACGAACGATAGAATTTAACCAGATACAGCACAGATTGCATACTACAGTAACGCAAACATTACTTTTGACAAGCAGAATTTTGCTCACGAGAATGTTATTTGAAGCATGCTTTGTTGAATGCTCCACTATTATCGCACCCAGATCTTACTAGAAATTTTTCCATTGCCACCGACAGTTCTAACACCGCTTTAGGCGTACACATTTTCCAGGAAATTGAAGAAGATGGTTCAATAGTAATCAAAAACATCGCATTTGCAAGCCGCATTCTGTCACCTGCTGAGCGAAATTACTCTGTTACAGAATTGGAAACATTATGCGTTGTCTGGGCTTTTACGAGATTTCGGCACTTTCTTTATGGCAGACATACCACCGTTTACACAGACCATAGAGCTATACAATTTTTTGCTTTCAGCTAAATTTACTCACGACAGATTAAGTAGATGGAAACTATATTTACAAGAAGTTAATTTTACGATTGTTCATATTCCCGGCACACAAAATGTTATAGCAGACGCACTATCGCGTTCTCTCGGCAACAATCAGCAAGACATCGCAACCAACTTCTGCAAAGCAAATTTCAGCGTCATGTACATTCAACAAGTTGCATTTGAAAATTTCATTTCGTCGTCATTACGAGACATAGTATTCCTTTTTTTTCACATGCTTTGGTCAGCTGCGCGAGCTAATGCTTCTGTCCGTCAGCTGTGTTGTCTTCTGCTGTCACTACCAATTTACGACACTCACAAAACACAAACAAATGTTTTTCAGCAAATGATTAATTTTGACACGTGCAAACTATTACGGATAGTAACAAAGTAGAATCGGAACACAAAAGAACATGTCCGACCTCACTACCATGTTTTTGCTACATCTTTGTCGCTGTTGAACTCACTTCAACATTTGTTACTTTCACTCCATTACGCAAAGCTACTGCTAAAACTGTTTCGAAAGCATTTGTAAAACATTTTCTATTTCATGTAGGGCATGTAATGAAAGTAATTTCTGATAATGGATCTCAATTTCGTAGTAGTGTATGGACACGCATGTTACGAGCTAGAAACATTTCTCCGATCTATATATCCAAGTACCACGCTTCTTCGAACCCTTGTGAAAGATTAATGAAGGAAATTGGTAAGCTGTGCAGAATATACTGCCACAAAAGACATATTGATTGGGATACACACATACTCTCATTCCAAGATGTAATTAATTCCATTCCAAATGAATCCACTATGCTATCTCCGACTGTTATACTGAAAAACGTTGAACCACCGAACAAAATTAAAGAATTAATAGAATTCCCCAAAAATCGTCGCCTACGACACCACGAAATAATTGACATTGCGCTGAACAACATCAAACGTGCCGCAGAGCGCCGGAGAAGACAGCAAAAACAGGTTTGTACACGCCGCGACTTTCACGTTGGACAGAAGATATTAGTACGTACACACTATTTATCCAGCAAATTAAAAGGTAAGTGCAGTAAATTTGAACTTCTATACGCAGGTCCGTATCGGATTCGCAGCATCCCTCACCCCAATGTTGTACACGTCGAAACTTTGAGAACCAGAAAATCGAAAGGCAATCACCATATCTCAAACATTAAACCGTTTATTGAGTGAAACCACTGTATGATTCAACACACTATGATGCCATTTACTAATGCAATTAATTCACCTGACTAATTATTGATGATTATCGTATTTTTTTTCTTGGCAAGTGCCCGGCAAGGTAAGGTTAGCAGGTCGCTCTTCTTGTCGTTACACATCAGACCGTGCATATTTTTCCAGATGAATTTACACATTTACGACTATTTCTGCAATTATATTTATGTGACTACTTATTGATGATTATCGTATTTTTTTTTCTTGGCAAGTGCCCGGCAAGGTAAGGTTAGCAGGTCGCTTTTCTTGTCGTTACACATCAGACCGTGCACATTTTCCATTTTTTTGTGTATATGACTGTACTCCAGTTTTGTTTGTATGCACTATGAAATAGTTAAGATATAACACACACCAGTCGACTTTGACATTTTTTTTTTTTTTTTTTTTGCCTTATGACATCTCAACATCGTGACTGTTTCACATTTTTTTTTGCTACTGCATTGTATTATTCTGTGTACATTTTTTCGCATCCGAACACTGTCAATGTCTTGGACATATTACGTTTTCTGTCATGTTATGCTGTATGGTTAATTGTGTCACCATAAACCAGTCATTATTTAGTGGGTATAGGATTTAAATGCAAGACATTAATCTTTGTTCATCAATTTCAGAAAGGAATGATGATTCTAAGAAATAAATTTAACATAAATGGGAATTTCACCTACGGAATAAACGAAAGGAGATGCAATAACTTTATGAGGAAGAGTAAATGGATCAGGATTAACAAACATTAACAAGAATATACTATACTCATCACAGAATAGCAGTCTTAACTAATTTTTTCTTTCAGAATACAAGGTGATTGATGCAGGCTGTCAGAGAGAACTACACATCTTAGTTTTAGTGATGAAATATGCTAGAGATAAGGAATAGTTATGTAATGAGTAATGAAGTGATTTTTTGCAGATGATAGTGAATACTGATGAATAATGATGAAGGAAATGGTATTATGAATAATGAAGTTTTTCTCTACAGGTGATGATAATGGTGAAGTTATGATGATATGGATAATGAAGTTTTTTTCTTTATGCCACGTAGTTATTTAAGTATTTGTTGCGGTTTGCTTTGACAGCAGGTGTTACATTGCATAGTAGGATGACGGAAAGTTTTGGAAAGGACAGCTATGGAACACATTTTATACACATTTCACTACTTGTTAATTCGAAGTTCACTACTTTTCAGCATAGTGTGCGTTTCTTCTTTCAGGTCAATAATCCGTTTTTGTATTTTTTCCAGGAGAAGTTTTTCATGACACTTACTAAACCTGTTACTTATTATACCTGTTCTAGTACTTGCATTTTTATATTTTTTACCCATTTGTGTTTATCATTTATAAATGTGATCACATGTACTGCCTTGTTACATAATCTTGCTACAGCTGACTCATGACGAATGATGTTACCTATCCTCATTTGCAGCAATAGGTCAAAAGCAAAAAGTATTATGCCTCAGCAATTAATTATCGATCCCAACGCAATGCATTGCTACCAAAAAAATGTATTACCAGTCCCACATAATGTCACTAGTTTATGATAATTCTGAATGATACTGATCAACTCTGAATAGCATGTCACTCGAGTAATGACCTCTTAATGAGACTATATTCAAAATAATGCTTTGTCACTAGCTAATAACTGCCACTGTTTAGTGTAATGCCTGTGATTACTAATGATTTGACTGTAATTAACTGATTTTTAATAATGACTTTGTAATGATCTGAATAATACTGAATGATGAACTATGTTTTATTCTATTCAATACTTGATGGCCACTGAGTGCCAATAATTAATGTCAATCAACGAAATTGTTATTAATTATGCCATTAATTAACTCTTGTTTTCAATGTTCATACTTTGTAATTGGAAATAAATGTGATTGTTTCATAATGCTTTGTAATTAGGAAAAGACTAATGATTCTTAATAGATTGGAATGACACATAATTAATTAACTATGGTACTGTTTAATAATGCTTTGTAATTAATTAAGGCTACAAATGATTAATTAATTAACTGTAATTAGACAAATGATTAATTAACGACAAATGATTAATTAACTGTAATTATACAAATGATTAATTAACTGTAATTAGACAAATGATTAATTAATGACAAATGATTAATTAACTGTAATTAGGAGAAGGTTAATGATTCTTAATTATACTCTGTAACTGAAAAGAATGCGATTATTTCATAATATTTTGTAACCAGGAAAAGAAGGCTACTGATTCTATGTAAAACAATTAATGAACATTTTTCTGTAATACTACATACTTGGTACAGAAATGTTCAATAACTGGGCTATGAATGCCACGAACTATCAATGAAGACTGTAATTGTCAATATTATGTGACTTGATGTCCTTCACCTCATAAGCTGACTACCCTGAATTACTGCAATGTCCATTTGTCCTGTTTATCCCAGTGATCATGGAGCACTATATTTGGTTTTGCACTAATTCTACGTTGGTGTGCCTTGTAAGAGTGTGGTGTTGACACGACATGCTGTCCACCACCATGAGCGATGAAGACATTATTATGGTCCCACTGTTTGGTGTACCTAATGTACTGCCAAAATGAAAACATGGAACATTACTACGACAGTTCAGTGTCTTGGCTACACTGATAAATTCTGATGGGAAAAGAACTTCAAGTTGTGTCACTTGGTGTTGTACTACTGTGGAAAGATATGGACTTTCAGAGCAGCTGTGTGCAATCTAAAGTGCTACAACCATGATGCAATCCTTCCCTTTCCTATCCTGATTCTTGTCACATAAAGAAAAAATTTTTTTGGTAACATCATTTATGTTCATAGGTTATACATTTTTCGATTCGCTAAACTCCAGTGTGAGTACACTTATGTCACTGGTCGACATGATGTTTGCCATTATGTTTATTTGTTGTGAAAATACTAAAGACATTTTTCAGTGCATGTGCACTTTGGACATGAATTTTTTTTTTGCCATTATGTTTATTTGTTGTGAAAATGCTAAAGACATTTTTCAGTGCATGTACACTTGTCAACATAATATTTTTTGCCAGTCTGTTTATTTGTTCTGAATATGCTAAAGAATTTTTTCAGTGCCTGTGCACTTTGTTATCTGTCAAATAATTTGTATATACTTTTCTGATTTGCTACTATGTTTTGTACTCACATTTTGTCTTTGTCTGATATATTTTGTACTTAGTGCGTGTGCACAACATTTACTTTATGTACTACATCTAATTATTCTTGCCAGTCTGTTTATTTGTTCTGCATATGCTAAAGAATTTTTTCAGTGCCTGTGCACTTTATCTGTCAAAAAGTTTGTATATACTTTTTTCTGATTTGCTACAATGTTTAGTATTCACATTTTGTCCTTGTCTGATATATTTTGTACTTAGTGCGTGTGCACAACATTTAAATGTTCTGTAAGTTGTAGGATTTTGTTAAGTAAAGAAAAATTTTGCCGCGCTTGGCAAGTCCAAATGACTCACCATCGCTGCCAAATTTTTGCCCCCCGAGTGGAGGGTTATGAAACACGTATGTAACGCAGCAGCGATGGCGAGGCATTGTAGCATCTGTGACCAGAGAGTATGCGCTTGACCGCGCGAGTGTTGCGAGCGGTTCTCAGTCAGTAGTAGTCTTTGCGAGTTAGTTGTCGCTATGCAGAGTAGCAGTCAGTCAGTCGTTGCGAGTCTGTAGCTCTGTCTAGTTGAGAGCAGTACTCAGTCTGTAGTCGTCATGCAGAGCGGTCGGTAACACTGGTCAAGATGAGGAATAAGGTATACTGTTAATTAATATAATCATTAGATAATGAAAAATTTTATTTATTGTAATTATTCTCCAACAAGTCTCCCAATAATAATTTTTTTATTTCAAAAGCATTTTCTCAAAAATTTAATTTTTTATTGAACTCAAGATTTCGTTGCACTTCCCATTTCATTCCACTTCTTTTGAAGAAAAATTCCACTAAAATCAAAAAAAAAGAGAATATTATTATTTGCAATGCAGTTCCTCCAAGCGGTGCGCAACAACAAGAGCAGATATGTGACATCCATTTATTCTGAGGTAAGACTTTAATTCTGATTGTTTTACACAGGGCCAAAGACCGATGTTTCGGTTTAATTGAATTTTCTTGTCACTGAATGGACTTTAATTTTTTGAAGGATTTATATTTGAGTCAGATTGCGAATTTTACATTTTGTTGCCATTGTCAGTACATTTCATTGTGGGCAGGTTACGCATAGAGCAAAGTCCATCAGCATTTCTAATTAGTATCGTCCTTTTTCTTTTAAAAATTTTGTGGGGAGGTTACACCCTCTTACCACCTTTCTCAAAGAGGGGTTTAACAATGGCATATGTTTTGAGTTAGTGATGCATTACGTACTTCAGATAAGACTGGGCTTATAACATGGGAACAAACTTTTAGTACTCTGTTGGAAACACCATCAAAACCAGATGAGCTTTTATTTTAGACAGAATGTATACGTATCTTAAATTTCAGAAGACGAAGTTGGTGATACATTCATGTGATTGAATTTTATGAAATTTACGTTTTCAACATACTGCTGTGATTTTGCTCTTGAACTGTTTGTCCCTGTGCTTTCTACTACCTTCATGACACCATGAATCCTGCACGGCTGTCTATAAATCCAGAAGAGTACGCGGCGGTGGAGATTTCTTCTAAACACCACGTTGCAAGGCATCCCACAGATTCCCAATAATGTTCATGTATGGTGAGTATGGTGACCAGTGGAAGTGTTTAAACTCAGAAGAGTGTTCCTGGAGCCACTATGTAGCAACTCTGGACTTGTGGGGTGTCGCATTGTCCTGCTGCAATTGTCCAAGTCCGTCGGAATCCACGATGGACATAAGTGGATACAGGTGATCAGACAGGATGCTTAAATACGTGTCACCTGTTGCTGTCGTATCTAGACGTATAAAAGGTTCCATATTACTCCAACTGCACACGCCCCACACCATTACAGAGCCTCAACTAGCTTGAAGAGTCCCCTACTGACACGCAAGAGCCCATGGATTCATGAGGTAGCCTCCACACCCGTACACGTCCATCCGCTCGATACAATTTGAAATGAGATTCGTCCGACTAGGCAACATGTTTCCAGTCATCAACAGTCCAATGTCGGTGTCAACGGGTCCAGGCGAGGAGTAAAGCTTTGTGTCGTCACAAGGGTACACGAGTGGGCCTTCGGCTCCGAAAGCCCGTATCGATGACGTTTCTGTGAATGGTTCGCACGCTGACTCTTGTTGATGGCCCACCATTGAAATCTGCAGCAATTTGCAGAAGGGTTCCACTTCTGTCACGTTGAACGATTCTCTTCAGTCGTCGTTGGTTCCGTTCTCGCAGGATATTTTTCCGGCCGCAGCGACGTCGGTAAGTCAGTTATTATCCGCAAAGTAGTTATAAAATTTTATTGAAATCAAATAGGAAACGTACAAGAACATCATTTAAAATTTTATTGTAATCAAATAGGAAACGTACAAGAACATCATTTTTCGGTATAGTCTCCTTGAGTTTCAACGCACTTGGTCTATCGTTGTACAAGCTTCCTGATGCCGTCATAAAAGAAGGTTCTCCGTTGAGCTGCGAGCCAGGAATGCACCGCTTCTTTCACTGCTTCGTCCGAGGCAAATCGACGGCCCCTTTATACCTGTTTGAGTGGACCGAACAAGTGATAGTCAGAAGGGGCGAGATCGGGACTACATGGAGGATGATCCAGTACTTCAAATTTGAGTTTCTGGAGCGTTTCAGCAGTGTGGGCAGCAGTATGCGGACGGGCATTGTCGTGCAACAACACAACACCTTTTGACAGCAAACCTCGGCGTTTGCTTCGAATTGTAAAAAAATGGCTCTGAGCACTATGGGACTCAACTGCTGAGGTCATTAGTCCCCTAGAACTTAGAACTAGTTAAACCTAACTAACCTAAGGACATCACAAACATCCATGCCCGAGGCAGGATTCGAACCTGCGACCGTAGTGGTCGTGCGGTTCCAGACTGCAGCGCCTTTAACCGCACGGCCACTTCGGCCGGCTTCGAATTGCAGACTTTAGCCTGGCAGTAAGCATCTCACTGTAATGTACACTGTTTATTGTTGTGCCCCTTTCCCCATAATGTTCCAGTACTGAACCTTGTGCGTCCCAAAAAACTGTAAGCATCAGTTTTCCTGTGGACGGTTGGGCCTTGAACTTTTTCTTGCCCGGCGAATTTGGATGTTTCCATTCCATACTCTGCCGTTTACTCTCCCGCTCGTAATGATGGAGCCATGTTTCGTCACCAGTAATTATCCTGTCTAAGAAGTTGTCTCCTTCGTTACCATAACGATCCAAATATTTTTAGCTGATGTCCAAGCGCGTTTGTTTATGCAATTGTGTGAGTTGTTCTGGAATCCGTCTTGGATAAACTTTATGAAACCCAAGTCTGTTGTGAGTGATTTCGTAGGCAGAATCGTGACTAATTTGCAGACGATGTGCCACTTCGTCAGTAGTTAATCGTCTGTCTAAGAGAATCATTTCACGTGAACGCTCAATGGTTTCTTCATTTGTGGCAGCAAACGGTCGCCCGGCTCCTTCATCGTGCGGAACACTTGTGCGACCATTTCGGAATTTTTCAGTTCATTCGTAGACACTCTGTTGTGGCAAAATACTGTTCCCGTATTGTACCGAAAGTCTTCCATGAATTTCGGCCCCTGATACGCCTTCCGACCACAATAAACGGATCACTGAAGGTTGCTCTTCTTTGGTGCAAATAGACAGCGGAGAAGCCATAATTAACAGCACGGCAGCGATAACGAAACTGACCTAGCAGCTTGAAAATTGCAAAGATATAACAACAAATAAACAAAGCATGCGTCATCAACGTAAAACGACAGCACTACAAAAATAAACGAAAATATAGCTACATTGCGGTAATAAGTGACTTACCCTCGTATATAAAAAGCGTGGAGAAGGATAACGTCTGGAGAACTAAAATAAGCACTAAATAAGAAATATATTAATCGAAATTCAAAGGTGTCTGAATGAAAGGAAAATTACCAGTTTTATTGACATGCAAACCAAGATGAATTTGAACAAATTGAAGACTGAGAACCCTAACCAAGAAATAATTAATTTGATTTCGAAATTTGAGGAAGAGACAAAGGCTTCCTATACCATAGCAGTTGATTACTTACAGAAATGGGCTATTTCTTTTATTAAATGTCAAGTAGGCTATTTAATTGGCTGACGATGTCTGAAACCCAAGATTGGGTAATGATTGAAAACGCTGTTACATACCTGACGAAAAATGGAATGAAGATTTCAGACAACTGTTTTCGGGAATATACGTATCTCAAGAACTTTTTAGAAACTAAGTGTGACTCGGAAGAATAGAAGTTTAAACTCTCCTTGGAAGAAAGGTGGAGTTACTTTCTTAAGGAAACCGACAATCCTGAAGGCAAATGCCAACTGCTAAAATTATCGGAGTATTTGTTTTCTATTCCCGCACACGAAGCTACTGCGGAAAGAGTATTTTCGCTGATGTTGGCCCAGTGGACTGATGAAAGAAATAGACTGCTGCCAGATACTGTGGAATCAATCTTAAAGTCCCAGGTTAACTACAAGCTGATTTGCAGATTTGCAAGGAGTTTTATAAATATGTGAAAGGGACAAAGATTTGCTGAAAAGGGGCGAAATATTCCGAAAAATATGATGTACCAACTACTTTTGCAGCAACAAGTTCCATGTAAATGTGTTGTAAATAAAAAGTAATTAAATACATTTTTTACTTCGTTTCTACACCCCCATCTCAGAGCGTACCGACAAGGTCCCAACTGATATGGCAACCGTAATTAGCAAGCAGCAGTAGCAAAGATGGCGACTAGTCAAAGAAAGCTCTAAGTGTTTTACAGTTTGCAAGGACTGAATCTGTTGTTACAGTGGAACGTGCATTCCGTATTAAGTTCCACTGTAATCCCCAAGTGATGATAACATCTGTAGATGGTATCACCAGATTGAAAACGCCAGCTGTCTTTGCAAAGGGAAGAACACTGGACGACCAAGAGTGACTGATGAACGTGTTGAAGTATGATAGTCTTTCACGCGTAGCCCCAATAAATCAGTTCAGAAGGCTACTCGTGAATTAGCAGTTCCAGTGACGTCTGCGTAGAAACATTTAAGGCGATGCTTACAAGTACGCCCTTATCGTTTGCAACTGTCAAGAGCTCTAAATCCTACAGATTACAGTTTACGTGCCAACTTTGCAAATGAAATTTTGCTGCATGACGATGAATTTTTTTGTGGATAGTGTTGTCTTCAGTGATGAATAGACATTTCATGTAAGTGGAAATGTCAACTCACATAATGTGCACATCTGGGGACCAGCAGATCCCTACAAAGTGGTAAGGTTGCAACGAGACTCCCGTAAATTATATGTTTTTTGTGCCATATCCCACCAGAAAATTTATGGGTCTTTCTTTATCGGCGAAGCAACTTTAACTGATTTTTCTTATCTTGATGCGCTGTGTCTATGGATCTTTCCTCAATCGGAAGAAGCTGAACCAGGTAGCCTTACTTGGCGCAAGATGCATCGCCGCCTCACTGGCATTAACTCAGTATGCGACTGGTTAAACGACGTTGCACCCGACCGCTGGGGGCCGGATGGCAGCTTATTTTGCACGGTCCCCACGTTCACCCTATCTGACGCCTTGCGATTTTGAGCTTTGGGCGTTCATAAGGGATCATATGTATGTGCCTTCGCTACCAGTTGATCTGCAGGGTGACAATTATTGAACTAGATAAAATAAAATCGTCATAACTTCTGAATTGTTTGTATTAGGACGTTCAAACTGCACGACTGACCGCGGGACATGACGGGGATAATATGCGCATGCGTGGTTTGGTTTAGCGACGAAACCCACTTTCATTTGGATGGGTTCGTCAGTAAGCAAAATTGGCGCATTTGGGAGATTGAAACCGCATTTAGCGACCGAGAAGTCTCTTCTCCTTCATCGGGTGACTGTGTGGCGTGCAGTGTCCTGTCACGGAATAATCGGTGCGATATTTCTTGATGGCACGGTGACTACCGAACGGTACGAGAAGCTTTTGGAAGATGATTTCATCCCCATTATCCAAAGTGGCCCTGATTTCAACAAGATGTGGTTCATGCAAGACGGAACTCGACCCCATCGAAGCAGGATAGAATGTTTGATGTCGTGGAGGAACACACTGCGGACCGCATTCTGGCTCTGGAGTATCCAGACCCCACTGACAAAGGCCTCGATTGGCCGCTATATTATCAGGATCTGAACACATGCGACTCCTTGTGGGACTATATTAAAGACAAGGTGTACAGCAATAACCGCAAAACCATTGCTGAGCTCAAAACAGCCATTCAGAAGATTATCGATAGCATCGAGCGCGGGATTAGCCGAGCGGTCAAAGGTGCTGCAGTCATGGACTGTGCGGGTGGTCCCGGCGGAGGTTCGAGTCCTCCCTCGGGCATGGGTGTATGTGTTTGTCCTTAGGATAATTTAGGTTAAGTAGTGTGTAAGCTTAGGGACTGATGACCTTAGCAGTTAAGTCCCATAAGATTTCACACACATTAGAACGTTTTGACAGCATCGATTTTCCGACACTTCAGCGTGTCATGCAGAATTTAGCTATTCGTCTACGCCACATCATCGCTAATGATGGCAGCCATATCGAACACCTCATAACCTAAACCAATATCTATAGTGACGTTTACATGTTGAATAAAGTGTGTGCACGCCGTAGTTTGTAACTAATTTGCGTTCTTTTTTTCATATAGTTCAATATGTCACCCTGTAACAGACTTAAGAAACAGGATCGAAGCAGTTGCTGCAATGATTACTCAAGACACACTGATCAAGTTTTGGGAAGAACTCACCTATCGACTCGATGTGCGCCATGTGACAAATGGTGCTCACACTGAACACTTCCGAACAAAACTGTTTGAGTCGCTCTTTCGTGTGATGTATTGTTTATAATTGTAGGTTGAATGTAATGCATGCTAGAAAGCCTTAAAACCCCTGTATTCATTTTGAAACACATAAGGAAACTCAATTATGGATGGTTGATTTAAGTTTTATCCTAGAGTAGATCTCATTACCATTTGTTATGCATAACTGCACTACAGACAAACACTGTATACAGCCTGTTGGTACGATCATTCGATCTTTCTCAAAGCCCGAAAGGTGTCAGATATGGTTCAAATGGCTCTAAGTACTATGGGACTTAGCATCTGAGGTCATCAGTCCCCTAGACCTAGAACTACTTAAACCTAACCAACCGAAGGACAACACACACATCCATGCCCGAGGCAGGATTCGAACCTGCGACCGTAGCAGCAGCGCGGTTCCGGACTGAAGCGCCCAGAACCGCTCGGCCACAGCGGCCCGTCCGAAAGGTGTCGGTAAGCTGCGCATGCACGTTGTCTTGTGATCTTCACTTGAAAAGCTTCAGTTGCGTTAGAACCACTCAATAGTAATCAGGTAATCACAGCATTCGTCATCTGTACGAATGACTTTTTTCTGTGCCGAAAATAGACTTACATAAGAAAAAACTGTTAAGGCATGGAAATGTGTACTGTACTATGTGATAGCGTTCGGTAAATATTTTCGTAGTTTATCAGTTTCTATTTCAGTCCGTGCGTTATTGGTATGGGACGACAGTTCATCTACATCTACATTTATACTCCGCAAGCCACCCAACGGTGTGTGGCGGAGGGCACTTTACGTGCCACTGTCATTACCTCCCTTTCCTGTTCCAGTCGCGTATGGTTCGCGGGAAGAACGACTGTCTGAAAGCCTCCGTGCGCGCTCTAATCTCTCTAATTTTACATTCGTGATCTCCTCGGGAGGTATAAGTAGGGGGAAGCAATATATTCGATACCTCATCCAGAAACGCACCCTCTCGAAACCTGGCGAGCAAGCTACACCGCGATGCAGAGCGCCTCTCTTGCAGAGTCTGCCACTTGAGTTTATTAAACATCTCCGTAACGCTATCACGGTTACCAAATAACCCTGTGACGAAACGCGCCGCTCTTCTTTGGATCTTCTGTATCTCCTCCGTCAGACCGATCTGGTACGGATCCCACACTGATGAGCAATACTCAAGTATAGGTCGAACGAGTGTTTTGTAAGCCACCTCCTTTGTTGATGGACTACATTTTCTAAGCACTCTCCCAATGAATCTCAACCTGGTACCCGCCTTACCAACAATTAATTTTATATGATCATTCCACTTCAAATCGTTCCGCACGCATACTCCCAGATATTTTACAGAAGTAACTGCTACCAGTGTTTGTTCCGCTATCATATAATCATACAATAAAGGATCCTTCTTTCTATGTATTCGCAATACATTACATTTGTCTATGTTAAGGGTCAGTTGCCACTCCCTGCACCAAGTGCCTATCCGCTGCAGATCTTCCTGCATTTCGCTACAATTTTCTAATGCTGCAACTTCTCTGTAGGCTACAGCATCATCCGCGAAAAGCCGCATGGAACTTCCGACACTATCTACTAGGTCATTTATATATATTGTGAAAAGCAATGGTCCCATAACACCCCCCTGTGGCACGCCAGAGGTTACTTTAACGTCTGTAGACGTCTTTCCATTGATAACAACATGCTGTGTTCTGTTTGCTAAAAACTCTTCAATCCAGCCACACAGCTGGTCTGATATTCCGTAGGCTCTTACTTTGTTTATCAGGCGACAGTGCGGAACTGTATCGAACGCCTTCCGGAAGTCAAGAAAAATAGCATCTACCTAGCGCGCCAAGTTGTCGGTGCGATGCTAAAATGTAGTGGGCTGAAAGTACCGTGCCTGTAGTCATTTCCATCAGACCTTCGTTGCCTCCAGCCTCGGCTGTTTCCTACACGGCCCTTCTATCTGCGCCGTAAAGACAGTATGCATCCTTGTTAGCTAGTGCGGAGAATAGCAAGCGTTTCCGCTGTGTTGCGTGCACGCTAACACGCAGAGAGCAGCTGCCGTTTCGCGCGCGCTCTCCCGACGCGACGCTTGGATTCGCGCTACGCAGCCCAGCCGCCAGATGTGTGTGTGTGATACGATGCGGGCCGGCGAGGCGCGACCGGTCGGCCTTGGCGCAGGCCACGAGTAGGTCCGTTCCCAGGAAACGGAGCCACCGACCTGCTGAGGCAGCGTGACGTCACCGGCCCAAACGCTCGCCTTTGCCGTTTCTCTGCTTCGTAATCGCCACCGCCAAGTAAAGCGTGCCTTCTTAACCCGTAACTGCTCTAGTGGGGTCACGGAGAACCCCAGACGATAGAATACAATACATAGTACGTGAACGGAACAACAGATGACACCTGTGTTCTTGTTAATCCTCAGTGAAGTGCTGCCTTTTAACGCGGAGTGTTGAATGCGGTGTTTCCAGTATTATTGTGTGAGATAAAGAAAAAGAGGTCTCAGAATACCCCACCAGAGTATTAACGTAAGTTGTTTTTGACTATCTCAATTAGCGTTTTACGCGACTGAAATCTTAGAGTACTTCGAAAACAGCGCACTTTCCATGATAACGTCAATTGTTAAGGTTATGTATGAATGCATTACTTTTCAGGATGGCATCATCGAAGTCATTAACACATGACGAGTTGGAAAGAATAGTGAATGATCCTGCATTTTTGCAATCTGATGAGGAAACCACAGCAGATGAGGATGGCTTTATACTAACAAGGGAACCTCCCCATCGCACCCCCCTCAGATTTAGTTATAAGTTGTCACAGTGGATAGGCCTTGAAAAACTGAACACAGATCAATTGAGAAAACAGGAAGAAGTTGTGTGGAACTGTGAAAAAATAAGCAAAATATACAAACTGAGTAGTTCATGGGAAGATAGGCAAATCAATTGAAAGTTTAATTTTTTATTTTCAGTTTATGTGACAAACTCTTGTGTTTTCATCACTTTTTTGGGAATGATTATCACATCCACAAGAAAACCTAAATCGGGCAAGGTAGAAGAATCTTTTTACCCATTCGCCAAGTGTACAAGTTAGGTGGGTCGACAACATATTCCTGTCATGTGACGCACATGCCGTCACCAGTGTCGTATAGAATACATCAGATGTTTTTTTCCTGTGGAGGAATCGGTTGACCTATGACCTTGCGATCAAATGTTTTCGGTTCCCATTGGAGAGGCACGTCCTTTCGTCTACTAATCGCACGGTTTTGCGATGCGGTCGCAAAATACAGACACTAAACTTATTACAGTGAACAGAGACGTCAATGAACGAACGGACAGATAATAACTATGCAAAAATAAAGGAAGTAAAATATTGACTCGAGGGAAGACTTGAACCAAGGACCTCTCGTTCTGCAGCTGCTCACGCTACCGCGGGACCACGCCGCTCCTGCGCTCCAAGTCTCCATAATGTTATCTATGTGGCCCATGGACTACCCAGTTTGTATATTTTGCTTATTTTTTCACAGTTCCACACAACTTCTTCCTGTTTTCTCAATTGATCTGTGTTCATTTTATCAAGGCCTATCCACTGTGCCAACTTATAACTAAATCTGAGGGGGGTGCGATGGGGAGGTTTCCTTGTAAGTGATCATGATTCCACTTCTGAAGCTACATCAGAACGTAGTTGTGAAGAATCAGATGATGAGGCGTGTATTAGACCTTCTGTTGACAAACATTTTTTTGGAAAACAGCTGTGCTACAAGTGGTCAAAAGAAGCTCCTCCTACAACTCGTACCCGTGCTCACAATATAGTTAGTCATCTTCCAGGTGGTAAACGTGAAGCAAAAACGATTGATTCAACTGACATATTATCTGCTTGGGAACTGTTCATCATTGAAGATTTATTGCAACTAATACTCACCAATTCAAATGTCAACATACATGACATGTCAAACAAATACAAAGCTCCTAAGCCAGCGTTCATAAAGCCGCTAGATATAATAGAACTGAGAGCATTTCTGGGTCTACTTTATTTATCTGGGGTAATGAAATCCAATCACGAAAATGTTGTTGGACTTTTTGCTGGTGATGGAACTGGTCGTGATGTGTTTCGAGCCACTATGAGCGTTCAGAGATTTTTATTCATTTTGTCTTGTTTGCGATTCGATTGTTCTGCTACAAGAGATGCTAGGAAGGCTGATGACAGACTTGCAGCTATTAGAGATGTGTTGGAACTCTTGAGAGACAAATGTCAAAAGTATTATACTCCAGGGGCGTACGTGACAATCGATGAAATGTTAGTACCCTTTCGTGGTAGGTGCAAATTTCGCATGTATATGCCCAAGAAGCCAGCCAAATACAGCCTCAAACTTATGTGACTTTGTGACTCACGAACATTCTATTTATGCAATGCATTTGTTTACACAGGAAAAGGGACAAATAAAAGTACATTATCAATCCCAACACACGATGTTTTGAAATTAATAACACTAATTGAGGGAAGCAATAGACATGTGACAGTAGACAATTGGTTCATGTCACTTGAACTCTGTGATCAACTAGAAGCCAAAAAGTTGACTGTCTTAGGCACTCTAAAGCAAAATAAACCGCAGATACCAGAAGAATTCAAACCAAACAGAAAGCGCCCAATAGAAACTGCATTATTTGGGGATAACGAAGGAAAGACAATTTGTTCTTAGGTTCCTCGGAAAGGTCGAGCTGTTGTGTTGCTTTCATCTATGCATCACGATCAGAAAATTAGTACTCAACAGAAAAGACCTGAAATGATCATTGATTACAGTGCCACAAAAGGAGGAGTGGACGCACTGGACCAAATGTGCGCCAACTATTCGTTATCACGGCGAACACGCAGATGGCCGATGTCTGTATTTTATGCCATTCTAAACATAGTAGGAGTCAATGCTGCTGTCTTGCTTCAGTGCACCAAACAACTTGACGAAACAAATGATTTAAAAAGAAGAGAATTGTTACAAAAGCTTGGAATGGATTTAGTAAAGCCCCTTATACAACGTCGAGATGTCCGACCCCTTTCTCGTGAACTGAGAGATGTTGTTGTTAAACTTGGTGGTACTCCTCTTACCTCAACGTCTTCAGAGCCAGAACCCATGAGGAAAGCAAGATGCTACATGTGCCCAAGAAATGTGGACAAGAAAACCAAAATAGTGTGTGAAAAATGCTCAAAACATGTTTGCCCCAACCACAGATTTTCAGTGTGCCAAAATTGTTTGTAATCATATCTCAAATATGTAAAAATGTTTATAATATTCAGTGATAAAAGTGCAATTCAAAATAAAATTTCCTTAAATTACAGTTTCGTTTTTCTTACTGGGGTACTCCGAGACCCCACTAGAGTATTAGTGTATGAGCATTTCACTAGAGTAGTTAAGGGTTAAAGCTCGCATCCTTCGTGCCATACAGTGGACGTCCCAGTAGGATATGATACAGATGGGCTGCTTGACCATATCAGTGTCTGGTACGCCCAGTTGACATGGTTGTGAGCCAGACAAGTTACGCCACTACCACACTCTTTTGTCTAGTTCATCGGCTTCTCAGTACGACTGCCCCACACATTACAGATGAATTCTGTATCTCATCGTAGATGTGTACGTGGATTGGGTCCAAGAGAAACCTGTAAGGTTTTTAAATTTAAGGAGGTATTAGACACACAGTTTAAAAACAAAGCATACTACTCAGTTGAAGAATATCTTGGAAGTATTTTGAAAGGAATGTATAAACAATGAAATAATGTAACTATCATTAACTAAATGTGTAGAACTGTATCATTAATTCGTCAATGTGAACAATATAGTGATTATTGCTGAAATCTTCTGATTAGTAAGAAGTTTATGTATTTACGTGTATATGTAAAATGACAGCGTGTGTAAAATGTAAAAATTACTAACTACTAAAAAGATGTATGTGCAGGGTGATTATAATTAAAGTTAAACATTCAAACCGCTTTAGAAACAACACCACTGGTCAGAATGATATCAAATTGCAACGAAATATTATCGGAGAAGGGGGAAAACGTATGGCAGAAGAAAAATAAATAGTTACAAAATGTATCAACAAAATGGTTCAAATGGCTCTGAGCACTATGCGACTTAAATTCTGAGGTCATCAGTCGCCTAGAACTTAGAACTAATTAAACCTAATTAACCTAAGGACATCACACACATCCATGCCCGAGGCACGATTCGAACCTGCGACCGTAGCAGTCGCTCGGTTCCAGACTATAGCGCCTAGAACCGCACGGCCACTCCGGCCGGCAATGTAGCAACAGATGGCGCTATAGGCATCATAATTTAATAGTGGTCGACTACAAATGATTGATGAATCATACAACAATGCCTAAGGTGTACGTTTCGCAGTAAACAAATGGTACTACCCAGTGAGCATGGATGTAGAGGTGTTATACTGTTAGTTACGTAAGCCCATGCACTACGGCAAGGTCATATAACATTGGATGAAAAAAAATCTGTTTATAATTGTACTGAGGCCAAAAACCGCATAAAAAGTATAAATCACATAGGTTTTTAATTTCCCTGAGGCCAAAAACCGCATTAAAAGCATCGTCCAAAATCAAATCGGATTATTAATGTCCGTGTGACTGGCGCAAAACATGTTCAGTATACTGTTCACCGTTTCCTGCAACAAGTTGAAATCAGCATGTTCCACAACTGATCGAAGTGTTTCCGGGGTCACGTTCAGATTGTGTTGCGCAGTGCGTGTGTTCAATGCAGCTAAGTTTGCAATCGGAACACTGAACGCAACAGCTTTCAGATAGCCCCACAGCCAGAAGTCACACAGATTACGATCAGGTGACCGGGAAGGCCAGTCTGTAGGGAAATGGTGGCTGATAATTCTAGCATTTCCCAAATGGCGCTTCAGCAGCTGCTTAACTGGATTTGCAACGTGCAGAGGAGCGCCATCTTGCATAAAAATAATCTCATCCACATATCCAGGCTGTTCGGGAGCAGGAATCACGTGGTTGCGCAAAAGACGCTCATAGCGCTTACCATTGACGGTACAGGTAACAGCACCGGAAGCACCTGTCTCTTCGAAAAAATATGGCCCTATGATAAATGATGTCGTAAATCCGCACCACACGGTGACCTTTTCCAGGATGGAGTGGTACTGGTTGATTTGCGTGTGGATTTTCCGGTGCCCATATTCGACAATTCTGTGTACTGACATATCCTGTCAGATGGAAGTGGGCATCGTCTGTCCACAAAATCTTCCACGGCCCATCATTGTCCACTTCCATGCGAGCAAGAAGTTCTAAAGCAAAGATCTCTCTTGCTGGCAGGTCAACAGGAAGCAACTCGTGCACATGCGTAATTCTGTATGGATAGCAAAGAAGGATATTTCGTAGGATTTAACGCACCGTGCTCACGGGTATGTCAAATGTTCTCCGTGCACAACACGTTTGCACACCACCACTCGTCTCCTCCTGCATTGCTGTCGCCACTGCTTCCACTGACGTCGAACAATTCGTTTCCTTCCTCTACCAGGTTGCACACCAGAAGAACCCGTCTAATCGAATTTCCGAATCATTTTCTCCAGGCACTCGGCAGTCATCGGACCAACGGTTTTTTTCAAACCCTTCAATGCCCGGAACTTCTGCAGAGCGACGTGTCATCAATCTTGAAATACAGCTTTACAAGCAGAGCGCGATCCTGCGTTGTGACAGTCATGGCGAACGTCGCAGACGCGAAAGGAGGAAAAGCCGTGTACCCGGCTTGTTTACTTCAGTGGATCGTGCGCATGACGGGTGTTTCCGTTTACGTATTCTGACAGACACAGCGCCATCTATTGATCAATTTTCACACTTTTTTCTGCCATATGTTTTTCCCCTTCTCCGATAATATTCCGTTGCAATTTGACGTCATTCTGACCAGTGGTGTTATTTCTACAGAGTTTTGAAAGTGTAACTTTAATTATAATCACTCTGTATATATATGTACAATGTAAAAATTAGTAACAACTATACTTTTATGAATATGTAAAATGTATTTTGACGAAGCCAATTGCAAGGTAAAAATTCTGAACAGCTAATAAATAAGCAAAAAAATCGCAGCAGAAGCCGTCATAAATATAGTATGTTAGTTACTTTTCTCTTTCTTTTTCTTTTAAGTTTTTGCGCTATTTGAAACCGATGACCCAAAAAAAAAAGAAATTTCTGGAACCCCTCCTCAGTTTCTGCTGGCAACCTGTGGAACAAGCTAACTTGCCCGCTACGCGTTACTGGACAACCTGTTGCACTCAAGAAAAAGCTGAAGCAATTCCTTTTTTATCATCACTGCTCTCTCAAAAGTTAAGATAATCACCATTTCTTTTCGGCGAACGGTGAAGCACACGCTCACTTCCTCTTTCACTTCTATTCTTCTTCCTCCTTTTCTTTTCGGATAATCATCTCACATTGTTTTCCCCTGCTTTTCGTTACAGTGTTGCACAAGGGTTCTCTCCTTCTCTCACCTGCTTTCTCTCCTTCTGCCACAGATTATAGTCTAGAAGTAACTGCTGTACTCTTCACAAACAATTATCTAAACTGCTTTTTCTGTTCTTGCTACACCAATTTTTACCATTTCTGTAATAATTATTTCCAAGTGTACTAAACGTAAGAATTCCTGTAATACGTGCCTTTCAGTTGTAGCTTACATTGGAAGCTCCCTGAGAATGTTCGAAGATAAATGTAGATGCCGTGTGACTGGGGCCTCCCGTCGGGTAGACCGTTCGCCGGGTGCAAGTCTTTCGATTTGGCGCCACTTCGGCGACTTGCGCGTCGATGGGGATGAAATGATGATGTTTAGTACAACACAACACCCAGTCCCTGAGAGGAGAAAATCTCCGACCCGGCCGGGAATCGAACCCGGGCCCTTAGGATTGACATTCTGTCGCGCTGACCACTGAGCTACCGGGGGCGGACTGTTCGAAGATAATTCTATTGTATATTGATGAGACTAGACAACCTGCAATGCTTCACAGTTTCTAAATTTATATTGGAATTGGGTATACGTCCTAATCTCCCTGCCCCTCTGACAGTCCATCTCGTCCTTCCCCCTCTCTCTGACCTTGAGCCGTGTCTTTGATTGGCAACTGAAATCGGTTAAACTGAATGTGTAAATCCATTAGTATCATTAGTAATTCAAATACCGTAGTAGTATTCTAATTACAATACTACTTTCCTGTTTTCTGGTAAAACCTACTGAGGAAGACAACAAAACAGCTTACTTCTGTGTATACAACTTTTGTTTAAAATTTTGTATATAAAGAAAAAGAATAACCGTGGGAGGAAACATTCGCCTAATGGTTTAAGTGCCCTTCCATCGTAGTTATAACTGATTGTGTGAAAGAAAACAAAACCATACATTTTCAAAGCACAGCACAACATTTTCTTTCTTGCAATCGGTTGTAACAGAAAACATGTCCAGAGCTGTGTAAAAAAGGATAAAGCCTATCTCCGTCTGAATTTTTTAAGAATATCGTCTAAAAACTTGAAGTAAACTGGTCAAGCACTTTCCGGGATTTTTGCTAACAACATTTCTACTTTAATGTATTATACATTTATAAAGTATATATATTTACAGTCCAAAAATAATAGTACAAAATATATAGTGCATCCGATTGTTTATTAGAGGATAGTGAAAAATTTGAAATAAATCGATAAATAACTTCTATAGATGTTTGGAAACAACATTTCTCCTTTATATATTGTGTAATATTCATATATTATATACGTATATGGAAAAATATATACTCTATGTCCGTCCGAATATTTATTAGGTAATCTAAAAGAAATTGGTTAAGAACTAATCGAGATTTCTAGTAACAACGTCTTTATGCGGTAGTATAGAATATACAGATACCGATTCCTGACTGGAAATGGAAGAAGAAAAGTCCTATTAACACGTCTCTGGAATGCATCGTTGCTTCCGTAGATGGCGCTGGCGAATGAAAGTTTCTCTGACCACGTGCGGTGTGTTCCTTGAATGTTGCAGGTTGCGTGGTTGACGTAGAGTACTATAAGCAGCAGAATGACCCGGTATTCTTGTCAGGAAAAAGGCGAGTTGATGTTTGTGTAATGCCAAGCAGACAGAAAAGGTCAACAGGCAACAAGGCTATACCAAAACTAAGTACCCTCCCTGGCCGGCCGCGATGGCCGAGCGGTTCTAGGCGCGCAGTCCGGAACCGCGCGGCTGCTACGGTCGCAGGTTCGAATCCTGCCTCGGGCATGGATGTGTGTGATGTCCTTAGGTTAGTTAGGTTTAAGTAGTTCTAAGTTCTAGGGGACTGATGACCACAGATGTTAAGTCCCATAGTGCTCAGAGCCATTTGAACCATACCCTCCCTGCACGTTCGTCTGTCTGAAAGGACACAGGGCCACACAAACGGACAAAAAGGGCTCGAAATGTTATGTGATGTGGTTGGTATCTGTGAGGTTACTTGTTTTGGGTATAGCCGTGCTGCCTCTCGACCGTGTCCATCTGGTTGACCGTACACAAACACCATCCAGACTTGTTACCGACATGAATACCGGACCATTCTATTGCTTACAGTACGCTGCGTCAAAACAGCCAGCAGCACACAAGGAGCACGCGGCACGCGGTCAGAAGAACTTCAGCGCCATCTACCGTGGCAATGTCGCATTTCCGGACACACGTCCATAAGACCTTTTTTCCTCCACCTTCAGTAGGGAGTCTGTCCCTGCAGTATGTCGGTTTTATAAATGTCCACCCTGTATAAGTTTCGTTAAATGCGGGACTTCAATGCGAGATGCTTACAATGGTTTCCACAGCGAAATAGTCTCGAAACCTGGCAGGAAATCAGACAAGATTCTGATCGCATGTAAAGTGTGTTAGCGGCAATCAATGCCTTCTCTGCACGATAGCAATGGAAATACTGTCCATTACAGTGCTGCTAAAGCAGAGTTACTAAACACAGCCTTCTGAAATTCCTTCACCAAAGAAGACGAAGTAAATATTCCAGAATTCGATTCAAGAACAGATGCTAACATGAGTAGTTTAGAAGTATATATCCTCAGAGTAGTGAAGAAACATAAATCACTTAATTAAAGCATGTCTTTCGGTCCAGGCTGCATAGGAATTTTGTTCCTTTCAGGTTATGCTGATGGCAATAGCTCCATACTTAACAATCATACACAACCGCTCGCTTCACGAAAGATCCGTACCCAAAGAGTGGAAAATTGCACAGGTCACACCAATATTCAAGAAAGGCAGCAGGAGTGATCCACAAAATTAAGGCCCATTTCATTACCGTCGATATGCAGCAGGATTTTGGAACACACATTGTTTCTGGTCGTCTGCTGTTCCTTCTCTACATAAACGATTTAGGACACAATCTGAGCAGCCGTCATAGGTTATTTGCAGTTATTGCTGTCGTTCATCGTCTAGTAGAGTCATCGGAAGATCAAAACAAATTGCAAAACGATTTAGAAAAGATATTTGTATGGTGCGAAAATTGACAATTGACCCCAAATAATTAAAAGTGTGCGGTCAACCGAATGAGTGCTAAAAGGAATCCGTTAAACTTCGGGTACACGATAAATCAGTCAAATCTATAGATCGTAAATTCAACTAAATACCTAGGAATTACAGTTACGAACAGCTTAAATTGGAAAGAACACACAGAAAATGTTGTGGGGAAAGCGAGCCAAAGACTGCGTTCTATTGGCAGAACACGTAGAAGACGCAATAGCGTCTACTAAAGAGACTGCCTACACTACGCTTGTCCGTTCTCTTTTAGAGTATTGCTGCGCGATGTGGGATCCTCACTAGTTAGAAATAACGGAGTACATCGAGAAAGTTCCAAGAAGAGCAGCACGTTTAGTATTATCGATAAATAGGGGAGAGAGAGTCACTGACATGAAACATGATCTGGGGTGGACATCATTAAAGTAAAAGCGTTTTTCGTCGTGGCGGAGTCTTCTCACGAAATTTCAATCACCAACTTTCTCCTCGGAATGCGAAAATGTTTTGCTGATGCCGACCTACATAGGGAGAAACGATCATCACAATAAGATAAAGGAAGTCCGAGCTCGCACAGAAAATATATTTGTTAGTTTTTTTCGCGCGCTGTTCGGGATTGGAATAATAGAGAATTATTGCGAAGGTGTTTCGATGAACCCTCTGCTAGGCACTTCAGTGTGATCTGCAGTGTGCCTATGTAGATCTAGTTATAGCTATAGATGTAGATCGACGCCGGATGCAGAGTCTGGGAGTGGGCTGTCAACATAAAAAATAGGAAAGTATTGCACAAAGGCAGGAGGAAAGAAACGCTACTACTTGATTACACGATAGCTAAACGGTCACTAGAAATACATGTGAACGGAGCGATTTAATGTGCGACGGGACTAGGTGAAATTAATTGCAGAAAAGTCAAATGTCAGATTGTGATTTATTGTGTACATATATAACTAATGCCAACGGCCTTGCCGCAGTGGTTACACCGGTTCCCGTCAGATCACCGAAGTTAAGCGCTGTCGGACTGGGCTAGCACTTGGATGGGTGACCATCCGGTCTGCCGAGCGCTGTTGGCAAGCGGGGTGCACTCAGCCCTTGTGAGGCAACCTGATGAGCTACTTGATTGGGA
Source organism: Schistocerca serialis cubense (assembly GCF_023864345.2). Classification (NCBI taxonomy): domain Eukaryota; kingdom Metazoa; phylum Arthropoda; class Insecta; order Orthoptera; family Acrididae; genus Schistocerca; species Schistocerca serialis. The sequence goes on from NC_064638.1 coordinate 1,034,488,725, forward strand.
AGTAGCGGCTCCGGTCTCGGAAACTGCCATACGGCCGGGAGAGCGGTGTGCTGACCACATGGCCCTCCATATCCGCATCCACTGACGCCTGTGGTCTGAGGATGACACGGCAGCCGGTCGCTACCTTTGGGCCTTCATGGCCTGTTCTGGAGGATGTATAACTAATAATAACAAAATTGAAACAGTCTCACCTCTTGTTTTTTGAACGAATACCTACTGATCCTTCCGCCCAGGCCAGGGCAGAGAAGTAGGGACGCATGCACCGCACCACCAGTTGCTGTTAAGCGGTGTTGGTGCTGATTGTGCAATGCTACACAGACCACTACCGTGCTTCTTCGATCAAATCATCCGCGACAGACCTGTCCGAAATCTTGACATCCAAGAGACTGAAGCCTTTCTCTATGCTTTGCCCTGTGGTTCACATAGCCGGTAATTTAGACAGCCGTAACATTTCTCACGTGTTAAGGCTGGTGGCTCTCCCATCTTTTAAATTTCTGTGGCGATGTCTTTCAACAAGATAACATCCATGCTGTCCTGTGTGACCTTCTATATGAAATATGAAATACTGAAGAAACAGTATCTGCAATAAAGGAATGAAACTAATATTGTGTAATGGAAAGGCGCATTCATGGAGAATGTCATTATTTGTTTGAAGAATCGAAATGTCAGCCTTTACTATTCAAGGAGTAGGTTCGAATTTTAGCTGCAATACTGATTATATCACCGTGAAACCTGTCCGCAACTGAATTCGACTTACATAGTTCCGCCAACTAGCTTTTTCTTTCAGAATTTCAAAAACGGCACATTCCACTATTATAAAAGTTCGTAAGGCTATACGGACAACAAAGCTTACAAAACACATTTCCAAGCCAACTGAAGATTACTTTAAAAAAAAAAAAAAGTACGACGCTTGTGGAACAGATGGCGATTCCGTAATTATCTTGGAAGTTTGGAAAGGAAACACATTCGCGTTAAAAACCCAGTAAATCTGGTTCCATGTATTACTGCTACTAATCCTTTTCGACTGAATTATTAACTGTCACTGACGAAAACCGTAGGTTTGTTAGGGTGAAAGGAGGTTCGTACGGTGAAGTCAAAGACGCAGATGTTTTCGATGATTGCCCCTTCCTGCACGCAATAGAAATGGGAAGAATAAAAAATACCCAAAGAAGAATTTTTGCCAGCATCCACTATCAAATGTTTATATCTTGCGTAATGCAGTATTTCCTCTGAAGGAATTTTTAATGAGGCCTTTTGCAGAAAGGACAAAGACTATAAGTTTCGCTAACTATAATACAGCTGTCGGTTATCTTGGGCAAGAACGGTGACAGAATGTTGTTTTGGTTCTACAGAGTGATTCCGTGATGATGTCACAAACTTTCAGGGATGATGCAGAAGAGTGTGTGTATCAGTTCGAGGTGGAGGACCCTAGCCCGGAAACGACCGAGTCGAAAGTTATAAGCGAAAATCGTTGTGCTACCTCTAACAGTGGGCCTCTTCTGGTGCAAGCTGTTTGCTTTCCATATTTTGGGACCAGGTAGTGTGGACCAAAACAAGAAAAAAACTGTCCAGTAAACAAGGGCTCCAAAATGCGTACCTTGATTGCTATGAACACTTGTTTAGTGGAAAAAATGTATTTCACAGTAGCAAAGATGAACAAGTGCTCATAGATCTCAAGGTAGCACTTTAGATCCCATGTATACTGGTCAATTTTTTTCATTGTTTAGTACCTACTACCTCCTAATAAAATGTGGAGAGCAAACAGCTTGCATTAGAATGATACTTTTACTCTTCTCCATTATCCCTGAAAGTTTGTGTCAACATCATCACTGAATCACTATGTATAACATCTAAAATTAGGATTTTGCATAAACATATAGAAGCCAGTGTAGAAAATGCAATTTAATTGTGAAAGCTATAACTTTGTCACACAATGTCAACCATGATCTTGAATTAATAAATGAGGTTGAGGTTGCATTTTTTCCAGGATATATACCGAAATATACTAAAAACTGCGCAAGGAAATTTACAAAAAAGATATGGTTCATCGTAAGCAGCCGTGCAATTGAGGAAAAAATTTAAATTGTATTTTGAACAAAATTCTGTACAAAAAATGTAGATAAATGCTTCCATGCAAGAGGTACGCGACCATTCGTAATTGGGACTTACTTATGGAAAGTCTTGTTCGCAATTTAATTTACTGACGCATTTCGATACATCATCATCATCAGAACATAGTTGTTTTAAAGAGAAAAGGACGAATTACGACATGAAATGCCACAGAATATTTATATGCACAATGGTCAGCCGATTCATCGGTACTTACAAAGAAATACAAGAACGAGACTCACAGCAATGGGCACATAAGGTACTGAAAACAGCCCATACATGTATGAAGCCTATTGCCAAAGCGAACGTACATAGAGAACAGCAGTGCAGGGAAAACAACTGTCCTCACTAAGTGGCGTTTGCAACTAATACAGCGTATAAACGAATCATACAGTGAACATGTAGTATACAATTTGAAAATCACGGAGGAACTATGCAGACATAGTATTTTGAAAATGTTATGCGCTGCACGAAACAACAATAAGTAATATAACAAAATATAGAGTTTTCTTGTGGAATATTAGCTTCTACAATTACTAAACATGGAACAGTTATCAATAAGGTAATCCGTATGTAGCTGTGTCACATTCCACGCCCACACTGTAATCATTTATGAACACAAATTATATTATTTCTATATTTTGTATCTTGCGTGTTGCTATAATTTACCTCTGCTGTGTGATGAGAATCTCCTCCCTAGACACCTGGACCACCTACATTTTATGGGCTCCCTAACGTTTCTAAAAACCAAACACCCCTGCGGCCCATCGTGAGCACCACTAGATCGCCGACTTACAGGCTATCAAAACATGTGGTCAGTCTCTTTAATCCGCTCGTTGGTCACTGCTTGCACCATATCAAGAATAAGACGGACTTCATCCGCCCTATGTCCGCCCCCGGTAGCTCAGTGGCCAGCCGGCACGGTAGCTCGGCGTGTTCGGTCAGAGCGTTAGCTGCCCTCTGTAATAAAAAAACTGAGTTAATCGATCAACAACGAACTTAAACGGATGTATTACAACGTCCGCCCTGAGCAGATGCAACGAACAAAATCAGATTTTTAAAAAAAATAAATAAAAAGTGGTCAGCGCGACAGACTGTCAATCCTAAGGGCCCGGGTTCGATTCCCGGCTGGGTCGGAGATGTTCTCCGCTTAGGGACTGGGTGTTGTGTTGTCCTAATCATCATGATTTCATCCCCATCGACGCGCAAGTCGCCGAAGTGGCGTCAAATCGAAGGACTTGCACCAGGCGAGCGGTCTACCCGACGGGAGGCCCTCGTCACACGCCATTATTATTATTATCCGCCCTATCAAGCGCCAGCACTTTGGAGAATCAGTTATGCCGTCAGCTTTGATGTGGTGTCATTATTCACTCTGTAGATATCTTTTCCCAGTTCTTTGACGACACCGTTGTGAATTTATTTTAACACACTCTCACGTCATCGTATTCTTTGTACAGTGGAAAGAATTTCAACCTAGCGAGGCTTTTATCGTTACATCGACGACACACTCATTTTCTGGCGTCATGGACGTGAAAAGCTGGGAGAGTTGCTGAACCACATCAATAACAGCCATGACTACGTCAATTAGAGGTACAGACAGGCAGTGCCCTGCCTTACCTTGACGTTATTGTCCGCTGATAAGCTAATGAATGCTTAGCCACGGCGTTAACCGCCGGCGGGACCGGTACCTTGCACATAATCAGCTGCTCAGCTGCCAACACCCTGCACAAAAACGATTTGTTGTTATAATGGCCGCAACAAGCGAAAACTTTTCCATTTCGCCGTAGAGTCGTAAGCGGAATGTCCCCGAGGAGAACACGAAGAACGTTGCAATTTTGCCATTCTGTGGCTCAGTAACAGTAAACATCGGCCGGCCGGCGTGGCCGAGCGGTTCTAGGCGTTTCGGTCTGGAACCGCGCGACCGCTACGTTCGCAGGTTCGAATCCTGCCTCCGGCATGGATGTGTGTGATGTCCTTAGGTTACTTAGGTTTAAATAGTTCCAAGTCTAAGGGACTGATGACCTCAGATGTTAAGTCCCATAGTGCTCAGAGCCATTTCAACCATTTTTGAACAATAAATATCAGTCGGCTTCTAAAGAGGCGTAAAACCGATTCCGTCTTCAGGTCTTCAGCAAAAATTCGACAACGCATGATACCTGTGGAAGATTATGTTTGATTCAGAACGCCAGGAATACACAAAATACTGTATCGGTGTGGACAGTTTTATATCAGAAAGATTGTGTGCACAGCTAAAGAGCGCCGTATAGAAAAAGACGGTGTTTCCGCCTATGGTGTCATGAGAGCGGCAGCAGAACATGCTCTGGAAAACGGACACCGAAGTGCATTCGACGAGATATCTACAAGGGAGGATGGGAAAGTAATGCACAATATTTTTTCTATCCTGGTATTGCAGCTGGAATGTTGAAAATTCATGATGATATAGTTTGAAGTTTGCGCTACAGATGGTATTTTGATTTCATGCGCAGCTCTAGCAAGAGACGCTTGAACTACGAAACAAACATGGCGTGCATGTTACTGTCGTGAACTTGCGAAGAAAAGCGAAGTTGAGCCAAAGGGCATAAAAAATGATTCAAATGGCTCTGGGACTTAACTTCTGAGGTAATCAGTCCCCTAGAACTTAGAACTACTTAAACCTAACTAACCTAAGGACATCACACACATCCATGCCCGAGGCAGGATTCGAACCTGCGACCGTAGCGGTCGCGCGGTTCCAGACTGAAGCGTCTAGAACCGCTCGGCCCCTCCGGCCGGTCCAAAGGCCATAAACCAAGTGAAATTCACAGGGACATGCTGGTGTGTATGAGGACAACTGCATGGACCGTAGCAACGTCTCCAGGTGGTGTGCATTCTTCAAGAGGGCCGTGTGAACCTTAGTGATGGTCACTCTGCAGGCGACCGTTTAACAACTGCAACCCCGCGAAATATCGGAGCCATTGAGGCAGCAATTTTGAAATTGCGAAACTTATCGCAGCAATTCAAGATATCCTATGGTGCGGTGTACAATATTGCTCGTGGCACGCTGAAATTTTGTGTAGTTGGTGCAGGCTGGGTACCTGAGAACCTGACAGACAGCTACAAGAGTCAGTGAATGGTGACAAGCTTGTATCACTTAACGCGTTACGCCCCTGATGGGCATTGCTTTCTGAAAGGAATCGTCACTGGTGATGAGTCGTGGGCCGGAAACCAAGTAGGCCTCTATGGAGAGGAAACAAGCTGTTCCTCCAATGCGAAAAAAAAAAAATTTTTCAAAGTGAGTCAATCGGCTAGGAAAGTGCTTGTGACAGTGTTCTGAGATAAACGTGGTGTGTTATTGGTGGACTTTGCTGAACACAGGACCACTGTGAATGCTGCAGCCTACATTAAAATTTGGAGCTGCGTCGTGTCCTTCCTGACAAACGCCGCAACATTAATGCTGACGGTGTCAAACTTCTTCATGACAATGCTCGCCCCCATGTTGCCCTGCTCCTATTCGCGAGAAAATCGCCAAATATGCGTGAGAAGTGCTCCAGCATCCACCATACAGTCCGGACCATACTATCGGACTTTCATCTGTTTGATCCCATGAAGAAATCCCTGGCCGGCCAACGCATTGCGACGGATGCAGAAGTGAAATGAGCAGCCCGCAGACGGCTGTACTCCAAGCAAACGGACTTCTACAAACAGGGCACACTGAAACTGGTACAACGGTGGGAGAAACGCTTTGAGAATGTTGCTGACTACGTAAAAAAGTAGGTAAAAGGTGTAAGTTCATTTGTCATTTATTTGCTTTGTTACCTATTAAAATTTTTGGTAATAAGATTATTGTGCATTACTTTCCAATCTTCCCTCTTATCATTAAACGGGCAAATTGTTTCTGGAATGGCGTTTTAAATGAAGCGATCGCGACAAATATTTCAATATAGACAGTGTTCTGATGCTAAGCACGGCTTGGGAACCGGCCATCGGGAAGGTGATGCGTGCGCGATAGTCTTACAACGAAAACATCACCTTATATTTATGGCCCTGGACTGGCCATCAGTCACGTCACAGACTATAGCATGGCTATTATCGACGACAGCAACAAGCACACGGCAGTCACCACCTGGCAATGGCCGAGAAGCACTCGCTCGAAGCCTCGTGTGTTTTGAACCATTTGATGCGTCTGGAATCCCGAGAAAATTTCATTAGTTTACAGGTTTATTCCGTCATGAAGTCACAAATTTTCAGGGATAATCGAGAAGGGCAAATGTATCAGTTTGGCAAAAGGGGCCCTGGTACGGAAGAGACCGAGTCGAAAGTTACAAGCGAAAATCATTCTGATACCTCTGTCAGTGGAATACGGTACATTTACCGGTACTGTTTATGCTAATATTGTGGGATGGACGACTTTCGGAGGTGATACAAAAAAAGAAGTATAGCAAACATGGGCTGTTAAATGCACACCTTAAGAGGTATGACCACTTGCTGAGTAGAAGAGATGTGTTTCGTAGTAGCGAAGATGAACAACAGAATGATTTTCGCTATAACTTTCGACTCTATCATTTCCGGATCAGGATGCCTTATTTCAAATTGATAAATTTATCCTTCTCAATTATGGCCGAAAGTTGGAAACGTTATCACAGAGCCATTGTTCATATCGCAGTAATACCAGACATTCATACATAATGTATTATATCAGCACACATTCACAGAAGATTGGTCGTGAAATGGTCTTCGATAGGTATATCGAGGAGGTGGGTCCCGGGTTCGATTCCCAGCCGGGTTGGGGATTATCTCTGTCCGGGGACTGGGTGTTTGTGTTCTCCTCATCATTCCATCAACATTCGTGAAAGTGTCTAGACTCGACTGTCAACAGGAATTTGTACGGGCGCTGATGACCGCGCTGTAGAGCGTCCCACAACACAAACCAGACATGATCGAGGAGGTAATAATAATAATAGTAGTAGTAGTAGTCGTTGTCGTTGTCATCGTCATTAATCTCTGAACTCTGGTCGTTGTCATGTTATAGCAAATTTCGGACTGGTATCCGAGTAAGCATGAGCAACAGTTATATCAAACTTCCGAAATATCGAACAGGAGGGAAGACTAACAAAAAATAGTTTCTTCTGAGATCCTGGACTCTAGTTCTCTCCCTCCTCCACGAAGAACGCGGGGAAACTACTTGAAGGCCACGACAATGACTGCCTACCTTGTAGGCAACGTTTAAATGACCTTGCATTTCGCCCTACACGTCCTTTCTGAAACAAATTACGTCTCACTTGTTGTAATTGCTCTACAGATAGCATTTAATTGTCTCGAGTGGAAAACAAGTAGCGTTTTTTATGATAATTGTGTTCTGCTTCGCTTCAGATCCTCGACAGGAAGGCAGTTTCACATTTCGCATCGTAGTCACGTTTATAGATGTAATCTTGAACGTCTCGCCAGAAAATATGACATCGGAAATTTTTCCAAGACTTTCATGGAAAAATACGTAAGTGCAGTCTCCTATTGTCTCGTTCCTGACTGACGCTGGCTGGTAAACAACTAAGGTACCTTGCTGTCCATTTTAACAAATAAAGTAATTTTAAAAATTATGTGCCTGCAGTGTAAAAGGAGGAACACATGATTGAATTTGTAGGTTGTTTGGGATTTTACAGCGTGCGAAATGAAGTACACAGTTGACACCTCAGGCAGCAACAAGGGCCCCAATCCTGCTACTCATCAGGTCGAATAGCGCTTTGTTGCGAAAGCGGCGACCGCTCGAAGATGGCAAACAGACGCCAGCGGTCGAGTTCTCCCACGGGAGCGCACGCGCGCGGAGGGCATCGCGCGACGCAAGGTGCGGCGAAGCGGTCTCGATGAGTTGGTTTGATATTTTCACGCGAAGTGGACGCGCTTTGCGGTTTATGGTTGAACTTACATTGTTTGAAATTGTGATCGGAGCTGTTCAAGAATGTTGCATATTGTGGAATAACAGAAATAAAATTGACAAACTGCCTATTGACTTCTGTCTCGGGTTTCTTCGGCTGACGTTCGTCTGATGATTTTACTGGCGTTTCGCTAGCACGAGTGGCTGGTATTGTCAAAGCTTCACCCTCCATTGCTGGTGGGGAATCGGAGCCGGGCTCGCCGGCCGCTGTAACCGAGCGGTTCTAGACGCTTCAGCCCGGAACCGCGCTGCTGCTACGGTCACAGGTTCGAATCCTGCCTTGGGCATGGGTGTGTGTGATGTCCTTAGGTTAGTTAAGTATAAGTAGTTCTAAGTTCTAGGAGACTGATGACCTCAGATGTTAAGTCCCAAGTGCTCAGAGCCATTTGAACTATTTTTTTTAATAGTGCTTCTCTACAGCCAGAACTTTAGTGTCGCCGAATTTTACTACGTAGTCGATCTCACACAGCGTGTGCTCTGCGACGGCCGACTTCTCCACCTGCTTCACCTGCAATGTCGTTTATGTTCTTTGATCCTGGTGTTGGGTGATCGTCCAGTCATTCCAGCATAAACTTTTCCGCGTGTGCATGGTAAGCGGTATATTCCCGACTTTGAAAGTGGGTCCCTTTTACCTTTGCCTATCTAAGACACTCTTTGATCTTCTTCGTCGGTTTGAAAATCGTCTTTAAGCCGTGTCTGCGCGACATGCGGCCGATTCTGTCCGACATTTTGGGAAAGTATGGCAAAAAGGCCGTACCCGACATTTCTTTTTCTGGTTCGTCACTTCGCCGAGTGTTTGGCTCTGTTACACTTCTGATATAACTTGTGGATTACCCATTGCGACTCAGAACACTTTCCAGGTGTTGCATTTCGCGTCTGAGATGCTGCGGCTCACATATTCGTCCTGCTCGCGTTACGAGCGTATTAATCATGCCTCTCTTCTGGCTCGGCTGGTGGTTTGATAGTTTGTGCAGGTATCGGTCCGTGTGAGTCGGTTTTTGATACGCGGTGTGTCCCAGGTTTTCGCCACCCCTTGTGACCAGCACGTCTAGAAATGGTAGTTTTAGTGTCCTTTTCTACTTCCATGGTAAATTTTATGTTAGCGGGCAGGCTGTTCAAGTGTCTTAGGAAGTCACCCAACTGTTCTTCATGGCTCCGCACAACGAAAGTATCATCGATGTTTCTGTACCACACCTTAGGTTTACAAGTCGCCAAGTCCAGTGCCTGTGCTTCGAAATGTTCCATGAAGAAATTGAGATGACTACCCATGGCGACGCCTTCCAAATGTTCGTAGAAATTGCCATTGCACGTGAAATATCTCGTGATGAGACATGCATGAAAGAGCTTTGTGATGTCTTGCGGGAAAATGGAACCAATGTGCTCCAGAGTGTCACTGAATAGCACTTCCGTAAACAAAGAAACATGATAAAATTGGTACTTATGAATTGTGAAAAATCTTATTAACAATGTAATATATTGATGCGATTCAATACATCATCATCAGAACATAGCTGTGTTAAGAAGAAAAATAAGAATGACATCACTTGAGCAGCTCCGACGTCTTCGGCATTATTCTGGATACCGGATTCCGTGACAATTTTTGGTAAGCCGCCTCCTGCAGCATTAGCCGGATCTTCGCGTCATAGACTACTTGTACTGTTATGACAACTGCATTGCTCTTATCACCTGACAGGACTATGATGAGACAGTGGTTGCGGAGCGCGCGAAGGCCATTACGTTCAGCTCTTTTCATATTCGGCGCTGGTGGCTTGGATGTTGATAGAATGAGACTCGTTTCTCGGCGAATTTTTTTCTGCTGTTTCACTAGGAATCGTCTGACTGCTTGTTCCACACCTCTTACGTCAACGAAAGGGATACTCCGTGGCGGTGGTGCAAGGTCAAATCCTTTCTTAAGCGCTGACATGGCACCAGCATCGATGTTTCTCGCCGCCATGCTGATAACGGTACATTCCGTTGTTTCGCGTTCTGCCTCATTTTGAAAGCCGGCTGGATCTCCCTGTCTGCCCTTCTGTTGTTTTCCGCTTTGATGACATCCGTTCCGCTGCTGCATGTCCGCCAATCCAGTTCCAGTCCAAAGCTGAACGCGACTCTATCAGCCGCAGGTGGAAGGCCATAAACTCGCAGGTGTTTGTATCCCTCTGCTTTCTCTCCCAATGCAGGGCGAAGCTGAAACGGCTAAATATTCTTCTGCCCGCAGAAGTGACACAAGGTGGCAACTCGTGGAACCGTTTTATCACGGCAGAGCTGTTGGGAGGCTAGAGAACTTAATAAATTAGCTCAGCTTCCCCAGCCGATCAGTGTCTCATACACCGCAACCATGCCACTGTCATATTCTAATGCGTGCTCCTGGATCATAGGGTTCCGGGTTCGATTCCCAGCTGGGTTGGGGATCTCTGCCCGTGGACTGGGTGTTTGTGTTGTCGTCATCATTCCATCATCATTCATGAAAGTGGCAAGATTGGACTGTGTACAGACTGAGAAGGTGTACGGGCGCTGATTACCGTGCAGCGCACCCCACAAACCAAACATTATCGTAGAAGTTTCCCTCTGTACTACGTATAAGATGATCGCACGAACAACATTTGAATGCGATTTCTGAATGGGAAACACTCTGCGTAATATGAGGAATATTCGTAGTGGTACTCCTTCCTCGCCAACTGCGACATGGTCGCGTATACAAACAGTGATCCAGTATTGTCAAATGTTTTTTATTCCAGTCTTTGATCACAATATGAATTCTTTAGACGCTGACCGGTTTCAGTCCCTAATAACCATCTTCAGATCGTTTTTACACCATGTCCTAAAGTGATAAGGCCATAATGGCATCGTCAAAACATATAAATATAATTATGTTTTGACGTTGCCATTATGGCCTTATCACTTTAGGACACGGTGTAAAAAAGATCTGAGGATGGTCATTACGGACTGAAACCGGTCATCGTCTACAGAATTCATATTGTGATCAAAGACTGGAATAAAAAACATTTGTACTCCTTCCTCGTGTAGCTGTACTGAAATGCTATTCATTTGCGTGTCCACACATATACTATATATCATGCCACTATACTGCTGGCCATTAAAGTTGCAATACCATGAGGAGGCCATGCTGTTACAGTGTTAATGACCACCAGTGTAGGTCTCGGCCAATGATATATATATAATACAAGAGAGAGAGAGAGAGAGAGAGAGAGAGAGAGAGAGAGAGAGTGAGTGAGTGTGTTTATTCGTACGTTCGTTCGTTCCACATCTTCTACTAAACCACTGTACCAACATCAACCAAACGTGGTACACGTATCCCTTACTGTTAGACAACAATCGCTGAGGGGGTAAGAACCACCCGCCTGCCTTAGTTCAGGAAATATGACATTATAAACAATGAGATGCGATTAAACTGCCGCATCGTGCATGAAGTTTATTACTTCTGTGCTACAATCTCTATTCGCAATGTATTTGGCAGACAGTATCCACATATGCCGATAAATGCATCTACAAAATTATATGATGGTACACAAGATATGACCTCATAAACACTGAGAGGCGTGAAAAACTGCCGCGTCATGTGCGACGTTCATTAAGTTTATTACATTTCACTACTAATTCTATTCGCAACGTGAACGTCAGACAGTATCCACAAATGCCGCTGAATGTACCTAATCAAGGCCGTTTCTACCATTAGGCAAGCCTAAGCGGCCGCCTAGAGGCGCCAGAGGGCGAAAAAAAAATTTCAAATCAAACTGCGAAAATATTGAACAGATGAAAGAGAGGAAAAAATTGAAATTTCGAACTGGTTTCAAAAGCATACGCAACAGCTACTTCGTAAGTCTTTACTTACTTTGACGATAGTAAACATATTGCCTGTACCTACCTCGAAACTGAAGCACCCACCACTGAGTACGAAACGGAAACAAATGTGACCGCGATTCATCTCTGTTGAGCGCTATAGAGCGACACGGGCGCTGGCTTAAGACGATGTCGCGACTCGATACCGTACTTCCCTCTTTTTCTTTTTGTTTCTGCAACGTGAACGTCAGACAGTTTCTGCAAGTCACTTCTCAAATGTCAGTTGTATTGAGTGGTTCTGTAGATGTTTTCAGTTCTACTAACGATAATCGATCGCGTATTCAAAAGCTAGGTTTTATACTTGTTTCAGCGTATCTAAAAGCAGTAAAAGGTAAGTGCAGTTCATCGTACCCATGCATAAAAAATGAGTTGGTGTCTGTCTTCTTTCTAGTTTAAAATTTTCAGCACATTCTTCGTATTTGTTATTTTGGTAAATTTCAAAAATGACAGGAAAAAATAAGAAATTGAGGCTTTTGTATTCCGCGTTCAGTTTTCACGGAACTGAGGACAAAGTACAATTGAGGACTGTTCCAGAAAATGAGTACGTCTGGTCAACTTAGTTTAATAATTAAAGATGTAACACGACATTTGAATTGTTGTGCCCTTTGGATGTTGGTGGTGGGTGGCGGACGGCGGGGGGGGGGGGGGGGGGAGAGGAGGAGTATCGGAGAGACGGATGGTAGTAAAAAAAGGGGTGGCGTCATTTTCCACTTCTCGCCTAGGGTGGCGAAACACCTAGCAATGGACTTGCCCACTCAAATGTATCATTGTACGACACATAGACCAAGAGGTATGATGTCATAAACACTGAGATGCGTGAAAAAATGCCGCATCAACCATCAAGTTTTAATACATTTATAAGACACTCCCGAAGTCAACTCAAAGAAATCCCTGACACCTGGCAGCGTTTTTGACAGCTTTCACCTGCGAAGCGCAAACGCCTGAAGGCGGATAACAATAATAAATTTTAAATACGCGTCCATTTATGCGGTGGGGATCGAACGGAAAGCTGGACGATTAGCCGCGAAAATAATTTCCATCGCAGTTTATTGCAAGCAATGGGGGAAAAAATAATGATTGTATTTGCCGTCATTGGATTGTTCACATCACGTACCTGATGGATTTCGCTTACAACTATTTTGATAGGCCAATACGAAAAGTAACTTCATCAGAAGAAACTTCCAGTGCTAGTCTTCGCAGGTGAGTTTCTGTGAAGTTTGGAAGGTAGGAGACGAGATACTGGCCCAAGTAAGGCGGTGAGGGCCGCGAAAGGCGAAGTTCTTGAGTTCGAGTCTCTGTCCGACACACGGTTTTAATCTGTCAGAAGGTTTCATATCAGCCCACACTCCGCTGCAGAATGATAATTTCACTCTGTATAAATTATAGCATTATGTGCCTACGCTTGTAGATAGATAGTGCAAACAATGTGGTCGATGTTGTAGAATGAGATCGAGTTACTGTCACACGCGACCGTGATCCGCCCGGACAGATGCGTGACGTCTTTCGCATAGTCTCCTGTGGTGAGTGGTAGAAAGTCACACGTACAATTTTCTAAGTCTGTCTGTTGTTCTAGGCCGATCAGTCTGATGCTTCATATCCACAGTACGTACGTGTGCAGAGTTGTTATTTCGTATTTATGAGAGTTGGGGGGGGGGGGGGGGGTACTTGCTAGTACTATGGTCTAAAACCCTAATATTCCTCAAACGCTGACAGCCGGCTTGAGGCTCCTTACCTTTGTGGGGGTATGCCTATCGGGAGATGGATACGGAATGATCTTACACTGTATGTCAACCATCACACACTCCCGATTCTGTACGCGAAAAGAATACGAATTCCGGTTCAGGTGAGATCACCCTCAGTAGGTGCCTAAAATAAATCCTCGTTAAATGCACAATGGTTAATTAAAATTATGGCCCTATCTAAAATGTTCTATATCTGACTGCATTAGTATTAGCTAATCTTCTTCGCCGCACGCGAAACGTAAGAAGATCCAATCTCCAAGAGTTTCTATACATTCCGCAGTAGAAATACCCTGCTCTGCTCGTAATTTTTCCCCGTAATGAAATAAAACTCTTCAATACACAGGTCTATTATACATGCTTCATTTGCTTTCAGATTTCTCTATTTTCCAAAGCAAGAGAAGAGCTTTTGTGTGTTGGATTGTACGAGATGTTTATCTGTTACAATAGTGCTGCATGCATTCAGAAGGAATTACGGAAAAGAACAGAGCACTGTGCGTTGGTATCGACAGTTTAGGGACACTGATTATCTCTGTAAACTGAGAAGTACCAGTTGAACAGGTGTGCCAGATGCGGCCGTGGAGCGGCCGAGGGACAGTTCCGTATCCACCCACAAAAAAAAAGTCAACCGTCCACGCAAGACATGAACTTGGAATACTGTAGCAAACTCAATGGAAGATTTTTCGACGGCGGTCGCATTTCAGACCATACCACCTGCAGCTAGTTGTATTGGAACTTAAGCTGGTTTACCTATATGGATATATTTTTTTATTTTTTTTCTGCCAATTTTATCCATTCATGCAGCTAAGTAGTTTACGGGAAAGATTAAAACGCGGTACGCCCGCAGCAGTAAAACCTGTGGAGCAAGCGAGAAAAGATGAAGAATAGATTGAAAAATCTGCCAACTAGTTGCAAATAAAGGTTTATTATCCCTTGACCATGGTGTCGATATTTGTAAAAATATCTTCTTCAGAAGTATTTGCCCTAAAAAGTACACACCAGTTACAAAATACATTTTTCACAAACATAATAAAAGATTAATAGAAAAATATCACTTATTACATCACATGATGCAATAGGCGTCACAAGATAAAATATTTGCAAATATTTGTGATGCAATAAGTGAGTACGTTAACGTCGCAAATATTTTTCTATTAATATTTTATTGTGTTTGTAAAAAAAAGTATTTTGTAACGGGTATATACAATTTCAATACAATACAATACAATACTACTGAAGAACATATTTCTACAAATTGAACTTATATTTGCAACTGGTTGGCTGATTTTTTTAATCTATTGTGAATTACACAGTTTCTGTTTCGCAGCCATGTTTAAGATTTTGAAAGATGAGCAACATTAATTTTCTTATGTTTGCAAAAACCTCTCGTTTCAAGAACTACTCCGCTTTCGCAGTTCGATGCTGTCGCTCATTATCATCCATAAAAATGAAGTCAGTACCGAAAACATCCTCAAAAGGCGCTAATGGGGAAGCAGTACATTTGTAAAACTCTAATTCCTCCTTCTCAAATCCCACCCTATGGGGGGAGAGGGAGAGTTTTAGTTTTAGCGAATCAAAATTTACGAAGTAAATAAGTGCTTTTTATTTATCCGTAACCATTTTCCACGCAAAAATGAGAACATGGATTTTCTTGAATTACAGCGCCAACTACGAAGAATCAAAACAAATGTTTAAGACAAAATGTACGTAGTTTTTTACGTATAATCTGATTCTGCAATAAAAAAAGGGGTTCCCATTTGAAATTTTAAAGTTGCCTCCCGCCCCATCCCCATGGGGCTGGCGTGGCGGGCTAATTTTAGCACCACCAAATGTTCCCCTCGAAAATAATCAGCTTTGGATTCTACACATTTTTTCGTGTGAAGCTTATTTTTCGAGTTATTCTGGTTTGTCAACTTAAAATTTACACCCTGTATAGCATTACACCATCGTTTCTTAAACTGTGTTCTGTGTAACTGTGGAAATCAATAAATGGCTCCGCGATACTTACGTACGTTAGAAGGTGGCCGCCTCTGTATTTTTTTGTCTTTAAATACACTGTTCAAAAGAATTAGGGGAACACGTGTATCAGCGTCCGGCACGTTACATTTATTTTGATACAGGCGTTCGGTCTTATTATATGGCTTGGGATTTCACTTTCAGTATAGGTAACAATTAAGATCTTTTGCCAACTATTGGGTGTCTTGCCCATTACAGTGTCAGGTGACCCTTTCAGAAGTGAGTACCGGTGTCCCAGTGTTCGCAAGTGAGGTATACATTTGGCTGTTGTCATTTGTGAACGTTGTATTCAACCACACGTATGTAATGCGATGTCTTAATGCAGTGCAATTTGCAAGGGCGGCCTGTTTGATCAGAAAAGGCTGGACTTTCAGTCATGTTGCTGCAGATGCCAATTTCTCTGCGTGTGTCATCCATAGTTTGTGGACACGCTACAGAGAGACAGGTTAGTACAGAAGGCGTGTTGGACACGGTCGCCGACGCACTACGACACCGCTTGAAGGCCGATATCTGGCCATATCTGCGTCGTGGCGTCGCACGAATACCACCAGAGCACTGCAACGCGATCTCAGAAGGATCAGTAGAGCCGCTGTGTCCGATCCGACTGTAATGGACAGGATACGAGATAGGATCTTTCGACCCACGCGTGCTGCTCGAGTACCCCCCCCCCCCCCTATATACATCATTTTGTACCTCGCCTCCAGTTCTGCCCTCCCCATGTTAACTGGCAGTATCGCCACTGGCGTGTTACTCACAGATGATTCCAGATAATCTCTGACCCAATGTGATGGCCGTGTTCTTAGACGGAGACCCTTGGTGAGCAGTAGCTCCCAGATGTTGTCCAGGAAATCGACAAATTTCCAAGGTACTATGATGTTGTGGGGAGGCTTCAGTATTGTTGTCGTTGCCTATGTTCACCTTACCATCAGGCTGTACATCGAAAAAATCCTGTTGAAGCACGTGCTGGTTGCTGCATACAGTGGTGCCCCTGAATTCCTTTTAATGCCAAGGCCTATGTCGCGGGCGTCAGCGAAGCCTGGACGTTGAAGTAAACGAATGGCCGGCGTGAGTCACGACCTAAACCCCATCGTGCATATGTGGGACATGCTTGACAGACGTGTTCGTGGTCGTCCTGTTCCACCACAGTCTTGCTAAGAACTCTTATGGGCTCTCATAGAAGAACGGGGACAGATACCAGAGGGACTTATACGGAGCATGCCGTGTAGGAGTCAGGCAGTCATGAACCCTCGTAGAGGGCATACACGTTATTGAAGTTCTCAAAGCCC
Source organism: Schistocerca serialis cubense (assembly GCF_023864345.2). Lineage (NCBI taxonomy): Eukaryota > Metazoa > Arthropoda > Insecta > Orthoptera > Acrididae > Schistocerca > Schistocerca serialis. The sequence goes on from NC_064638.1 coordinate 1,034,505,644, forward strand.
AATGAAAAGTACCCGGGATAATGGGATGAATGATTGCTTCCACTTTGTTCTGAACACCTGTCGGACATGTGCTAACGATCAAGAATGTAATGATGTTTTGTTGTTTACTTGATATGTGAAAGGTAAAGGTATAATTTCGTAACATACCCAGGTCTCAACGGAATATGGCAGCCACGCAAAGCCACGTTCCCCTAATTCTTTTCAGCAATGTAGTTGCGGAGATTTGCTGCGGGAAGGAGGTGTAGCTTAGGCATCTTACTTAATCATCTACCAGATGGCACATCGTGGTGAAATCCATTCAACTGTCGAAAATCTTACTAAAATTTCCGCTATAGGAATGATAAAATGTTAGGTGAAAAATCAGCAAAAATAGCGATGCTCTCACTTTAAAAACTGAGGGGTAACTCAGCGCATCAGAGATTTAGCAACCAACATAAAGAAAGAACTTACTTTTCGTTTCAAATCATGCTAATTTTAATTACAATGGATGTGTCTAAAGATGTAACTTGACTCGCAGTATCAATTACAAAGGTTTGGTATCAGCACGAAGATCTTTTTTACAAATGTCTACCGACACATAATACTGGAAATGAAGGTTTTACTCTCCTAAATTGTTTTCTTGGACAACTACTTTGATAGCCGTGTCAACGGAGCAAATAGCGCAGATACAGCTTATTAAAACTATCGCAAAAAACTAATCTACTAGCCACAGCGTGAATTGTAGACATTCACTTGCTGAAAAAAATCCTCCACTTATATGGTCACCAAATCATTAACTACATAAAATCTCAGTCATTAAATAATCGTTTATTCTATGGGAGGATACAGACGTGCACATACATCTCTCCTTCTGCTTACCTCTAAGAACGATCCTGACCCGAATTTTTGAGTTTAGGGACGAGGTGTGTGCTTTCTTGTCATAACACAGAAAGCTGTATTACGTGACATAAATTAGCTGCCTCAAATTTTCTTTTGAAGCGACATTTTAAAAAGATCGTAGAAATTAATGCAACCCTTCAAGATGAATGTATTTGTTGCTCACGAAAATACCCTTGCTTTTAAGAAAAAATAGAATTTTCTTACAATTTGTATGCGAATTTGATTGCTTTGCTACAATAAAATGCTTTTTAGAAAAGGAAGGGATTGAATTAAGAGAGACATTTATTGAAGGAGTTATTCAGTATTTGAAATATTTGAATGAAGCTGTATTTTCCATAAGGCGCCTAATTAAATACCAAAATGAATTGTGGATTAAAGCCTACTCATTGTCTGTGCACGACCTTCGAACATGTCTCCAGAAGAAAACGAAACTTTTATTGAAACAACATCTGATTCAACTGTCGAAGAAATATTTTAAAATTTAAATTCGCGCCGTTAGCGAAATGCTTGTGCACATTAAAACACGGCCGCGCGCGTAGCCGTGTGGTCAAAGGCCCCTTGCCACGGTTCACGCAGCTCCCCTCGTCGGAGATTCGAGTCCTGCCTTGGGCATGGGTATGTATGTTGTCCTTGGCATAAGTTAGATTAAGTAGTATGTAAGCCTAGAGACCGATGACCTCAGCAGTTTAGTCCCATAGAACTTGACACAAATTTCCAAATTTTCCATTAAAACTCGAATATTCCCGGCTTTAGTGGCAGTATCAAGTGACCATGGGCCACGAAATCTGCCTATTCACTTCGCCAACAACATACGAGAAAGCACCACAAAATGAAAAACCATGAGAAGTTGTAACTTGTGTAGCAGAATAGCTACCAAAATAAATGTCCAATAGTATCATGTAAGTTAAAAAATTAAAGAAGAACCCAGTGAAGATAACACAAAATGTGCTGAAACATGTCAGGGTGAAACAAAACAGGAAACAGGTGTCTTGCAGAAGGCAGAATTCCTCTTTCCATTAATATATTCCTTTGCTCGACGATCCTGCGGAGAACCGCCTCTTTGCGTACCTAATCAGTCCACCTAATTTTCAACATTCTTCTGTTGCACAACACTTCAAATGGTTCCACTCTCTTCCTCTTTTTCCATAGCCCATGTTTCACTATCATACAACGCTGCGCTCAAAACGCACATTCTCAGAAATTTCTTCCTCAAATTATGGCCTATGTTTGATGCTGTCAGCCTTCTCTTGGCCAGGAATGCCCATTTTGCCTGCGCTAGTCTGCTTTTTATATCCTCCTTGCTCCGTCCATTACGGGTTATTTTGCTGCCTATGAAGTAGAATTCCTTAACTTCATCTACTTAGTGGTCATCGGTTTTCATGTATATTTTCTCGCTGTTGTTATTTCTGCAACTTCCCATTAGTTTCGTCTTTCTTCGATTTACTGTCAGTCCATGTTCTATACTCAAACTGTTCATTCCATTCAACAGATCCCGCAATTCTTCTTCACGTTCAATGTGGATAGCAATGTCATCAGCAAATATTATCAATGATATCCTTCCACCTTGAACCTTCCTTTCATTTCCGTCACTGCTTCTTCGATATATACGTAGATCGAACAGTACGGGCGAAAGACTACATCTGTGTCTTACATATTTTTAGTCCGAGCACTTAGTACTTGGTCTTCCACTCTTATTGTTCCCTCTTGGTTCTCGAACATACTGTATATCAGCCGCCTTTTCCTATGCATTATCTCTACTTTTCTCAGTATTTCGAACATCTTGCACCATTTTAAATTGTCGAACGCTTTTTCAAATTCGAAAAATCCTATGAATGTAGTCTTCTTTGTTTTTTGGCATCTAGTTTTCGCAGTTGCACATATACGAGTTGTATAGGTTAATTCCCATCTTTAGCAACTGTAATAAGACCTGTAATAAGACCTGGCGTGTTTCGCTTTATTTTTCAGTATCTTCAGTGGTCAGTGCAACAATATAGTTTTTTCTCTTACAGTTTTGTTTGTTTCGATCATGAACAGTTCGCATGCTTTCCTTTTACTATGAACAGTTTTTATTCTTTTCGTTACTCCCAGTCTTTTTTGTTTTTATTCCATTCTTCTTCGTCTTCTACGTGTATGTCTTGCGTATTTACATTTTCACACAGCACTTTCACTGCCTTTACACATTTACACTTCTGCGCACAGTCCTCCCGTCATTCTGCGTGTTTTGTTTTGCTATTGCGCGATGCGTTCGTGTTTTGTTTGTTTTGATAGTGGCGGAGGCGTTTACTATTGCTCTGTTAGTGTTTATATTATCTGACTAGGAAGAGAGAGAGGGGCGGGAGAGAGGAGAGAGGGGGGAGGCAAGAGAGGGAGAGAGATATATGTTTTTCCTGCGAAGTACTTTTTCCCCTTCTGTAGAAGTACGTTTTATTATTTTTTAAATTTTATTTTTTATTTCTTATGAATGAGCCATGATTTTTCTTTAGTCTTGCTCCCATTACTAAACGCAACGTCAAAACTACCCCTCTTGCGCTTTTCTCTTTTCTACACGCAAACTGATCGACTGATCGTCATCTAACAGATTCGCAATTTTCTTTTGCATTCTTCTGTATATCGACATCTAACAGATTCGCAATTTATTATTCTTGTCAGCATTTTGGATGAATGAGCCGTTAAGATGATTGTGCGATAATTCTCGCACTTGTCGACTGTTGCAATCTTCGAAACTGTGTCTTTGTTTTTCCATTAGTCTAATGATACATCGCCAGTCTCTCACATTCTGCACACCAACATGAATAGTCGTTTCGTTGCCACTTCCCCCAATGATTTTGAAATACCATTGGAATGTTAGTTCCAACACACCCTCTTGATATATCTTGGTGAAGCATTTTACCGTTCACGATGATGGAATTTTACTTGTTGTCCGTTATTTACACGGCAGCAAGAAATGAATATCTAAATTTTAAAAATCATTAATTGGTAACATTCTTACTTCGAATCTCTTTGCAAAACGTGCCGCAGTGGGAAGCCTTCTACTGATAAAGATAGTACGGGCTCGACAGTATACATCCGCAAACAATTTTGCATTTATTTCTGCTACACTATTTTTGTGACGAGCACTTCAAGATGGATCAAACGTGTCGAGCGGGGAGTGGGAAGAGAATGGATGCTGACGAGATCTGTAAACAACTACTGCTCGTACTTATAATACGTTAATTACGTGCTAAACTATGACCTTGCACTGGAAGGAACGATGAATACAAAGTGGAGGTAGTCTGCTGCGTATATTTACACGGCGAGCAAGATTCGATGAAAAAAAAAGGGGGGGGGTGAGGAGATGACCTAGGTTGCACGAATAGCAGTGAGAAACGACGTATGTGCGCGCACCGTGTGTGTTCTGTTGCAAGACGGACAGGGAAATCCCAGACTGATGCAGTTCCAATGGAAGCTCTTGAATCATAATAGCTCTTCACCGCTGTAAATGTAAACAACGTTTGCTGAATTAGTCACTCTATCGCTACATGTGGTTTCCTACGGATTATAAATTAGCATCCAGACTCCATTATTTAACCTGTTTATTCAAGAGGGTCCCTACCGATTATGAACCTGAGATGTTTTTTAAGAGAATGTATTATGTTTCCTTATTTTTGTTGTCGACAGTGACATGTTGCTTTCCTGTTTCAATTTTTCTACCGCTGAGGTTGAATAAAGTATTTACTTCAATTTTTTGTCATTTTGTTGTACAGCAAGAAGAAAACATTAGAAAAAAATTACTGTGTACCAGGCGAACTGCGTCATATTACACTTTTTAAGGGACAAATGGTATTTTGTGGTCATTTTCCCATAAACGCGCTATACGTTATTACAGTCATTAGGTCTGATGAATAATAAGAGTTTCGTTCATGTGTTTACAGTACTTACTGCAGTAAATCACCATGTTATCACTTATCAGATTTAAGTGGTAATATCTTACGAACTACCCATAGTAAGTGAATTCGGGCAATGTGTCCAAAAACCAGATCTACGAGGGGCGTTCGAAAAATCCGTGCAAAAATAAAAGCTACTAACGTGTTTGGGGTAAACCTTTTTTTATTTTTCGGCATAGTCTCCTTTTAGACTTATACACTTCGTCCAACGCTGTTGTAATTTGTTGATCCCTTCCGAATAATGGGAATTGTCCAAGTCTGCAAAATAGCTATTAGTTGCTGCAATCACCTCCTCGTTTGAATAAAATCTTTGACCGTCCAACCATTTCTTCAAATTGGGCAACAAATAGTAGTCCGAGGGAGTCATGTCTGGAGAATAGGGGGGATGTGAAACGAGTTGGAATCCTATTTCCATTAATTTTGCGATCACAGCTGTTGAGGTGTGTGCTGGTGCATTGTCGTGATGGAAAAAGACTTTTTTGCGGTTCAATCGCCGACGTTTTTCTTGCAGCTCGGTTTCCAATCGGTCCAGTAACGATGAATAATATGCACCTGTAATAGTTTTACCCTTTTCCAGATGGTCGCTGAGGATTATCCCTTGCAGATCCCAAAAGATAGTCGCCATAACCTTTCCAGCCAAAGGAATGGTCTTCGCCTTTTTTGGTGCAGTTTCTCCCTTGATAACCCATTCTTTAGTTTGTTGTTTGGTCTCTGGAGTATAGTAATGTATCCATGTTTCATCCACAGTGACGAAACGACGCTTATAGTCCTGCGTATTCTTCCTGAACAGATGCAAACCATCCTTGCAACACTTCACACCATTCCGTTTTTGGTCAAGCGTGAGCAATCGCGGAACCCATCTTGCGGATAGCTTTCTCATGTCCAAATATTAATGCAAAATACTATGTACCCATTCATTCGAAATGCCCACAGAAATAGCAATCCCACACACCTTAACTCTTCTGTCATCCATCACCATATCATCGATTTTATCAATGATTTCTGGAGTCGTAACTTCCACAGGGCGTCCAGAACGTTCAGCATCACTTGTGCCCATATGGCCACTCCGAAAATTTTGAAACCACTTATAAACTGTTCTGCTCGAAGGTGCAGAGTCACCGTAATGTTTATCAAGCTTCTCTGTAGTCTCCTGAGGCGTTTTGCCTTTCATAAAGTAATGTTTAATCACCACACACGAAATTCTTTTTCGTCCATTTTTTGGCAATCACTCGACTTCCTAGATTCAAACGAATGCCAAACACAAAGAAATAGACCAATATGGCTGAAACTTGGTGCGCGTTCTTTCCAAAGATGCTACTAACTAAACATTACCTTGATACGCGACGGTGGTGCCATCGCTCGGACTTTGCACGGACTTTTCAAACGCCCCTCGTATGTGTGTCACCGAAATCTTGGTGAAGCAACCAGCGTTTACAGTAGCGTACATTCCCAGGTTGTACCTCATTTACCCGGCTATAAGAACTGAAAAGCTTAATTTTAAATTCATTCTTTCGTAACACTTCTATTTCGAATTCGTTATCTCTCGACAAAAGCCCTTGGAGACTGCTGATGAAGACAGTATGGGTTGTACATGGTCTACCCGCGAACGATTTTGCATTTACTTCTGCTATTCTGCTGTGCTATTTTTGTAACGTTTTCCATTTGTTATCATCACGTTAAAATTTCTTCGTTTATAACATTCATTCTATATCTAAATTAATAATGGTTCAATGACACAATCTACTGTGGCAGATTCCGTTATTTCTTCACGTAATTTTTCTGAATAATCAAGAACACGAAAAACTGTTTGATTACTTCAATAAGCCGTGAACTTGGGATGCTAAGAAACCAGCGGCATCTAGTCACACGACCTCCTAGAGCTCTTCATTACTTTGTAATCTCGCGACAGTAATTATTGTTATTATTCACTGACTTCGCAACCTCGCGACATCCGCATTTAGCAATTAATTACAGTGTCCTACCTGAATTTAATGAAACCGCTGTTCTTCTTTGATACCAGAACATCTTTTGCAAAATGAAAACGAAAATCGATCTAACAGATTCACGACTCGCACGCGCTGCATTTAATATGGCTTATAACATGCAGTCCTAGCAAGTTCACACAACGCTAGTGAGATTCACATTTCCGTCTAAGAATTACTGATTTTGGGTGTGATGACAATATCTCTTGACAACATTACGAGGGCTGATCAACAAAGACTGAGACAGTTTTTATAGCATCTCCACCAAACATTCTTTGTCAAGTCCTTGAGAATCGCCTCACTTTTCTTGGGTACAGCCCCGTTCTCAAATTTAACACTCCAAAGCTTTGCCTTTATGATGGGAATTTTAAAAAAAGTCACAGGGTGCAAGATGGAGGCTAAAGGCGGGTGCAGTACACATGTAATGCTTAACTGAGTCAGAAATTGCATGAGTTGATTTGAGACGCGTCATGTTGAAGTCGCCATCGAGCCCGAGAAAGTTCTGGTCGTTACCTTGCAAAGTGCTTCCTCCGTTTAGCCAATACTTACATGTAGGATGCTGTTGTAACAGTAGTGTGAGCAGGACTGCATGCTATTAAATCGTTCTTTGACAGCGAAAAAATCTGATCATCATCACTTTCCCTGCAGATGGAACAACTTTCTCCTTTTCTGGTGTTGGAGAAACTGGCCTTTTCGACACTGTACTGGTCGTTTTCCTTCAGGATCGTAATGATGCAGCCATGACTCATCACTGATGATAATCGATTTCAGAAACGCGTCCCCCCCCCCCCCACCCTCCTCCCATCAGGAAGGAGATGGCAACACCTAACGCCTTTTGCCCATTCGCACAGCCTTTTTTGCGGGAGTCAACAGACGTGGCATCCACCCCCCCTGGGCACAAAGAGGGACCATATAGAGATGATCATGCACCGTAAAGACGCTGCCATATGAAATGCTCAGCACTTCACTGAGGTTACGTAATGCTATCGCCCGATCCTCACGGATAATCTCAGCAACTGTGTTGGTGTTGACTTCAGTCACAGCACAAGCTAAAACACCAGGGTCACCTTGCTTAACAAAGACACGTCGGCCTTCTTTGAAGTCCTTGAACCACCTAAATACTGTTGCATGAGGTAGAGCATCTTCACCATACGCTTGCTGCAGCTTTTCGTAAGTTTCAGTGGCTTTATGGTCCAAACGCGCACACAATTTTACTGCGCCATACTACTCCTCTCGCGTCACCTCCTTTGTAGGTATGCGAAAGGGGTAATTTGGGAAAACGCTTGTAAGCGATATATATCGTAGGTGCGACTGTGACTGTCAGATATCAATATGTTTACAGCGATAATAACGAATGATGAACAATACGGATTTTGTTTATAGCGTTACCAACAACAATGAACATACGTGAATATCAGTCTATGATTAGACGTAATATAATTTCACTTACATTATTCGTCGTTGATATTTTCGTCATGCATAATTCCACCGTGATGTGTATGCGGCCCGGTAGGAGTCCTTCCTTTCCATAACCTGTATAGACTCAGGCTGTCTCTCGTAAAAAAAAAAAAAAAAATGATTGTCACTAGGAAGTTTTAAACACGTCACTGCCAGATTATTTTGCAATTAGATATAATGCAAGAAGTACATATCGTCACGTTCTCCTGGTCGGCCTCTTCTTTTGATTGACGACTTGCGAGATTTCCATAGACGCTCGATGTTCTGCGTATCTACAGACGGTTCATCACAGGTCACGAATTCCAGTGAATGATTCATAAAATCGTGATCAAAACATTCGTTCTTGAGTGTCTTATAAGACTTCCATCCGTCTGTCATTACTGTCGTTCCAGGCAAGATGAAGTTCTTTGTAAGAGGTACGGAAGTTCTTTGTTTTCTGGAATAAACTTTCGCAATGAAATTTTTCTTGTATTCCCTCTCAATACCTCCAAAAGGCCCCAATCGGTTCAGATTCGTTCTCGAAAGATCGTCCTTTTCGGTAACTCCGTGTAGTTAGATCTGACTCATCAACTTCACAGTTTTCTTGTGAACAGCTATTGGAGTACTGTCATTGATCACAATCACGTACCAAACTTCAAGACAGAATCTGTAGCAATCAGACACGGTTTTTACAGATAGTCCTGTTTCTGGGGCTGTGTTCTCGGATGTGCAGTCCTTAACCCAGCAAGCCACCAAGACAATACTTCATTGAATTACGAATCTGCAGTTGTCGAATTACGTTTTTCTCCTTATACTACTTCTTTTCCGACATTTTGTGCAGTTTAGCTGAAATGGGCATTCCGAATGAGAACTTTTTGTACCGAGCTTCACCCTCGTCTGCCCATTGCAATCCACGCAAGTTCTCGGGTCCTGATTTTAGAGCTAATGGCACTTCCAACATAAGCCTTAGCATCTTTGAGTGGCTTTTAATGTGGGAATTAAGTCAGCCCAAACAGCACTGCTTCCTTCACACATATCTATTACACTAACACCAGTGTACACTGATTTCTCAAGGAAGCTCTGTAGGGAACGTCAGCGAAACTCTCTAGCAATGTCATAATATAAGAATCTTTGCCGCTCATGACTTGGCAATTCTCACAACCGATATCTGGCATACCTTCGATATATCAGTCACACCATCGATATATATCGCTTGCAAGCGTTCTTCCAAATTACCGCAAAATGCGGTCGAGCATTAGTACCAACCTAGTGATACAAGAGTGCTGCAGCCTATGGATATTATACATAAAAACCTGTTCTTTTCAAATATTCATGCTACAGTTAGGAAACTATCACGGAAGCTACAGGAAAAAAATCAGTCTGTCTTTGCTAATCAGTCCTCGGACAATGATTTCACAAGACACTGCATCATCGTACCCTTGCTCTCGCAAGCTCTCGAGTACATTTGTCAATTCATGGCAGCCGTAGTTGCTGCTCTTGACAAAACCGAGACCATGAAAGAAATTTAAGACTTAGTCGTACTACTGTCTTTTAACAGAGTACTAACTGAAAGGAACCCGCTTCCTTGGTATTTTCTTCCATATGTTTTCTGAAATCGAAAAAACTGCAACTAATGGTCTCGTTAAGTCTTCCATCGAACTTACTCAGAGCATATTCCTATAAACTACGCCAGGTATTTTGTTTTCGGTAGCAAAGACGAGTGCGTTTTGTGGCTACGCAACACACGGACACGCTAAAATGCGAGAAACAGGATTGATTCTTTTAAATTCATTCCATAACATTGGAATGTTGACTTTGTGCTTTGTTGATAATCATAGTGTACGCTAGTAGTACTGTAAATCGGAGTCTTTTAAAGCTGAATGATAGTCAGCTGAAATAGGTGGAATTCGTGATATGAATACTAACTTGCCTTTTTCTTTCTCGGTTAATATTTCAGCTTCTACGACAAGGCAGGCGTGTATTCTCTCATGCAAGCGATCATAAGCCAATCGGGATCCTGCGATAGACTGTCCCAGACATCTTGCACTTTTTGTTGTAATTGGGCAGTGGTTCTTGCAGGCCCTGGAGAATGAGTAAGCTCTCGCTTCAGCATGGCCCATACGCGTTCAATTGGTGATCATGCTGGCCAGGACAGTTGTTGTACACTGTTAAGAGCAGAATGCGTCGCACCAGCCGTATGTGAACATAAATTGTCCTACTGAAAAAGAACGACATCTTCTTCCGTCAAGGAAATGGCAGTAGCACAACCTGTGCAACGCAGAGGCTGCTGGATAGCATATTACCCTGCAGAAATAACAAATCTGACTGCGTTGTAACTGATTTATTTCATGTTCCATAGGTCCAACTGTGTTGGGTTCACAAGGGCGTGGAACGAATCAGTTTTTTTCAAATACAATATGGTAACCTTGTAGCATATACAGACATTTGAGTACATAATTACGTAAAAATTTATACAGTAAATTCTTTGAGCAGCAATACAGAAAAAAGACGATACAGATTTTCTTAGGATCATTACAGCACTACGGAAAGACAGATACAGAGCTCAAGTTAAATAACATTCTTAGTGGCATTATGTCAACTTGTATTATATAATATTAAAATTTTACAGTTTCTTTATTTAAAAATCCATTTTGACTGTAAAAAGCTTTTTCTAGAAGATATATTTTTAGTGCTTTCTTAAACTTGCTCTTTGTTCTAGTATAGTGGACAACCTTTTGCGTCAAGCTCAAATTTCTATGCTAGCTGTGTATGTCATTCTTCCTTCGTGTGTTATGCTCCTGATAATTACCGTTTGGTTGAAATATCTCTATATTTTTACAGACAAAACACAAGAGAGGAAAAATATATTGGCATGTAGTTGTGTGTATTATAAGTTTTCGAAAGCTATTTCTACATGAGTCTCTTGGGCGCAAGCCACATATAACACTTAAACCTCGCTTCTGAGCAATGAACACCTTCCTTGCTAATGGCCGGTTGCCCCAAACAATACTGCCGTATTCAATGAGTGAGTGAAAATATCCATAGTATGCTACTTTTGCAGTGTTATGTTTAACACATGTAGTGACAACCCGTAAAGCATACGTAACAGAGCTAAACCTCTTACAGAGATCTATAATATGCGAAGACCGGTTCATTTTCTTGTCAATGAGCACTCCAAGAAATTTTGTTGGTTCCATTCTTGGCTGATTACCACACGACACACTTACCTCTCTCTTTTTTTCTGCTTTTGTACAAAACTGAATAAAGCTGGTATTATGGTCTTACTGGAATTTCATGAGAGACCATTCACCTTGAACCACTTAACCACGTCTGAGAGTATGTGATGAATGGATTCCCCAAGACTGCTATCTGTTCTACTGCTCATAAAAATTGTTGTATCATCAGCAAATAATGTAAACTTATACGGCAGGCTTGCACATGATGGGAGATCATTTATAAAAAAAAAAAAAAAAAAAAAAAAAAAGAACAGGAATAATAGTGGCCCAAGAACTGAGCCCTGAGGCACTCTACATCTAACAGAACTCCATTCAGAATGTGAGGAAACATCACATACTCCATCTGAAGTATTCAAGACAACTTTTTGTTTTCTGTCTTGGGGATATGACTGTGGCCAGTTGCCCACAATACCATTTATTCCTACTAATTTTGCTTTATGCAAGAGAATCTCGTGAACAACACAGTCAAACGATTTAGACAAATTACAGAAGTGCATACATTGCGTCTTCTGTTGAATGGCCCTTTTGAAAGCCAAATTGGCTCTTGGTGAGAACTCCATTCTTCATGAGATGATCAGTAATTCTTACATGTATTAGCTTTTCTAGAATTTTAGAGAAAGCTGTCAACAAAGAGAGAGGTCGATAGTTAGTTAATTGAGTTTCATCGCCCTTTTTGTACAGGGGCTTCACAATGGCATACTTAAGTCTGCTGGGGACAACACCTTTCTGAAGGGAAGCATTGAAAATATGACAGAGAATGTCCAAGAATATTTCAATAAATTACTAGAAATATTATCAACCCCTGCAGAGTTCTTAATTTTTAGAGACACGATGATTTTTTGAATTTCATCAACAGTGACCAGATTAAGGTGCTTTTTGGGATTGTGGTTGAATATACAGCTTAACAAAGAGTTACGGCTTCATCATCATTGAGCTTGCAACCAGTCTGTTGAGTTGCTGATAGGAAGTGTTTATTAAAAATCTCAGACCCCATATCATGAAGCCTTGGGGGTCGAGCTGTGTGTATAATTGGCGAATGCCCTCTGGAATAGACCGCTTACCAACTCTACATCACACACGTGTACGACCATCACTCGCATACAGAAAGAAGCTACTCTCATCAATGGAAACAACAGAGAGCCGATCCATTCTCCTGCCGACCTCTCACAACACCAGAATAGCCATGTTTGGTGGTCGGTGGTATCAGCGGTAGCATGGCCAGAGCTACAGTGGTCTTAGTCCTGCTCCAAGCAGACGCTTTCCAATGGCCCTTGGTGATACAGTATGTACAATACATTCCCAGATATCTTCCCTGGACGATGTCCGCCTGCTTAGATCGGTGGTAACGTGCTCGCCTCCATGCAAACGGGCCCGGGTTCGATTCCCGGCCGGGTTGGAGATTTTCTCCGCTCGGGGACTGGGTGTTGTGTTGTCCTCATCAACATTTCATCCTCATCACCGCCGCGCAAGTCTCGCACTTGGCAGCCGAACTTCCCCGAATGGGCCCTCCCGGCCAATGATGCCATACGAGATTTCCATTTCTTTCCCTGGATGATGTTCGTTTGGCCACTGGTGCTCGCACAGTGCGTCGACTTTGTGTTGCATCTATACTGCGCGAATATCTAGAGTCTGGTCTATGACAGTGAGAATGTTCCAAAAACCACTTGTGAAAGTAGCGACAGACCAGGACGCAGTGTGCTCAACATGTGTAGCAATCCGTCTAAACGTCCATCCAGCTTCCCGCAAGTCCACAATGCGACCTTTTCAATTGGCTGTAGTTGTTCAACAGGAGCACCTATTCGTCGGTGGGACATGGTTGTACCCTAGAATGTATGTTGCAAACTCAGCAGCGTTACTGCGTGCAGAGTCAGAATGGAGGGTACACAGACTTGCCTCCAGAGCGCCATCTGATCATATATTACCGTGACAAATGAATCACTAACACAACCACCCCTCAATATGCACATATTATAACTTGGTGCTACTGAACACAGTTCTTGGGAGTGCTGCTTTTTTTTCTCCGGCATTACACTTTCACTACTGCATAAAGCACCCTCGTATAATGTCACGGTGGGCAACGGTGATAATGTTGTGACTCATCAGTGTAACGTTATTCTTCATCTGTAGCGCAGTCATAGGTGGATTTCCAAGAGTGTCTGCTGAGAAATTTAGCGTCGCGGAGCGGCCGCGCGGTTTAGGGCGCCATGTCACGGATTGCGCGGCCCCTCCCGCCGGAAGTTCGAGTTCTCCCTCGGGCATGGGTGTGTGTGTTGTTCTTAGCATATGTTAATTTAAATTAGTTTAAGTAGTGTGTAAGTCTAGGGACCGATGACCGCAGCAGTTTGGTCCCTTAGGAATTCACACACATTTCAATATTTTTTTGCTGAGAAATAAAATCAAAATATTAAATCGAAGAATCATTGATAATCGAAGAACTGACGAAGTGTGCTGCTGGGAACGGTGCTGCGCTACTCCATGGGATTACTTTTCGCGAGGCAACAACAACGTTCACATCAGTCGCTGAGACAAATTATGCTCTTAATATGAATGCGGTCTATGGTTCCACTTCCTCATACAGTGTCATCAGAAACGGGATGGAGACGTGGGTTTAGTACTGAGCACCTACTGAGCTACAAATTGATGTGCAGAGCAAATGTACATTCTGTTTCGTGTTATCAAATTTGAAACTCCGAGGAAGCAGTGGGCATATCATGGATGTGCTTCATCACTATTCTCGCTGTAAATGACGGAAATAGAACACAATTAAGCAAATGAAATCTTTATTTGCATCTTTCGTTCCCTACGCAAGAGGGCAGTACGTACTGTTGCAGAATTGAATGCTTTCAGCCAAATCATAACGAGACTGCAGTGGGGCAAATGGTTCGCAACTTGAAATATTTGGGAGAGCATTTTCAGTTCTAACATTTTCCAGATAAGTAAGAAAAATCACCCAAAAACGTTGGTCGGGGCTCGGAATACTGAACTATTTTCATTTTGTTTCTGGCACATTATGTGACAATGGCGCTGTTGCTGCAATGCTTGTTTGTGTAGGCTATCGGAGACGCATCAGTTATGTCTGGTGGAACTAGGAAGCCGAGACAAAAGAAATTACTGTGAGGGTAATAGGTATTTTATCAGACACTGTGTGTGTGTGTGTGTGTGTGTGTGTGTGGTCGGAACCGTGTAATTGGCGCTCACTTAACAAGACTGTGCTGTCTGCATGCATGATTAAACTGCTAGTCCCCAGCTCCTGTAATGCTTTCTTTGTCATTAGTTCTGATGCTGCCGTTTAATTCTTTACGATATATGTTAAGCACATTCTTATGCACTTGCTACACCAAAGGTCCTCACTCATGATATTGCATGTTCTTCTTTTCTTCACACTCAAGCTTCATTCCTCTGCTACTACTTCCAATTTCGGATTAACAAGTCCTCCCTGTTTTGTCTCATGTCGTGCCAAGCTGTCCCTAATTCTGGTGATCAACATCGATTTTTCTGTACCCATTCAATTAATTTTACAGTGTACACCATGTTTTCTTCTGGGAGATCAGCAATGCAAGATGATGTAATAGTTAGGACACTTTACTTTATATTCAGAACCACGAGCGTTAAAATCCTTGCTCATCCATTCAGATTTGGGATTAACATGGATACCCTAAACAACTTGTGGTAAAATTTTATTTCTGTTGTGCATTTGTAGGACATTATGAACTGAAAACGCCAGAGAAAAATTTTGGCATCCCCAGGAATCACGCTAATACCGTTTAATATCCCCTCAAGTGTTGACGATGATCATTATCCAGCTGAAGTCTGTCATTTATAGCTAGATCCCGCACAGCTACCGCACTGTCGAATGTTCATGCGGCGTTTCAAAGGGCGTGCACCGATTGCAGCCTAAAGAGTTTACTGTTTGTCCAACTGCACGCAAGCAGTTTCAACATTACTTCAGCAAACAGGTCAACAACGAGCGAAGCGTTGTGTCATAAAAAAGGGCCCTGAGCACTATGGGACTTAACATCTGTGGTCATCAGTCCCCTAGAACTTAGAACTACTTAAACCTAACTAACCTAAGGACATCACACACATCCATGCCCAAGGTAGGATTCGAACCTGCGACCGTAGCGGTCACGCGGTTCCAGACTGAAGCGCATAGAACCGCACGGCCACACCGGCCGGCATTGTCACAAACAGGTTGACTGCGCAAGAGTGTTTCATTTAATATTTGGAAATATTCGCTCTGATCTGTTGGTAGCACTGTTATCATTAGTCGCTTTCTCCGAGTGCTGTTCTCTGTTGTGTTCTGAGTGCCATTTCCTACTCCTCGCAGGTCTGGTAGAAGAAAATTCAGGCGTTAGGGCTATCTTCCGACTGTAAACAAAATAACATTGATATAGGTAAATTGTTACACTGGATCTTTGGTTCGACTTTTCTCCCTCCCGACGATGTTGGGGCTGTTATTGCTGAAGATTTAATGAGCATTAAACCCGATAGTGAAAAGTCTCTATACGTCCATATTTTCACAGATGGCTGCGGGACCTCGGGTGCTCACTACAGAATGTTAGAACAGTGAGTGCTGACCCAGATTTTGACTGGACCAGAGATGGGAATCTTCCTGCACGTCGGTCAGGCGGCCTGAAGATGGCGTAATGTATCACCGAAACTGGTATCCCAATAAAATAACGATTTGGAAGTCTAGACGGCTGAAAAGTGTTTGATTTGACATTCCGATAGTGAAAATGTTACATGTTTTGCAGATTATTTGACAACGAGCTTCATAGAATGTGGGTTTCCGCCCGAAATTTGGGCTTCCAATTCTGAAACTTCTGAAGGAACAACCAATGCATGTGAAGCATTTCACAGAGTTTTCGGCCGTAATTTTCAGAGTGCACAGCCATAGTGATATCATTAAGGAATGAAAACACTTTCCGTGCCTCTTTAAATGCACTACTGGCCATTAAAATTGCTACACCAAGAAGAAATGCAGATGATTAACGGGTATTCATTGGACACATACATTATACTAGAACTGACATGTGATTACATTTTCACGCTATTCGGGTGCATAGATCCTGAGAAATCAGTACCCAGAACAACCACCTCTGGCCGTAATAACGGCCTTGATACGCCTGGGCATTGAGTCAAACAGAGCTTGGTGGCGTGCACAGGTACAGCTGCCATGCAGCTTCAACACGATACCACAGTTAATCAAGAGTAGTGACTGGCGTATTGTGACGAGCCAGTTGCTCGGCCACCATTGACCAGACGTTTTCAATTGGTGAGAGACCTGGAGAATGTGCTGGCCAGGGCAGCAGTCGTACATTTTATGTATCCAGAAAGGCCCGTACAGGACCTGCAACATACGGTCGTGCATTATCCTGCTGAAATGTAGGGTTTCGCAGGGATCGAATGAAGGGTAGAGCCACGGGTCGTAACACATCTGAAATGTAACGTCCACCGTTCAAAGTGCCGTTAGTGCGAACAAGAGGTGACAGAGACGTGTAACCAATGGCACCCCATACCATCACGCCGGGTGATACGCCAGTATGGCGATGACGAATACACGCTTCCAATGTGCGTTCACCGCGATGTCGCCAAACACGGATGCGACCATCGTGACATTGTAAACAGAATCTGGATTCATCCGAAAAACTGACGTTTGCCATTTGTGCACCCCAGGTTCGTCGTTGAGTACACCATCACAGGCGCTCCTGTCTGTGGTGCAGCCTCAAGGGTAACCGCAGCCATGGTCTCCGAGCTGATAGTCCATGCTGCTGCAAACGTCGTCGAACTGTTCGTGCAGATGGTTGTTGTCTTGCAAACGTCCCCATCTGTTGACTCAGGGATCGAGACGTGGCTGCATGATCCGTTACAGCCATGCGGATAAGATGCCTGTCATCTCGACTGCTAGTGATACGAGGCCGTTGTGATCCAGCACGGCGTTCCGTATTACCCTCCTGAATCCACCGATTCCGTATTCTGCTAACAGTCATTGGATCTCGACCAACGCGAGCAGCAATGTCGCGATACGATAAATCGCAATAGCAATAGGCTACAGTCCGACCTTTATCAAAGTCGGAAACGTGATGGTACGCATTTCTCCTCCTTACACGAGGCATCACAATAACGTTTCACCAGGCAACGCTGGTTAACTGCTGTTTGTGTATGAGAAATCGGTTGGAAACTTTCCTCATGTCAGCACGTTGTAGGTGTTGCCAGCGGCGCCAACCTTGTTTGAATGCTCTGAAAAGCTAATCATTTGCATATCACGGCATCTTCTTCCTGTCGGTTAAATTTCGCATCTGTAGCACGTCATCGTGTAGCAATTTTAATGTCCAGTAGTGTATGCCACTTCTTGTCAATTGTCGGAACTCATGTACACATGTTTCCGCAGTCGCAGTCTAGTTTTAATTTGTAGCTATGGTAGATGTGACTTGGCATAGTTACATTGTCAAGGAATGCTTAGTGACGACTGTGTGGGTGCACTAACGACAACACACAAGGCAGACAATGAGACACATTAAGGGAGGCATCCCAGGAAAGATTTCATGAGGCTCTACTGCGAAAGGCAACACTTCAGGATTGGGTAAGATATGCTTTTGCTTTTGGCACTGTTAAAGAAAGGCCGTGGTGCGGGTGGAAGATGACACGAGAAGAAACGTGTGTTGGGGTATCTGATTCGATTGGTCAGTCTTATGAAGTCGACACGCAAATGTGCATCGGAACTCGGTATACGTAGGACAAAAATGCGAGATCACATGAAAAAAAGACTTTCAGGTCAAAACTGTTCCGCCGACGTTCGTAAGCGAGTTATCGGATACAGACAGGAGTGAGCGCGTTTTAACATGGCGTGCTTTTTTGTGTCCACATGTAGTAAACCGTGCCAAGGTTATATTTTCAGATGACTGTGCCATTTAACGCAGATCATGTGGTTGGAACATTGTCGTTTGGGCCACAGAGAATCCTCTTTGCACAGTCTATTAGAAAGGAACACGCCTCATGTAATGATATGGGCGTCGATGACATCACATCTGCTTGTATCGTACTTTTTTAAAGAGACCATGAAAGGCACAGTTTATTTACATATGTTACAAATATGGTTAATATCTCAGCTTGAGGAAGAACGCTTATGTTTGCAGCAAGACGGAGAGCGTCGTTACTCCTGCAGTGTGAGAGTTCCTAAAAGAACACTTTCGAGGTCGGTGGATAGGTTGTGCTTTATCAGCAACACCAGATTCCTTGAAACGGCCGCCAAGTAGTCCTAACCTCACCACACGTGGCAACTCGTTATGGACAGTCATTAAGGCGCATGTACCTACGCCTCATTAGCGCTACAAACGAAGAACTGCACAATGCTGTTGAGGGAATACTTTGCACTAGAACACCGGACGTGCTCAAAAATATGTCAAGAACAATATGGAAGCGTGTGGGAATGTGTTTACTATGTGATGGGGAACATATTATTGGACACTTAATATGTAAGTAAGTACTTGTGCTAAAACAAATCAAATCAATCAGAATTCCGTACTGGGGGTACGGGGACTTCTCGCCCACCGAGTACATCCGTTTCAGCCTGCTTACTGTGTTCATGCGTAGGCATACCTCTACAATTTTTCCCTCACTCTTCCCTCCATTAACAGACTGGTTATTCCTTGATGCCTCAAGATCTGTTATATCAGCCGATCCCTTCGCTTAATGAAGTTGTGCCATAAATTTCTTTTACCTCCAATTCGATTTTTTACCACCTCATTCGTTATTCATTGTACCCATCCACCCTCCAAAATTCTTCTATAGCACCACATTTCAGAAGCTTCTCACAGTCCATCACCTACTCCCTCATCTCTCTCCATCACCTCCTCCCTCCTCTCTCTCCATCACTTCCTCCTTCCTCTCTCGATCATCTCCTTCCCCTTTGTTCGTCTTACCTCCTCCTCCCTCTTTCTCTCTCTACCTTCTGTTCCCACCTCTTTCTTTCCATTTCCTCCTCCCCCTCTCGGCGCATCACCCTCCCCTCTCTCTCCACCACCTCGCACCCCTCTCTATGTCCCTCTTCTCTCTCCACCTTATTTTCCCACCCCTCTCTGTCGATCTCCTCCTCCCCCCTCTCTATGTATACCACGTCCCCTCACTCCCCCTCTGCCCCTCCGTATCTGACCTTGACCTTTGTTCACTGTTATTGATAACGAAACCTTAATTGACAATTGAAGTCGCTTAAAATGAGTGGATAGGTAGGTTCGGATCGTTGGTATGCGTGGTATGAGGTTTCCCTCCTACTGCTGGATCTGTGAGGTTAGTAGCTTCTACGAAAATGTTTCGCTTAGTCTTAAGCTACGAATGGGTAGGATCATAAGCCATAAATACGGGGGCTGTTCAATGAAGAATGATCATAATGTTTTTTCACAACATACCTTTACTGATGGTTCTTCTCAAAGTAGTCTCCCATGAATGCGATGCACTTCTCCCAGCGTTTCTGCCAGTCTTCAGGTACATGCTGAAAACCATTTTTTGAGAGTTCCTTCAAAATCGCCTTCGCAGCCTTCATCACTGCTTCTGATGATTGATAATGCCTCCCACGAAGGCGTTTCTTCATGTTAGTCTATAGAAAAAAGTCACATAGGACTAAACCTGGAGGGTGAGGGACGCACTTCACGTTGATTTTTGCAAGATATTCAGCAACAACATTGGCAATATGCGGCCGCGCATTATCGTGGTGCAGCATCCAGCCTGCTTCAAGGAAATGTAGTCTTTTGTGCCCATTATGGACTTGCAATGTTTCACGACATCCCTGTAGTATTGTCTAGTTACCGATGTGTGTGCAGGTACAAAACGTTGATAAACCATTCCATGAATATCAAAGAATGAGATGACCGTAACTTTCCCAGCAGAAGAAACTACTTTTGCTTTTTTGGGGGTTGCTGATGAAGGGGTTTCCACACTGAGCTTTGCTGTTTACTCTCAGGATCCAAATGATGTAGCCAAGTTTCATCAGCAGGGATTACATTTGAAAGAAACTCCGGATCTTCCTCTAACATCAACTTCAGCTGCATGCAGGCCTGCACGCGAATGTCCTTTTTTTCGGTCTTGGAACCCATCGCGCACAAATACGTATCATGTGTAGTTTTTCTGTCACCAACATATGGGTGGCACCCAATGAAATGTTCAGTATTTCGAAAGTGATCTTAAGGTAGTTCGTCGATTCTCTCTCACAATGACAGCACCAGTGTTGTTTTTTTTCGTAAGAGCACTAACTGGAGCACCGGGTCCACCTTCTTTTGAAATTGATTGTCTCCCCTCTTTAAACATTTTAAATCACATTCGAGCTGTGCTGCAGGGAAGAACAGACTCTCCATAGACCTCCTGTAGCATTGCATAGGCCTCAGATGAAGATTTGTTGAGACGAAAGCAGAATTTCAAAGCCGCATATTGTTCCTCGCGTGTTACCTCCATTGCAGCGGTAGGCAATACTGAATATGTCTGATCTTGCCTGCCACTCACAGGCGGGAACCAGGAGGCCCAACAATGAAACTACTACGGCGTGTTTGTTGCACATTAAGCTAACAGAATATCATAAGATTAATTTTTAGCACGAAAAATTATGACCAAAAAAATATAATCATTCTTTATTGAACAGCGCTCTTACAATGTTTCTGTTTTCTGTTAAAACTGACTCCGCGGAATAAAACTAAACCGCACGTAGTTTTGTATACAGCTTCTGTTTAAAATTATATATAATCTAAGGAGAAAGAGTATACAGTAGAGTCTCGATTATCCGACCTAAACCGGCCGCGGCAAGGTCGGATAAGCGGGAAGGTCGGATAACACGGAAAATAATACAAAAATACACAAAAGTTAAACTAAAGTAGGCAAAATGAGTTAAACATTTAATACTATACAAATCAAATTAGACTGAATAGATATTTACTGTGTTACGAAGTTAGTAATTGTCTTTTGTTTGCCTGCTGCTTGCCGTTTTTTTGCCGCTAAATCACGTAGTCTCTTAAGAAGTAAAACCTCGGTAGACGATGTTTCCTCCAGTTGCTCTACATATTTTAAAGCAGTTTCTAAGGCCTTGTGTCCCTCCTTGTGAGAAATCTTGGTCGCAATTTCCTCCACTACATCCGCTTCTTCGTCTTCTTCTTTTTCGTTTACCATGCTGACTATTTTTTCATCTGTCACTTCAAATTCTTCATCTTGGACAATCCATTCATTTATGTCATCTTCTGTGGCGTCAGCACATCCCGGAACTTTTCGTAACAATGAAAGCAGGGTAGTATATTCTGGTTCGGTCTGCTGCTGTAGATTTTCATAATCTGGAGAATTTTCTTGATTTTCCTGTAGCAAAATTCTCCAGGATTTTGCAATTGTATTTGCTCCAACACTCTCCCAAGATTGGACCACGTCATAAGCTACGTGTTTCAAATTAATACGGCGCAACTGCTCTAGCATGTCTTCTCCCTTGTCCATAGCATTAATTAAAGAGGAAAGCAAGTTTCTGCGGTAGTTTCTCTTCAGTGTTTCTGAGGTCCTTTGGCCCATAGGCTGACATAAGGATGTGACATATGGAGGCAAAAACATGGCCTTTATATCTTGATCTTGAAGTTCATCTTCATTAGGATGACAAGTGGTATTGTCTAGAAGCAACAGTGCTTTGCGGGGTAAGTTGTTGGCTTTCAAAAACTTTTCAGTTTGTGGCACGAACTCGTTAAAAAACCATTCTTTAAAAATATCTGAGCTCATCCAAGCATTTTTTTCGTTGTAATATTTCACCGGTAAAGAATTTTTAGATACATTTTTAAATGCTCTAGGTTTTCTTGGTTTACCTATCATAGACAGTTTCATTTTCAAATTTGCTGTGGCGTTACTGCATGCAAGAATTGTCACTCTTTCTTTGCTGCGTTTGTAGCCTGGCGCTGCCTTTTCGCCCTTTGACGCTAATGTTTTCTCCGGTAACATTTTGTAATTGAGACCAGTCTCGTCGCAGTTAAAAATTTGATCGCTCGTTAAGCTTTCCTTGTCCAATACCTTGTGAAGTTTATTCCTAAACAATTGAACAGCTTCAAACTTTGCTGAAAGCTTTTCACCACAAACATTAAGTTGCCGAACTCTGTATCTTTTCTTCCATCTATCGAGCCAGCCTACACTAGCTGTGAAATCAGGTTCACCTTCGTTTAGTTCGTTATGAAACTTTAAGGCTTTTTCCTGCAAAATAGGTCCCGACACGGGTACACCTTTATCTCTATGTTGAGTAAACCATTGGAACAAAGCTTGACTTACTTTTTCATAATCACATTTTTTCATGGTTTTCCGATCTTCCAAAACAGCCGAGATTGCTCGCTGAGAACACCATTTATCAATTTCATTGCGGTTCGTTTTCCAGTCCCCAACTGTTGTTTTCCCGACGTTATAATCTTGCGCCACATTTAATAAAGTTTCACCATTGTCTATTCTTTTTAAAGCTGTAAGTTTTTCTTCCATTGAAACGACCACCTTTTTCCGTTTTGAAGCCATCACCACAAATTTTTACAATAAACAAAGTGCAACACGTCCACTCCACTACAGATCTAAGTTAGCACTGAGGAGTGAGGAGTAGCAGATAGCGGCAATGAACAGAGTATCAACAAACAACACGTTAGTCACTGACTGTCGTCGGCTGGCGCACGGCCGGCGCGGTGAAAGGGTCGGATAACACACAAGGTCGGATAACCGAAGATCGGATAATCGAGACTGTACTGTATATGGTAGAAACAGTTAGTCTAATGGTTTAAAGGCCCTGAGACCGTAGTTAAAACTGAGTTTCGTTTTGAAACCGCACATTTTCACAACACAGCGTAGCAAAGCATTTTCTTTCTTGCAGGCGGTTTTAACAGATAACCAGTACACTGTTGTTTAAAAAAATATATAGCTTTGTCTGTCTGAATGTTTGTTGGAGTAGGCATATCGTGTAAAAATTTGAAGTAAGTTACGAACTTTTACGGATTTTTACTAACAACTTTGTCATTTATGTAGTATATTTAAAAAAATGCATCCCATGTCCGTCTGAACGTTTATTAGAGTATCGTGTAAAATTTGAAGTAAATCTGTCAAGAATTTTTCTAGTGCTTTTGCTGCTCAAGCAGCGAAATTCATCTACTACTTTTAGTGCCATACTTAGCAACCTAATTGCTTCAGTATCACCCGCTTTAATTTGATTTCGTTCCGTTACTCTTCTTTTACTTTTTGTTGTTGTTTATCTTATAATCTTGTTTCGTGACGCTATCCACTCCGGTCAACTGCTTCCAAATCCAGTGGTGTGTCTGACAGAATTGCAATGCATTTGGTATCCAACTCTGACAACATTCTTATTCGCTGTCACCAACTTAACATTCCTGTCGTTCCTGGAATGGGACGCTATATAATGCAAGCCCTTTTTTTCAATTTTTCTTATCTATAGGCCCTTTTTTAAAAATTTTCTTATCAGTTTTCTGTGCATGAGTCGTAATTTGTTCCACGACCAAGTAACTTTGGTTCGGATGGTCACAAGGGAGCTGATAAAGTAAAATAAAGTAAGATCAAGCAAAATAAAGATAATGGAACACAGGTCGCGTATTATTTGATTTACTTTGACTAGTTCCGCACGTCAGGCACGAGCAAACTCGGTTTTCAGTGCTCTGGTAGCAACACGTTAGAAGTTTAAAACACCACTCGGTACCATTCTCAAAACGAAGTGATCATAATATACCAAACAGTACACGACCTGTAGCTTTTTATCTGTACATTAATTACAAAACTCACTGTGTTCCCGCTAGGCGATGTTTGCGTTTGCTAAAAAGAAATTTTAAAAATGTTGTCCTTGACATCAAAATATTTAATATTAAACTTGGACAACATACTTATTCGCTCTCACCAACTTCAAATTCCTGTCGGCCCTGGAGCGGGACGCTATATAATGCAAGGTTGAAAATATGACGCACCCAGAAGACCTGATCGGATATTAATGTAGCTTCATAAACGTACTCGCCATCAGCGGATATGTCAAAGATTAGAACTGCAATTCACTGTGAGGGGTAGGGATATGTTGCCTTCTAGTATGTATAAAGAAGGTGAACAGCGTCAGAGATTGAGTGATGCCCTATACTCGCATGGGTCTCCGTTATTAGAAGCTAGCAGAGTTAGAAGGGGCCTTATTGTGCATCCTCATTTGTGGGGCATTTGGATGCGACAGAGACCTGATGTAAGAGTGCATGGGAACGCAAGAGCAGGCATACTACACTCATGCTCATAAATTAAGGATACTGCTGATACATGGTGAAACAAACCTCTGCTGGGCGGTTTGAGGGCTTAAATCACCTCGGGCTATGACCATGCGGTGCATCTGACCTGCGGTCGCACGGTGGCCCTGGCAGCGGTCCACATATGCAGAGGTGTGTTAGTGCATATCAGAGTATGGTGCAGTGAGTAAATGTGCGGACGTTTTCAGACGTGCTAATGGTGACTGTGTGTTGAAAATAGCTCAAAGAACACATATTAATGAATACTAGGGCGATTGGAGGCTGGTCAAACACAGGAGGTCGTATAACGGGCCCACCGTGTGCCACAAAGTGTTATCTCAAGATTATGGCAACGATTCCAGCAGACAGGAAACGTGTCCAGGTGCTACAGTACGGGACGTCCATAGTGTACAACACCACAAGACGACCTATATCTCACCATCAGTGCCCGCACGGACTACTGCAGGTAGCCTTGCTCGGGACCTTACCGCAGCCACTGGAACAGTTGTCTCCAGACACACAGTCTACGGACGACTGAACAGACATGGTTTATTCGCCCGGAGACCCGCAAGGTGCATTCCACTGACCCCTTGTCACAGGAGATCCCGTAAAGCCTGGTGTCAAGAATGCAGTAAATGGTCATTGGGAGAGCGGTCTCAGGTCAAGTTCACGGACGAGTCCAGGTATAGTCTGAACAGTGATTCTCGCCGGGTTTCCATCTGGCGTGAACCAGGAACCAGATACCACCACCTTCATGTCCTTGAAAGGGACCTGTGTGGAGGTCGTGGTTTGATGGTGAGGTGCACGTACACCCCTGCATGTCTTTGATAGAGGAACTGTAACATGTGAGGTGTATCGGGACGTCATTTTGCACCAGTATCTCCACCTTTTCAGGGGTGCAGTGGGTCCCACCTTCCTCCTGATGGACGATAACGCACGGCCCCACCGAGCTGCCATCTTGGAGTAGTACCTTGAAACAGAAGATATCAGGCGAACTGAGTGGCCTGCCTGTTCTCCAGGCCAAACCCCAGCGAGCACGTCTGGGATGTTCTCGGTCGACGTATCGCTGCACGTCTTCAAACCTCTAGCACACTTCAGGAGCTCCGACAGGCACTGGTGCAAGAATGGGAGGCTATATCCCAGCAGCTACTCGACCACCTGATCAGAGTATGCCAACTCGTTGTGCGGCCTGTGTATGTATGCATGGTGACCATATCCCATATTGATGTCGGGGTACATGCGCAGGAAACAGTGGCGTTTTGTAGCACATGTGTTTCGGGACGGTTTTCTCAACTTATCACCAACACTGTTGACTTACAGATCTGTGTGGTGTGTGTTCGCTATGTACCTAAGCTATTAGCGCCAGTTTTTTGTAGTGCCACGTCGTGTGGCACCACATTCTGCAATTATTCTTAATTTATGAGCACGAGTGTAGTTGTCAAAGTTCCGGCAGACCACGTCTGACCACCTGAAGGGAGGATCGCCGTGTTATTCAGCAAGCACATCTGCGCCTACCATGAGAGAACAAGTAATGGACTCCATGGAACATTCTACCTCATCCCACGCCATTAGTAGAAGACTAGCAGCAGCCGGACTAGGGACCGTGGTGCCGCTACCAGGAAGCACAGATTGCTGATGAATGGTGCCGTATTGTCTTCAACAATGAATGACGGTTTTGCACTACCCGGAATGGGATGACCATCGTCGGTGGATATGGCGGCGATAAGGTGGAGGTCCAGTCCTTGCAATGTTTTTGAGAGAGGCACAGCGTCAGCGTATGGGGAGCTATCGGGTATGAGTTCAGGTCACGGCTGATAGTGAGCAAGGGAACTCTAACAGCACAATGGTAGGTCACTGAAATCTCGCACCCTCGTGTGTTACATCTCATGCGATAGTATCGTGTGTTACATCTCATGCGACAGCATCAAGGTGCGACTTTTCAACAGGACAACGTTCGTCCACACATGGTATGTTTCTCTCTGAACAGTCTGAGTGATGTTGAGGTACTCATGCGGCCTTAAGAGCTCCAGATCTGTCCCCGATAGAACCTGTGTGGGGACCAGCTCCAAACTCGTACGTCAACTCCGTGCCAGTATCCAGGATATCAAGGACAAGTTATAACAGTCTGGCACCAGCGTGCCTCAGGAGAGGATACTTCAGCTTTATGACACCCTTCACAACTGAAGCAGTGCACGCATGCAAGCCAGAAGATGGGCACCGCCCTAGTGGTAAATGGGCTCATATGCCAAACTTTTTGTAAATTTGACTAGATTTTGTAATTACTGAAATATCACATACCCCTTCAAGCCGAAGAGTCTCATTTCGATTCCTCCTCCTCTTCCGGGTGCTTCATTTTTTTCAGTCAGTGTGTGTCACAGTAAAAGCCGAAACAACTTTTGTGCTTCTTTACGTTCGTTTATGAATTTGCCCTCACTAATAATAAGGGAGAGTGGGCGATTCAAATCAGGTGATTCAGAGGGAATTAGATCAGGAAACGAGATGAGTTCTGCTAGTTGGGCACCAAAGTGACTGATGGTGGTGAAAGTGGAGAGAATATAAAATGTAGACTAGCAATGGCAAGAAAAGCGTTTCTGAATAAGAGAAATTTATGAACACTGAATATAGATTTATGTGTTAGGGAGTCTCTTCGAAAAGTACTTGTGAGGAGTACAGCCAGGTATGGAAGTGAAACATAGGTGGCCGGCCGTTGTAGCAGAGCGGTTCTAGGCGCTTCAGTCTGGAACCGCGCGACCGCTACGGTCGCAGGTTAGAATCCTGCCTTGGGCATGGATGTGTGTATTGTCTTTAGGTTAGTTAGGTTTAAGTAGTTCTAAGTTCTAGGGAAGTGATCACCTCAGATGTTAAGTCCCATAGTGCTCAGAGCCATTTGAACCATTTGAAACATGGATGATAAACAATAAATACAAGAAGAGAATTGAAGTTTTTCAAATGTGGTGCTACAGAAGAATGGTGAAGATTGGATGGGTAGATCATGTAACTAATGAGGAGATGCTGAACAGAATTGAGAGAAAAGAAAATTGTAGCACAACTTGATCAGAAGAAGGGATCAGTTGATAGGATGAATTCTGATACATCGAGAAATCACGTATTTAGTACTGGAGGAAAGTGTGGCGGGGTAAAATCGTAGACGGAGACCAAGGGACGAAAGCAGTAAGCAGATTCAGAAGGATGTAGGTTGCAGTAGCTATGCGGAGATGGAGAGGCTTGCACAGGATACAGTAGCATGGAAAGCTGAATCAAACAAGTCTTCTGACTGAGGAAAACAACAAGTAGCGGAAGTTGCCGCCAGAGAGAGGTGTACGAGCAGTATATCGCAAGATCGGTGGGAGAAGCTCGGGAGTGCCCTGGTGGACTTGCGCAGGCGGCCGTGTGCAGACTGTCCTTGGACCTGTTTTGTCCAGCGACCTCCGCAATCCGAAGCCTAACCGCCGCACACCGCTGTCCGCCAGCCACAAAGCCCGCATCAACTACTCCGCAACTTCTTGCCGTGGGTTTCCTGGTACACTGAGACCTTGTTATCCACTCTGCAAATTGCGTAGGTCTTTCTTGCGCTCTCCATTGTTATACCTAAAACATATTGCTCAAGGCCAACTTGCTTTTCAAGTCGAAATAATTTTGCTTCGCGCCAGACAACCAATAGATGGCCGTGCGACATAATAAAGTACCCCCAATCTGTTTCATGTGGTCTGCTTCAGGGTGGTGATGTCTGCTGACAACGCCGGTACTGTTCGTTATACGAGGGGCGTTTGAAAAGTCCGTGCAATAATAAAAACTACTTACGTGTTTGGGGTAAGTCTTTTTTAGTTTTCGACATAGTCTCCTTTTACACTTATACACTTCGTCCAACGCTGTTCTAATTTCTTGATCCCATCCGAATACCAGGTACTGTCCAAGTCTGCAAAATAGCTATTAGTTGCTGCAATCACCTCCTCGTTTGCATAAAATCTTTGTCCCGTCAGGCATTTCTTCAAATCGGGGAACAAATAGCAGCCCAAGGGAGCCAAGTCCGGAGAGCAGGGGTGTGCTGGTGCATTGTCGTGATGGAAAAGGACTTTTTTTGGGGTCCAATCGCCGGTGTTTTTCTTGCAGCTCGGTTTTCAGACGGTCCAGTAACGATGAATAATATGCACCTGTGATAGTTTTACCCTTTTCCAGATAGTCTATGAGGGTTATCCTTTGCGAATCCCAAAGACAGTCGCCATAACCTTTCCGGCCGAAGGACTGGTCTTTGGTGCAGATTCTCCCTTGGTAACCCATTGTTTAGATTGTTGTTTGGTCTCAGGAGTATAGTAATGTATCCATGTTTCATCCGCAGTGACGAAACTACGCTTAAAGTCCTGCAGACTCTTCCTGAAAAGCTGCAAACCATCCTTGCAACACTTCACACGATTCCGTTTTTGGTCAAGCGTTAGCAATCGCGGAACGCATCTTGCGGATAGCTTTCTCATGTCCAAATGTTAATGCAAAATACTATATACCCATCCATTCGAAATGCCCACAGCACTAGCAATCTCACGCACCTTAACTCTTCTGTCATCCATCAAAATATCATGGATTTTATCAATCCACAGGGCGTCCAGAACGTTCAGCATCACTTGTGCACATATGGCCACTCCGAAAATTTTGAAACCAGTTGTAAACTGTTCTAATCGAATGGTTCAAATGGCTCTGAGCACTATGCGACTTAACTTCTGAGGTCATCAGTCGCCTAGAACTTAGAACTAATTAAACCTAAGGACATCACACACATCCATGCCCGAGGCAGGATTCGAACCTGCGACCGTAGCGGTCACGCGGTTCCAGACTGAAGCGCCTTTAACCGCACGGCCACACCGGCCGGCTCTAATCGAAGGTGCAGAGTCACCGTAATGTTTATCAAGCTTCTCTTTAGTCTCCTGAGGCGTTTTGCCTTTCATAAAGTAATGTTTAATCACCACACCGAAATTCTTTTTCGTCCATTTTTTGGCAATCACTCGATTTCCTTGATTCAAACCAATCCCAAACACAAAGAAATAGACCAATATGGCTGTAAGTTGGTGTGCGTTCTTTCCAAAGATGCTGCTAACTAAACATGACCTCGATACGCGGTAGTGGTGCCATCTCTCGGTCTTCGCACGGACTTTTCAAACGTCCCTCGTATTTACTTCCGTCTCTTCATATCCCTATTACTATTCAACTCAGACAAAAGGCAGAGATCTGGAATAGTGGTCATCTCATTCCCCTGATTTACGTCCACCAGACATCTAAAGGTGCAGACACGTGAAGCCAATTGTGAATGCGGTGAAGATCTAAAACCTCGCACACTTCAGGGAGCGCACTGTTGATGCATGTGCGTCAATTCCCATACAAGTGCTAATTGAAGTCCATGAGAGATGAGTGAAGCGGATAACAACCACCTTAGACCGTGTTGGACAACACACCGAACACATCCTGTAACCTTTGTGTTGTCATCAGTTCTTGCCTCGTGAGAAACGTATTACGCTATTATCAAATGAAAGACACCGTTCTCTTCCTCTTGTGATCGCATATCTAGTAGATATTTTGCAAGACCCTTTGTAAATTATGGGTTGCTTCCAAGATGACGGATTCCGAAATGGCTACTATGTTGGTGACATAGCCTCAAAAGTCTTCCTCCTGTCCCATATCACATTTCTTGGCTTTAAATTTCTGTTTATCCACGGGTCGTTTTAAAGAGTGGGTCCATTTTTACGGAGCACCCTAGGTCTACACACACAGTATGACCATGTTCGAATGTACGATCTGTCTACGCGACAAGAGAAAAATCGCATACACAAGAAACCATGTCTACTGTACAGTAGTCGTTATGATTGGACACAGCCAGGAATTTGCACGTTCATACATAAGAGTATTCATTCGTACTCAGCAGTAAAGTACGCTGATTGCAACACTGTTGGCGGCCCTGAGACCGTCACTACAGAATCTTATAACAGGAGACTGGTGTTGCAGAATGGACTTTCAGTTCAAAATCGTGTTCTGTCTTTAATGACCATGACCTAGACGGGATGTTAAATTCTAATCTACCTTCCTTTTTTCCCCACTTGTACTACCACTTCATAAAGACCCTTGTAATGTTTAGATACTGCTATAAAAAGCTCTACAATCAAAGTTCTTCGTGGTGCATCAGAACTGGTGTAAACAGTCGGAAGTTGCGCAGGAAATGCTCGGAAGAGGTCCTGGTTTGAATAAAAGGTCCTATGACCGTGTGTCGGGAAATGGATGATGTGCGTGCAACGACAACAAATCGCCTCGGAACACAGTACAAGCTGCATCGCATCCACGTCACAACAGATGTTCAAAGTGTCTTCCATGGGAGTGTGGGTGATGCGTTCGTCATACAGGATACACGAAATCTTACCTTGCCTTACACCATGTTGGCGAGTGTCTTGTACTTGGATTCTTCTCAACATCCTGTAGAAGCCGGTCCTCCAAATCTGGTGAACGCACAGCCTGCCGCCTCCCTGAAAGGACCTATGATCACGCAAACATTCAAAAAGGGTTCGAAATATTGTGTGACATTGTTGGTGTCTGTTAGGGTATTTGTTTTGGTATAGCCCTGATGCCAATCGACCATTTTCATTTGCTTGGCCGCACACAAACACCATCTCATCTTGTTCCCGACATGGATACCGGAGCATTATGCTGCTTACAGAACGCTGCGTCGATCACACAGCCTGCAACACACAAGCTACACATGGCACGTGGTTAGAGGAGCTTCCATTCGTTAGTCTGATCTACAGTGGCAACTTTGCATTTCTGGACACATGTTTACAGGACTTTTTTCTCTCCATTTCCAGTGAGGAACCCGTCCTTGCAGTTTGTCGATTTTATTAATGTTCACCCTGTATAAGAAGGGTATGTAAGGTAACGGGGAGCTCTTCCAAGTACTTCGTAATTTAAATTTAAAGCACAGCACCAAAAATAATATGTTGGGCTGGTGTACTTCAATCGAAATGTTTCATAGTAGAATTAAGTTATAAAGATGTTTAGAACAACTTCAAAGTAAGTCCCTATTTTATTATGAAGACATCATTCAGTTTCGATCTTTGTAGTGCCAGACAAGTATTTGCATGTCTCATATTTCGTGCAAAGACGTCATTAAATGAAGGGAGAGGGTGAAACTGTGCCAAAACATGGCGTCTTTCCTAATTATGTAAATCTTATAGCATGTCATAATTTAGTTCTGATTTTAATTTTCCGTGATTAACAATAAAATTATGTATAAATTCAGAGTGAAAATAGTGTAATGCAAAACGGACATGAAAATACTTGTTTTGTGTTTTGATGAGCGTCGTAGTTCCTTTGCATAGTGTTTTGTTTTTTTAATTACGACGAATTATAAAATTATGTGGTGATAAATGTGTGTAAAATTATATAATGTATTTAGGTTTAAGTATTTAAATCTCATAAAAAATTGTAAACGAAGTGTAGTCATGTTTAGGAATTATTTTGATTAACGTAGTGTCACGTGACCCGACTCAGGACTGGGGATATGAGCGGGGAAATGAGGTCTTTGGTCGTTGTCCGTTTGTGGTGGTAAGTTCGGAGCAGCAAAGTGCCGCGAGTGTAAGCATGGACGCCAGTGTATGCGAATAAATTGTGAAGGAACAACGTGAAAGTGTGTAGGTGCGAGACAATAAACCATGTGTACGAATTGCACCGATTATTATTTATCCAGATGGGATTTATTTGTGAACTTTAACATGCATCGCCTCAAAGTTAGAAGTGTTTTTTTAAATAAATGTGCGCCTCTGGGACACAGAAAATCCTCAAGAGGTGGTACAAATGCAACGAGATTCCCCTAAAGTGACTGTTTTTGTGCTGTATCCCGGTGGAAGGTTTATGGGTCTTTCTTTTTTGGTGAACCTACTGCAACTGACACTTCTTACTTTGATACACTAGAGCAGTGGCTCTTCCCTCAGTTGGAAGAAGATGATCCAGAGAACTTCATACTCCAGCAAGATGGTGCGCCACCTCACTGGCATTGCGCAGTACTCGATTGGTTGGACTTCACTGTACCCAAGCGCTCGATAGGCCGCAAGGAACCCAATGACAAGGCTTGCTTTTCATGGCCTCCACGTTCACCCGACCTAACGCCATGCGATTTTCTCTTCTGGGGCTTCATCAAGAATCGTGTGTATGTGCCTCCGCTACCAGGAGACCTCCCTGAATTAAGAAACTGGAGTGAAGCAGCTGTTGCTACAATCACTGAAGATACACTTACCAGCGTTTGGGAAGAACTCGGCTGTAGACTTGTGTGCCGTGTAACCATTAGTGCTCACATTGAACATTTATAAGGTTCTTGGTGAAACTGTTTGAGTTGCTCTTTCATTTGACATACCATTTATAACTTAAGTTTAATATAATAAATATTATAAAGCGTTAAAACCCCGATATTCATTTATGAACACCCTGTACAACTGAGAATATTTAGAGAACCGCCATTTGAAGCAGACTGTAGAACGATTCCGCTACCACCAAAGTACATTTCGCGCAAGGATTGCAAAGAGAAGATAAGAGCAATTAGGGCTCATACGAAGGGATATAGGCAGTCCTTTTTCCCTCATTCCATTTGCGAATGGAACAGGAAAGTAAATCACTAGTATTGGTAAATGGTACCCACCGCCTACACCGTACAGTGCCTTATTGAGTATGGAGGTAAATGAAGATGAAAGCCACTTGCCAAGAAGAAGATGGCGAGATGAAGTGAGAAGTTTTGGAGGACCATCGCTGCTGAAGACGGCGTGAAACAGATTTCAGTGGAAGCAGCAGTTGGGAGAGACCTTTACTCAGCAGTGAGGCGCTAATGGCTAACGACGCTAAGAGAGCGACAAACAGTAGTTCTGTATATGGAGAACCTACAGTTGTTACGTGGAAAAAATCATCGCACCTGCAATACGTTCCCTTGGAACTTCTCTCTACTATCAGGAGTGCTTATCCTTGTTCGGAAAAAAACTGTTCCCTCAGTTTCTGCACGTACCTGGTCTGAATAATTTCGATGCTAATAGTTGGCCTGATATGTTTCGATGGATTAGCGCTGAACGACACGGGCATCTCGTTGAGACTTCAAAAACAACGGCTAGTAGCGTGTAAATATGTTAAACTGAGACTACTTTCAGATGTTTTCGAACACGTCACGGAAATCTGTGCCGTTCGTAGCAGAACTAACAGTGAAAAGCGAGCACGTTCCGTTACAGTGTTTGCTCCCACGTGTATGCGATAGCGAAAGGTCTCGTATGCCTCTCCTTCAGTTTTCAACCACGATCGTCTGGTTGTGCCATACATTGAACTCCGCGGTATAGCTAATTAAATAGGAAAACATATTAGAGTTTATATTGAAGTTGTAGTTCATTTCAGTGGTGGGAAAAAGCTGATGATGAAGTTTCCTCGGATAATCAGCCGAGTCAAAGCGCCGTTCTGCGGCAACGTTTCGACAGGTTTACTACTCATCATCTTCGGAAGAAGTCTCCATCTGACTTCGCCTGAAAATAAAGAGTAGGAAACTTGTCGAAACGTTGCCGCAGTATGACGCCTTGCCTCGTCTGATAACCCGAGAAAACCTCATCATCGAGATACGCCGAAAAATCCTGCATTCCCATACTTACTTGCAGCTTTATTTCAAAGCCAGATTTAGGGCGTCATCAGCTTCTGTATTGAAAGTACCGCTGATTGTCTTTTTGCTGCTGGTAGTTGCGAGATGCTGGAAAACTACGGGCTTCCTTAAAGGATCAGTCATTCTCAAAAAGTTAGTGACGATGCAGAACGTTACAATGAACTCAGTTAATGGATGGTTCTACAACGTTTCGTACTGGAATCCGGCTGTTACACAACGCTTTTAATGCTGGAATGTGACGACGTCGCATGAAAATAAATATATTTTTAACCGATATGGCTTTTGTTACAATGTATTGCACCTACTCTAAAAGGAGGATGCTGCGGGCAAAATCCTTCCTCCAGTGCATCTCTTACATACAGAATAGTAAATACACTGCCTCTGCTTCGGAGCTCACCATTGCTTCGCTTTTTTGCTTCTGTTATATATTTCAGCAGCATCATTTCATTGCGGACAACTAGACAACGTATACAGTGAGGACACACAAACTGAAATGCACTTGATAGCGGTTTGGCACGTCATTGAGCGCACGTCACTCGTTATGCCGTCCACACAGTGTTTTTCCCAGTAAACATGACAACTGCCTCCTAAAAACCTATTGGACAAACTTGTATTTCCCAATCGCCTGTAACCGATGTTACACAGACAGGAAAACGATGTGATTGCCCTAATCGCCTGCCTAATGGCTCTCCACATCTGTAGCTCCGCAAGCGCTGGACGAAACATTCCGTGTCGTGGCAGCGTTAGGTTTCGCGGTCCACGAGGCAAACAAGCTGATAATACGAACAGAACGCCGCACGCTACGCTCGAATCGTTTGCGCTGACCCAGATGCGTGACGTTAACCTAAGTCACGAATAATGCCGATTTGCCCTCAATGCTCGTTTCTGTTTATGCAAAAACATAATGCTTGCAATAAACATATATTTCTTTCAGAACGTGAATTACTTTTTTATTCGGTCCTTGTCTGATTATACAAGGTGTCACAGGAGGAATGGTCGCTATTCAGTGATATGACTGGGACGATCATTCGAAGCAAAAACGTCAAGTAAACATGGGCTCTAAAATGCATACCTTACAGCTGTGAGCACTTGTAGATCTTCGCTACTGTGAAACACACCTCTTCTATTGATCAGCGGTCACAGCTCTTAAGATATGCATTTTAGAGCCCATATTTACTAGATTTTCTGCTCCGAATGCTCGTTCCTGTCGTATCCTGAATATTGATCATTTCTCATAGAACACCCTGAATAACTCATGTAGTATGAACACCATTTGATGTTTATCGTTACAATAAGTAAATAAATAGACGAGTCTGAAGCGTTTGGTAGCATACTGCCATCATCCAGAATCTTTTTCTTGGCTTACACTTAATAGCATTTGTTTCTTACTAGTGTGGCGCTTGGATATTTGATTTATTTCGATAACATATCACAGGCGCATGTAAAAAAAATGCTCATGGGACATGCAGTTGATTTCCTTGCTCTTCCTTTCCAGGTAACGGTTTCATTAAGTCATGAATGAAGTGTACAACTGAAACTTCCTGGCAGATTAAAACTGTGTGCCGGACCGAGATTCGAACTCGACACCTTTGTCTTTCGCGGGAAAGTGCAAGTGATAGAGCACTTGCCCGCGAAAGGCAAAGGTCCCGAGTTCGAATCTCGGTCCGGCACACAGTTTTAATCTGCCAGGAAGTTTCATACCAGCGCACTCTCCGCTGCAGAGTGAAAATCTCATTCTGGGAACTGTACAACTACTTTCACAGATTTTCCTCAGACGTTGCTTATTCTAACATAGGTTGAGGACGTAACTTACCGTGTAGTTTTGGATCATGTAGTTCTCTAGTACATTTGACACAATACTGTGGAAGTATACAGAATATAAAATTCAAAAATGTTCAAATGTGTGTAAAATCTTATGGGACTTAACTGCTAAGGTCATCAGTCCCTAAGCTGACACACTACTTAACCTAAATTATCCCAAGGACAAACACACACAACCATGCCCGAGGGAGGACTCGAACCTCCACCGGGACCAGCCGCACACAGAATATGAAATTTAGCACATAGAGCTGCCTCTTTCGGCAACAACAACGGCTCTAACACATGGCTGGGCACTGAGTCGAATTTGGGTTGGATGACAGATATAGGTACGACATTTCATGCCGCTTCAACTCTTTGTCACAGTTCATCAATCGTGGCACAGTTGCCAAGAGGTGCCACGCCAGTCGCCTGGCAACCCATAACCAGATGTTTTCAGTGGATGAGACATCTAGAGAACGCGATGGCTTAGCAACAAGCGGTCTTGCATTATCTTCTTAAAAGTTAACCGCATGGAGACATCGAAGATAGGGCACGCCCACTGACCTTAAAATCTCAGAAATGCTCTGCCTTGCGTTTAAATTACTGGCTTTTCGAACCAGAGGTGGTCGTGTTGTGCACCCACTGAGATCCCACGCCATCACAGAAGATTCTCGGACGGAGTGCTTACGACGAAGGCAATCTACCAAGTTCGCTTACCTTGGAGCCTGCAGACACAAACATTCATCGTGATGCTGTACGCCTATCCCGGTCTCGTCTGAAAAGTTGCGGTGCTCCATACGTCTTCGCACTGTTCGCTGCTGCAGACAAGTCCATTTCTTGACTAAAGCTCGTGGAGACCTACTCAGCCGAGCGAACAATATCCTTCCTCTTGGACGCTTCGGGCCGCTGAGATCCTTCACGCCGTTGAGTATGGCCCTCCTGTACCCGTCGATTCCACATTTGCTTGACAGCTTCAATGCAAATTTAAACGCAGCCAAAACCTCTCAGAAGCTAAACGATGTCAAAGTTAGAGTAAGGAAGGCTATGCGTGAAGCGTTCTGTGAATTCGAAAGTAAAATTCTATGTACCGACTTGACAGAAAATCCTAAGAAGTTCTGGTCTTACGTTAAATCAGTAAGTGGATCGAATCAGCATATCCAGACACTCTGAGATGATAATGGCATTGAAACAGAGGATGACACGCGTAAAGCTGAAATACTAAACACCATTTTCCAAAGCTGTTTCACAGAAGAAGACCGCGCTGCAGTTCCTTCTCTAAATCCTCGCACGAACGAAAAAATGGCTGACTTCGAAATAAGTGTCCAAGGAATAGAAAAGCAACTGAAATCACTCAACAGAGGAAAGTCCACTGGACCTGACGGGACACCAATTCGATTCTACAAAGAGTAGGCGAAAGAAGTTGCCCCCCTTCTAACAGCCGTATACCGCAAGTCTCTAGAGGAACGGAAGGTTCCAAATGAAGTGAAAAGAGCACAGGTAGTTCCAGTCTTCAAGAAGGGTCGTCGAGCAGATGCGCAGAACTATAGACCTATGTCTCTGACGTCGATCTGTTGTAGAATTTTAGAACATGTTTTTTGCTCGAGTATCATGTCGTTTTTGGAAACCCAGAATCTACTATGTAGGAATCAACATGGATTCCGGAAACAGCGATCGTGTGAGACCCAACTCGCCTTATTTGTTCATGAGACCCAGAAAATATTAGATACAGGCTCCCAGGTAGATGCTATTTTTCTTGACTTCCGGAAGGCGTTCGATACAGTTCCGCACTGTCGCCTGATAAACAAAGTAAGAGCCTACGGAATATCAGACCAGCTGTGTGGCTGGATTGAAGAGTTTATAGCAAATAGAACAAAGCAAGTTGTTCTCAATGGAGAGACGTCTATAGACGTTAAAGTAACCTCTGGCGTGCCACAGGGGAGTGTTATGGGACCATTGCTTTTCACAATATATATATATATATATATATATATATATATATATATATATATATAAATGACCTAGTAGATAGTGTCGGAAGTTCCATGCGGCTTTTCGCGGATGATGCTGTAGTATACAGAGAAGTTGCAGCATTAGAAAATTGTAGCGAAATGCA
Organism: Schistocerca serialis cubense; assembly: GCF_023864345.2. Lineage (NCBI taxonomy): Eukaryota > Metazoa > Arthropoda > Insecta > Orthoptera > Acrididae > Schistocerca > Schistocerca serialis. Next base: position 1,034,543,910 of record NC_064638.1, read on the forward strand.
GGAAGATCTGCAGCGGATAGGCACTTGGTGCAGGAAGTGGCAACTGAGCCTGCCCATGGACAAATGCAATGTATTGCGAATACATATAAAGAATGATCCTTTATTGTATGATTATATGATAGCGGAACAAACACTGGTAGCAGTTACTTCCGTAAAATATCTGGGAGTATGCGTACGGAACGATTTGAAGTGGAATGATCATATAAAATTAATTTTTGGTAAGGCAGGTGCCAGGTTGAGATTCATTGGGAGAGTCCTTAGAAAATGTAGTCCATCAACAAGGGAGGTGGCTTACAAAACACTCGTTCGACCTATACTTGAGTATTGCTTATCAGTGTGGGATCCGTACCAGGTGTCGGCCGGTGTGGCCGCGCGGTTAAAGGCGCTTCAGTCTGGAACCGCGTGACCGCTACGGTCGCAGGTTCGAATCCTGCCTCGGGCATGGATGTGTGTGATGTCCTTAGGTTAGTTAGGTTTAAGTAGTTCTAAGTTCTAGGGGACTGATGACCACAGAGGTTAAGTCCCATACTGCTCAGAGCCATTTGAAGCCATCCGTACCAGGTCGGATTGACAGAGGAGATAGAGAAAATCCAAAGAAGAGCGGCGCGTTTCGTCACAGGGTTATGTGGTAAGCATGGTAGCGTTACGGAGATGTTTAGCAAACTCAAGTGGCAGACTGTGCAAGAGAGGCGCTCTGTATCGCGGTGTAGCTTGCTGTCCAGGTTTCGAGAGGGTGCGTTTCTGGATGAGGTATCGAATATATTGCTTACTCCTACTTATGCCTCCCGAGGAGATCACGAATGTAACATTAGAGAGATTCGAGCGCGCACGGAGGTTTTCCGGTAGTCGTTCTTCCCGCGAACCTTACGCGTCTGGAACAGGAAAGGGAGGTAATGACAGTGGCACGTAAAGTGCCCTCCGCCACACACGTTGGGTGGCTTGCGGAGTATAGATGTAGATGTAGATCCCAGCCAACGCTACAATGAACCACTGTTTCAATACGCCACGATTCTACCGCTGTCCAATACCGACACGTTCTGGTGGATGTTTCTTCTTCTTCCAGGAGACATAACATACCATCTTCTCACAAACAACGTTCAAATGTAATTTCTGAATGACAAACCCACTGTATTATCTTTCCTCAACCCACATAGAGTTTGTAGATGACGTCACTCCTGTCTATTCAATGTGATTCCGCTGGGACGCTAATATACTGTCTCGTCACAATAATCTGACCACTTGTCAAAGGCCTGAGCAACCACATTTTGCAGAGCAAACCTTTAGGAGACGTGCAGTAAGAGAGTCGGTGAGGTTCTGGAGGTACCGACAAGGATGTGGAGCCATGCCGACTCCATTGCCGTGGCCAGCTGTCTTAGGTTTCTCGGCTGAGGATCCTGGGCGCGAACAGCACGATTGAGGTGGTCCCACAGGTTCTCGTTCGTGTTTAAATCCGAAGAGTTTGGCGGCCAAGGGAGTACGGTAAACACATCCTGGTACTCTTCGAACCATGCACGAACACTGCAAGCTCTATATGACACGTTGAATTGTCCTGCTGGTAGACGCCATCGTGCCGAGGAGAAATAAACTGCACGCATGTGTGGACATGGTCCCCAAGGATAGTTGCATACTAGGGTTGATCCAGTGTGCCTTTCTAAATGATGTGGATCACCCAGGGAATGCCACGAAAACATTCCCTAGACCAAGATGCTCCCTCCTCTGGCTTGGACCCTTCCAACGACTGTCACAAAGTGTTTGCTTTTAGTTCTCTTGCGCCATACAAGCCCACAGCCATCTGTCCTATGGAAGGCCACCTTTTGTCACTCTGTGAATGGCCAATTGCGGTACTGGCGTGCAAATTCCGTTCTTCGTCGCCGATGAAAAGCAGTCAGCTTGTTTGCTTGTACCAGCTGCCTGCTACCGAGACCCATACGCAACAAACGGTCTTTGAGAGGACGTTGTTGGTAACCCTTTGATTCATCTGGGCGGTCAGTTGCTCAGCAGTTGCACGTCTATTCGACCGTACACAGCTACGCAGCCGTTGCTCACCCATGTCATTTGTGGCTTGTTGTGCACCACAATTGCCTCGGTTCCACTTTCGGTTCAAATGGTTCAAAGCACTATGGGACTTAACATCTGAGGTCATCAGTCCCCTAGAACTTAGAACTACTTAAACCTAACTAACCTGAGGACATCACACACATTCATGCCCGAGGCAGGATTCGAATCTGCGACCGTAGCAGCAGCGCGGTTCCGGACTGAAGCGCCTAGAACCTCTCGGCCACAGCGGCCGGCTTCCAGTTTTGAAAAGCGCCATTTTTCCACTCACGGTATACTTTAACCACGGTAGCAGGCGAAAAGTTTGCAGACTTGGTCATTTCGGGAATGCTTCCACCCTTGTACCAAAAGCCAATGTCCTTTTGGGCGTCAGAGAAATAGCTCAGTTTCCGCAGTATGGCAACGACTAGCATTATTTTCCGCGTCCCCCCTCCCCTACACGCTTTATACACCCTCCACTGCAGGTAGTGCCATCTGACGTCTGTGACTAGTTATTGCACGTTGACATCGAACATAGGCCGTGGTCACATTAATGTGACTGGACCGAGTAATTAGCACATCTAACCATGTAGTAAATGGCACAGCAAACTGAAGATTCACCTCCACATCTACATCTGCATGGCTACTCTACAATTCACACTTAAGTGCCTGACAGAGGGTTCATCGAACCATTTTCATACCACTTCTCTACCATTCCACTCTCGAATGGCGCGTGGGAAAAAGGCACACCTAAATCTTTCCGTTCAAGCTCTGATTTCTCTTATTATGATAATTATTTCTCCCTACGTAACTGGGTGTCAACAAAATATTTTCGCATTCGGAAGAGGAAGTTGGTGATTGAAATTTCGTAAATAGATCTCGCCGCAAAGAAAACCGCCTTTTTTTCAGTGACTGCCACCCCAAATCGCGTATCATATCAGTGACACTCTCACCCTTATTGCGCGATAACACGAAACGAGCTGCCCTCCTTTGCACTTTTTCGATGTCCTCCGTCAATCCTACCTCGTAAGGATCTCATACCGCGCAGCAGTATTCCAGCAGAGGACGGTCAAGTGTAATGTAGGCTGTCTCTTTAGTGGGTTTGTCGCATCTTCTAAGTGTTCTGCCAACAAAGCACAGTCTTTGTTTCGCCTTCCCCACAATATTATCTATGTGGTCTTTCCAATTTAAGTTACTCGTAATTGTAATTCCTTGGTATTTAGTCGAATTGATAGCCCTTAGATTTGTGTGATTTATCGGATTTCTTATAGTACCCATGTGGATGACCTCGCACTTTTCTTTGTTTAATGCCAATTGCCACTTTTCGCACCATACAGATATTCTCTCTAGATCATTTTTTAACTGGAATTGATCGTCTGATGATTTTACTAGACGGTAAATTACAGCGTCATCTGCAAACAATCTGAGGGGGCTGCTCAGATTATTACCTAGATCATTTATGTAAATCAGGAACAGCAGAGGCCCTATGACAATGAAAACACTGCTGAGAGTTACTACTTTCTTAGTTGTGTCACTACGTATACAGTTACAATGGCGTTAATTTGGATCAAATCTGTTCCGCTAGGGCCAGATGACTTTGCCATCCGCTAGGTTACAGATGCGAGGAAGTGCTGAAAAGTAATGCCTCCGATCTTTTTATAAGCAGTATCTTAAGGATTTTCAAATAAAACATTCACATTCTACGTCTCTATTATTCATGTCTACTCATTTATTCTTCAACATAACTGCCTATACGAGTGCTGCTCGGTTTTCAGTTTACAGACTATACTCTCGTGCGTTTCTTGTTCGTCCCGCGGCTTCAATATTATGAAGAGTGAAGGATTCCCACAATGCAAACGACGCTTCTGCACAAAGAAACGGTTCACTTCAGGAATTAAGTTTCGAAACTTAATCTTCCATCATTAAAAAAGAAAACAAGAAAACAGCAGGCAACTTGTCAACCAGCATTACCTCCTATGGGAAGGCTGGCCCCCTGGGACAAGAATGCGGTCGAGATGCACAATGCACACTGCATGACTTTGTTGGTGGAGCCACAAACTTATCTGTGCTTGCACCGCTTTACCATAGGGTAATTCTCGAAGGTGTTCTGTAAGTTTTGGAAACATAAAGATCGGATGGGGCCAAGTCGGGAGTGTAAGGAGGATGATCGATGACTGTTGCAGATGTCGCAGGTTCTAGCCTTGTCATGCTGAAGGAGACGGTGCTACATTTGCAGATAAACTCTTGGAATTCGACATTCGATTACAGTACGTTGTTTCCCACGCACTGACTACCGTACTTTACGCACTGTAAGACGCGCTTTTTTCTTCGTAAAATTGCCTCCAAAATTCAGGTGCTTCTTATACTCGAAATTAATATAAAAAAGTCCAGTCTTAAAATGGCCATATTTTCGATACCGCGGGAAACCTATCTCTATCTGGCAACAATGGATTCAACTGGCAGCAGCAGTGCACGGATGCCACGAACCTGAGTAGCGGGGGCCCGGCCTTGTTGGCCGAGCGGTTCTAGGCGCTACAATCCGGAACCGCGCGACCGCTACGGTCGCAGGTTCGAATCCTGCCTCGGGCATGGATGTGTGTGATGCCCTTAGGTTAGTTAGGTTTAAGTAGTTCTAAGTTCTAGGGGACTCATGACTTCAGAAGTTAAGTCCCATAGTGCTCAGACCCATTTGAACCATTTTTGAGTTGCGGGGATTCACAAGCTTCCTAACTCTGTCTCCCTCCCGCCCCGCTATCATATACCCAGATCACTGCCTAGCCTAAGGTGCGTCATCGCAGTCTACGATGCCAGTGAACTTGAATTGAAAGTGATCTGCTTTACACAAACCCAGAACACTGTCTGACCTACGATGCGTCATTGCAATCTACGGTGCCAGTGAACTTGAACTGAAATTGATTTCTTTTATCGGAAACAGTACAATATTTTTTATTAGTAGCTTGTCTCGTAATGGGACAAAATAAAAGGTATTCATATGGTGCGAGCTGTAAATTGAAAGTAACAGCATATGCAGAACATCATGGAAACAGAGCAGCTGAGCGACATTTCGGCCCTCCACCAACAGAAAGAAAACCATTCGCGATTAGCGTGCTAGTAAAGAAGAACAGGAAAAAAAAATAAGGAAGACTAAATGTGTAGAAAGAGGACCAAAATTAGAATATGACGTATTAAAATGGATTCAAGGACACTGTCAAAATGGCATTGGAATTAATACAAAAATGGTTCAAATACACGCTCGTAAGCTAACGCTACAGTGGAACTTAAATAGACTTCAAGGGTGGAGTTGGTTGGTGCTACAGGTTCATGAAACGTCATGCATGCGCACCAAAACCAGAATATCTCAGAAATTGCAACAACAGTATGAAGAGAAAATACAGGGTGTTTATAAATGAATATCAGGGTTTTAACGCTTTATAATATTTGTTATATTAAACTTACAGTTATAAATGATATGTCAAATGAAAGAGCAACTCAAACAGTATTACCAAGAACTTTATAAATGTTCAATGTGAGCACCATTTGTCACACGCCACACAAGTCTATAGCCGAGTTCTTCCCAAACGTTGATACGTGTGTCTTCAGTGATTGTAGCAACAGCTGCTTCAATCCGGTTTCTTAATTCAGGGAGGTCCACTGGTAGCGGAGGCACGTACACACGATCCTTGATGAAGCTCCAAAGGAAAAAATCGCATTGGGTCCCTTGCGATCTATTCGGCGCTTGGGTACAATGAAGTTCAACCATTCGCGTACTTCGCTATGTCAGTGAGGTGGCGCACTGGTGCCAAACACAACTGTTTGAGTTGCTCCTTCATTTGACATGTCATTCATAGCTGTAAGTTTAATGCAATAAATGTTATAAAGCGCTAAAACCCCAATATTCATTTATAAACACTCTGTATTGTCTTTCCATCGCTTCATAAATTTTTTTCAGTCTGACTTCGCAATCTAATTATAAAAAATGGTAAAAATGTTATATTTTTTAAAAAATACGTAAAAATAAGGTTCATCTTACAATGCGTAGCGTGTTATTGTTCGTAAAATATAGTTACGCTACATACCGCCATGTTGCGCGCGCGCGCGCGCACACACACACACACACACACACACACACACACACACACACACACTTCGGAGGTCTCTAGCGGTAGAGGACTGCCACTATGGAGACATCTACATCTACATGATTACTCTGCAATTCACATTTAAGTGCTTGGGAGAGGGTTCATCGAACCACAATCATACTATCTCCCTACCATTCCACTCCCGAACAGCGCGCGGGGAAAACGAACACCTAAACCTTTCTGTTCGAGCCCTGATTTCTCTTATTTTATTTTCATGATCATTCCTACCTATGTAGGCTGGGCTCAACAAAACATTTTCGCATTGGGAAGAGAAAGTTGGTGACTGGAATTTCGTAAATAGATCTCGCCGCGACGAAAAACGTCTTTGCTTTAATGACTTCCATCCCAACTCGCGTATCATATCTGCCACACTCTCTCCCCTATCACGTGATAATGCAAAACGAGCTGCCCTTTTTTGCACCCTTTCGATGTCCTCCGTCAATCCCACCTGGTAAGGATCCCACACCGCGCAGCAATATTCTAACAGAGGACGAACGAGTGTAGTGTAAGCTGTCTCTTTAGTGAACTTGTTGCGTCTTCTAAGTGTCCTGCCAATGAAACGCAACCTTTGGCTCGACTTCCTCACAATATTATCTATGCGGTCTTTCCAACTGAAGTTGTTCGTAATTTTTACACCCAGGTACTTAGTTGAACTGACAGCCTTGAGAATTGTACTATTTATCGAGTAATCGAATTCCAACGGATTTCTTTTGGAACTCATGTGGATCACCTCACACTTTTCGTTATTTAGCGCCAACTGCCACCTGCCACACCATACAGCAATCTTTTCTAAATCGCTTTGCAACTGATAATGGTCTTCGGATGACCTTACTAGACGGTAAATTACAGCATCATCTGCGAACAACCCTATGAGAACTGCTCAGACATGAAGAATAAATGTGCAGAATGTTAATGAAGTTTGTTTCCTTTATAAAGGTTTGAGTTTTCACATAAAAAATTCAGAGGCATTACTTTTTAACTCGCTCTCTTATCATCCCAGCTGTACTGCCACTATATATAAAGGATCTTTCCAGTCATTCCTTTGCGACAGGTGGATTCCCATCTCCCTTAAACCCAATAAGACCCCACCACAGACAGATAGACCAAACAGTCTCTCTGATTAGATTAGTACCCATTCTTCCATCGTTGTCGAAGGCACTAGAATACATAGTGCATGGTTAGTTAACGGAATACTTAGGCTCGCATGGATTATTTCACATTCATCAGTCAGGCTTTCAGAAACATCACAGCACACGACGACATGATACTGCCTTTTTATAGACAACAGGCAGCTATATTGATCATTCTTGACTTCAGCACTGTCAATTCCAAGAGCTAACTGCAAAAATGAAAAGGTCATATCTTACAAAGCCACTGAAGAGAACGCAACCGACACAATAGATAGAAATAATGTTAGCGGTCCCTCATGTATCAGCGTTACGCTTAATGTTATTTTCCCTATTAGTAATGACAAGTCTTCCATATTCTCATATTGTAACATCTGTATCCGAGCGATTTTCATTTTGCATCTGAATACGAGAATTACAGCCATAAACTCCAACAACAAAATCGCCTAGCCGTTTGATAAGGATAATAAAATAGGACCCAAGTTGAACACTACTAAAACGCAAGCGATCTTCCTGACGTGCCAATCTCTCGTGAGTTCGCATATGCGCGAATGCTTCCGCAGGTCGTTTAAAAAAAAAATACAGCAATCCCTTCAGTACCTCAGAAAAAGGTTTTTTTGTACTACTGGAAGAGACCTTCAGCTGGAGTGTACCGAAAGATATATGTGGCACTTCATGTTATATAAAAACAGAAAATATTGTTCCACAGACAGAATCATGAAAATGGTTCTGAGTTTAGGTTTGTCAACCTTTGATTTTTATGACATCCTACGATACGGCATAATTACTGATTGCTTCCGGTCCTCAATTTCTGTGTGGGATACACCTTTATATTATCACATTACCTTTTCCTATAGAGAACTCTACTGGTTAATTACAATCTGATGGAGCAATTACACACACTTCGTATGCTTCATCGACTTCATCATAAGCACAGTCCCAAACATCTATCCTCAAATATAGCATTCCTAAACCAACAACATTCACAAGACTCCAGAGCCTGGAATTAAAATTACTCTATCCCCCCAAACACCATTAGGTCTGCGTTGCGAACACTCGACTATAGCCTGCCCCGTAACGTCAGAGAAGCTGTTATTTTCCCTTGAAATCATGGAATTACTTCTCATTTAGTTAACTGAACAATAATCTGCAGTCTCAAAGCTATTACCCGACATCATAAACACTTTTTGCGCGCCTTGGCATCATTTTCCATCTCTCCACACATTTTGATTCCCCTTCTTCTTTCTACTCTTTGTAGGATTTAGTTCCGTTACAGTTATTATGATGTAAGATATAATATAATTAATTTACAAGTTCTCTTTATTATCTCTAACTGTAACCTAAAAGTAAGCATGAAATCAACACTGTAAGCAGTCAACTTTCTAGATTGATGTAAGAGAGGGTCTATGAAACTTAGCATTGGCTATGTAAACAAGCTAAGAAATGCATCAAATATCCCAAAGAGGAAATGTTAAGAATTTGAGTATGCATTGATTTGAATTTATAAAATCCTCTTTGACTGGAATATTCTCTTTCAAATTCTGAAGGTGGTAGGAGTTAAATACAGGGAGTGAAAAGCTATTTACAATTTGTACAGAAACCAAACCAAGAAGTAAAGCGGGCTGTTTTAGATTCGGTTCATTGTATAATCTCTGCTCCTTTCAGCCAACACTAGACGAGCTGATAGTGGGACACAGGAAGTTCTCAACTGGGAATAAAAGCGGGGGGGGGGGGTTTACCAGTTCCTCTATTTACCTGGAGACCAAGAGAAACATCCCGAAAACCTGGACTGGAACTGGGGAGGATTGGGACTGTTTTATTTTTCGGACATTATGTTTTATGTCCTCAGACAGTAATTAATGGCTGTCTAAATGTTTTCTATGTGTATGTTGTGTAGGTACCTATGTGTACGGAGTGGTGTGTTGATGCAGGATGCTACAGTAACAAAATGCAGTTCAATTCAGACACAGTATAAACGAAGCGCGAGCACCGTCCTCTAGAGAAGAGCATTCACGAAAGATCAGCAGAATAAGTATAGCGTATGAGAACGTTCTGCGTGGCCGCTTTGGCCGAACAGTAATCCTGCATCGCTGACGTGCTTGTCATCCAAGAAGCCTTTGTGCAGTGACAGCTTTTCCTCGCGGCTGTCATATATCGCGCAGCTGATACCACAGTATTGTTAGTGACTGGCGCAACAACTCGCGTGATATCGAGGTCACGAATGTGCAGATGCAGTAAATACGCATCCGGCGATCAGCGAAATGCGCTCTTTGCTTAGCACCGTCGTGCTCTTCTTTCAAAATACTATGGATTCTTTTTTGTAGTCAAAATATTTGAGAGATTACCACACAGCATTTCAGTGTAACTAAATTCTAGACTACTTTTAGTGACTCTACATCGAAATTTAATATCCTGCCGCCATCATCCTGTCGTAGAGTGACGGAAATGAAAAGTGTTACTACATGAAGTGACAGTCTGACATTTATCAAACTTACAAGGCGACCGCACTTACTCGCATCCCCAATTTCGTCCAAATTTAAGATACACTCATGCTCATAAATTAAGGGTAACTGCAGAATGTGGTGCCACACAACGTGACACTACACAAAACTGGCGCTAATAGCATAGGCACATAGGGAACATGCACGACACAGATCTGTAAGTCCACGGTATTGGTGATAAGTTGAGAAAACCGTCCCGAAACACATGTGCTACAAAACACCACTGTTTCCTGCGCATGTACCCCGACATCAATATGGGATATGATCACCATGCACACATACACAGGCCGCACAACGGGTTGGCATACTCTGGATCAGATGGTCGAGCAGCTGCTGGGGTATAGCCTCCCATTCTTGCACCAGTGCCTGTCGGAGCTCCTGAAGTGTCGTAGGGGTTTGAGACGTGCAGCGATACGTCGACAGAGAGCATCCCAGACGTGCTCCATGGGGTTTAGGCTTGGTGAACAGGCAGGCCACTACATTCGCCTAATATCTCATGTTTCAAGGTACTCCTCCACGATGGCAGCTCGGTGGGGCCGTGCGTTGTCATCCATCAGGAGGAAGGTGGGACCCACTGCACCCCTGAAAAGACGGACATACTGGTGCAAAATGACGTCCCGATACTCCTGACCTGTTACAATCCTCTGTCAAAGTCATGCAGTGGTGTACGTGCACCAATCATAATCCCACCTCACACCATGAAACCACGACGCCTATACAGGTCCCTTTCAAGGAAATTAAGGGGTTGGTATCTGGTTCCTGGTTCACGCCAGATGAAAACCCGGCGAGAATCACTGTTCAGACTATACCTGGACTCGTCCGTGAACATAACCTGGGACCACTGTTCCAATGACCATGTACTATGTTCTTGACACCAGGCTTTAAGGGCTCCTCTGTGACCAGGGATCAGTGGAATCCACCTTGCTCGTCTCCGGGCGAATAAACCATATCTGCTCAGTCGTCTGTATGTCTGGAGACAACTGTTCCAGTGGCTGCGAGCAAGGCTACCTGTAGTACTCCGTGGCCGTCTGCGGGCTCTGATGGTGAGATATCGGTTTTCTTGTGGTGTTGTACAATGTGGACGTCCCGTACTGTAGCGCCTGGACACGTTTCCTGTCTGCTGGAATCGTTGCCATAATCTTGAGATCACACTTTGTGGCACACGGAGGGCCCGTGCTTCGACCTGCTGTGTTTGACCAGCCTCCAGTCGCCCTAGTATTCTACCCTTCATAACGTCATCAATATGTGTTCTTTGCGCCATTTTCAACACACAGTCACCATTACCACGTCTGAAAACGTCTGCTCACTTACTTGCTGCACCGTACTCTGACATGCACCAACACACCTCTGCATATGTGAACTGCTGTCAGCGCCACCGTGCGACGACCGCAGGTCAAATGCACCGCAAGGTCATACACCAAGGTGATTTAAACCCGCAAACCACCCATCAGAGCGATGTTTCACCATGTATTAGCAATATCCTTGATTTATGAGCATGAGTGTGTATGCAGGGTTCGGTAAGAAACGGCAGTAACAGAAGTGGGAGCTCCGGATGGCGAAGAGTTTGGAAAAAATATACTTTTTTTGGCATGAGAAATGCAAGGCATGAGTTGTCTATGGTTGCTTAGTTTCCAGGAAATGGTTGGCGCAGAGGCCAGAGCGGTAATCCGAAGGTCGTAGGGCTGATTCCCTATTCGGGAGCTTAATTTTTGTTTTAAATGTTTGCTTTACTTAAACTGCAAATAAAGCGAAATATGAACAAATTGACCCACTGATATACAGCGGAATATGTTATAACCCTTTCTGGAAAATTTTTCCAGCACTCTACGTATGCCTACAAGAGAGTGCTGGATCTTTTGGACCGAAGATTCAAAAGACGGTGCATGAGCACGCGGTATATTAACGTCGTCATTACTTCATCATAATCTGGGGAACTTAAAAGAGCCTTAAACAAAATTTTTTTGAATGACGTGATGAAGCCCTACGTACGGGAGAACAAATTTATTCTGTTAATTGAGTCTTTTGGGAAGACAAACAAATCCACGATTACACGACAAGATTTTACAAGGTTAAGAGGGAGTGCAGTATTAAAATGCACTCAGTTAGCGCAACTCTGCAGTGTCTCTTTTTATTGTGAGATAAACAATTTGATCAAGAAATTACAAATCGGCTCTTACCTCATTGTGAGGAAAAAAAAATCACACCCCGAGAAGACTGCATCAAAATACATTCGGTTGTATGTCACCAGCTATCCTCTATCATATTTAGCAAAATGATACATTACACTGCACTGTGCGACGAGAGCGAATATTTTATGAATGCAAATCAAGTTTGTTTTGCATAGAATCTTTAAAACAACCACGTAATTGTAAAAATGCTGCCTTTAAAGCATGTGCGACATGCCGAACAATTTATTTTATTTTATTTTTATTTTTTTATTTTTTTTACGATGAATACCATCCCAGCACGTGTAAATTATCAACTATAAAATAACAGAAGTATCTGATTTTATATACGAAGTTCTCGTGCACGCTTTATAATCCCTACCTGGAAGTTTATATGCAGTCTTAAATTTTCCTTTAACTTTTAGCACCTTTTGTGCAAATATTAATTAATACAGTATACTGAACATTATTTCGGCTTGTTTGCAGTGTAATTAACGTAAAAACTGAAGATTAAAAATTAGTTTCCGCGTATGGACTTCACCCCACGACCCTCGGATTTCCAATGCACCAACCGCTGTGTGGAAACGACGCTAACATAAATGGCTGAAGTCTCACCCACCCCGCGCCAAAAGTGCTATTTTCTCTAAATGTCATCTCGAGGAATTTCTTGCCATGTCTGTAACACATGCTATATCCGTTCATGAATAGTGCTGACCAGATACTGGATTGTCGCATCCGAGACATGCTCTGTGGCTGAAAGGTAAGGTTACCGGTCGGTCAGTCAAGAATCTGTACATTCCTCAAGATGTTTTGATGTTAAATGCAACATGGCGTCTTGCATTGTCAGAAGCTGGAGAGGTGAGTGTCTTGTGAAGAGCTACTTCCTGTGACCTTACACCAGATAGTCTACGGACACGTTAGCGTCGTCGATCTGACCACCACAAACAGAAGCGAGACTCATCACAGAACGCAACTCTGACTCTACAACTTGCAACTGTCTGTTGTCTGTGGTATTTTGTTAGCGGAAAACGTAGCATTGCATCGGAATCCAGCTTCCAATAACCGTTCCCCGTCAGTTCCTGGTGATACTCTGCCTATAAATTCTGCCCCGATTTCAATTGTCATTCGTCTATTCGGCAGAGCCACGATGTCCTAGAGATGGTAAAAACCGACCGGTTAAAACCGATATCGGTATTTTAGTTCTGAATAACTGCTATTCTTGGTACTTCTTTGGTCTCGGTTGTAACAGGTGTTTTTCTTTTATTTTTTACTAATAACCGAGTAAAAATATCGAAATATTAGCTATCCATCGCAGCAGTGCTAAAATTTTTCGTTTTTAAATAAACCTTATTTTTAAAAAGGAGTAATTTTTATTCCTAAAATTTATATTGGTTCGAAATCTTGCGTTATAGTAGAAAATGGGAAGAGTGATCAGTGTTATTTAGAGCCGACAGAAACGAGCAACGAATACATGGCATAATAATTGGATGCTGAGACAATATTGTCCCTGTTGCCGTGTGTCGTGGCTTAACGTATGACTTGCAGTGTACATCATTTGCCCACATCTGCTGTATACGGTAGTTTCTCGCTGTAATCCCCGGCCCTCCAGAGCTCGAGAGTGGCATCAACCCCATCTGAAAATATTTTTACTAACTGACGTAGCAGTGAAGTAAATTGTTGATTTGCTTTAAAAGGTTCAAGATTTTTTCTGCTATTTCTATGAAATAGTAAAAGAGGGAGGGAATTATGGTAACAGTAATAAACTAAAAACTTAAGAACAGTTCATTCACAGTTTACA